>NC_084469.1:127148394-127788009 GCF_027409185.1 Cynocephalus volans | reverse complement strand
TGAGGGAAGGGTCTGTCAGCAGTGGGTAGAGGACCTGCAGGTTGAAGAAGCGCACCTCCTTGAGCACCACGTGGCTGTAGGAGCGGCAGGCCTTCTCCACCATCTCAAAGGGCTGTTTATGGCACAAGACCTTGCAGTGAGCCTCGGGGATGATATTATCCCGCGGGAACATGTCACAGGCAGGCGGAGAACATAGGGCCCGGCTGGTGGCCCACTGGAAAAGGCTGGACTGTTTTCGGGGACCAGGTTTCATGTAAGCATCAAAGACACTCATGTCACACAGAAAGACGGCTCGAATCAGATCCCGCACTGCCATGTGCAGCATCCAGGAGTTGCTCTCTGTGAAGCTCATCCACACATGCCAGGCGGGCTCCATCAGGTAGAAGACATCCGGGTGCTGCCCAAAAAGCTGTCCCACAAAAGAAGAGCCAGAGCGCCAGGAAGACAGGACCAGCACATGCATGGGTCTGGGCTCCTCCTTTGTAGGCAGGGAGCTGAAGTTGTGGCTGTATACATGAAAGAACAGGACGCAGATCACGGTTTGGGAAACCAGAAACATCAGCAGCCTTATCTTTTTGGGCCATGCCATTGTGCTGAAGTGGAAGTCCTTTAAGGAACAAGCAGAAGGGGCTGAGTTAGGCTGCTGTTTTGATATCTGCCTTCCATCCCCTAACCCACCTTCTCCCTGACTCCACCAAGGAGCAACGCAGAAAGCCTGAACGTTGCTACAACCAACCTCTTCAGATCAATTCTCATCCCTTACAGTTAGTGTGTTGATAAGTTCTATTTATTTTAAGGTCTTTAATTCCTCCCCCTTGGTCATTCTTGTCCATTGGACTTCCAAAAATACTTGCACTCAGCCATATTTAATCAACATAGGGGAACAGCTTCACCATGACACCCTGGCGATGTGCATGTCTTCACATAGACCATGACTAAACAAAACTTAACTCGGTCTGACCCGAGTCTTGGTTGAATGCCTTGTGATTCCTCCAGAAACTACAGGAGCTAAGCTACTTAGTGAGGAACTGCCTCAAGGCAGTTCCAACCCCTTGTCTTGAGGGAGATTGCCACAAGGCCATTTCTCACCCCCTCTCCATTTTAATTAAACACAAGACTTCACACTTCAATCCCAGAAGGATAGGGCTGCAGGCTGTAAAACTGTGTGCATTTAGTTTAGAGTTGTCTGCTCAGTTGCAGAGCCTATGGTGCCTGTCATCAGGTCCCCTCTGATTTGGTCTCATCCTGTGGGACATGGGGAGCTGATCCAATGCTAACCTTGTCTCTGGGTAGGTAATAAACTATCTGAATCTATTTGAGCAGAATCATTGTGTCCTTACCAGCTGACTCTTACAAAAAGTGTGGCAAGCCAACCTAAAAGCTATAGACCTGCTGGCTGGTTAGCTCAGCTGGTCACAGGGCGGTGTTGATAACATCAAGGTCAAGGGTTTGGATCTCTATACCGGCCAGCTGCCAAAGCTATAAACGTTAAGGGCCGGCCCGTGGCTCACTCATGGCCGGCCCGTGGCTCACTCGGGAGAGTGTGGTGCTGACACCACCATGTCAAGGGTTAAGATCCCCTTACCGGTCATCTTTAAAAAAAAAAAAAAAAAAAAAGCTATAAACCTTAGATTTGTATTACTATCAGTAGTGATGTTTGGGGAATGCTTGACCACTTGACACAAGCTACTCAGGGTTGCTCACTATGGTTGGGCAGGCTATGTACTGCACAACCCTAGGGAATGCCATCTCATCAAGAATTTAGTTATTATAAAAATTTTTTTTCCGTAAATGACAGTAAAGTATCTTGGTCCAGCAAAACAAATACATTAAGATGGTTTTCCAGTTATGTTAAATATCTAGAGAAAGGAATTTCACTGTATAGTTCATACTAAGGCTAATTTAGACTGCTGGTGACCCTGAACGTCCAAGTCTCCCTTCACAATCAGGGCTTGCATTGTGTGAAAAGACCACGGTTTCCAGTGCCATGCAAGAATATTATTTGGAGGGAGATCTTAACCTTCTTTGCCACATGACTCTGGATCATTTTGGGTGATTGCCTGACATAAATAATTATGGAGAAATATTATTGTTATTACAGTAGCGAAAATATCAATAGTAGCACATCACAATATACCTGAGAAATTCTCCCTTCCAGCTTTAATAAAGAAGAGAGATTATATTTCCAGACAATAATTGGAGCTGTTTTTAGGGTCTGCTATTTTCCTGGTGACAGGTCTTATCACCAATTTTTTTTTAAAGTTTTTAATAGGTAATAAGTCACATGGTTCAAATTGTTTTGAAAAGTGTCATTATCATGGACATCAAGTCTATTGACTGAGGATTTAAAATAAGGCTTTCCTAAGGTTATACATGCAGGAAGAAAAGAAGGGGAAAGCTTGCCAGCCTGCAGCTAATCTGTCACATCCCAGTCTTTAATGTATGTGACAGGGGAGGGGAAATCTTGGTCTGTAGTCATAAGTTAGAAAATGTCTAGAGCTATTTGTAAACAGGGGTAATGGTGTATCTTTAAAAGTGTCACAGTATTTTTCCAAGGGAAAGAAAACCTAAGAATTTTACTAGTTGCTGAATCAGTAACCTCTTCTCTATTTACTGATGGGTAGTATTTATCTGCTAGCTGGTGTTTTGTCATCAGTATACAGTGAAAAATCTACCTCCAACACCTGTTCCGCATCTGCCCATTTCTTGGCTTGCCCCCAGATAGCATACACAAGAAAATCCAAATGTGTGAGTATACATATTCTTGATTTAATTTTTCCTTTTTAAAACACAAAAAATAGGAAGTTTTTTTTTTTTTTTTAAAACAGCAAATCCTATTGTATGGATATACCACAACTTATTTAACCAGTGTCCTCATTGATGGGCTTTCAGGTTATTTCCTGTTGCCATTTCAAAAACTTCAATAATGACTTATGTTCACACACCGTTGCATACATACGTGAGATAATTCCAGACGTGGCACAGCCAAGTCAAAGAGTATATGCATGTGTAATTTTGATATCTATTACCCAGGCAGCCTTCATACTGGTGATAAACCATTCTCTATGTCTTGAGCTCCAGAGATATTAGAGAGTGGATTTTAGAGGAGGGATTGGGCAGCCACAGACTTGTGACTCTTGGAGTTTATAGCTTGCTTCCTGAAGAGGTAGAGCATGCTTTGCCAGCTCATGGGCTGCCCTTGGAAGTCCCCTAAACTTTCTGGGAAGTGTATAATGGACCCAAGCCAAATCTTGGGTGGCAGATTTCCACTCATTACAACAATGCTTTTCCTCTGGATGTGCCAGAAGGATCCAGTGAGGATCTTTTCTCTTTTGTGGCCAAAACCCACTTTGCTGTATGCCTCAGAAGTGCCTCAATGAATGGCAATTCCTGCCTTGTAATCTTGGCTCTGTAAATGAGAACAGGACCAACTAAGATATGCTGCTAGTTCTTAAAACTTGAGTCCAAAGGAAATGATTAGAAACTAGGCCATTATTGGTAATGGCCCAAGGATGCTCCCCCCGCCACCCCTAAAAGACCACAGAGGTGAATTCAGCAAGGGAGCTTCTCCTAAAGGCAACATGAGTATGAGAAAAAGTTTGAAACAAAGTAGGAAACAATCGATCAAAAGAGAGGAAAAGAAGAGAAGAACTTTGCCTATGTGCAATTATAAGGAAACTGTGATAGAATTTTATAAGCTGGGCCTATAATCACTTCAGGTAAAAGCTAACATTTGTTAGAGATTAAGAAGGTAGACCTTTAAACTCACCTCCTTCTTCCCTCCACCCTGACTTCAGGCCACCCATGTGTCCTCCTTGCCTGCCAGCTGCTCCTGGCCTCAAGCCCATTCCCTCCCCAAGCTGGAGCTAGGCCTCCTCATTCTGCATCCACTTGTTCTTAGTCTTTCCCTGTCCACAGGTCCCAGGAATTCCTGTGGGAACCCTCCAGCTTCCTTTTCTTAACGGGAGCACTTTGCTTGATGTGAAAGTGTGTGCTTGATTTTTCTTGGGGGGTGGCTGGCCAGTATAGGGATTGAACCCCAGACTTTGGTGTAAGCAGCACTGTGCTGTAACCAACTGAGCTAACCAGCCAACCAGAAAGAGTATGCTTTTGTGGAGCGAGTCCTATCCTTTATTACTGGATCTAGATAACACAGGATGAGATTGCCAGGCAGCCAAGAGTACATGATGGTGTGCCCTGGGCAAAGCTCATCTCTGCAGAGACTGTAATCCACAGAGGCAGGTGCTCTTCAGGCCCTGGCTGGCACCAGTGACGAAGAGGAAACTCTTCTGTTGTGCCCTTGAAACCCACTTGCCCATTGCCGGAACCCCCAGTCTGCATGTCTCTAGCATTGCCTGTGATAGTAGCCTTTCTCTTTGGTCTCTCAGCATCTCCCCATCAACCCCTGGTGCAAAAAAACCTTTCTTTTTATGGCACACGTCTATCACTCCTCTGCTTAAAATCCTTCAATAACCTTCCAACATATACAGGACTAAATCAAAATCCCCAAGCTTTGCCCTCTGCATCCTTAATGGCCTGATCTTTGATTTTCTGTCACTCCCCTCCTTTTTGGTACCTTAGGCTCCGACTTAACTTTCAGTTCTTCCAAACTTGCCCTGTTATTTCGAAGCCCTGAGACATCTGCAAGACTTCCACTCTTCTTCAAGAGTCTTCCCACAGATTGCCTTCTCCCTTTCCTCCCACGATTTATTTGTTCCCCAAACTTTCCTTTAGTGTTCATCCCACTCTAGAGTAAACAGATGTATACGAATCTCTCTTCACACTGGGCCGCTATAACTTAAGGAAAAGGCTATGTCTTATCTTGCTAACAGGCACATAGCAGTTCTACAAGTGATTAGGGCGTATTAAATACTTTCTGAATAAAATAAGTCAGTAAATGAGCATGGGACGAGGCATTGTCACTGCTAGAAAGGAGATAACTGAATGAGCTCCCTCAAGACACTGATACTTAGCCTCTTCTAAAATGCACATGAACAGTCTTTAGTATCAGTTATTAAAATTTAGGTGATTCCGGGCCTGCCCCGTGGCACACTCAGGAGAGTGCGGCGCTTGGGAGCGCAGCGGCGCTTCCGCCGTGGGTTCGGATCCTATATAGGAATGGCCGGTGCACTCACTGGCTGAGCGCGGTGCGGACGACACCAAGCCAAGGGTTGCGATCCCCTTACGGGTCACAAAAAGACAAAAAAAAAAAAAAAAAAAAAAAAAAATTTAGGTGATTCCATTGATTACGGGGTGCGTAACCAATACTGTTTCAGCTGCATGAAGCAAGATATTAATAAAGTCAGAGGCATAGGTTTGATGTGATATGGCAGTTCACCTCACTCCAAAAAGTAGTTTCTATACTATGCATGTATTATTTAAAACTAGGGGGCAAACCCCATGAAAATTATTTTTAGAAAATATTTAATAAAAGAAATAAAAGCCCCATTGCAAGGTGACAGACTACTTTGTCCTAAGCAGCTCAGTTACCAGATAGACAAGGCAAAAGGAAAAAAGCACATCCCATATCACCACCATTATCATCACAGTTTAATTATTTTAAATTTAAAATAATTTAAAAACAGGTTGCCCCAATGATGGGGAGTGGTATCATCTTAGAACACAAAGGACAGCCCATCACTCAAGAGTCATGATAACTTTAGGGTCTTGAAGAACATCACTAAAGGATGGCAATAAAGGAGACCCTGTGTTAGGCACAGGGAAACAAAGGCACCAGGATGGGTGACCTCATCCAGCAGCCTGATTATAGAGAGCTGAATTATAGATGTCCCCCCAAATCAGTACTGTGTCATCTTTTAGAAACAAAATGAGAACTTCTGAGCACAAAACAAACAGATATCAACCTAAGAAGCCTGGATTCCAGCCACTTGGCACATTCGTAAGTTAAATTCCCCAGTGAGATTATGTCCTTGCAGCCAGAAATTAGAGATGGCAGAAGATGTTTTGCACAAACAGAGAGAACGGAGCTGGGTTGGGGAAACTGGCATCCTCACAAATAGCCTTTTAGACCTGGGAAAGCTATGGGGATAAGCCATGTCCAAATAAACTCTAACTAGACTGAGAGTACCAGGACTGTATCTGGGTCCTCACCAGTGCTGTGTCTATGGTGCCAAGGACAGTGCCTGGTACATAGTAGGTGATCAGGAAGCATCTATCCATGAATGACCAAATGAACAAACATTTGCAGAGTGTTTTTTTTTACTGTTTGAGGTATCCTCATTGACCCAGGAAGGAAGATTGGGCAAGAAAGTATTTTTTATTTTACACATTTAACAGTATTATTTACTGTGTCATATTCAATTAGAAGTTCCAGACTTATCAAGGCCATACAAGATAGAGGTCTCTCCTACCTTAGCTGATATGTTAGCCTCATAACTTAATCAAATTTTACATCTGCATAGCATTCCACAATTTTCAAAGCCCTGTTAGCAGTCGTCATGAAAACAATGCAAATAGATATTTAGGACAGTGATATGCCATTCCCCTACTTTCAGAATAAATAAACTGAACTTGAATTGATTGACTCATCTGGTATAATAGCCCCGCCTGATCAGGACCCAGGTCTTTTGGGTCCCTGGTCAGAGAGTTTTCAATGATCACACTCACCTCACCTGAGCTAGAGAAAACCTGCGGCTCCTTGCACCTCCTGTCTGTCACCCCCCAGCAGAGAACTGAGGAGAAGCGGCAGGAAGTACAGAAACTTAAGCTCTGACTTCATGTGGGAAGGAATCAGGGACTGTCTACAAAATATACATTGGAACAGTCCTACCAGCATTCGAGGCTCTTTGGGACACTTTAGGGATGGAGCCGGTGGGGATGGGGGAGCTGCTGGTAGGCAGCTTGTGTTTTTTTCTAGAAGATTCCTCAGGAGCTTCCGATTCACCTCCCTCTTCCACTAACCCCTTCTCCACCATCAAAATCCCCAGTTTACTGCCAGAGCTTATCTGACACTCTCACTCCAGAAGCCCTGAGATAATGGCCTGCACTGGAGGTACACAGAGAAATCCTTACCTTGTTAATAATGTCTTATGCTTCCCCGCTGCTTTGGAGAGGTTCCCTGCCAGCCAGGCTGTGCACTTTTCTCCTCTGACTCACCAACTCCCCTCTTGGCTTCCTCCTCCTAGTCAAAGTTTGCATAACCGTCTCCACTCAGCATACTTCACTGCCCTCTTCCTTTCACCAGAAAAAAAAAAAAAAAAAAGGACCCACCTTGGAATGCAGGCTGGAGAAAGCACTCGCTCTCAGGAAGCAGTGACATTAGCAGCCTTAACACAGTAGCGAGAGACTCAAGAGCCAGGGAGACTGTGCTAGAGGTGAGCCAGGAGAAGCAAAGGAAGCATTCTCTCCCCACGCTGGGAAAGGATCCTGGAATGCTGACTCCTTGAGGGCAGCTGTGAAGGTCACCCCTAGGGCAGAGTGGAAAAAGAAAAGAGACCAGACCCTGGGAGAATAGGAAATAAGGTTGATAGGGAAATCATAGGATAATTACAACCAGAATGCCCACAAGGTCTTTAACCTCACTCTTATAGGGATAAATTGGTAAAGGGCGGAAAAAAATGTTTACATTGTATAATGATTAAAACACACACACACACACACACACATGCACCTTACTCTTACGTCTTATTCTTACTTACTCTTAGCTCTCAGGAGCAAACGTAAAAGTTATCTCTGCATTGCACCTGCCTCCTCACTCCACGCTGCATTTAGGGAGGTAACATTTCTTAGCCTCTGTGTCATATGCAACATCTTTACCCTTCTTGCAAGGAGTAACAAATATTTTCTGGGAGGACATAGACGTAATGGTGTTTGGTTGTGGTATGGAGGAAAAATTTTCCCATTAAGAAAAAAAGAAACAAGTTATCATTAAAGATCACAAATTCTTACTATCTGTGTGCCCTTGGGCAAATCACATGCCCACTCTGAGCTATTTTACAAGACTGTCAAGAATCTAAACCAATAGATGCATGTGAATAAATGTAAATTGTGGTGGAGAAATACAGCCACAGACTTTCAAGTCAGATATCTGTGCAAATCATTCCACCTCTTGGAGATCTAGAATATCATTGTAAAATAAGGGTAACAATATCTACCCTATAGTATTGTTGTGAATGTTAGGATTATTGCATATAAAGCCTCTAACAAACTATTGTGGCAATAATAAAAGGTAAAATGTGGTAGTTATTATTGACTAATAACACCTCTTTTTTCTTACTCAGTAGCTGGCTCATTTTCCAGGCTTTGGAAGAGAGAAAGCAGGTAGGGAGTTATGTGAGTTCTGGAATTGCTGATTTCCATCAGCTGAGTCCCCTAAGACCTTATTATTATTGGCACAAATGATGAGAATCTGTGTTGGTTGCCTCATATTGATTTCGATTGTGTGGCTCTTCCTCCCTATTTTTCTGTGGCAAAGAGAAAAGAAATTTCTCCGGCTCTGTGCATAGATGCAAATAGATGAGCCAGAGTTGGGCAGTTGGTAGTTCTGCTTTTGTTCTCATTTTAAACGTAATATTTGTTAAGGGCTGGCCCGTGGCTCACTTGGGAGAGTGTGGTGCTGATAACACCAAGACGATGGGTTTGGATCCCTATATAGGGATGGCCGGTTAGCTCAATTGGAGAGCGTGGTGCTGACAACACCAAGTCAAGGGTTAAGATCCCCTTACCGGTCATCTTTTGTTAAAAAAAAAAAAAGTAATATTTGTTAAAAATACTAGGGAAAATATAGGAAAATGGTCAGGGCCTCTCAGATGTTCAGAATCTTGCCGAGCATTCACTGTAAATAGCCACGTGTGTCCAGGTGTTCCTTGGTTACTATCTAACGTAACTGCATAAACCCTGGTGTCCTGGGTTATGGACCTAAGTATAAATGCTCTGATACATGGTGCTTCTTGGCACGTTCCGGGAGGCCACTAGGGAAGCTGCTTCTAGCTCTGAATAAAGCCTATTAATTTTTTACCTATGGCTCCCAGGATCTTTTCCTATTACCTAGCTTGTGGAACTGCATGTGAAGGGGTTGTTCCCCAGTCTGTACAATGGGCTTGAGAGGTCTTGAGCCCTAGCCCTAGCTTGATAGTCCTTCAAAAAATTCATGGAAAAATTTGTATTATCTTTTAATTCAATTTTCCATGAACTTTTTGAAGTACCCTCAAAGATAATTTGAAAAACATGAAATGTATAGGGAAGAAAATATGAATCTCTTTACATTTTGCTGCCCAGAGAAAACTGCTATGGGTAGTTTTTCCCATGCATATAGAAATCTATGTAATTGAGATCACACTAAAAATATAGTTTTGTACTTGTTTTCCCTTTATTTTAAAATGTTTTATATTATAAAATACCATTAGGCATATAGGTACAATTTAACACATTCTATAAAGGAACCACCGCTTAAATAAAACAAACAAAACAGAATATTGCCAAGCTGCCTCACAAACCTTCCCCTCCTGTCACTCAGAGATGACCACTTTCATGTAAGCAGGTCCTTGCTTTTCCTTATAGTTTATCGCCTTTGAAAATACAGTTGAATTTTCCTCTTTTTGAGCTTTGCATAAATGGGATCATACCATTTTTTTGAGCTTTCCACTTTTCATTTCACGTTATACTTGTAAGATTCATGATGTCGCTGCATATAGTTTTTTGGTTTTTTTTATTGCTATGAAATATTGTGTGTGTAATATTCTATACCACAATCTGTGATATATCTGTTAATGGACATTGTGTTCTTATAGTTGTGACTGAACATTCTCGACGTGTACCCTGGCACATGTGTACCCAAGTGTCTCTTGGGGATGCTGGGACATAGGATGTGACTGGCTCTGAGTTTTTCACTTCACGCTTATATCATAAGCATGTGCTCATGTCAGCTAATATCTCTGGAAAACTTTATTTTGAAAGGATTTATAATATTCCAACATTCCAGTGCTCCATTGTCAGACATTTAGATTGTTTCTAATTTTTGCCTATTACATACAACACTGTGATGAATAGGTAATCTTAATGATTAAATGAGATTGTCTGGATACAGTATCTAGCACAGTCCTTAGCACAAAGTAGCCACCCCGCTCCTTCCTCACAATGATACCATGGATCTTAGTTTCTTTAGTTTGTGATTCATAAATCAGTTAGGGAGAATTTTTGGAAAGGCCAGGCTAGAAGCAGCAATTAAGAAACAGGTATTCATGTTAATTGAAAACTCACAGTATCCAAAACAGAGGCCATTCCCAACAAGGAATTATGAGCACGAAGACTATGTTATAAATGTGCACTAATACTCGTACAGGAGCCTCTGCTGCACTGGCCATTGAACACTTGAAATATGCCTGGTGCTACTATACTGGATAGTGCAGTTAAGACTGTAGAGATCCAATCTCTTTCTTTTCGAGTCTCAGAAACTCTAATGAAAGATATAGACTTTCTCTCTAGAAAAATGTGCATTTGCTCATATACAAAATCGTACCCAGTTTCAAAGAGTCCCAAGTTAAGAATCCCTACGAAAGGCTGCATGTACTTCATGTGCTTCTTGAAGCATAATTTGAAGACAGTTATCTGCCCAGGACCACTACTGACCTGACTAGACTACTGGCTAGGTGGCTGGGTTTAGAGAATGGATTCTGGAAGACTAGAACTTTGTAGTTTGGCTAAGCTTCTGCAGGCTGCAGCAATTCAATATTAGCATTATAGAAAGCCAGCACCTTCTGAAGAAGTGTCAGCAAACCAGGAAGGGAATGTTGCTATAAATCCTATAGTCAAATAGATGATTGCTTTCAGTAGAACCTGCTTCCTTGAGCTGGGCCCTGGGGATGGGGGGGGGACCCCTGTGTAAGGATCCCGTGACAATAGGATGGCCCTTATCTCTGTGGAGAAGTGTTTGTTTCAACAGTGGAAGAACGAATTGGATTTAGATAGATTAGGATTAGGGAAAAGATAAACATAATTTTAAGTTTCTCACTGGTTCTTGCTTTCTTGAGGCTCCTTAACAAAGCAGAGAGGGTGGGAAAATGGGGAACAGAGAGCCAGGAGTTGCTAGTAAAGCCCAGGCATCCTTGTATGTCTTTGGTGGTTCAGGAATTTGACATGGTCAGATGATGGTTGCCTTACCTGAAGTCACACTCCTGGAATTCTACCTCTGGGCTTCCAAAAATTGCCAGAGACTGCTGCAGATGACTGCTGATGGCCCAGTGTAAAGCTACGTACTACGCCAGCCGTCGGGTAAGTCGAATGATAACTGAAGCCAAATGTTTCCTTATTTTAGTTATACTAAGTTTCCATTTATATTGTCAGGGCTAGGGCTCAGACCCTTCAAACCCATTGTACAAACTGGGTCACCAGACCCCTCACACCCGGGTTCATGCTAGATAATTGGGAAAGATCCTGGGAGCCATTGGCAGATGACACGAGCTCAGTCCTCAGTAGCAGCTTACAGCAACAGAAACAGCAGCAGCAAGAGCGGTGGTGGCAGCAGCCTTTCAGGACATCCCAGGGGTAGGGGGTGCTGTGGATCAGAGCCACTTGTCCTTTATGCTTACGTCCATAAGGAACACGTCCGCAAGGACACCTGGGTGCACTTGCGCAATTACATTAGACAGTAACCCAGGAATACCTGGGCGCACATGCTTATTTACATCAAATGCTCAGCAAGATTCTGAACATCTGAGGGGCCCTGACCATTTTCCTATATTTTCCCAACAATACACCCCTTCAGTGTCCCTCACCGTACAATCTACACGTTCAGAATCTTCCACGATGTTCCCTTAGCAAAGATAACTGACCCTTGCATTCACATATTACACATTCCATGCCAACAGTCCCAACAGTCTTTAGCTTGTTCCAGCACCAACTTAAAAGTCCAAAGTCTCATCTGAGACTAAAGGCAAAACTCCTTTCAGCTGTGAACCTGTAAAAATCAAAAACAAATTTATCTACTTCCAAGATATAGTGGGACACACTGGGTACACATTCCCATTCCAGAAAGGAATAGACCAGGAAAGAGGAAAAACAGGCCCCAAACAAATCCAAAATCCAAACAGGGCAAACATTAAGCACACTAAGGCATCTGGACCCCCAAAGCATTGGGCAGCCTCTCTCCTACAGCTCCACCAGGTGCAGCCCATTGAGCTGCCTTGATGCCTGCGGCTTTTCCAAGTCAGCGCTGCACATTGCCAGCAGCCCCATGGTTCTTGGCTCCTGGCAGCAGTCCCACCATCCTGGCTCCACTAGACATTTCCTCAGTGGGGGCTGTGACCCCACTTTTCTCCTACACATTGCTCTAGTTGATGGCCTCTGCAGGGCTCCATCCTTGCAGCAGGTCTGTGCCTGAGTTCCCCGGCTTTTTCATACATCTTCCAAAATCTGGGTGGAGGCTGCCATGCCTCCACTGCTCTCACATTCTGCTGGCCTGCAAACTTAACACTCAACGTGAACACCACCAAGGTTTTCGACTTTACGCTCTCCAGAGCTGCTGCATGAACCACACCTGGGGCTGCCCAAGGCAGGGCTTCTCCAGCCAGAGTGGCTGGGATGCAGGGAGCAGTTCCCAAGGACAGCAGCACTACCCAGGTCTGTCCTCTGGAGAAACTCAGTTCTCTTAGGCCTCCAGCACTGTGATGGGAGGGGTGCTCTTCCAAACTTCTGAAATGCCCTCAGTGCCTTTCTCATTGTCTTGGCTATTAACATCTAGTTGCTCCATCCCTGGCTCCTGAATCACTTGAATCAGCTCGGCTTACACTGGCTGTTTACTCACAGTCTTGGGAAGTTCTGCAGCGTTCACCCACACAGTTTGAATAACTGTTCGCCCTCTCCATCAAGGAGTAGCTGCCCTGCCCCTGTGCATATCTGCGGCTATCCTGTAACTGTTGCCACAGAGACAGGTGCATAGTAACGGAGGCTAACTTTTCCACCTTTACACCAGGTGAAGACATACTTGAAATTATGCATGGGCACCCATCCTTGGGTCATCTGCCCATCTGCATGTGGCACTCTTTTCTCGGGTTTATACAGCACCCATTGAGCCATTGGGTTTAAGTGGCACCCTTCGAGCCATTTGCCTTCGGACAAACGTGACATGTGTTTACTACATCTGTCTCCAGAGCATGTTACACCATCCACCCTTAGGTCCCATAGCTGCAGCAGCCAGAGGCTCTCCCTGTTTCTGCCACTTTGTTTCCCCAAGTCAACCAATTTGATCTGGGTATATTGGACATAGGTAGTAAATTGGGTCACCTGGGGGTTGCCTTCTGGTCTGCCCAGTCCCATAGGCTGCTCATGCTTCACTTTCTTTTTTCTTTTTTTAAAGATGACCGGTAAGGGGATCTTAACCCTTGACTTGGTGTTGTGAGCACCATGCTCAGCCAGTGAGCTAACCAGCCATCCCTATATGGGATCCGAACCCATGGCCTTGGTGTTATCAGCATCGCACTCTCCCGAGTGAGCCACGGGCCGGCCCTCATGCTTCACTTTCTGATGCGCAGGTCATGTTAGGAGACGCACAGTCTCCCCCAGCTCACCACTGGGTTCGTCATACATCTTTGGTGTTGGAAGCAGGAGTGACCTGTTGCTGTACTTCAGCTTCCAGGGTATGTACTCGCACTTCCAACGTGTCTGCTTTCTATTGCAAGTCTTAAAACTGTGCTGCTTCATGGGGTTTCTGGTCCATGTTGGCTCGCAGTACAATGAACAACAGCCAGACCCCATTCAACAGGAAAGCAGCCACCGGGCACCACATACCCAAGGGTAGCCACATTTCCTCTCCCTTCCAAGGGGCTTTCTGCTTCTTTACCTGCTTGTCATCCTGCAATGACTACTCAAATTGCCAGGCTCTTTTACATGCCGGGAATCCTGCCGTGACTATGCCAATTGTAAAGCTACACAACTACGCTGGTTGTGGAGTAAGGCAAATCATAACTAAACCCCAAATGCTTCATTATTTTAGTTATACTAAGTTTCCATTATGTATTGTCAGGGCTAGGGCTCAGACCCTTCAAACCCATTGGACAGACTGGGTCCCCAGACCCCTCACATGCCAGGCTGCGTCACCAGACCCCTCACATGCAAGTCCATGCTAGATAATTGGGAAAGATCCTGGGAGCTGTTGGCAGATGACATGAGCTCAGTCCTCAGCAGCAGCAGCAGGTTACACCAACAGCAGTGGCAGCTGCAGCCTTTCAGGGCATCCCGGGGGCACTGGCAGCAGCAGTAGTGGCCTCCTGTGGCCCCCCGAGGGCATCTGGGCGGGGGGGCGGTTCTGCGGATCAGAACCACTTGTCCTTTATACTTAAGTCCATAACCCAGGACACCTGGGTGCACATGCACAATTACACTAGACAATAACCAAGGAACACTTGGGCGCATGTGCATATTTACATCAAATGCTCGGCAAGATTCTGAATGTCTGAAGGGCCCTGACCAGTTTCCTATATTTTCCCAACACCCAGTCAAAGATTTTCTGGGGGCGAAATCTGGGGAGAATATCAGAGTGCCTTCTGGTGGGCTGTAACCCCATGTATCACATTCAACATCAAGGTCTGTGTATTCTGTCCCTAAAGAGCTATCACATTTGGCCCCCTTCTCTTTGTGTCAACAGCCACGGTCTTTGCTCAGGCTTTCAATTTTTCTTACGTGAATTTCTGCCAGCAGCCCCTCAGCTATTCCCTTATCTCCAATCCTACTCCCACAAGTCATAGCTCCACCTTGCAGGTAGAATGATCTTTCATAGTATGGATCCAATCCCTATCACTTCCCTGATGAAAACACTATAACAGGGGACTGGCTGGTTAGGTTGGTTGGTTAGAATGTAGCCTTATAACACCAAGGTCATGGGTTCGGATCCTCTTACCAGCTAGCCACCAAAAAAACAGGAAAAACACTGCAGTGGAGCTCATTATAGACAAGGTCCAAACTTCATGGCATGCCATTATGCACCTTTTAAGAGTTAGTGTCTCTTTACTCTCCATCATAATCTTCTTCAAGTAATAAATTTCAAAAATATTTGTTGGGAGCCTATTCAATAGCAGGCTCTGCTTTAGGTCCTGAAAACAGCAGTGAAAAAAACAGACAACATTCTTTGCCTTTGTGGAGCTTGCATTCTATTGGATGGTGGGGACAAACACATCAATAAACTGTGTAGTGTATCAGGTTGTGGTAAGTGCTATGGAGAAAAATGAGGGGAGAAGAAGGTAGAGATTGCAGCTGGGGGTGAGTGTGCCAAGTTTAGATAGAGGGGTCCGGGAAAGTAATATTTCAGAGAAGACTTGAAGGAGGTAAGGGAAAAAAAACAAGAAAATATCTGAGGAAAGACCATTCCAGGTGAAGGGAACAGCAAACGCTGGGGCGTTAAGCCAAGAATCACATGGAAAGCAGTGTGACTGGTCAGAGTGTGTGAGGCAGGAGAGAAATACATGAGGGTGGTGGCAAGGGGTAACAATGGGCAGGTGGGACAGATCATGTAGGAATGCATTAATCCTTACTAGTGGGACTTTGGCTTCTACTGAGGAGTAAATGGGAATCGACTGGAAAGTACGAGTTTAGGAATGACTTACATTCTAAAGGATCATTCTGGATATTGTGAGGGGAATAAATTATCAGAGGGTCAAGGGCAGAAGCTGGGAGATCAGCTAGGAGGCCAGGCAAGAGACAAAGGGGGCTTAGATCAGGGTGCAGCAGTCGAGGTAGTGGATTCTACAAAAGCTATTAAAACGTGTATTTTAACGGTAGAGTCAAATCACTGGATCAGATGTGAGGATGTTAGTGAGAGAGCCGTCAAGGCTGACTCAAGGATATGGTTGCCATTTTCTGAAATGGGAAAAATTAGGTTTGGGGTGGATATCAGGAGCTTAATTTTGGAAATGTCAAATTTAAGATGCTTATTGGATATCAGAGTGGGAATGTTGAGCAGGCAGTTGGGTATATAAATCTAGAGTTCAAAGGACAGATTTAGGCTGGAGATAGACATTTGAGAGTCACTGACCAAGAGATGGCACATAGAGCCATGAGGCTGGATGAGGAGAGGAGTGAAAAGATGAAGAGCACAAAGGAAACTAGGAAGGAGTCAACTGCAAGTTTGAAGGAAAACAAGGCAAGTGTGGTGTCCTGGAAGCCAAGAAAAAGGTTTCAAGGAGAAAGGAGTAATCAACTGTGTCCAAACCTTCAGAAAAATTAAGACGGAAGGACTGCTCATACCACCAAAGTCCGGGGTTCGATCCCTGTACCAGCCAGCCACCAAAAAATAAAAAATAAAAAAACTTAAGAAGGGTAGACACTGCATTATTGACCACTGGATAAAGCAACATGGACGTCATTGATGACCTTGACAAGAAGACATTCTGTGGAGTCAAGAGTGTGAAAATCTGATGGGAGGAAAGGAATTAGAGATAAGAAGGGTAGCCACCTCTCATTGTCTAAAGGAAGGAGAAATGGGACAGTAGTTGAAAGAAGTAAGATCAAGAGATATTTTTTGGTTTTTGTTTTTTTAAAAAGATGGGAAAATAACAGCTTGTTTATTTGCTGATGGAAACGATCCAGGATTGAGAAAAAATTGAAAATGCAGAAGAGAGAGGAGATGGTTGGTGTAATGGGATCAGGTACACAGGTGGAGGAGTTGGCCCAAGACAGACAGGAGCACACAGAGTTCCTCCTTATTAATTGTGAGGAGGGTAGTGAATATGTGCAAAGGTGCGGGTAGGTGGGTAGATGATGTGCCGGGAGTTTGTGGAAATTCTCTTATTGATTTTGTTTTCTTAGTGAACTAGCAGACAAGGCTGTCAGCTGAGTCTGAGTACGGGGAACTAGTTATGGGAAATTTGAAGAGAGAGGGGAAGGTAAGGAATGTCTGTCTATGAGAATAGATTAGTGATTGTGCTGGGGTAATGTAAGTAAGATTGATGGGTGACATTGAAGGCCTTTTCAAGGTGAGTGGCCATAAACTTAAAGGGAGAGCAGTTAGAAAAGGCTTGTGATTTTTCCAGCCATGTTTAGCTGCTGTGCTTGGGCAGGCATAGGTGAAAAGTTAGAGGTAAGTAAGATTTGTACTTTTTCTGAAAGGTGCAATGAAGTGATAGAGGGGCAAGGGAATCAAGGGGATCCTCAAAAGAGGGATTACAAGAATAGACCATGGGATCTACACTGGATAAGAGGAGAAACAAGGACACAAGAGGTGCAGCTAAGCTATGGCAGAAAACAAGGATTTCAGAAGTGAGGAGACATAAGGGTTTGAGACATAAGGAGGATTTGAGACATAAGGGTTTTGGAAGGACCATCTATATGGATACTAAGATCAAGCAGAACTGCCCTAGGAATAGGGTTGGAGAGTGACAGTGGCCATGCGACTGCAATGAAAGTAAGTACAGTCTGGTTAACACCAGAGTCAGTGGTTGGCAGTTTTAGGAAGGAGGGAGGCAGAATGGCCTGGAAGCATCAGCAAGGAATAAGGAGGGCACTTATTCCACTGTGGGGTGTGGGAGAGAAGTGGCCATCACTTGAGAGGGCTGTGGAGGAAGCAGTGTCCTCACATGAGACCTGGGTTTCCTTTAGAGCAAGGAAGAGAAGGGAAAATTCAGAGACTTTGAGAAAAGAGGGATTGGGCTGATCCTGACAATGAATTCCTGAGGAGGGTGGGAAATGGGATTGGAAAACGGAATGTAAGAGCCATTTGGGATGAAATGGAAGGGATAAGAAGTGACCTAGGATACTGGCCTCCTTGTGTGACTGACATACACCAATAGAGGGAATAATGATAAGAGCTAAGGATGGTCCCAGGCAGAGAGAGAGTGGTGGGGACTGTGGATACTGGGGGATAGGGAGGCGTGAAGTGCCTGCCAGGAGAGTCGGGCTCCCTCTTTACTCTTGGCAATGGTGATGGGGAGGCTTGGGGAGGGGTGTTGCTGAAACTCTGCAAATTGAGAAAATGCATCCTGGAGATAGTGTCATCATTTCTCTAAATGATGCAAAGCATTTGGAGTCAGTGTGACTGAAGGAATGGGAGTTTTGATTAAGGAAGGAGAGGGAGGTCAAGGTAGGTCCGGGTATTTCAATCCAGGGGATTTCACAGGAGTTCCTGGGTGCTGACCTGTATGACATGAAGTCATGCATACATCCATAAAGTTGGGGCTGATAACGTGACTCAATGATGCCATCTTTCTGTAGACCTCATGCTTATTGCCTTGTGGCCATAAAAGGGCTGCCGCACATTTCAGACTCACATCTACATTCCAGGCAGGGAATGGGGGAAAGGTTAATAAACGAAAGGAAGATGTGTTGTATGAGGCAAAGACGTACTTACAATCTCCAAAGTTGTTCTTATCTCATATGGGTTGCTCTGCTTAAAGCCCCTTTCCTCCTTTATGGTCCAACTCCCTCCCATCTTCTCATTCACGATTCAATTCAAGTCAGCATCACCTTCTCTGGGCAAACCATTGCTTATGCCCCTTGGCTGACTGAGGAGCCTCTGGTCTGTGTGTTCAGAGCCTGTTGTAGATTGTAATGACGACCCCAATTCTCCATGCCCTGTGCCATAGAACTCTGACTCGGGGCTTGGCCATGCAACTTGCTTTGATCATTGCGATGTTTTTAAGCAGAGGCTTAAAAATTGCTAGTGCAGTTGGGCATGCTGTTGTTCTTGTGTGTAAGCCACTGCCATGAGAACATGCCCACTGGATGAGAGGCATGTGAAGCAGACCCAAATCCCCATGTTTGTTCTAGGTGAGGCCATCCTAGATCAGGCAACAGCAGCTAAGTTCCAGACGCTTCACCAAGCCCAACCCAAATCAGCAGAACCACACAGGCAACCACCCCAGATGCATGAGAAATTAACAGTTACTGCCATATACTACTAAAGTTATGTGGTTGGTTGATAGTTAGGATTATTGTAGCATTAGATAATTGATACAAGGTCTCTTGGGCATAGCTCTGTCACAAGCCTTAGCCCTGTCTTCCCAACTAATGTTGGGAGTGAACCATCTTTAATCTGTGTGTATCTAGCACCTAGGACAGTGCCTGGCACATAGAAAGTGCTTAGTGAACATCTGTGAAAGGAAAGAATGAACGAACCTTTATTCACCCTTTAAAAAGGAACTTACTGCTTTGTGCACAACAGGTGCAAATTCCCTGTAACTGAACAACATAATCAAATGAACATACCCACGGAAAATCTGGTGCAACAAGATATGTGAAGCTACAATACAAAATAAACTGTCATCACAGATGAAAACACTTTTCTACCTCAAGTGCAATGGTCATTTCTTAAACATTGGGCACTTGATTCTACATTTTATTATATTGTGTAGATTAAAGGTAATCTAACCCCCATAAGTACATTTTATTTATTTATTTATTTTTATTTTTTATTTTTTTAAATTTTATTTTGTCGATATACATTGTGGCTGATTATTGCATAAGTACATTTTAAATGGTGGAATGCAAATAAGTGGATATGACTCAGTCTATATGTTCTTACTGTTATCTTCAGTACACAATGCTAAACCATTGTAACTATTGATTTTTCCTAAATAATGTCAAGAAACTTGTATTGCTTTAAAAAATTATTTGTAGTCATATAAAAAAGAGAAAGAGAATTTCCACTAGGAGTCTGTAGAGGAAAAAAATATTGTATCTAGTAGTCTAGCCAGGTATGTGGGTGGGAAGGTGAAAATATCCTTAAGAAAGGTCAGAGATCACATGGTACGGAATGTTTTGGGGACACTGAACAAACTAGTTTTACCAAAGAAGAGGGTTTCTGTAGAGAAATGGTAAAAAAGGCTGGGGGTGGAGGGCAGTATGGAGCCTAATTGTGGAAATCCTTGAGTATAATAAGGTTAGGGCATTTTAACATTATCTTTTGCTAAACAGGGAATAGTTACAACTTTTGAGCAAAGGAATGACATAATGAATTGAAGTATTGGGTCAATCTAGCTGCTAGATTCTAGTGGTATGATGTGGGATGGTTTTTGCAGAAACACATTTAATAGTTGTATCAAATAATTTAATACCGAAATACTATTATTCAGATGATGTACCCATTTATTTAAAAATCACATTTCGGGCCGGCCCGTGGCTCACTCGGGAGAGTGCGGTGCTGATAACATCAAGGCCCCGGGTTCGGATCCCATATACGGATGGCCGGTTCGCTCACTGGCTGAGCGTGGTGCTGACAACACCAAGTCAAGGGTTAAGATGCCCTTACCGGTCATCTTTTAAAAAAAATAAAAAATAAAAAATAAAATAAAAATCACATTTCATTAAAGTCTAGATTTATGCTAGGATGCAAATGACCAAGGAATTATTTTGAGATCATAAAGTTTGCTGTTCTCTTCCTGACAGTCATTTAGCCTGTTATCTATTGGCAGTCCATGAATTATGCTTTCTCTGGATATTGGGTTGTTCTCACTTTCTTCTGTTTTGCTTTTGATACTCTTCCCTTACTCCTGCTGGTTTGGTTTTGTCAAAAAATAATAATAGCCAGGGGTAGAGGTCAGAAGTAAGAATGAATGAGACTTCATGTAGCCAAAACCAGAATTGACATTGGGATAAACTGTTCTAAGCTCCCATCCAAGAACACAGCTCAGGTGAGTTATGGAAGCACTTACCTTTTGGGTATGAGGATGTCATTTCGCCCTTGAAGTGTATTTCATAATCCACTTACTGGATACTATTTGCTTTGTTGGTGTCACCATTTCCTTTTATTCAACGGCAGCTTAGAGTCAGGAAGGATAAACAGCTTTATCCAAATCCTTATGTCATGTTAGTGATAGAAGCATGTTTTTTCACACTCCATGCCCCTATACCTGCTGTTTCCTCTAGAATGTTCTCCCTCCTTCCCACCCCACTTGCTATTCCACCTGACAAACTCCTATTCAGCATTCTTCTTCCCTTTTTTTTTGCAGGTGGCCAGTACAGGGATCCTATTCAGCATTCTGCACCCTGTTCAGACACACTTTTTCTGAGCAACCTTCCCTTTTTCCCATGCTCAGTTGTCTCCTCCTTACCCCCTACTCCACACCATAGAGACGATCTTTCTCTCGGTTGTACAAACCTCTGTAATTATGCACAGGCGTTTACGTGTCTGTCTTGCTATAGGACTGTAGGTGACCTACCTTTTGTATCTCCAGCATCAAGCATAGTGTCTAGTACACAGCAGGTGCTTAATTAATGTCGAATCCAATGAAAGAGTATCTAGAGGGAAATTCTAAACTCTTCTAAAATCTAAGCAAAAGATAAAGGGGCAACACCTAAAATCATCTCCACTTAGATTAATTTTTCTTTCTTCAAAATGTTTGGGAAAGGACGTTTCACAGCCCTCCGTGGTCATCAAGGAAACGTCTGCGGCCCTTTTATGGTGTTCACTGAAGAGGCTCCCATGGGGATCCCTGCAGGAGCCAAGGGATGCTGGCAGCCCCCACGTGACCGTGACCGTGACCGTGACCCCTCCCGGGCGCCCCGCAGAGCGCGGCTGTCTTTCCCCGCCTTGCTGCATTTCCAGCGTGAGTGCTCATTCCTCTGCTCCTCTCTGTCCTCATTTTCTCACATTTCCTCCGCCCAGGAACGTCGTCTTTTCCACGGAGGAGATCCGCCTGCCTTGTTACATCCTCCTCCACCCACTGCCCCCGGGAGAGCGGGGCGGGGTCGCGGGCGGTGGGACGAGGAGGCAGTTCCACCTCTGAGCCCTAGGAGTGTTTTCTTTCACGCAGTGATTGTTCCTTCCAGCTTCTCAAATCCGTAATCAGACAGGCGTGCAGTGTAATCAACAGGCAGCGAGCACTGAATGAACGTGAGTACAGTTCAGTTAGGGGGCGAGGAGGAAGTCTGCATTGGCCGCTCTCCCAGCTGCTTCTAGCTCCCTGCAGACAAAACCACTGTTCCCACTGGCTTAGGGTTGAATCCTGTAGTGGGGCTTGGGGAAGCAGAGTCCAGGGGGCTTCACATACAGTCCAGTCCTCAGGATGCCGGAAGAACAGGGTGGCAGCTGGACCTGGGGAAGGAGTCAGCTGTTTTAGGAATGGGCTGGTAGGTGGGGGAGAGGGGCGGGAGGGACAATGTGGGGCAGTTAAGGGAGGTTGAGGGTGGACCGTGGGGCAAAGATGTGATGTGGCCCTCTTAAATTCCTTAAATCTGTCAGTAGGTGTGGACCAGGTAATCCCACTTCTCCAGCTCTAGTGTCTCCTTCCACTTTCCCCACATGCCACAGACAGGTGCCCCCACCCCCTTCATTTCATTGAGGGAACAACTCGGGTTAATCAGGTTCCAGTCTAGAAATTAGTGGAAATGGGAATTTGGGGTTGGGAAGAGAGCAAAGCAGGGTGTCCTCTGCAGCTGAGAGAGAGAATGCACAGGTGATGGTTTTGGCTTGTATGTTTCTCTAGCAAATCTCCATAGGTAGTAGTCCTCACACTAGCATAAACGTTTCCCTAAACACATGATATCATCCTTATGGAGGCTTGAAATTAACAAACTTTTTTTTTTTTTTTAAATGCAAGTAGCTTAGACCCAAAATGTTGACAGTGTTCATCATAGTCAAGGTTCCCATAAGAAACAGAGGCACCTATAGTGGAATTTAGGAAGACTTTCTAAAGGGACAATTTACAGAAATGTGGGCAGCATTAAGGAATCAACAAGAGAAGAGGAGGCACTCAGGGTCTCGCAATAGCAGGCAGCCTTCAGCACCCCTTGGCCTGAAGGGGAAAGGGAGGTCTGAACTCCAGTGCTGTGGGAGGGGGCTAGACAGGAGCTAGAGGTGTGGAGGAAGCAGCCACTGCCAGAGCTTAGGTGATGATGAGGGATAGAGTGGGACTAGAGATACCCCAACCTCTCTCTCCTCCCACCCTCTGATTTCCTACAGGAGCCTCCCATTGGCAGAAGTCACCTGCAAGCCAGAGGAACAGGCCCATCAATGCAGTCCTCAGGGAGGCCAGTGCTCCCAGGACCCAGAGCAGGGCAGAGAAGGGCACTACGGCGGGGAGAGGGACATACAGGGGAATAACCAGCCCAGTCAGGGGCAGGTGAGGTTTGCAAGGCTGAGTGCAGCAAGTGTAGGGTTGGATTCTCCCTTTATTTAAAACCCAAGTATTGCATTGTCATGGAGTTTTTGCAATAATTTTGATTTTCAAAAATATTGGGCCGGCCCGTGGCTCACTTGGGAAAGTGTGGTGCTGGTAACACCAAGGCCGTGGGTTCGGATCCCTACATAGGGATGGCCGGTTAGCTCACTTGGTAAAAGGCGGAAAGATTTATACGATCTGAAGAGAAACCAGAGTATATCGGTTAGCTCACTTGGGAGAGCGTGGTGCTGACAACACCAAGTCAAGGGTTGAGATCCCCTTACTGGTCATCTTTATATAGGGGAAAAATATTGTATATTACTGATGTTTATCTCTGAATTTTTTTGCATATCGTCGTCCCCTTATATTTTGTACCTGAAACAAGTGGAAAATCGCCTTGCTTGCCTCACCCTATCCTGGCACTGAAGTGGTCCTGTCTTGGCAAGGGGATCACAGATAGTTTTTTCTCATGTTTGCTTAACTTCATTTTCTAATTTTCTTAAGTGAGTGTGTATTTCTTATGTAATAAAAACGGTGAAATGCAAAAATATCTTCTTTGAAAGTAGGGATCCTTGGTTCGTGCAACAAACTTGGCAGAAAAATGAAATGTTTGTTGAGTGAATGCATGAAAGAATGTGTATCTCAGCTCTATTCCCAAATGCTACCCTCTTCTGAAGTTCTAACTGAAATGTCACCTTCTCATAAAACATTTCTAATGTCCCCAATCACACTGGCCTGTAAAGTTCTCCACGATTTGTCCTGCCCCTCCCTTCTCTTCGTACGCCCCCTCCCCTACCTCCCGCGCTGTCCCTCTCACTTGGCTCCGCCCCCTCGGCCGCCTCCTCGCTGCTGCTCCTGACGCACAGAGGCAATCGATTAATATTTGTTTTGATTTTTTTTTTTTTAGTGGCGATTATCATTTGTTGAACGAATGAAGGAATGAGACTTCTCCCTCTTTTGTATCATTCTTGACACAATCGGTTGTGTTCTATAAGTACGTATTTGTCTTATTTTCCCTACTCTTAAGCAACTTGGGCCATCTTATCCTTTTTTTTTTTTTTTTTTTTTTTTTTTTTTTAAAGATGACCGGTAAGGAGATCTTAACTCTTGACTGGGTGTTGTCAGCACCACGCTCTCCCGAGTGAGCCACAGGCCGGCCCTGCAATTTTCATTTCTAACAGGGTAAATATCAATAGATAAAAGCCCATATAAACAAAAACTCTTTGGGGTTCTCACTCTCTTTCAAAGTAGTTGAGACCAAAATGCACGAGAATAGATGTATTAGGTAATAGTTACATTTCCTCCCAGCTGTAAAATGTAAGGGTTCTCAGCTCTTGAGGCAACTTAGATCATATGTAACTTTTGGAGGGCAGAGGTAGGGGCCCCAAATCACTCTCCGTTCCAGATCAGCTCAGAAAAGAGCCTGTCTCTATGCCTGGGCTTGACTGGTCTTGGTTACTTTGCTTTATTCTGGTCTTTTCTGCCATATGAACTTCTGGAGACTCCTGTTCCAGTCTTGGGCTCACACGGAACTCCCAGTTGTGATGTAGTACTCCAGACTCATTATTTTATTTCTCTGTCCTCCATCTTCTTTAAAGCTTCTGTGACATGCCAGTTTTTATCTTGACCCCTGAGTAGCTGTTTCTCCCAACTTTCTACATTATGTCTTTAACATAACAAAAGGTCCTTAAAATATCCAAACACTTCCTGGACTACAGGTTAACCTCAAATGGTTTATTTCATGTTGCTACAGCATGTACAGGATTACAACATAGTTTATGTTTAAAATTCATTCTCAATTATTACCTCTGGGGAAAGGAACTGAAGAAAGGGAGGAGGAGGGAAACAACTCTTTTATAATAGCTTTTGTATTACTAATCAAAAATTAAACTAAAACTTTGCTCCAAGTGAAGCAAAAAAAACCAAACCAAACAAAAATACAATAAAATCGAAAATCTTTCCTGAAATGTTATTATTTCTAAGAACTTTTTCCTGTTTGGCTGGGGGCTCTCCTTTCAGCGGAGGATCACCATGCAAGGTGAATAGTGGAGTGAGAAGCACGTCATAGATCACAGGACAGGGGACAATGAAAGTGCAGTTTACGATGGAGACTGGCTTTGGGAGCTTCAGGTTCTGGGTTTTTTTCCCCTTCAGATGTCCAAGTCATAGTTTGGTGGAATAGCTAAGAATATTAATCGGCTTCTGTTGCTTTATGAAAATAATTTTTAAAAAAATCTGTATGTAGTACAGACTTAGATATACAGTACTACTATATATTATATACAGTTTATGTACTGGATATACTCTATACTTTCTATTTGTTTGCTGGTGTTTAATTTAATTGGTGATTTCTTTGGGTTCTGCTTTTGTTGTTTTTTGGGTACTTTCCTAGGCTGATGCATTTGGAGAAAGGAGGTAAATGTAGGTGCTGTTCCCCAAATAAGTGCTGTCACTTATTTGCTGTGTGGTCTTTGGCAGGTCTTGCCTTGGGTCTCCATGACCCACATCTGTTACACCAGGGTAAGAGTTACCTTTGAGGGACAGTCGGGAGGGAAACAAAACATCTAGGCAGCAAAGTCTTTTAGAAAGTTAAAAGTATTAACTATTCCTCATGCTTAATTCTCAAAATACCGTGAGAAGGAAACAGGAAACTAGGTATTGGTTCCACTTTCCAGATCAGAACAGTAAGACTGAAGTGTGTTCTCAGAGTTCCAAAGCAGGTCTGTGGTTGAACCTGCTGTATATATCTGCCTTTTCTCAGTCTGTGGAAATACCCTCAAAGCTAGAGGTCAGCAGACCTCTGACCTCTGACTGGGAACAGCAGCATGGAAGGTTCTAAGGTAGTTCAGTTCCAGATGCTCAACTTCATGTATGGTCTTCTGAGAGTGGGCTTGATTGCTCAAGCAGGCTCTCCTTTTCCAAGCCCCTTTCACAATCTGCCTTTGTATTTTTGTCTTGCTTTTCAAAAGGAATGTATGCTCTTTATTTAATTTTTTTTTTTTTTTTTTGGCAGCTGGTGGGAGGAATAGACATTCTAAACCTGCCCTGCACTGCCCCAGGGATCAAAAGGGACACTTTGAAACATAGATTTCTGAAAAGCTCCTTTAATAATTAATTAAAGCAGGAGAAAAAAACTTGCCTAATATTTGTCTTCCATTGTCTTGTGCATTTTCCTATTGAGAAGAACTGGCCTGTAAATGGATATTCTGAATTGGATATTGTGGTGCAAGATAGTAAGTACAAGTGACTTTACCTCTTCCATCTCTAGTTTATTGTTGAAGAAGGCTTTGCTCATAGCAAGAGCCCTGTGAAAGCAAAGCAAATATCAAATTTCAAATGCCTTTCTCACTACATATTTAAGGTAAACCATTCCATTCAGTATATTTCATTCAATACACCCCAAGACATGTATTTTGTGGGAAGAAAAGTACCTCTAAATGGCATAAGTTGATAATGCCAGTTCTTTTCAAGAAAACTTGAATGTGTTCTAGGACTAACAGATTATTCAAGACATACTGGATAAACTTTCCAATAAAAGTTTTATGTGATTTCTTTCAGATTTTCTGTGCATTAATCAATGTGGTAGTTAATAAGGTAGTTTTATCAAATCTTATTATTAAATATGTATTCCAATAGCAGTCAATTCTCATTTTATTTTCTCTTACAAAACGTTTTTATTTATTAATTTAATTTAATTTTATTTTGTCAAT
Organism: Cynocephalus volans; assembly: GCF_027409185.1. Lineage (NCBI taxonomy): Eukaryota > Metazoa > Chordata > Mammalia > Dermoptera > Cynocephalidae > Cynocephalus > Cynocephalus volans. Next base: position 127,761,257 of record NC_084469.1, on the reverse strand, counting down.
ATACAATGTGGTTGATTATTGTTGCCCATTACCGAAACCTCCCTCCCAACAACCTCATATCTGTTCGCTTGTCATATCAACTTCAAGGAATTGTAATTGTTGTGTCTTCTTCCCTCCCCCCCAGTTTATTTGTGTATTTATTTATTTATTTTTAGCTCCCACAAATAAGTGAGAACATGTGATATTTCTCTTTCTGGGCCTGACTTGTTTCGCTTAATATAATTCTCTCTAGGTCCATTAATGTTGTTGCAAATGGCAGTATTTCATTCTTTTTTATAGCTGAGTAGTATTCCATTGTGTATATATACCACAATTTCCGTATCCACTCATCTGATGATGGACATTTGGGCTGGTTCCAACTCCTGGCTATTGTAAATAGTGCTGCAATGAACGTTGGAGAATAGGTATACCTTCGACTTGATGATTTCCATTCCTCTGGTTATATTCCCAGCAGTGGGATAGCTGGGTCATATGGTAGATATGGTACCTCCGTACCATTTTCCATAGAGGCTGCACCATTTTGCAGTCCCACCAGCAATGTATGAGAGTTCCTTTTTCTCTGCAACCTCTCCAGCATTTATCATTCACAGTCTTTTGGATATTAGCCATCCTAACTGGGGTGAGATGGTATCTCAGTGGGGTTTTGATTTGAATTTCCTGAATGCTGAGTGATGTTGAACATTTTTTCACGTGTCTGTTGGCCATTCGTGTATCTGCCTTTGAGAAATGCCTATTTAGCTCTATTGCTCATTTTTTAATTGGGTTACTTGTTTTTTTCTTGTAAAGTTGTTTGAGTTCCCTGTATATGCTGGATATTAATCCTTTGTCAGATGTATATTTTGAAAATATTTTCTCCCACTCTGTTGGTTGTCTTTTAACTCTGTTAATTGTTTCTTTTGCTGTGCAGAAACTTTTGAGTTTGATATAATCCCATTTGTTTATTTTTCCTTTGGTTGCCAGTGCTTTTGGTGTCATATTCATGAAGTCTGTGCCCAGTCCTACTTCCTAAAGTGTTTCTCCTATGTTTTCGTTGAGAAGTTTTATTGTTTCAGGGTGAATATTTAATTATTTAATCCATTTTGAGTTGATTTTAGCATATGGTGAGAGGTATGGGTCTAGTTTCATTCTCCTGCATATGGATATCGAGTTATTCCAGCACCATTTGGTGAAAAGGCAGTCTCTTCCTCAGTGTATAGGCTTGGTGCCCTTGTCAAAGATCAGATGGCTGTAGGTGTGTGGGTTGATTTCTGGATTCTCAGTTCTATTCCGTTGATCAGTGTGTCAGTTTTCATGCCAGTACCATCTGTTTTGGTTATTATAACTGTGTAGTATAAAGTAGGTAGTGTTATGACTCCAGCTTTGTTTTTTTTGCTCAGAATTTCTTTGGCTATGCGTGGTCTTTTGTTATTCCATATAAATGTCTGGATAGTTATTTCCATTTCTGAGAAAAATGTCATTGGAATTTTGATGGGGATTGCATTGAATTTGTATATCACTTTGGGTAGTATGGACATTTTCACAATGTTGATTCTTCCAATCCAAGAGCATGGGATATCTTTCCATCTTCTTGTGTCCCCTTTAATTTCTCTCAGCAGTGTTTTGTAGTTCTCATTAGGAGTGGTGAGAGTGGGCATCCTTGTCTAGTTCCTGCTCTTAAAGGAAAAGCTCTCACCTTTTCCTCATTCAGGATGATATTGGCAGTGGGTTTATCATATATGGCTTTAATTATGTTGAGATACTTTCCATCTATACCTAACTTGTAGAAAGTCTTTATCATGAACGAGTGTTAAATTTTATCAAATGCTTTTTCAGCATCTATAGAGATGATCATATGGTCCTTGTGTTTGATTTTATTGATATGGTGTATCACATTTATCGATTTGCATATTTTTTTTTTTTTGTCTTTTTCGTGACCGGCACTCAGCCAGTGAGTGCACCGACCAGTCCTATATAGGATCCGAACCCGCGGCGAGAGCGTCGCTGCACTCCCAGCGCCGCACTCTCCCGAGTGCGCCACGGGCTCGGCCCAATCAATTTGCATATTTTGAACCAACCTTGCATCCATAGGATGAATCCCACTTGATCATGGTATATAATTTTGTGTATGTGTCGCTGTATTCTGTTAGCTAGTTATTTATTGGGGATTTATGCATCTATTTTCATCAAGGATATTGTTCTATAGTTTTCTTTTTTATTTGTATCTTTACCTGGTTTTGGTATCAGGATGATGTTTGCTTCATAGAATGAGTTGGGAGAATTGCCTCTGTTTCAATCTTTTGGAATAGTTTGTAGAGAATTGGTGTCAATTCCTCTTTGAATGTTTGGTAGAATTCTACTGTGAATCCATCTGGTCCTGGGATTTTCTTTGTTCGGAGCCTTCTGATAACAGCTTCAATCTCTTTTATTGTTATTGGTCTGTTCAGATTTTCTACATCATCTTGGCTTGGTTTTGGTAGTTTGTGTGTGTCCAGAAATTTATCCATTTCCTCCAGATTTTCAAATTTGTTGGCATATAGTTGTTTATAGTAGTCTCGAATGATTCCTTGTATTTCAGATGAATCAGTTGTAATATCACCTTTTTCATTTCTAATTTTTGTTATTTGGGTCTCCTCTCTTCTGTTTTTAGTTAGCCATGCTAATGGTTTGTCAATTTTATTTATCTTTTCAAAAAGCCAACTTTTTGATTCATTGATCTTTTGTATCATTTTTTGGGTTTCAATTTCATTAAGTTCTGCTCTGATCTTAATGATTTCTTTCCATCTGCTAACTTTGGATTTGGATTGTTCTTGTTTTTCTAGTTCTTTAAGGTAGAGTATTAGGTTGTTCACTTGCTATCTTTTCATTCTTCTGAAGTAAGCATTTAATGTGATAAATTTCCCCCTTAATACTGCTTTTGCAGTATCCCACAGGTTTTGGTATGATGTATCATTGTTTTCATTAGTTTCAATAAATTTTTTGATTTCCTGTTTGATTTCTTCTTGGACCCATATGTCATCAAGTAGAATGCTGTTTAATTTCCATGTGTTTGTATAGTTTCCAGAATTTTGTTTGTTATTGATTTCTAATTTTAATCCATTGTGGTCTGAAAAACTACATGGGATAATTCCAATTTTTTTTTGAATTTGTTGAGACTTGATTTGTGACCTAATATGTGATCTATCCTGGAGAAGGATCCATTGTAGAATGAATATTCTGAGGTTGTTGGATAGAATGTTCTGTAGATATTTGCCAAGTCTAATTGGTCTAGAGTGTTGTTTAGATCTTGTGTTTCTCTGCTGATTCTTTGTCTAGATGATCTGTCCAATATTGATAGTGGGGTGTTCAAGTCCCCCGCTATTATGGTATTAGTGTCTATTTCCCTCTTTAGGTCTAATCGAGTTTGATTTATAAATCTGGCTGCTCCAATATTGGGGTGCATATGTATTTATAATTGTTATGTCTTCTTGATGGATCAATCCTTTTATCATTATGCAGTGGCCCTCATTATCTCTTTTTATGGTTTTTAGTTTAAGGTCTCTTTTGTCAGATATAAGAATAGCTTCTCCAGCTCATTTTTCTTTCCTGTTTGCATGATAAATCTTTTCCCATCCTTTCACTCTTAGTCTAAGTTAGTCTTTACAGGTGGGGTGGGTCGCTCGAAGGCAGCATATTGTTGGGTCCTCCTTTTTAATCCATTCAGCCAGTCTGTGTCTTTTGATTGGGGAATTTAATCCTTTTACATTAAGAGTTGTTATTGAAAAGTGTTGATTTACTCCTAGCATTTTACTGATTTTTGTTTGGATGTCTTAAGTATCTTTTGTTCCTTTCTTTCTGATTTACTGTCTGTCTTCTGTATTTGTTGGTTTCTTGGGTTGTAGATAACCTTTTTTTTTTTCTCTTCATTGTTGGCATTTTTATTTTACTAGTGGGTTTTGATTTTTCTTGAGTTTTTATGGCAGTGGTAGTTATTTTTCAGGTACCAAACCCAGGACTCCCTTGAGAATTTCTTGTAAGGGTGGTTGTGTGGTAGTGAACTCCCGCAGTTTTTGTTTGTCTGAGAAATATACTATTTACCCTTCCTTTTGGAAGGATAGCCTTGTGGGATAGAGTATTCTTGGCTGGCAATCTCTGTCTTTTAGTATTTTGAATATATCATCTCATTCCTTTCTGGCTTTTAGGGTTTGTGATGAAAAGTCTGATGTTAGTCTGATTGGGGCTCCCTTATAGGTGATTTGATGCTTCTCTCTTGCAGCTTTTAAGATTCTCTCTTTGTCTTTGAGTTTTGCCAATTTGACTATAACATGTCTTGGAGAAGACCTTTTTGGGTTGAATACAGTTGGGGATCTTTGAGCTTCCTGAATCTGAAGATCTGTGTCTTTTCCGATACCTGGGAAGTTTTCTGCCACTATTTTGTTGAATATGTTTTCAATGGAATCTCCTTTTTCCTCCCCTTCTGGAATACCCATGACTCAGATATTTGAGTGCTTAATGTTGTCTACTATTTCTCTTAGATTTTCTTTAATGTTTTTAATTCTTTTTTCTTTTCTTTCTTTTTTTTTTTTTGTCTGCCTGTGTTATTTCGAACAGCCCATTTTTCAAGGTCAGAAGTTCTCTCTTCTGCTTCTGCAAGCCTGCTGGTTAAACTCTCTGTTGTGTTTTTTATTTGGTTGAATGAATTCTTCAGCTCATCAAGCTCTGCTACATTCTTTCTGAGGGCATTGATTTCCTTGTACATTTCTTCTTTCAGGTCCTGTATACTTTTCCTCATTTCGTCATGTTGTCTAGCTGAGTTTTCTTGTATCTCATTTAGTTTCCTTAGAATTATCACTTGAAATTCTGTGTCAGACATTTCAAGGGCTTCTTGTTCTCTGGGATCTAGAGCTTGAGAGTTATTACCCATTGGTGGTGTAGTTTCTTGATATTTCATATTTCTGGTATCTTTCTTTTGATGTTTAGTCATTGTGGCAAGGGATTTCATGGTCCATTGGTTCGACACTATTGTCTGACTAGGATGCTGCTGGGGCTGCCAATTTGGCATGGCTGCCTCAGTGTCTGCTTGGTCCCCAGCTGGTGCCTCAGGTGCATGGTCACCTCGGGTCTTGGGCCTCTCCGGCGAGGCACCTCTCTGGTCGGTGTGCACTAGGCTGGGCTAGGGATGGGGTCTGGCAGTGGCGAGGCCTTCCTGCTAGGTTACGCACTGGTGCCACGGGGTGTGCCTCTCTGGTCGGTACGCACTTGGCTGGGCTGGGGATGGGGTCCGGCGGTGGCGAGGCCTACCTGCTCAGTTCCATGCTGACGCCTCAGGGTGCATAGTCTCCGTGGATCTCTGACCTCTCTGGCAGGGCACCTCTCTGGTTGGCACACACTGAGCTGGGCTGGGGATGGGGTCCAGCAGCAGCAAGGCCTACGTGCTCAGTTGCACGCTGGTGCCATGGGGCACGTGGTATCTGTGGGACTCGGGCCTCTCTGGCCAGGTGCCTCCTCCAGGTCTTTAATAAGACTTTGTCTCCCAGCTGGTCTGCCATGCCGCTCCCCTCTCAGGTCTCCTTAGTCCTCTGCTGCTGCTGCTTCTGCTGCTGCTGAGTCACCCAGAGCTCCGGTCTTAAAAAATGTTTAATGATGCAACTGCTGGGCCAATTAGTGCAATACAGACCTTTCTCTTACATAAGAAAAGTTCAATCATGATGTCTAGCAAAATTAGTAAATTCCAATTTTTTTACATCATTTTATTTAATTATTCTGCAAAGCTGAGCACCTGATTTTGATATATACACAAACACATATCAAAGGAATATTACATCTCCTATCATATTTCTTGTTTTGTAAATAACTGGCAATGTTAGCTGCACATTACATTGGAGTCTTATAATTAAGTGGTGGCAGATTGCATAATTATGTTGTTTTTATAAATTATTCTAAATGTACATAAAGTAATTATATAAGAGCTGCATTATTTGAATCTTGCTTGCTTTAGTAATGTATCTTAGAAGATGTGTGCCATAATTTATTTCTTGATAATTTTTATAATATTCCATGAAAATGCCTATTAACACCTTTATTGAATTTTAAAAACTAAACAGAAATTAACTATTATTACCTTCTTGGTTTGGAAATGAGGATTGGAATTTCCAATTAGGTTATATGATGTAATTTTCATAGATAAAATGAGAAAGATCCAAAGGCTTTTATCAAAAATGTATTGAAAACATGGGATGAGTTAAAAATATTTTATTGAAAAAACATTGAGTTGATGGTGTTTTGGAATTAATATTTTTATCTCCCAATATTTTCTGAGTATATCAGATTAAACAAAATGCCTCTTAGGAGAAAAAATAATAGGTATAGTTAAGAATAATTACATGATAATTCTTGGAATTAATAATTATTTAATATGACAATTAATCATAATTATTCTTGAAGTTTTTTGAGTATACTAGTTTCCAGAAATTAAGAAGTGGATGATTAATAACCAGGCAACAAATTTTTTTTGCAGTTTTCCAATTGTTGATTTTCATTAAAATTGAGAGAAGACCTTGTAATGGAATAATGGATCCAGGCAGTGATTATTTATGGCTGCAAAAACCGTTAGGTGAAAAGCTGATAGGGAATTTGATGAGTGGATCCAACTGATAACACTGAACCCACTGATAAATCCCATTAAAAATGAGAGATGTCCAAACTTTATGTACCTCCGATGAAATAGAAAGCACACACACCGCTAATGAAGAATTTTCACCCATGTATCAAACCTGAATCTGACCAACCCTTGACATCTAAATATTAATTTTCAGGAAATACAGAGGTCTGAGGAGCATATTAAGGTAGAACAAGAAGTTGTAATCAGCAAAATCCAGAATGTGAAAAACTCTAGAGGACAAATGTCCCAGTTTTCAACAGATCAATTGCAAAGAGAAAAAAAAAAATAGGAAGGAAGAATCTACAGATTAAAAGAGACAAGAGAATTAGCAGTCAAATGCAATTTGTAGATCTTATTAGGATCTTGAATTGAAAAACCAAAAAAATCCAAACCAAAGTAAAATCAAGACATGTGTTAGGCAATCAGGGAAAATTTGCACGTTGGCTGGATATTGAATGACTTGTATTTTTTTAAGTGTTCTGGTTCACAGATAGGTTTAGAAAGCATCTTTCCTTTTTAGAGATATGTACGGAGGTATTTACAGATGAAGTGGTATGATAACCTGGGTTTTACTTCAAAGTAATCCAGTGCTGATAAAGTGGTGGAAATCAGATGGTGGGGAAGGCTAGAGATGAAGCGAGATTGGCCCTGGGTTGATAAAATTGTTGAAGCTCAGAAAAAACAAATAAAAAAAAAAAAGAAAAAAAGAAAAAGAAAAAAGAAAAAAAAATCGTTGAAGCTGGTTATGGGCACACAGGGATTCATTTTATTCTTCTTAACATAAACTTTTCAAAAATAAAAATTAAAAGATAAATAAAAAACAAATCTAAAAATTAAATCAGTGCATTTAAGAAGTACCTAATCTGGCCCTCAGCTGATAGATCACTAAAGCTAGTTTTTTGATGATTAACCACTGTGTAATTTTTAGCCTAAAACTTGAAAGGATTGAAGAGCTGACACTGATATAATGAAACTCTCCATTTCCCATTTACTTGTTTAAGTAAACAGTGCTTCTATCTCTAGAAACAAAATCAAGAAATAAAGTTTATGCTGAACTCTCTCATTCTAGCAAGAGGTAATATTTATCCATGAATGTGTGACAAAAAGGAGATGAAAAAAGCCCCATCCAACCTATTCAGAGATCTGTATTTTTAACATTTTTCTTTTTTGTGTTTAATAATTATTTACCAAAACTTATAACGCTAGTGTTGTTTTGATCAGTTGTATACTAATACCAATTATAACAATCTAATCCAGAAGAAGTGTTTAATATTTGGAGCCTTTGGTATCCGAAACATTTTTTAAAGTTTTATTTTTAAATTATAGACATATTTTATATATAGTAAGGTAATTGGGAAAAGACTTTTTTGGGGGAGGGGTAGATTTTCAAACCTAACAGATTACTCAAGGATGAAAATATGTGGGGAAATGTAATGGAAATATAATTTCAAGGAGAAAAACGAATGATCTAAAGTAACTCACAAACAAGAGGCTATGTATTTTTTATTTCTATTTTAACTTTTTAATTTTAATTTTAATTTTTTTTTTAAAAGATGACCGGTCAGGGGATCTTAACCCTTGACTTGGTGTTGTCAGCACCACGCTCTCCTAAGTGAGCAACCGGCCATCCCTATATAGGGATCTGAACCCGTGGCCTTGGTGTTATCTGCACCACACTCTCCCGAGTGAGCCATGGGCCGGCCCCCTACTTTTTAAATTTTTTACAGCACATTTATGGACTAAGATTTGTAAGCACCATGGTTTTAAACAACATTTTTATTCTCTCCTATCCAGAAAGGTCCTGGAAAGCAGTTTGAAAGGGAGAGAAGACCAAGCTGTAAGTAAGACCAGAGTATATCTTGCTCATAATGTACGTTTATTCTTAAGGATGCCATGTTTCCTAACTATCTTGTACAGTTTCTGAGGCTGGGAAGTCCAAAGTCCATCTGGTGGTGGCGACAGTGACCCAGGGGTCTCAAATTGCAAGATGGTGGAAGCAGAGACAGCAGAGAGAGCTACGTATTTTTTAAAGTAGGTGATCAAGTACCAAATTACTAGAGCATTAAGACTGTATAAATAAAAGAAAAAAACAGTGAAAACAAAACAAAACAAGATTGTATAAATATATTTAAGATGATGTAACAGTTTTATTTTAAATACTTTTATTTTATATTACATCCTTTACAAATATTCATACTCATGTTCAAAAATGTTAAATATCAGCTAAAAAGACCTGTAGGGGGACTATCTATTTTTTTTCTTTTATGGATTTTTTTTATTGAGTAAAATTCACATAATATAAATTAACCAGTAACCATTTCGAAGTGGACAATTCACTGGCACTTAGTACATTCACGATGTTGTGCAACCATCACTTCCATGTCTAAGACATTTTCATCACCTCAAAGGGAAACTCTGTACCCAACACACAGTCACTCTCCATTTCCCCCTCCTTCCAGAGCTGGCTACCTCTTTGTTCTCTGTCTCTATGGATTTACTTATTCTGAATGTTTCGTATAAACGGAATCATGCAATACGTGACCTTTTGTGTGTGGCTTCTATCACTGAGCATAGTGTTTTCAAGGTTTATCCATGTGTAGCATGTACAGTTTATTCCTTTCTGTGGCTGAATAATATTCAATTGTATTCAATAATACACCACATTGTGTTTATTCATTCATCAGTTGATGGACATTTGGGTTATTTCCACCTTTTGTCTATTGTGACTAATGCTGCTATGTACAAGTTACTTATCTGAAAATCTGTCTTCAATTCTTTTGGGTACATACCTAGCAGTGGAATTGCTGGCAATTCTATGTTTCACTTGTTGTGGAACTGCCAAACTTTTCCACAGTGACTGCAGCATTTTACATTTCCATCAGCAATGCATGAGTGTTCTCATTTCTCCACACCCTCGACAACTCTTGCTATTTTCCTCTTTTTTATTTTATGACTTAGTGCGTATGGAGTAATATTTCATTGTAGTTTTGACTTACATTTTCCTAATGACTAATAACATTGAGTGTCTTTTTCATGTGCTTTTTGGCCATGACTACCGAGTTTTTACAAAACTATTTTAGGATGTGTGAAAACAAAAAGCTGGTAGACCACGACTCTGAGCCTAAGCCACTGTGAAGATCTTGCCCAGACTGCTCCACTGTCCTCCAGCAGCATCATGAGGCTTCCGGAGAGTTTGTCTGAGGGACACTTCTCCTTCTAGAAGTGAAGAACTAAAAATAAAAAACCTTCCCTTTCCATGGATGGCATGAGAGTCTGCACAGACTGAAACTAAAACTAAGAAAAGCTAAATCACCATTCTCTCCTACCTGCTAAATTAGCCCTCTTCTGTTTTGAAGACATTTTTGCAAAGGCTAAGATGTCAAGCCTTGATGAAATTTGAATGTCAATGTAAACCCCTTGCACATAGTGAGTGCTTTCTGTGCTAATTTGTTGATTTGACATGACAACCAAAAGAGATCTTTGGTGGTGATTCACATGGATATTCTTTTTTTGTTTTTTGTTTTTGTTCCTTGCACTTTATTTCCTTTGAGAACTGAGTTTTGAGCTCAATTTCCATCTCCCATGACAAAATCTGTCAAAGAAAATGAATGATAGTTACATATTTAACAAGTTACACAGTATATAAATAAAGATTATTATACTCTGAAAGAATTACGTAAAGTTAATATTTGATTAAAATATTTACATCAATGGTGCTTTGTAGACTGCTTAACAGTGTTTTTTTTTTTTTTTATTCTTTAAAAAGATCAATAAAAGGGCTGGACCGTGGCTCATTTGGGAGAGTGTGGTGCTGATAGCACCAGGGCCACGGGTTCAGATCCCTATTTAGGGAAGGCCGGTTAGCTCACTTGGGAGAGCGTGGTGCTGACAACACCAGGTCGGGGTTAGGATCCCCTTACCAGTCATATTAAAAAAAAAAAATTAATAAAGTTTGCAAACCTTTACCACGACTGACCAAGAAAAAAAGAGAAGACAGATATTACTAAAATCAGAAATTAAGCAAGGGCATGGTAGAGCAGTTCCTTCTTCTATTACTCTGAGTGGGCTTTGAGGAGAGAGACATCCTCTCTTTTTCCAGTCTCCGCTGGTGACTCCTCTCGTGTCACTGCACAGAATCTATGGCTACTACTATGGCATCAAACCACTTTTGTGGCAGCTGTGACAGTGGCTGTGGTGGGCCACCCGTGAGGAAGACGTGTTTTCTGCATGCTCCTTGCCTGTTTTCCAGTGGGGGATGCTGCCCTCGGCTACTACCTTAGGAGCCCAGGCATGCTCTGTGTCTTGCCTGCATCCAGGTGGAGGGTCTGGCCCTCGGCGCCTGCTGCACAGAGAGGCCCTGACCATTTTCCTATATTTTTCCTAGTATTTTTAACAAATATTACTTTTTTAATTTTTTTTTTTTTTAACAAAAGATGACCAGTAAGGGGATCTTAACCCTTGATTTGGTGTTGTCAGCACCACACTCTCCAATTGAGCTAACCGGCCATCCCTATATAGGGATCCAAACCCATCGTCTTGGTGTTATCAGCACCACACTCTCCCAAGTGAGCCACGGGCCAGCCCTTAACAAATATTACGTTTAAAACGAGAACAAAAGCAGAACTACTAACTGCCCAACTCTGGCTCATCTATTTGCATCTATGCACAGAGCCGGAGAAATTTCTTTTCTCTTTGCCACAGAAAAATAGGGAGGAAGAGCTACACAATCGAAATCAATATGAGGCAACCAACACAGATTCTCATCATTTGTGCCAATAATAATAAGGTCTTAGGGGACTCAGCTGATGGAAATCAGCAATTCCAGAACACACATAACTTCCTACCTGCTTTCTCTCTTCCAAAGCCTGGAAAATGAGCGAGCCACTGAGTAAGAAAAAAGAGGTGTTATTAGTCAATAATAACTACCACATTTTACCTTTTATTATTGCCACAATAGTTTGTTAGAGGCTTTATATGCAATAATCCTAACATTCACAACAATACTATAGGGTAGATATTGTTACCCTTATTTTACAATGATATTCTAGATCTCAAAGAGGTGGAATGATTTGCCCAGAAATCTGACTTGAAAGTCTGTGACTGTATTTCTCCACCACAATTTACATTTATTCACATGCATCTATTGGTTTAGATTCTTGACAGTCTTGTAAAATAGCTCAGAGTGGGCATGTGATTTGCCCAAGGGCACACAGATAGTAAGAATTTGTGATCTTTAATGATAACTTGTTTCTTTTTTTCTTAATGGGAAAATTTTTCCTCCATACCACAACCAAACACCATTACGTCTATGCCCTCCCAGAAAATATTTGTTACTCCTTGCAAGAAGGGTAAAGATGTTGCATATGACACAGAGGCTAAGAAATGTTACCTCCCTAAACGCAGCGTGGAGTGAGGAGGCAGGTGCAATGCAGAGATAACTTTTACGTTTGCTCCTGAGAGCTAAGAGTAAGTAAGAATAAGACGTAAGAGTAAGGTGCATGTCTGTGTGTGTGTGTGTGTGTGTGTGTGTGTGTGTGTTTTAATCATACAATGTAAACATTTTTTTCCGCCCTTTACCAATTTATCCCTATAAGAGTGAGGTTAAAGACCTTGTGGGCATTCTGGTTGTAATTATCCTATGATTTCCCTATCAACCTTATTTCCTAGTTCTTCCAGGGTCTGATCTCTTTTCTTTTTCCACTCTGCCCTAGGGGTGACCTTCACAGCTGCCCTCAAGGAGTCAGCATTCCAGGATCCTTTCCCAGCGTGGGGAGAGAATGCTTCCTTTGCTTCTCCTGGCTCACCTCTAGCACAGTCTCCCTGGCTCTTGAGTCTCTCGCTACTGTGTTAAGGCTGCTAATGTCACTGCTTCCTGAGAGCGAGTGCTTTCTCCAGCCTGCATTCCAAGGTGGGTCCTTTTTTTTTTTTTTTTTCTGGTGAAAGGAAGAGGGCAGTGAAGTATGCTGAGTAGAGACGGTTATGCAAACTTTGACTAGGAGGAGGAAGCCAAGAGGGGAGTTGGTGAGTCAGAGGAGAAAAGTGCACAGCCTGGCTGGCAGGGAACCTCTCCAAAGCAGCGGGGAAGCATAAGACATTATTAACAAGGTAAGGATTTCTCTGTGTACCTCCAGTGCAGGCCATTATCTCAGGGCTTCTGGAGTGAGAGTGTCAGATAAGCTCTGGCAGTAAACTGGGGATTTTGATGGTGGAGAAGGGGTTAGTGGAAGAGGGAGGTGAATCAGAAGCTCCTGAGGAATCTTCTAGAAAAAAACACAAGCTGCCTACCAGCAGCTCCCCCATCCCCACCGGCTCCATCCCTAAAGTGTCCCAAAGAGCCTCGAATGCTGGTAGGACTGTTCCAATGTATATTTTGTAGACAGTCCCTGATTCCTTCCCACATGGATTCAGAGCTCTAGTTTCTGTACTTCCTGCCGCTTCTCCTCAGTTCTCTGCTGGGGGGTGACAGACAGGAGGTGCAAGGAGCCGCAGGTTTTCTCTAGCTCAGGTGAGGTGAGTGTGATCATTGAAAACTCTCTGACCAGGGACCCAAAAGACCTGGGTCCTGATCAGGCGGGGCTATTATACCAGATGAGTCAATCAATTCAAGTTCAGTTTATTTATTCTGAAAGTAGGGGAATGGCATATCACTGTCCTAAATATCTATTTGCATTGTTTTCATGACGACTGCTAAAAGGGCTTTGAAAATTGTGGAATGCTATGCAGATGTAAAATTTGATTAAGTTATGAGGCTAACATATCAGCTAAGGTAGGAGAGACCTCTATCTTGTATGGCCTTTGATAAGTCTGGAACTTCTAATTGAATATGACACAGTAAATAATACTGTTAAATGTGTAAAATAAAAAATACTTTCTTGCCCAATCTTCCTTCCTGGGTCAATGAGGATACCTCAAACAGTAAAAAAAAACACTCTACAAATGTTTGTTCATTTGGTCATTCATGGATAGATGCTTCCTGATCACCTCCTATGTACCAGGCACTGTCCTTGGCACCATAGACACAGCACTGGTGAGGACCCAGATACAGTCCTGGTACTCTCAGTCTAGTTAGAGTTTATTTGGACATGGCTTATCCCCATAGCTTTCCCAGGTCTAAAAGGCTATTTGTGAGGATGCCAGTTTCCCCAACCCAGCTCCGTTCTCTCTGTTTGTGCAAAACATCTTCTGCCATCTCTAATTTCTGGCTGCAAGGACATAATCTCACTGGGGAATTTAATTTACGAATGTGCCAAGTGGCTGGAATCCAGGCTTCTTAGGTTGATATCTGTTTATTTTGTGCTCAGAAGTCCTCATTTTGTTTCTAAAAGATGACACAGTACTGATTTGGGGGGACATCTATAATTCAGCCCTCTATAATCAGGCTGCTGGATGAGGTCACCCATCCTGGTGCCTTTGTTTCCCTGTGCCTAACACAGGGTCTCCTTTATTGCCATCCTTTAGTGATGTTCTTCAAGACCCTAAAGTTATCATGACTCTTGAGTGATGGGCTGTCCTTTGTGTTCTAAGATGATACCACTCCCCATCATTGGGGCAACATGTTTTTAAATTATTTTAAATTTAAAATAATTAAACTGTGATGATAATGGTGGTGATATGGGATGTGCTTTTTTCCTTTTGCCTTGTCTATCTGGTAACTGAGCTGCTTAGGACAAAGTAGTCTGTCACCTTGCAATGGGGCTTTTATTTCTTTTAATAAATATTTTCTAAAAATAATTTTCATGGGGTTTGCCCCCTAGTTTTAAATAATACATGCATAGTATAGAAACTACTTTTTGGAGTGAGGTGAACTGCCATATCACATCAAACCTATGCCTCTGACTTTATTAATATCTTGCTTCATGCAGCTGAAACAGTATTGGTTATGCACCCCATAATCAATGGAATCACCTAAATTTTTTTTTTTTTTTTTTTTGTCTTTTTGTGACCGGTAAGGGAATCGCAACCCTTGGCTTGGTGTCGTCCGCACCGCGCTCAGCCAGTGAGTGCACCGGCCATTCCTATATAGGATCCGAACCCGCGGCGGGAGCGCCGCTGCACTCCCAAGTGCCGCACTCTCCCGAGTGTGCCACGTGGCAGGCCCGGAATCACCTAAATTTTAATAACTGATACTAAAGACTGTTCATGTGCATTTTAGAAGAGGCTAAGTATCAGTGTCTTGAGGGAGCTCATTCAGTTATCTCCTTTCTAGCAGTGACAATGCCTCGTCCCATGCTCATTTACTGACTTATTTTATTCAGAAAGTATTTAATATGCCCTAATCACTTGTAGAACTGCTATGTGCCTGTTAGCAAGATAAGACATAGCCTTTTCCTTAAGTTATAGCAGCCCAGTGTGAAGAGATATTCGTATACATCTGTTTACTCTAGAGTGGGATGAACACTAAAGGAAAGTTTGGGGAACAAATAAATCGGGGGAGGAAAGGGAGAAGGCGATCTGTGGGAAGACTCTTGAAGAAGAGTGGAAGTCTTGCAGATGTCTCAGGGCTTCGAAATAACAGGGCAAGTTTGGAAGAACTGAAAGTTAAGTCGGAGCCTAAGGTACCAAAAAGGAGAGGAGTGACAGAAAATCAAAGATCAGGCCATTAAGGATGCAGAGGGCAAAGCTTGGGGATTTTGATTTATTCCTGTATATGTTGGAAGGTTATTGAAGGATTTTAAGCAGAGGAGTGATAGACGTGTGCCATAAAAAGAAAGTTTTTTTTGCACCAGGGGTTGATGGGGAGATGCTGAGAGACCAAAGAGAAAGGCTACTATCACAGGCAATGCTAGAGACACGCAGACTGGGGGTTCCGGCAATGGGCAAGTGGGATTCAAGAGCACAACAGAAGAGTTTCCTCTTCGTCACTGGTGCCAGCCAGGGCCTGAAGAGCACCTGCCTCTGTGGATTACAGTCTCTGCAGAGATGAGCTTTGGCACACCATCATGTACTCTTGGCTGCCTGGCAGTCTCATCCTGTATTATCTAGATCCAGTAATAAAGGATAGGACTCGCTCCACAAAAGCATACTCTTTCTGGTTGGCTGGTTAGCTCAGTTGGTTACAGCACAGTGGTGCTAACACCAAAGTCCGGGGTTCAATCCCTATACTGGCCAGCCACCCCCCAAGAAAAAACAAGCACACACTTTCACATCAAGCAAAGTGCTCCCGTTAAGAAAAGGAAGCTGGAGGGTTCCCACAGGAATTCCTGGGACCTGTGGACAGGGAAAGCCTGAGAACAAGTGGATGCAGAATGAGGAGGCCTAGCTCCAGCTTGGGGAGGGAATGGGCTTGAGGCCAGGAGCAGCTGGCAGGCAAGGAGGACACATGGGTGGCCTGAAGTCAGGGTGGAGGGAAGAAGGAGGTGAGTTTAAAGGTCTACCTTCTTAATCTCTAACAAATGTTAGCTTTTACCTGAAGTGATTATAGGCCCAGCTTATAAAATTCTATCACAGTTTCCTTATAATTGCACATAGGCAAAGTTCTTCTCTTCTTTTCCTCTCTTTTGATCGATTGTTTCCTACTTTGTTCCAAACTTTTTCTCATACTCAGGTTGCCTTTAGGAGAAGCTCCCTTGCTGAAGTCACCTCTGTGGTCTTTTAGAGGTGGCGGGGGGAGCATCCTTGGGCCATTACCAATAATGGCCTAGTTTCTAATCATTTCCTTTGGACTCAAGTTTTAAGAACTAGCAGCATATCTTAGTTGGTCCTGTTCTCATTTACAGAGCCAAGATTACAAGGCAGGAATTGCTATTCATTGAGGCACTTCTGAGGCATACAGCAAAGTGGGTTTTGGCCACAAAAGAGAAAAGATCCTCACTGGATCCTTCTGGCACATCCAGAGGAAAAGCATTGTTGTAATGAGTGGAAATCTGCCACCCAAGATTTGGCTTGGGTCCATTATACACTTCCCAGAAGGTTGAGGGGACTTCCAAGGGCAGCCCATGAGCTGGCAAAGCATGCTCTACCTCTTCAGGAAGCAAGCTATAAACTCCAAGAGTCACAAGTCTGTGGCTGCCCAATCCCTCCTCTAAAATCCACTCTCTAATATCTCTGGAGCTCAAGACATAGAGAATGGTTTATCACCAGTATGAAGGCTGCCTGGGTAATAGATATCAAAATTACACATGCATATACTCTTTGACTTGGCTGTGCCACTTCTGGAATTATCTCACGTATGTATGCAACAGTGTGTGAACATAAGTCATTATTGAAGTTTTTGAAATGGCAACAGGAAATAACCCGAAAGCCCATCAATGAGGAAACTGGTTAAATAAGTCGTGGTATATCCATACAATAGGATTTGCTGTTTTTTTTAAAAAAAAAACAACTTCCTATTTTTTGTGTTTTAAAGAGGAAAAATTAAATCAAGAATATGTATACTCACACATTTGGATTTTCTTGTGTATGCATAAAGCATCTGAAGGGACACATAAAAAAAATGCCCCCAGTTGCTATCTGGGGGCAAGCCAAGAAATGGGCAGATAGGGAACAGGTGTTGGAGGTAGATTTTTCACTGTATACTGATGACAAAACACCAGCTAGCAGATAAATACTACCCATCAGTAAATAGAGAAGAGGTTACTGATTCAGCAACGAGTAAAATTCTTAGGTTTTCTTTCCTTTGGAAAAATACTGTGACACTTTTAAAGATACACCATTACCCCTGTTTATAAATAGCTCTAGACATTTTCTAACTTATGACTACAGACCATAAGATTTCCCTCCCCTGTCACATACATTAAAGACTGGGATGTGACAGATTAGCTGCAGGCTGGAAAGCTCTCCCCTTCTTTTCTTCCTGCATGTATAACCTTAGGAAAGCCTTATTTTAAATCCTCAGTCAATAGACTTGATGTCCATGATAATGACACTTTTCAAAACAATTTGAACCATGTGACTATTACCTATTAAAAACTTTTAAAAAAAATTGGTGATAAGACCTGTCACCAAGAAAATAGCAGACCCTAAAAACAGCTCCAATTATTGTCTGGAAATATAATCTCTCTTCTTTATTAAAGCTGGAAGGGAGAGTTTCTCAGGTATATTGTGATGTGCTACTATTGATATTTTCACTACTGTAATAACAATAATATTTCTCCATAATTATTTATGTCAGGCAATCACCCAAAATGATCCAAAGTCATGTGGCAAAGAAGGTTAAGATTGCCATGCCCTGCCTCCAATCTGCTGGGATTGAAGTTTCCCAGTGTGGAGGTTGGGATTCGGTGTGTTCATTAAGCCTCCCTGATGACTGTTCCATGGCCATCCTGGCACTAGCACACCCGGCACTAGGCAGTGACACTGTTCACCTTCCTGCCCCAACACGGGTAACTTTTTGGCACATGCTGAGTACATATGCCACTTCTGCCACCGGGGCTCTCCTCAGGTTGCCAAATGCTTGCCTCTACAAACCCTCCAAAACAACAGAAGAATAAAGTTTCCCCAACATTGAAAATAAGGCCAGGTCAGCAGAGGATGGTGTGAACCAAATGAGGAGGGCTAGGCAAGGAACAGTGATAAGATTCAAGCATCCCTGATTTCCCCTCTGAGAGTCACGCCTCAGCTTGAATTGTTTTAAGGTTAGCAACCTACTTAGGAAATATCTCTCCACGAGGCGGGAGTACAGATCTGCCTGCTTGTCCTTCTCGAAAAGGATCACCCTTTCCCACCTTCCGGGGGAGGGTGGTGTCTGGCCGGTGAGGGGATCTGAACCCTGGACCTTAGTGTTATCAATACCGTGCTCTAACCAACTGAGCTAACCGGCCATCCCTTAGAGCCCTATTCTTGAGGGACAGTCTATTTGTGCTCTCCAACAGAGTAGCCACTGCCCACCAGTAGCTGTTTAGATTTAAATCCATAAAAATTAAATAAAAATTTAGTTCCTCAGTCTCACTAGCCACATTTCAAGTGTTCAATAGCCACATGTGCCAGTGGCTACCATAATGGATGGCACATAAATAGATAATTTCTGTCACTACAAAAGTTCTATTGGACAGTTATGGTCTAAATTCATTTCAATTTGTGTGTAGCATCTATCCCTAACCTCAACACCGTCCCCCATCCAAAAAAATTAAATATATATAATAACACTATTGTGGCATTTTTACATAGCATAAGACTACGTATAGTATAAAATCATGCTATACAACCTCTTTAAAAATCTGACCCAGTGTTAAAGGAGACTTCAGTGAACAGTGGATTAGTCTCCTGTTGATATGTTTGGGTGGTTGGTGCTGGAATTTGGTCACAAGAGTGGCAGTATACTCGATTGTGGGATGGGGGGACTTTGGGGAACTGAGAACTGGTGACAAATATAGGAATGGTATTGTGCTAGACGTCCTTTCTAATTTGGAGACATCTTTCCATCCACAAACCCCAGCAATAGAATGAATGGCATTTCTTTGCCTCCTCAGCCTATTTAGGTCTAAGGATGAGTTTAAACCTGGATGAGAGATGAATTTGATCTATATTTCTCAGGGCTAGTTTCCAGGGTTTGGTGAGTGAGCTCTCTCGGGTCTAGAGTAAACGTAATGGCCTAAAATGCCTAACTGCAGGACAGAAATAGATGTCTTTACAAAAAGCTAAACTGGGGAACTGTCGAAGACCTACAATTTGAGGGAGAGAAGAGGGTATCACAATTTCAAAATATTTTTTTTTGAGGGTGAGAAAGAGGTGGTTTTAAAACAAAGGGGCTTCAACGGTAATTTAACTGCATTTCTATAGTTACTGTGTGGCTAGGTAATGTTAGCAATTGCTAAGTTTTTAATACATTTTAATTAAAACTTATTTTTCAACTTATGAATAGTGGTTATGGAGAGATATAGAGAGGTAGAATCAACCTCTGATCATTTTTTGCACAAAAATCTGCCACTGTACTGTCTGTAGTATGTTTTTCAAAAAATAGTTTATTATGTGATTTAAGCCCAAGGTAAAAATAAATTATTTTCAGTGACTATGTATATTATCAAGATTCTATTGAGTTACTTTCATAGACCAACAAAGCAAAATTATAAATGAACATATGTCAGTAGCATTGGCCCGTTAACAATAAACCTCTGCTGGGCACTAGCTGGGGGTCCCTAATACTCTGGCCCTTCTGTCAAGGGCTATGCCCTGCTTCTGCATAAACATCCCTGGTCATTCAGAAAAAGGTTATTTTTTAAATGCAGCATTGAGGAAAAGTAGTAACCAATAACCAGAGTAAGGAGATTTGAATGTAGCTAAAGGGTGTCTTTATTCATTCCACATAGTTAATGGGCATCTACTATATGGCAAGGAATATTCTGGGTGTTGAGAATACAACAGCAAACACAACAGGCAGAGCTCCTCCTTTCACACAACAGCCATTTTAGTCTGTTGGGGGGCGGGGGAACAAACAATAAATATATGTCAGGTGCCGAGCACTAGGAGGAAGAACAAAGCAGGGCAAAGGGCTAGAGAGTGAAGGAGAGATAAGAAATGTCTTCCCTGAGAAAGTGAGACTAGAGCAGAGACCCTCCTGAGGTAAGGTGGCATGCCATGCAGAGATCTGTGGGTATAGTGCCCCAGTAAATGCCAATGTCAATATGGACAGAATCAATAGGGTCTCCTATTATGTGCTTTGTACTTTGCCGAGTCACACAGAGGATAGACAAGTACAGACGTTATTATAGTGAGGACAGTACAACAAGAGGTTATGTGCTCATGAGCGCTTGGGCGCTGGAACCGTGCTGCCTGACTCTATTACCAGCCAGATAACCTCAGGCAAGTTCTTCAACATCTCTATGCCTCAGTCCCTCAACTGTAGGGTGGGTAGTACTGACTCCTTGGAGTAACTGGGAGGGTTAATGAGTTGTGTGAAATGTCCTTAGCAAGCGTTCACTAGATGTTACTTAGCTATGATCATCATGGCAACAATGCTGTCTTCCACCATTTTCTCAACCAGAGGTGATTATGCTCCCCAGAGGACATTTGGCAATGTCTGGAGACTTCTAAAAAATATTTTTAACTGAC
Source organism: Cynocephalus volans (assembly GCF_027409185.1). NCBI lineage: Eukaryota > Metazoa > Chordata > Mammalia > Dermoptera > Cynocephalidae > Cynocephalus > Cynocephalus volans. The sequence continues at coordinate 127,740,655 of NC_084469.1, read as the reverse complement.
AAGTAATAATTTTATATATTTCTCTGGAGACATTTCTGATTGTCACAGTTGGAGAGAAGGGATGTGGTGCTACTGGCATCTAGTGAGGAGGGGCCTGGGACACTGCTAAACATCCTACAATGTACAGGACATTTTCTCGAAACAAAGAATTATCTGGCCCAAAGTGTCCATAGTGTTTCTGTTAAGAAACGCTACTCTACATTAACCAGGGATAAGGATAAATAGCTGAAGATTCACATGGATGTGCCACCAGCCCAAATGTCCTGACTGGGCAGATGGCATAACCAGGGCTTTTTCAGCACCCACTCTTTTGGTATCCATCTCAGAAAGAGAGCGGCAATAAAAATACAGAGCTGTGCACAGGAGATGAGGAGAGAGGAGTCTGAGGCGGGGAAGTGAAGGGGGACCAGTCACTCGCTGGCCACTCTGTGCCTTGACAGGTTGTGGCTTGTGTCCACCCTAATTCAGATAGCTGTGGCCAGAAGAGGAAAGGGTTCAAAGGGGCAAAACATGGTCATTGAGGGCCTTGGGTAAAATAAGCAGGACAAATGAAGCCTGAAGCGGTTGTGCTAGACAAACATGTCTGGGGACAAAGGAATCATTTGTGAATGTCACAATGCTCTATAGGCAGCACAGGATTTAGACCAATGATTGTCAAACCTTTTCTCTTTATCACCCCCACCAATGCAGCTCTCAGTGAACCTTTTCAGACATTTTTTTCCTAATCGTCAAACCTCATGAAATTTTAATATTGCAAATACACTGTTCCTCTGTTTAAGTACTGTGGCCCTTTGAAGGAGTATAAACCATAGTAATATCTAAGTTTTTTGCCCCCCGTCCCCACCAAGAATCAGTTTTGCCCCTCTTTTACCTCCCTTTTACCTTTTAAGTTTAGGACGGGAATTGATAAGTGCAGAGGTGCATGGAGCTACCATTCATAAAGAATGTGGTACATTTCAGAGTTAGCTATTGCTCCACCGTCAATCAATGTGGATTTAAATTGTTGACTACAAATAATGAAGTTATCTACGTGTTGAATGAGAAGGAATAACAACTCCTATTCTTTTACATAGGTCTATGGTGAAGGGAGAGAACTCTTGATTATCTGATCCATTATAAACCAAACTATGGGAAGTTAAAAGACACAACACACAGATATACACATACAAAGCATTCTGGATGCAAATAAGCTTGGGAAAGTTGATTATATCAAATTTAATTGGGGTTCTAAATATAAGACCCTCAACCTCAAATATGCTCATGTGCATATTAAGAAAGGAATAGAGTATATAGTGATTCTCCCAAACGTATTTGACCAGGGAAGATTTTTCTCAATGTGCCTATTAACATCTGCCAGGGGAGTATTTGAAAAAGTCCAGCTTGGGATAGGCTGAATTGCCTTCGGCAGTCATAACTCTGGATGACCCTAACACCCTACTTTCTCCTTGCCTGCTCCCAGGCCCCAGCAGGCAAATGTTGAATGGAGAAAATCACACATGAGGACAGCTTAGTTCACGTGGAATTCACCTGCAACCCTTTCCCCCTCTCCACAAGACCTTTCCGCAACCATCATCTAACCACATACCTTCTCCTCCTTCCCAGACAAAAGAAAAGCCATCAGATATGAACTTCTCAACTCCCCAACGCCAAACGTTGAAACCTCCCTTCCCAGCCTATCTTCCTTCTTTATTGCTACAATACAGATGTTGTTCTGTCTCCTGTTTTAGGCCAGTCCCTCCATCAGAGCTTTGGATTCCATTCCCTCCCACCTTCTCCAGTGCTCTACACTTTTACTTTTCACTCCCTTCTTCTAAACTCACCTTCTCTTCAACGAAATCCTTCATTCTGGCTTTTTAACTTACTCCATTCTCTCTCTCCTACTTGCCCTCACCCCGTGTTCTTGTCCAGCTGCTAGACTCTTTCCTCACCTTCACAGCCACCTGCCCTCAAGAGGTGTCTGCAGGCCCTGACTCCATTTCCTTGCCTTCCACTTCCTCCTCAACCCACTCCACTCAGAATTTCATCCCCTTCTTCCCCAAACCAGCTGTAGCAAACAACAAAAACTAAATTCCAGGTTGCTCACTCACTCCAAGGGACATTTTCCCATTATCTCACCTGAACTCTCAGCGACTATTGACTTTATCGACCACTCCCTCCTTGAAACACCATATCCTGGTTTCTCCCCTACTTCTCTGGCCACTTTCAGTTTTTTGTAGAATATTCTGGTCTCCCTCGCAATTAAATGTTGGAGTTCCTCTAGGCTCAGTCATAGATCCTTTTCTTTTTTTTACTGGTTGGTTTCTTTCTAGACTATTTCATCCGTGGCCACAATTTTAAACACAACTTATATGTACATGACTAGCCAATGTATATCTCCAGCCCAGACTTCTCTGAGCTCCAGATGTGTATACACAATCACTGATTTGACATCTCCAAAGACCCTCAGGCTCAATGTCCAAACACTGCTTTCATATTTCCCCCTCCTCCACCCCAGAACATGCCAAACTTCCTCATCCCTCCTGGGTCTTTTTCCCACCTTTCAACCTGTTGCCAAATCAAAAACCTGGACTTTGCCGTTGACTTCTTCCACCAGTTATTCACCAACTGTCGATTCTGCCTGGTCAGCATTTCTCAAGTTCATCTGCTTCTCTTTTTCCCCACGCTCCTCCCTTGTGCTTTCATGACACCATCCTCTCTCTCCTGAACCGCTGACTGGTCTCCCTGCCTCCACTCTGCCCACTTAAATCCCCTATCCACAATGTATTAAAATTCAGAAAGTCCAAATGCCTAAACGTAGTTTAGAAAGCCTTTCACAGTCTGACCCCTGAGCCCTCTCTTATCACTCCCTCTTAAACTCTACTTTCCATCCACCCAAATCTTGGAGTTCTACCAATGTGCTGCATACACATCTTCTTCCGGGTTTTAGATTATCCTATTTCTCCCTCCTGAAATACCCTACTCGGTCCCACCCCCAATTTCTCTGGCTAATTTTTGGATCCCTCAGATCTCAACTAAAACATCTCTGGAAGTTTTTCCCAGCTTGACCTCCCAATGGATGCCCCTGCTGCGAGCTTTCTATTGTCAGAGCATTTATCACACTGTAATCAACCTGTCCAATTTACTTGTTCTTCGAGCTCTTGGAGGAAAGGGACTATCTTATTCACTACGGTATAAACAATGCCTAGCTAGCACAGTTCCTGGCACATAGCAGGCACTCAGTAAATATTTGTTTAATAAGTGAAGACCTTGATCTCATTGGAATTATATATAAAGGGCTTGTTCTTTATATAATATTTAGGGGAAAAGCCTTCTGTTTTTAACCAATCACAAAGCTTTCTGTTCTGAGAAACACGGTGACATCTTTCAAGATCCAGATAACAGAGCCAACACTTAAAAGTTTCCTGTTTGAGAGAAGTAAGGGAAATCGAATCTTAAAGCCACCGGCTCAGAAGTGCTGGGTCAAGTGGGGTGGCAGGGGGAGGGGTAAAGTGGAGATTCAAAAAAATTAAGTTGACTTGTATTTTTAATAGTGATTTTGCCATGGCAAGAGAGGCTGCAAAGTGTGCTGGTTTTCTGAAGAGTCGCATGTGTTCATAGGGTGTAGCATATGAACTAATCGTTTGCTGCCTCTAAGTATTTGGTAAGTACTTGCTGGCTGATTGCTTTATAATCTGATTGACTGATTGATTATTACACAATGTAAAGATTTTTGTGGCCCATTACCAATTTCTCTCTAACCCCCCTCTTCCTCCCTGTTTCCCACCTCTGGTGGCCTCAGTTCTGTTCTCTCCTTTTAAAAGTTCAAGGAATTATTGTGATTGTAGTATCTTTCTTCCCTTCTTTTTTTGTATTTTTCTTTTTTCCACTCGAGGACATGTGGTATTTCTCTTTCTATACCTGGCTTATTTCACTTAACATAATTTTCTTTAAGTTCATCCATGTTGCTGCAAATGGCAGAATTTCATTCCTTTTTATGGCATAGTATTCCATTGTGTATATAGACCACATTTTCCTTATCCAGCCATCCGTTGATAGACATTGAAGTTGGTTCCAACTCAACTATTGTAAACAGAGCTGTGATAAATATGGGAGTGCAGGTATCCCTTTGACATGATGATTTCCATTCCTCTGAGTATACACCCAGCAGCAACATTACTGGATTGAATGGCAGTTCTATCTGCCAGTTGTTTGATGAAGCTCCATACTATTTTCCATAATGGCTGCACTAATTTACACTCCCAACAACAATATAGAAGGGTTCTCCTTTCTCCATATCCTCACAAGCATTTGTTATTCTCTGTCTTTTCCATACTGGCCAGTCTAACTGGGTTGAGATGATATCTCAGTGTTCTTTTGATTGGCATTTCCCTGATGCTTAGTGATGTTCAGCATTTTTTTATTGTTGGCCATTTGTGTGTCTTCTTTTGAGAAAAGTTTATTCAGCAACTTTGCCTATTTTTTAATTGGATTATTTGCTTTTTTTGTTTTGTTTTTTTACTACTAAGTTGTTTGAGTTCCTTGTATATTCTGGATATTAATCCCTTGTTACATGCATAGTTTGCATATAATTTTTGCAAATATTTTCCCCATTCTGTTGGTTGTCTTTTCACTCTGTTAACTGTTTCTCTTGCTGTGCAGAAGCTTTTCATATAATCTCATTTTATATTTTAAATTTTCATATAATCCCATTTGTTTTTTTCTTTTGTTGCCTGTGCTTTTGGGGTCTTGTACAGAAAGTCTTTGCCCAGTCCTACTTCCTGAAGTGTCTCTCCTATGTTTTCTTTTAGTAGTTTTATACTTTCAGATCTTACCTATAAATCTTTAATCCATTTTGAGTTGATTTTGGTATATGGTGAGAGGTACAGGTCCAGTTTCATTCTTCTACATATGGATGTCCAGTTTTCCCAGCACCATTTATTGAAGAGGCAGTCTTTTCCCAGTGTATGTTCTTGTTTCTCTTGTCAAATACTAGTTAGCTGTAAGTACATGGATCGATTTCTGGGTTCTCTATTCTGTTCCATAGGTCTAAGTCTGTTTTTATGCCAGTACAATGCTATTTGGGTTATTATAGCTTTATAGTATAATTTCAAGTCAAGTAGTACAATGCCTCTGGCTTTATTTATTTATTTATTTATCTAAGAGTGTTTTGGTAGAGTCTTTTTCTATATATAGGATCATGTCATGTGCAAGCAGGGACACTTTGACTTGTCCTTTCCAATCTGGATACTCCTTACTTCTTTTTCTTGCCTGATTGCTCTGGCTAGTACTTCCATTACTATGTTAAATAGGAGTGGTGAGAGTGGTCATCCTTGTCTTATTTCTGTTCTTAAGGGAAAAGCTTTCAACTTTTCCCCATTCAGGATGATATTGGTGGTGGGTTTGTCATATATGGCTTGTATTGTGTTGAGATACTTTCCTTCAATACCTAGTTTGCTCAAAGTCTTTATCATGAAAGGAGGTGGAATTCTGTCAAATGCTTTTTCTGCATCTATTGAGAAAACCATATGGTTTTTGTTCTTGATTTTGTTGATGTGGTGTATCACATTTATTGACTCATGTATGTAGAACCATGCTTGCATCCTTGGGATGAATCCCACTTGATCATGGTGTATAACTTTTTGAGTGTTGCTGTATTCTGATTGCTAATATTTTGTTGAGGAGTTTTGCATCTATATTCAACAGAGATGTTGGCCTGTAGTTTTCTTTTTGTGTTGTATCTTTGTCTGGTTTTGGTATGAGGATGATGCTGGCCTCATAGAATGAGTTTGGAAGAATGGCCTCTGTTTCGATTTTTTGGAATAGTTTGAAGAGAATTGGTATTAATTCCTCTTAAAATGTCTGGTAGAATTCAGTAGTAAAGCCATTCCGTCCTGTGCCTTTCTTTGTTGGAAGACTGCTGATTACTGCTTCAGTCTCATTGCTTGTTATTGGTCTGTTGGGGTTTTCTGTTTCTTCTTGGTTCAGTATTGGTAGTGTGTATATGTACAAATATTTATCCATTTCCTCCAGGTTTTCAGATTTGTTGGCATAGGGTTGTTTATAATAGTCTCTAATGATTCTTTGTATTTCTGTGATATTGGTTGTATTGTCTCCTTTTTCATTTCTGATTTTTGTTATTTGGGTCTTCTCTCTTCTTTTTTTAGTTAACCTAGCTAATGGCCTGTCTATTTTATTTATCATCTCAAAAAACCAACTTTTTGTTTCATTGATCTTTTGTGTCATTTTGGGGGTCTCTATTTCATTTAGTTCTACTCTGATCTTAATTATTTCTTTCCATTACTAATTTTGGGATTGGATTGTTCTTGTTTTTCTAGTCCTTTGATGTGTAGAATTAGATTGTTTATTTGAAAATTTTCTATTCTTTTGATGTAAGTGTTTATTGCAATAAACTTCCCTCATAGTACTGCTTTTGCAGTATCTCACAGTTTTGGTATGATGTGTCTTTATTTTTGTTAGTTTCAAGACATTTTTTGATTTCCTATTTAATATCTTCTTGGACCCAAATGTTGTTCAGGAGCAAGTTGTTTAATTTCCATGTACATGTGTCATTTCCTGAGTTTCACTTGCTGTTGATTTCTAGTTTTAATTCATTGTGGTCTGAAAAGATACTTGAAATGATTTCAATTTTTAAAAATTTGTTGAGACTTCATTTGTGACCTAACATATGGTCTAACCTCGAAAATATTCCATGTGCTGATGAGAAGAATGTATATTCTGTAGTTGTTGGATGAAATGTTCTGTAAATATCTGTCAGGTCCAGTTGGTCTAAAGTGTAGTTTAAATCCTGTGTTTCTCTGTTGTTTTGCTGCCTGGAGTCAGATGCGCTGCCGTTACGCCACGAGGTCACGCTGTTTTGCTGCCTAGACAATCTGTCCAGTGCTAACAGAGGGGTGTTTAGGTTCCCTACTGTTCATATTGGGGTCTGTCTTCTTCTTTAGTCCTAATAGTGTTTTCTTTATATATCTTGGTGCTCCAGTGTTGGGTGCATATATATTTATGATTGTTGTGTCCTCTTGCTGGATAGATCCCTTTATCATTACATGGTGGCCTTCTTTGTCTCTTTTTATGGTTTTTGGTTTAAAATCTATTTTATCTGATATTAGAATAGCTACTCCTGCTCATTTTTGGTTTCCATTTGTGTGGTATATCTTTTTCCATCCCTTCACTATTAGTCTGTGTGTGTATTTACAGGTGAGGTGAGTCTTCTGAAGACAACTTATAGTTGGGTCTAACTTTTTAATCCAATCACGAGTCTGTGGTTTTTGAGTGGGGAGTTAAATCCATTTACACTTAGGGTTATTATTGAAAGGTATTGCCTTCCTCCTGGCATTTTATCGATTTTCCTTTGGATGTTTTAAATACCTTTTATTCCTTTTTCCTCTTTTATTGTTTTTCTTTGAAGTTTATTGGATTTCTGGGGGATAAGATTTAGTTTCTTTCTCTTTCTCATTTGTTTTTTTGTTCTACCAGTGGGTTTTGTTTTTTCTTGTGTACTCTTGTTAGTGATTATTGTTTTTTGGATTCCAGATGCAGGACTCCCTTGAGGATTTCTTGCAGGGCTGGTCATGTGGTGGAACACTCCTGTAGTTTTTATTTGTCTGGAAAAATACACTATTTCTCCCTCATTTTTGAGGGATAGCCTTGCTGGGTATAGTATTCTTGGCTAGCAATTTTTTCTTTTAGCATTTTGAATATATCATCCCATTTTCTTCTGGCCTGTGGAGCTTCTGTTGAGAAGTCTGATGTTAGTCTGATAGGGGATCCCTTTTAGGTGACTTGATGCTTTTCCCTTGCTGCTTTTAGGATTCTCTGTTTTTCTCTAAGTTTTGCCAGTCTGATTATAATGTGTCTCAAAAGGGATCATTTTGGATTGAATATGTTTGGGGATCTTTGAGCCTCCTGGATCTGAAGGCCCATGTCTCTCCCTATACCTGGGAAGTTTTCTGTTATTATTTCACTGAATAGGTTTTCAATGCCTTTTCCTTTCTCCTCTTTTGGAATACCATGATTTGAATATTTGTGTGCTTAAGGTTGTCCACTAAGTCTCTTAGACTCTCTTAGATTTTCTTCATTTTCTAAAATTCTTTTTTCCTTTCTTTTGCCCACCTGGGTTATTTCAAAAAGACTATATTCAAGAGCAGAAATTCTTTCTTCTGCTTGTTCTAGCCTGCTGCTTAAGCTCTCAGTTGTGTTTTATATTCCATTGAATGAAAGTTTCGATTCCATGAGTTATGCTAGATTCTTTTTTAAGGTATTGATATTTTTGTAAATTTCCTCCCTCATAGCCTGGGGGGGGACTTTGGAGGGGGTTGTTTGTTTTTCTCATTTCATTAAGTTGTTTGAGTCTTTTCATATCTCATTAAGTTTTCTTAAGATTGTTGCTTGGAATTCCTTTTCAGTCATATCAAGCGTTTCCTGCTCTATAGGAATTGGTATTTGATAATTACTGTATTCTTTTGGTGGTGTCATATTTTCTTGGATTTTTGTATTTCTGGTATCTCTGTGTTAATGTCTGGTTATCCGGTAGAGCAGTTGCTTTTTCTATTACTCTGGAGTGGACTTTGAGAAGAGAGAATTCCTCTTCTTTTCCAGTCTCCACTTGTGACTCTCCTGTGTCAATGCAGTTGAGTGGCTGGCAGGATGTCTGCATCGTGGCTGTGACTGCTACTGTGGTGGCAAGCCACTTTTGCAGTGGCAGTGGCTGTGGTGGGCCACCCATGCAGAAGCAGTGTTTTCAGCAGGCTTGTGCCTTTGGGCAGGGAGTGCTACCCACGGCTCCTGCATAGGACTCCATGCTTGCTCCTTCCTTCTACTGGGTAGTCGGGGCTGCCCACAGCTCCTGTCAAGGACATCATGTGTGCTCCTGCCTTCTGCTGGGTAGTGGGGCCTGACCATAGCTCTTCTATCTGGTTTTTAGCCAAATCTCCAGGGAGAAAGTTTCTGGCTTGTTTTTTATTGCCTCTCCACTCTCATAATGGCAAAGTATGGTTAAAGGAATGGCTCAAGGAGTTACAGTCGTTCTTGATTCTTTTTCTCAGCTTCCACAGCCTGTCTATCAGCAAGTCCTGTTAGCTCAACTTCCAAAATATACCCCAAATCAGACCACCTCTTACCTTCTCTACCACTACAGAGTTTATTCAAAACAACCTCAAATCTCACCTGAACTCCACAAGAGCCTTCTTACTGGTCTCTTGTCTCTTCCTGCCCTGACCCCTCCTATAGGTCACCTTCCAGTTACTATCCAGAATGACCTATCTAAAGAGTAAATTGGATAATATAAATTCTCTGCCTAAAATCTTCCAGGGCAATATCCCAGGTAACTAAGTCTGAGAATGAAAAAATAAATTGTTAAATTCATATCATGCAATACTATTCAGCAATAAAAAAGAATGAACTACTGGATACATGCAACAACATGGATGCCTCTCAAAAGCATTAGGAAAAGTGAAATAAATCTCGACAAAACAGTTTATATTGTATCATTCCTTTTATATACAGCCCTTGAACAGGAAAAACTATATATGGTAGAAGAAAATCAAAACAGTAGTTGCGTGGGGGTGGAGGGGAGGACATGAGGGAACTTTATGGGGTGATGGAAATGTTTCATATCCTGACAGGGGTTTGGTACATAGGTGCATGAATTTGTCAAAACACAGCAACTGTACACTTAAGATTCATGCATTTCATTGTATGCAGATTTTACATTAAAAGGAAAAACTACAAACAACTATCAAATTCTGGTTAATGATACACATGCTGAAATATTTAAGAGAAGTTACTAATGTCTGAACTTGCTTTGCAATGCATTCAAAAATACATTGGCTTGAAGTATGATAGAGAGATGGAAAGATGGGTAGATACATGACAAAAGAACTATAGCAAAATGTTAATGGTAGAATCATGATAAGGTAATATAGGTATTCACTGTATTTAATCTCTATATCCACCAGACATACAAATTCTTTTAAACTTGCTGTTCAAAATTTTTCATACTAAAATGATGGGGGAAATAAAAACCTCTAGGGTGACCACACATCTGGAATGTCAATGTGAAGAGCTCATATGACCCTCTCTGACTGAAACATTTAACCAGTGAAAATTATGAAAACATCCACTTAAAGCCTCTGTGTATACAACAAATGGAGAAACATTTCTTCAAGAAAATTTAGTAAGTCCTGATAAGAACAGAGTCTGTGGCATTTGAGCCACTACGTGGCCCCCAGTTCAGTGTGACAGAAGTTCTAATCCAGGCAGCATGGCCAAGAAGACAGGGCTCCCTCAACCTCCAGCTCCTAGTCTAGGGCTATAGTTTCACTCTAGGAGGGGAAGGTGGCCAGCATCTCTCATGACCACACCTAGTTCTGCATTGCAGAAGCTTTTCTCCAGGCAGGGGACTGGACTGGGGCTACCTTCTAAAACCCATTCTCCAATTATAGGACACAAGACCTACCTAGGCATAGAGAAAATATTGGGTCTCAATTGCTTCCACCCCAGATCACTCATAGGTTTTATGCCAGGAAGAGCAAGTTGAAAAGAGTAGGGCTACCATCTACATCCAGTGCCCCACTTGTGGAGCAAGGCAGATTTGTCACTTCAGAAGTGGGCCACAGTCTCTGCCTCCTACTCTGGTCCAGTGGCACAGATTCTTTCCAGGAAGAGAGGGAGGCCATAAGAACAGAGAGCACAGTAGCTCTTCCTAAGGAACTTACTTTGAACAAAAATGTGGGGAAGTTCATGCCTAAGTGTACTGTCAAAAACAATAGAGATTTTTGTACTAAGCAATTAGGAAGAGGCCCTTAACTCCATTAAATTAGTAGCAACAAATAAAGTGATTGACCACCTAGAAGTTTAACAGAGAGGACCAGGGAATGAGACAGCTAAGAACCACCCTCCCAGGCTTGAAGCAAGCCTCAAAGCCTGCCCTGGCACAGGTTCCTGACTAGTTGGATCAGACTGTAGAGCAATTTCTGCCCGACATTGTCAGAAACAATAGAACAATCAGCTAGCAATTACTGGAGACTAAAAGCTGAGTGTGCTACCAATAAAGTCAGACCAGCCAGAGGCTTAACGGGAGACCTGGGAAAAAGATAATTAAAGAGCATTGCTAAAACTACAGAAATCCCGGCTCTCAGAGAAATTGTGTGCATGGTCAAGGTTTCACTCTCTAAGGAGCAACAGCAGAGACTGCACACTGAGGAGGAAATAGACTTCAGTAAATGAGTCCAGCCAAGTCACTGAAGAAATAAACAAGCAGATAACAACAAGCCCCAGGAGAGAGAGGGTCAGTATCCAGAATTTCTACAAAATATCATCTGAAATGTACAATTTCCAACAAAAAAAATTATGAGATATGTGAAGAATCAGAAAAGTGTGCCCCAAAAACAAGAAGGGGGAAAAATGTGGGCAATAGAATGGGGGCATATGTTGGACTTAACAAAGACTTCAAAGCCCCTATTGCAAATATGTTCAAAGAACAAAAGGACACCATGCTTAAAGAATTAAAGGAAGGTATGTTGACAATATCTCATCAAACAAATAATATCAAGAAAGAGATAGGAAGTATTTTTTAAAAAGAGTGAATGAAAATGAAGATACAACATCCTAGAATTTATGGGCTAGAGCTAAAACAATGCTTACAGGAAGTGCTTACTTCTAGCTATAAATATAAGTGTTAAAGAAAGAAGAAATATCTCAAATCAATAAACTAAGAATCAGGAAAAGGGAAATCAAACTGAACAGAGCAAGCAGAAAGAAGGAAACAGTAAAAATTAGAGCAGAAATAAAGAGAATAGAGAACAGGGGGGAAAAAGAAAAGAAAAAAATCAGTGAAACCAAATTGGATTCTCTGAAAAGATCAACAAAATTGACAAAGCTTTAGCTAGTCTGACCAAGAAAAGAAGAGAGAAGACTAATTATTAAAATCAGGAGTGAAAGAGGGACATTACTACTGACCTTGCAAAAATGAAAAGGATTACAAGGGAATACTATAAGCAACCATATTTCAACAAATTAGATAACCTAGACAAAATGGACAAGTTCCTAGAAAGGCACAGACTACCAAACCAAGTCAAGAGTAAAAAGTCTGAAAACATCTACAACAAGAGATTAAAGTAGTAATTTAAAACTTCTCATAAAGAATAATCCAAGCCCAGATGCCTTTACTAATGAATTCTACAGAACATTTAAATCATTACTATGTATCCTCTCACTCTTCCAAAATATGGGAAAGGACATAACACTTCCCACTCGTTCTATGAGGCCAGTATTACTCCAACACAAAAACCAGATAAACACATCACACACAAAAACTACATGCTATATCTCTTATGAACATAGATGCAAAAAGCCTTAACAAAATACTAGTCAACTGAATCCAGAAACATATAAAAAGGATTATATACCATGTCCAAGTGGAAAGTATTCCAGGAATGCAAGGTTGGTTTTACATCAGAAAATCGATTAATGTAATATACCATGTTAATAGAATACAGAACAAAAGCCTCTTGATCATCTCAATAGATGTAGAAAAACACTTAACAAAATTCAACAACCTTTCATAATTTAAAAATAAAAATCAACAAACTAAGAATAGAAGGAAACTTCCTCAAGCTGACAAAGGTCATCTATGAAAAGCCCACAGCAAACATCATACTTAATGGTAAAGGAATAAATTATTTTCCCCCAAGGTCAGAAACAAGGTAAGGATGTCCACACTCACCCTTTTATTCAATATTATACTGGAAGTTCTATCAAAGGCAATTACAAAATACAGAAAAGGCATCCAGATTGGAAAAGAAGAAATAAAATGATCTGCATTTACAGATGACATGATCTTAATATATTAAAAAATTCTAAGGAATCTACTAAAAAAAATTAGAACTAATTAAGAAGTTTAGCAAGGTTGCAGGATACTAGGTCAATGAACAAAGATCAAATCTATCTCTGTACATTAGCAATGAGCAATCCAAAAATAAAATTTAGAAAAATTCATTTACAACAGCATAAAAAATAAAGTACGAGGAACAAATTTAACAAAAGCAGTGCAAAATTTGTACACTGAAAAGCATAAAACATTGTTAAAATAAATAAAAGAAAATCTAAATAAATAAAAAGATATTCCATGTTTATAGATCAGAAGACTTAATATTATTAAGATGGCAATACTCCCTGTTATTAGTCCATTTCTGTCACTTATATTAAAAATCTGGAACTGGGTAATTTGTAAGAAAATGAAATTTATTGCTTACAGTTTGGAGAAAAGGAAGTCCAAAGTCCAGAGAACACATCTGGTAAGGGCGTTCTTTGATGGTGGTTTTACAGCAATGCAGGGTGTCACATGCAAGAACGGTGGAGCTGAAAGAGGGATAGCTCCTCATGTACTCTCCGTTTAAAGCCTTCAGAACCCCACTCATGACCACCATTAAACCATAAACTTACTAATCCATTCTGCTAGGGCATGGTTCCACACTCTAATCACCTCTTCCAGGCCCAATCTTTCAATTACCGTAATAGGATTTCTCATCCTCAACAGTTACAGTGAAGATTAAGCTTCAATGAGTTGGAGGCAAGGGACAGGGTACATTCAATCCATTGCACTCCCCAACTTGACCTACAAATTCAACATAAACCCTATCAAAATCCCAGCTGACTTCTTTGCAGAAATCGATACGCTGATCCCAAAGTTCATACGGGAATGCAAGGGACCCAGAATACCAAAACATCATGAAAAAGAACAGTCCCAGTTCCAAAACTTACCACAAATCTGCGATAATCAAGACAGTATGGTACTGGCATAAGTTTAGCATATAGATCAATGGAATCGAATAGAGGGCCCAGAAATAAGCCCTTATATCTACAGCCAATTTATTTTCAACAAGGGTGCCAATACAATTTAATGGGAATAGTCTTTTCAACAAATGGTACTGGGACAACTAACTATCCATTTGCAAAAGAATGAAGTTGTACTCCTACCTCATACAACTCAAAAAAAAATAACTCGAATGGATTATAGGCCTATATGTAAGAGCTAAAAGTGTAAACTTTTAGAAGAAGACGTAGAAGTAAATCTTCATGACCTTGAGTTAGGAAATGGTTTCTTGTGACACCAAAACACAAGCAACAAAAGGAAAAAATAGTAAGTTGGACTTAATCAAAATTAAAAACTTCTGTGCTTCAAAGGACACCATCAAGAAAGGGAGAAGATAAACCACAATATGGAAGAAAATATTTATAAATCATATATCTGATAAGAAACTTGTATTTTGAATATACAAAGAACTGTTACAATTCAACAATAAAAAACAAATAACCCAATTTAGAAATGGGCAAAGGATATGAATAGACATTTCTCTAAAGAATATACAAATGGCCAACAAGCACATGAAATGATGGTCAACATAATTAGTCATTAGGGAAATGCAAATCAAAACCACAATGAAATGCCCTCTCACAAGATGGCACTGAAAGTGAAGAAGGAAGCTCCTGCCCCTGCCAAAGCCGAAGCCAAAGCAATGGCTTTGAAGGCCAAGAAGGCAGTGCTGAAAGGCGTCCAAAGCCACAAAAAAAAAAAGATCCATACCCACCTTCCAGCAGCCCAAGACACTGCGGCTCCAGAGACAACCCAAATATCCTTGAAAGAGCACCACCAGGAGAACCAAGCTTGACCACTATGCCATCATCAAGTTCCCTGACCACTGAGTTTGCCATGAACAGGACGGAAGACAGCAACACACTTGTGTTGATCATGGATGTCAAGGCCAATAAGCACCAGATCAAACAGGCTGTGAAGACGCTCTGTGACACTGATGTGGCCAAGGTCAACACCCTGATCTGGCCTGATGGAATGAAGAAGGCGAATGTTCCACTGGCTCCTAATTATGATGCTTTGGATGTTGTGAACAAAATTAGGATCATCTAAACTGAGTCCAGATGGTTAATTCCAAATATACAATTTTTTTTCACCATAAAAACAAACAAATGAAAAAAACCCACAATGAGATAACTACTAGGATGGCTGAAATAAAAAAGATAGATAATAAATGTCAGCTCCTCAGAAGGTTTAATGTAGAATTACCTTATGACCTAGCAATCCATGCCTAGGTATATACCCAAGAAAAATAAACGCATATTCTCACTCAAAAACTTGTACGTGAATGTTCATAGTAGCATTTTTCATAATAGCCAAAAAGTGGAAACAACTTAAATGTTTATCAACTGATAAATGGATAAACAAAATGTAGTATATCCGTATAATGGAATATTATTCTGCCATTAAAAAGGAATGAAGTACTAGGCTGGCTGGTTAGCTCAGTTGGTTAGAGCGAGGTGTTGTAACACCAAGGTCAAGGGTTTGGATCCCCATATTGGCCAGCCACCAAAAAAAAAAAAAAAGAAAAAAAAGGAATGAAGTACCAATACATGCTACAACAAGGATGAACTTTAAAAACATTATGTTAAGTGAAAAAAGCCAGCACAAAAGACCATGTATTGTATGATTCCATTTATATGAGATATCCAGAACAGGAAAATTCAGATAGACAGAATATAGATTAGTGGTTGCCTAGGGCTGGGGGTGACAATGAGGGTTGGGATGGAAAGTGACTGCTAATGGGTATGGGATTTCCTTTGGGGGTGATGAAAGTGTCCTAAAAGTGATCGTGGTGTTGATTGTACAACTCTACGACCACTGAGTTGTACACTTTAAATGGGTGAATTGCGTGGTGCATGAAGAATATCTCAATAAAGCTGCTATAACCAACTAATCAACTAATCAGTGGACAAAACAGAAACTTCCAGCTAAAGCAGTCTCTCCCCTTTCAATTGATCTCTTTAATTTGTCAAGTAACAAAAAATAGTTTAGGTGACTCAGATATTGAGCTGATGTCCATCAGGTGGCATCTCAAAACTAGGTAACTCCCGGAGCCAAAGTAGGATTGGGGTTTGCATAGGGCAAGGAGAAGACAGGGGTCTCAGGTTGCGATTTTCTTTATTTGTAACTGCTGCAAAACTTTGCAGGTGAAATGGGTGGGATGTTAGATTTTTGTTCCTCCTTCTTGTAATTGTTGATGCAATCTTATTTTGGCAGCTGTTAAAACAGTTCTTTTCAGGGCTATCTTTGTATGCCCTGTCAGTTGTCTAATGCCAGTTAAGGATCAGGGGAAGGGGAGATAGAAAAGGGGGAAAAAGGAAAAGGGATAAAGATTGAAGCAAGGAAAACGGGTCTGTTTTAGTTCTTTTATAATTCTTTATAGCACTTCTCCCTTCTTTAAATTGTCTTAGTTATTTGTTTGCATGTTTATTTTGTTTCTCCCACTGGAATGTTTCTGTCTTATCCACACAGTAGGTGTTCAATAACTATTTGAAGGCTGATTGGCCAAATTCCACACCAACATAATAAATCTAAGATTAAGATAAGTGATAAATCTAACATGATAAATCAAAAATTCCAACCATCCCTCCCATTTCTCAGGACTAAAACTAACTTCTAAGGCTGCTATGTGCCCAGGCAACCAGCTCCTCGGATGTTTGCTAAAATTACAAGTTCTTGGGCCACACCTCTGTGGACTGGTTCTTCTGTGTTTCTAAACTACAGATGCCTGCTTAGAGAATCAAATATCAAGAAAAGGTAAAAACAAAGTCTGTGTGACCATCTGGGCAGTGCTTGTGTGGCATGGAACTAGACACTAGCATTGTGGATTGTATAGGAAAAATCAAAACAAACCTACCAAAACTTTTGGGGTGATTTCTTTTCTTTTTTTTTTTTTTTTGTCCTTTTTTGTGACCACGCTCAGCCAGTGAGCGAACCGGCTAGCCCTATATAGGATCCGAACCCGTGGCGGGAGCGCTGCTGCGCTCCCAGCGCCGCACTCTCCCGAGTGAGCCACGGGATCGGCCCTTGGGGCGATTTCAAGTTTGTTTGTTTGTTTTTTTTTTTTTTTTTTTTTTTTTTTTTATTTATTTATTTATTTATTTATTTATTTATTTATTTATTTATTTATTTTTATTTTTATTTTTATTTTTATTTTTATTTTTTTAAATTTTATTTTGTCGATATACATTGCAGCTGATTAATGCTCCCCATCACCAAAACCTCCCTCCCTTCTCCCTCCCCCCCTCCCCCCCAACCATGTCCTTTCTGTTTGTTTGTTGTATCAACTTCAAATAATTGTGGTTGCTATATCTTCTTCCCCCCCCCCCCGGTTTGTGTGTGTATGTGTGTATGTGTGTGTGTGAATTTATATATTAATTTTTAGCTCCCACCAATAAGTGAGAACATGTGGTATTTCTCTTTCTGTGCCTGACTTGTTTCACTTAATATAATTCTCTCGAGGTCCATCCATGTTGTTGCAAATGGCAGTATTTCATTCGTTTTTATAGCTGAGTAGTATTCCATTGTGTAGATGTACCACATTTTCCGTATCCACTCATCTGATGATGGGCATTTGGGCTGGTTCCAACTCTTGGCTATTGTAAAGAGTGCTGCGATGAACATTGGGGAACAGGTATACCTTCGACTTGATGATTTCCATTCCTCTGGGTATATTCCCAACAGTGGGATGGCTGGGTCGTATGGTAGATCTATTTGCAATTGTTTAAGGAACCTCCATACCATTTTCCATAGAGGCTGCACCATTTTGCAGTCCCACCAACAATGTATGAGAGTTCCTTTTTCTCCGCAGCCTCGCCAGCATTTATCGTTCAGAGTCTTTTGGATTTTAGCCATCCTAACTGGGGTTAGATGGTATCTCAATGTGGTTTTGATTTGCATTTCCCGGATGCTGAGTGATGTTGAGCATTTTTTCATATGTCTGTTGGCCATTTGGATATCTTCCTTAGAGAAATGCCTACTTAGCTCTTTTGCCCATTTTTTAATTGTTTGTTTGTTTTAATTCAAGTTTCCCTTTCTTCTTCCCAGACACACGGATGGAATCTTTGTGCTTAGCTACTTCTGCAGCTGCTAGAGGTTAAATCCAAAAAGTCAAAGAATTTAAGTGCTGGAAGAGACTTCAGGCATTACTTCACTTGTTTCCTTCTTATCAGATGTTTACTTATCATGTATACCCAAAATATCAAAGCTTAATCTTTCATGAACACTATGCTACTCAAAGAATGTTCTACAGACCAGCATCATCAGCATTACCTAGAAGTTTGTAGTGAATTCTTACAATTTTATGTTGTCAAATATAAGTTGGACTTTCTCACACCAGAAAAAAGGCTCAGTCCCCCTTGACATAGTTTCCAGTTCTCCACCTCCACCCAGTTCCTCATGGTGGCTGATCCAGATATCTACCCTATACAACAGTCTCCTGGTGATCACCTCCCTGTGGGACAGCTAGATACAACCACCTTGCCTCATCTCACTGGCTCCCACATCCTGTATGGACTACACAGATTTGCCCCAGTGACCACCTCTCAATCATAGTGCAACCCCATGGAACTCGCACCTGCTTCCTTTAAACCCACCACTTAGAACTCCAGAAAACCTTGGGTAATGCCCTGGACCCCAATAAAGGCTTTGGCCCACAAGTATCCCCACCCTTGCTCCTCACCCACTGGCTGAGCACACATGTCCCCAATGGCTCCCTCCTTTCCATTGGCCCTGGAAGGTGTGCTCTCCTCTTTTCTCTGGATCTGTAAGTAATAAACACTTTGTTAGTTCATGGGTTTTGTTGTGCTGTGTCCCTGTGTCCCACCTGACTAACACACCCAAACCTAACTCTCCTCCTGGTCAGGCCTCTCCTAGAGAGGGGCTATCTTGATAGGAATAAACTGGACACAGATCAGACAGGAGCCACAAGGATGTCTGCCAATACAGACAAGTTTCCTGTGAGAGAAATCTGGTCATGGGTTGGCCACTTAGGCATTAGGCCATCCACCGGGATAAAGAAGTATCCCATGAAAGGCACACTGTAAACACCCGCAACCAAATCACTAGATTCCCATCAGGGCAGGGCTAGAGTTTATAGCCACTCTGCAGGAAGAGTTCTCAAGACCAAATTAGAGGAAAATTGGAACAAACTTGTTGGGAAATGCAGAATTTCAGACCCCACTCCAGAGCTACAGGATCACATTTTGCAATTTCACGTGACCCCCCCCAACCAGGTGATTGATGTGCAGTTTGAGAAACACCACAGAAATTTCCAGACTACTGACCAGTGCCTTGTATCTCCAATAGTGTGCATCTGCCACTGGTTCTTACCTGCCAGACGAAACGAATGAAATAAGGAGAACTCACAAGTAAAATGTTTTCTCAAATTCTCCCTGTAGAATTCAGGACTTGTGGGTTAAGAAAAAGAAAAGGGGCTCAAAGGATGGAACTAAAATCTACTTCCAAAGCTTTGAATATGGTTTGGTTATTAGATGGCATTAAGACATTATTTTAAATTTTGTTAGGTGTTAAAATTGTGTTACGGTTATATTATAAAAATAAAATAATTTTAAAGTCTCTGTTAATGATGGCAACAAAAGTATTTATGGGTGAGATTATATGAGATCTTGGACTTGCTTTCAAATACATCAGGAAAAAAGGAAAGAAATTGGCAAAATGCTGATAATTTTGGAATTGGGTGATCAATACATTGAGATTCATTATGCTACTCTCTCTACTTTTGTGTATGTTTGAAAGTTTTCATAATAACAAAAATTGTTTAAGTAGTGGCAGGTTGATGATATCTACCAGTTCCTCCAAGAGGCACTTGTGGTGGGAAAGTATAGTCAGAAATGTTGTGTTTGCCCAAAAGCCAAGGCTGAAGGGGATGGACAAGAAGTAAGGTTTATGGACCAGACTCCTTGGGTACCTTTCTTCGTTAAATTCTCCCATCACGGTTCTGTAAGGCGACTTCACCTGAACCAAGTGATTGAATTTAGCAACACCCATCATGCAAGAAACTGGTATTGTGTGCTTCCTGGTAGAGCGCATTGGGACGTGCACATTATCATTGATGTCCTCTTGTCAAAAATGCTTAACCTGAATCTAATCAGGAGGTAACAGTGAAACGCAAAACAGGCGACATGACACTGGGAGACTGCCCTGGACTCTTCAAACTGTCGATGCCATGAAAGATAAAAACATAAAAAATCAGGTGAAGCGGCTGGCTGGTTAGCCCAGTTGGTTAGAGCGTGGCGTTATAACACCAAGGTCGAGGGTTTGCATCCCCCTACCAGCCAAAAAAAAAAAAAAAAAAAAAAAAAAAAAAAAAAAGGCAGGTGAAATATTTAAAATTAAAGGAGACTAAAAAGATATAATCAAAATTCAATGAATCAATTTTGGATCCTAGATTGAAAAAAGAAATCCTGAAATGTGCCATTGTGGGGACAATTAGAACTTCTTTTTTTTAAAGATAACCAGTAAGGGGATCTTAACCCTTGACTTGGTGTTGTCAGCACCACGCTCTCCCAAGTGAGCCATGGGATGGTCCAATAATTAGAAAATTTGAAAATGGACAGTGTATTAGATGATATTTTTGACAAAATATTAAATGTATTGGATGTGACATACACCAAAAAAAAAAAAAAAAATCCCTTATGAGGTGTAGTGGATTGAATAATGCTCCCCCAAAACTCGCTGAAGCTTGAATCGCGTCCCCCAAGTTTTATGTATTAGAAACTTAGCCCCCACTGTGACTGTTAAGAGGGTGGGAAATCCTATTATGGTAACTGAAAGGTGGAGTCTTAAAGAGATGACTGGATTGTAGGATCGTTCAGTAGCGAATGGATTAAAACTGGTGGTCAGGAGTGTGGTTCTGAGGGCTTTACAAGAAGAGAGAGGAAAGTCTCTCTTGCTCTCTCTGCTCTCTCCACTTCCACCATCTTGCAATGTGAGACCCCTGAGTCACTGTTGCCACCACCAGATGGACTTTGGACTTCCCAGTCACAGAAACTGTAAGCAATAAATGTCGTTTTTCCTTATAAATCACCCGGTTGCAGGTATTTTGTTATAAGCAACAAGAACGGACTGATGCGTGAGGTAAGTTGTAACCCTCTTTTAGAGACTGGGAAGCCAAGGTTTGAAGAGGTAAAGGAACTTGCCCCAAAATCCACAGCTGGTAAATGGTGCACCAAAAGGGGCCCAGATCTGTCCACCTCCAGAGTTTGGGATCTTGGCTGGTGGATGCCCCTCCTCTGCAGCAACCCCAGGAAGCAAGAGACAGGGCTGCAGTCTACAGTGTCTCCACTGTAGGGGATGGCAATGGCTAAGGGTAGTAAAGGGGCACCCCTCATTGTTGTCTTGGCATCAGCAGTCATTCACTTATTCAAAATTAATTGTCGGGTGACAATGATAAGCAAGAACAGGCAGTTCCTGGGCACAGGGCTCTTACAGTCTAGTGAAGTTTATCAAATGTTAGAACCACCCAAAGGAATCTGTATAACTAGCTGAGATAAAAGCAATGAAGAAAAGGAACCTGACCAAAGCAGGTTAGTGGAAGACTTCCCTGAGTTGTGCTCTGAAGAATGAATAATAGTTAACTATACAGGGGGAAGAATGTGAGCAAAAGACCTGTGGCAGAAGGAAGCATGAAGGCCAGTAGGAAAGTCCCAACTGCCAGCAGGTGCATGGTGCAAGGTGGGAATGGAGGAAAGCAGACAGGGCCAGACTATATAGGACCTTGCAGACCACTCTAGGGATTTTGTTCAATTTTTAAGCCAACGGGAAGTTACTAAAGGTGACAGGTGACACAATCAGATTTCAGGTTTCAAAAAAAAAAAAATCACTTTGCCTGCAATGTTAAGAGGATAACTGGGTGTGGGTGGGCAGAATAAATGTGGTTAGAGCAGTTAAGAGACAGCGGCAGCTGATGGGTAACTTGGATTAGAGTGAGCAGTGGAGATGGAAGGGGCCACGTCTATGGGATATTTGGGAGAGGTGGATATGGAGGGATGCAGGAGAAGGTGTTGAAGATGACTCTTAGGTTTCTAGCTTGTACAATGAGATGGACAGGCCATTCCTTGAGACAGGGAACACTAACTGGAAGAATGCCAAATTTTAGGCAGATACATTATGGGAGAGATCTTGGAAGTGTTGAATTGGTGGTAATTTTAAGACCTCCAAGTGGAGATGGGGGAAGGCAGTTGGATGCACATTTAGGAGTCATCAGGTTATGGTTACTGAAGCATGGTTAAGACGGCATAGAGAGGGGGGATTTAGCCAATGGAAACCTCCGGGATTCAGTGGGTCTTAAAAAGAAGGCAGTCGTTGACGCAGAAATACTGGAAAAGAGCAGCAGAGGGGTTGAATCAGGAGCCTGAGGGAGAAGTGGTGGGCTGGGGGAGAGCCCTAGTGTCCTTCTCATTGCTTGTAGCACTGCAGCCCCACCAGCAGCAGCACCATCTTCTCTAGTGTGGGACGATGGCTCATGCTCTTCTCCACCTGGCAGCAGTGTCACTCTCCCTCCAGGCAACCTTCTGCCCAGCAGCCTCCACATCTACTGCCGCTGCTTCTTTCTGGTTTTTTGTTTGTTTGATGGGAGCTGGCCAGTACAGGGATTGAACTGTGGACCTTGGTGTTATCAGCACCACACTCTAACCAACCAAGCTAACCAGCCAGCCCTGCTGCCACTGCTTCTCTGTCCCTGGGCTTCTCTCCTGGTGTTTGCCAAGACTACAGAACAAAGTATAGTATAGTTTATTTGTTAAGCAATTATTTATTAACCAATCTCTTAGCGATGGGCCAAATTTGTGGGCAGTAATTATAATATAAACATATTACAGAATACTGTGTAGCTGGAGACAGAGAGAATACTGTGTGCAATTATGGAAAGCTCCCCAACCCCCATTGATAATGTTAAAAAAAAAAAAAAAAAGCAAAGTGTAAAACTATGATTATATGCTGTCTTTTGTATTAAGGGGGACAGGGATCAAATCTACATTCAAAGTTGCTTGTATACTCATAGAGAAACTCTGAAAGGATATATGAAAAACTAAAAATAGTGAGCACATAAGGGATAAGGCAGGTAGGACTAGGTAGGTGAGGAACAAGAATGAAAGTGAAACAGGAGGTGCTCAGTCCCCCTGGGTTTGAGTTTCAGGCTACTCCCTCGAGTTATGGGCCATTCCCCTGGGTCTGGAACCACTCCCCTAGGACTCAAGACCCTCCTTTGAGTCCTGAGCCACTGTTGCTTGTTACACCCATTTTCAATACCTGCATGTGGAAATTGAGACCGCAGGAGGCAGACTTGCGTAATCTCCGTGGCCGAGCATGCTCAGTAAAAAGGAGTTTATCTCTTGAATGACCTCCCACTGGAGGTGCTAGAGAGCACCTAGAATACTCTAAGTGTATTTGGTGCCTGTGATGGAAATTTGCTGATGAGCTTGCTCCAAAGAGAACACCTGAGCATGTGCAAGACCAGGTTACATAACTGGGAACCATCCCCTTAGTTGAATATTCATTAGGTAACATGAATACGTATAAATAGCCACAACTATAAAAGTTGAATCCAGGGAGAAGGCAGGACTGTTGCTACTCTCTCAGGAGCCAACTCACACTTCACCTTTGAGGTGTGTATATCTTACTTTTTGTGTTAAACTTGCCTTTAGTAGGCTGCCATTCACTCTGGAACCAGTCTGCACTTTGTTTGTAAAGCATGTATTTCTTACTTTTGTACTAAACTTAGTGTAGCCACTGCTCAGTCTCTGGAGCTAGGCCACACTTTCCTTGTGAGGTCTGTATTTCTTATTCTTTATATTAAACCTGTTTTCACTTTCTACTGTGACTCTGCTCTTGAATTCTTTCCTGATGTGCAGTCAAGAACCTGGTAGAGGACAGGATGGGTTGAGGTCAGCTATCTGGCCTCCCCAGACCCTCTCCCCCAGTATTAAAAGGACATTTACTACATGACTCTATACTTAAAATTTTTTGAACTTGTGAATGTGTTACCTATTCAAAAAATTAAATTTAAAAACCTGGAAAAATATCATTTTTCGATAAGTTAAATGAGTTACATATTTTATATATATATATATTTTTTTCTATGTGGAAGGTTTTTTTTTTGTTTCTTTTGTTTTTTTGTGGGCTAGTATAGGGATTGAACCCCAGACTGTGGTGCTATTAGCACCATGCTCTAATCAACGAATCTTTTTTTTTTATAATACACCGACAACAGCCTAATCACCCTCCTTTTTTTTTTTTTTTTTTTTGAGGATCCCTACTTTTTTTTTTTTCTTAATTTTATTTTGTCAATATACAATGTGGTTGATTATTGCTGCCCATTACTGAAACCTCCCTCCCTCCTCCCTCTCCCCCCTCCCACCCAACAATGTCCTTTCTGTTTGCTTGTTGTACCTACTTCAAGGAATTGTAGTTGTTAAGTCTTCTTTCCCCCTGCCCCCGGTTTTTTTGTGTGTGTGTGTATGAATTTATTTATTTATTTTTAGCTCCCACTAATAAGTGAGAACATGTGGTATTTCTCTTTCTGTGCCTGACTTGTTTCACTTAATATAATTCTCTAAAGGTCCATCCATGTTGTTTCAAATGGCAGTATTTCATTTGTTTTTATAGCTGAGTAGTATTCCATTGTGTAGATATACCACATTTTCCATATCCACTCATCCGATGATGGACATTTGGGCTGGTTCCAACTCTTGGCTATTGTAAAGAGTGCTGCGATGAACATTGGGGAACAGGTATACCTTCAACTTGATGATTTCCATTCCTCTGGGTATATTCCCAGCGGTGGGATAGCTGGGTCATATGGTAGATCTATCTGCAATTGTTTGAGGAACCTCCATACCATTTTCCATAGAGACTGCACCATTTTGCAGTCCCACCAACAATGTATGAGAGTTCCTTTTTCTCCACAACCTCACCAGCATTTATCGTTCAGAGTCTTTTGGATTTTAGCCATCCTAACTGGGGTGAGATGGCATCTCAGTGTACTTTTGATTTGCATTTCCCAGATGCTGAGTGATGTTGAGCCTTTTTTCCTATGTCTGTTAGCCATTTGTATATTTTCCTTAGAGAAATGCCTACTTAGCTCTTTTGCCCATTTTTTAATTGGGTTGCTTGTTTTCTTCTTGTAAAGTTGTTTGAGTTCCTTATATATTCTGGATATTAATCCTTTGTCAGATGTATATTTTGCAAATATTTTCTCCCACTCTGTTGGTTGTCTTTTAACTCTATTAATTGTTTCTTTTGCTGTGCAGAAGCTCTTTAGTATGATATAATCCCATTTGTTTATTTTTCCTTTGGTTGTCTGTGCTTTTGGGGTAGTATTCATGAAGTCTGTGTCCAGTCCTATTTACTGAAGTGTCTTTCCTTTTCTTTAAGAAGTTTTATTGTTTCAGGGTGTATGTTTAATTCTTTAATCCATTTTGAGTTGACTTTAGTGTATGGTGAAAGGTATGGGTCTAGTTTCATTCTCCTGCATATTGATAACCAGTTCTCCCAGCACCATTTGCTAAAGAGGCTGTCTCTTCCCCAGTGTATAGGGTTGGTGCCTTTGTCAAAGATCAAATGGCTGTAGGTGGGTGGGTTAATTTCTGGATTCTCTATTCTATTCCATTGGTCAGTGTGTCTGTTTTTATGCCAGTACTATACTGTTTTGATTATTATAGCTTTGTAGTATAGTTTAAAGTCAGGTAGTGTTATGCCTCCAGCTTTATTTTTTTTTGCTCAGATTTTCTTTGTCTATGCGTGATCTTTTGTTATTCCATATAAATGTCTGGATAGTTATTTCCATTTATGAGAGAAATGTCATTGGAATTTTGATGGGGATTGCATTGAATTTGTATATCACTTTGGGTAGTATGGACATTTTCACAATGTTGATTCTTCCAATCCAAGAACATGGGATATCGTTCCATCTTCTTGTGTCCCCTTTAATTTCTCTCAGCAGTGTTTTATAGTTCTCATTAGAAGTGGTGAGAGTGGGCATCCTTGTCTAGTTCCTGTTCTTAAAGGAAAAGCTCTCACCTATTCCCCATTCAGGATGATATTGGCAGTGGGTTTATCATATATGGCTTTAATTATGCTGAGATAGTTTCCATCTATACCTAACTTGTAGAAAGTCTTTATCATGAACGAGTGTTAAATTTTATCAAATGCTTTTTCAGCATTTATAGAGATGATCATATGGTCTTTGTGTTTGATTTTATTGATATGGTGTATCACATTTATCGATTTGCATATTTTGAGCCAACCTTGCATCCATAGGCTGAATCCCACTTGATCATGGTGTATAATTTTGTGTTTGTGTTGCTATATTCTGTTAGCTAGTATTTTATTGGGGATTTATGCATCTATTTTCATCAAGGATATTGTTCTATAGTTTTCTTTTTTATTTGTATCTTTACCTGGTTTTGGTATCAGGATGATGTTTGCTTCATAGAATGAGTTGGGAGAATTGCCTCTGTTTCAATCTTTTGGAATAGTTTGTAGAGAATTGGTGTCAATTCCTCTTTGAATGTTTGGTAGAATTCTACTGTGAATCCATCTGGTCCTGGGATTTTCTTTGTTGGGAGCCTTCTGATAACAGCTTCAATCTCTTTTATTGTTATTGGTCTGTTCAGATTTTCTACATCATCTTGGCTTGGTTTTGGTAGTTTGTGTGTGTCCAGAAATTTATCCATTTCCTCCAGATTTTCAAATTTGTTGGCATATAGTTGTTTATAGTAGTCTCGAATGATTCCTTGTATTTCAGATGAATCAGTTGTAATATCACCTTTTTCATTTCTGATTTTTGTTATTTGGGTCTCCTCTCTTCTGTTTTTAGTTAGCCATGCTAATGGTTTGTCAATTTTATTTATCTTTTCAAAAAGCCAACTTTTTGATTCATTGATCTTTTGTATCATTTTTTGGGTTTCAATTTCATTCAGTTCTGCTCTGATCTTAATGATTTCTTTCCATCTGCTAACTTTGGATTTGGATTGTTCTTGTTTTTCTAGTTCTTTAAGGTTGAGTATTAGGTTGTTCACTTGCCATCTTTCCATTCTTCTGAAGTAAGCATTTAATGTGATAAATTTCCCCCTTAATACTGCTTTTGCAGTATCCCACAGGTTTTGGTATGATGTATCATTGTTTTCATTAGTTTCAATAAATTTTTTGATTTCCTGTTTGATTTCTTCTTGGACCCATACGTCATCAAGTAGAATGCTGTTTAATTGTTTGTATAGTTTCCAGAATTTTGTTTGTTATTGATTTCTAATTTTAATCCATTGTGGTCTGAAAAACTACATGGGATAATTCCAATTTTTTTTGAATTTGTTGAGACTTGATTTGTGACCTAATATGTGATCTATCCTGGAGAATGATCCACGTGCTGATTGTAGAATGAATATTCTGAGGTTGTTGGATAGAATGTTTTATAGATATCTGCCAAGTCTAATTGGTCTAGAGTGTTGTTTAGATCTTGTGTTTCTCTGCTTATTCTTTGTCTAGATGATCTGTCCAATATTGGTAGTGGGGCCTTCAGGTCCCCTGCTATTATGGTATTATTGTCTATTTCCCTCTTTAGGTCTAATCGAGTTTGCTTGATAAATCTGGCTGCTCCAACATTGGGTGCATATGTATTTATGATTGTTATGTCTTCTTGATGGATCAATCCTTTTATCATTATTTAGTGTCCCTCATTATCTCTTTTTATGGTTTTTAGTTTAAAGTCTCTTTTGTCAGATATACGAATAGCTTCTCCAGCTCATTTTTCATTTCTGTTTGCATGGTAAATCTTTTCCCATTCTTTCAGTCTTAGTCTATGTTAGTCTTTACAGGTGAGGTGGGTCTCTCGAAGGCAGCCTATAGTTGGGTCCTCCTTTTTAATCCATTCAGCGGACTTTAATCCTTTTACATTAAGAGTTGTTATTGAAAAGTGTTGATTTACTCCTAGCATTTTATTGATTTTTGTTTGGATGTCTTAAGTATCTTTTGTTCCTTTCTTTCTGATTTACTGTCTGTCTTCTTTATTTGTTGGTTTCTTGGGTTGTAGATAAACTTTTTTTTCTCTTCATTGTTGGCATTTTTATTTTACTAGTGTGTTTTGATTTTTCTTGAGTTTTTATGGCAGTGGTAGTTATTTTTCAGGTACCAAACCCAGGACTCCCTTGAGAATTTCTTGTAAGGGTGGTTGTGTGGTAGTGAACTCCCGCAGTTTTTGTTTGTCTGAGAAATATACTATTTACCCTTCCTTTTGGAAGGATAGCCTTGTGGGATACAGTATTCTTGGCTGGCAATCTCTGTCTTTTAGTATTTTGAATATATCATCCCATTCCTTTCTGGCCTTTAGGGTTTGTGATGAAAAGTCTGATGTTAGTCTGATTGGGGCTCCCTTATAGGTGATTTGATGCTTCTCTCTTGCAGCTTTTAAGATTCTCTCTTTGTCTTTGAGTTTTGCCAATTTGACTATAACATGTCTTGGAGAAGACCTTTTTGGGTTGAATACAGTTGGGGATCTTTGAGCTTCCTGAATCTGAAGATCTGTGTCTTTTCCGATACCTGGGAAGTTTTCTGCCACTATTTTGTTGAATATGTTTTCAATGGAATCTCCTTTTTCCTCCCCTTCTGGAATACCCATGACTCAGATATTTGAGTGCTTAATGTTGTCTAATATTTCTCTTAGATTTTCTTTAATGTTTTTAATTCTTTTTTCTTTTCTTTCTTTTTTTTTTTTTTGTCTGCCTGTGTTATTTCGAACAGCCCATTTTTCAAGGTCAGAAGTTCTCTCTTCTGCTTCTGCAAGCCTGCTGGTTAAACTCTCTGTTGTGTTTTTTATTTGGTTGAATGAATTCTTCAGCTCATCAAGCTCTGCTACATTCTTTCTGAGGGCATTGATTTCCTTGTACATTTCTTCTTTCAGGTCCTGTATACTTTTCCTCATTTCGTCATGTTGTCTAGCTGAGTTTTCTTGTATCTCATTTAGTTTCCTTAGAATTATCACTTGAAATTCTGTGTCAGACATTTCAAGGGCTTCTTGTTCTCTGGGATCTAGAGCTTGAGAGTTATTACCCATTGGTGGTGTAGTTTCTTGATTTTTCATATTTCTGGTATCTTTCTTTTGATGTTTAGTCATTGTGGCAAGGGATTTCATGGTCCATTGGTTCGACACTATTGTCTGACTAGGATGATGCTGGGGCTGCCAATTTGGCATGGCTGCCTCAGTGTCTGCTTGGTCCCCAGCTGGTGCCTCAGGTGCATGGTCACCTCGGGTCTTGGGCCTCTCTGGCGAGGCACCTCTCTGGTCGGTGTGCACTAGGCTGGGCTAGGGATGGGGTCTGGCAGTGGCGAGGCCTTCCTGCTAGGTTACGCACTGGTGCCACGGGGTGTGCCTCTCTGGTCGGTACGCACTTGGCTGGGCTGGGGATGGGGTCCGGCGGTGGCGAGGCATACCTGTTCAGTTCCATGCTGACGCCTCAGGGAGCATAGTCTCCGTGGATCTCTGACCTCTCTGGCAGGGCGCTTCTCTGGTTGGCACACACTCAGCTGGGCTGGGGATGGGGTCCAGCAGCAGCAAGGCCTACGTGCTCAGTTGCACGCTGGTGCCATGGGGCACGTGGTCTCCATGGGACTCGGGCCTCTCTGGCGGGGTGCCTCCTCCAGATCTTTAATACGACTTTGTCTCCCAGCTGGTCTGCCATGCCGCTCCCCTCTCAGGTCTCCTCAGTCCTCTGCTGCTGCTGCTTCTGCTGCTGCTGAGTCACCCAGAGCTCCGGTCTTATAAAATGTTTAATGATGCAACTGCTGGGCCAATTAGTGCAATACAGACCTTTCTCTTACATAAGAAAAGTTCAATCATGATGTCTAGCAAAATTAGTAAATTCCAATTTTTTTACATCATTTTATTTAATTATTCTGCAAAGCTGAGCACCTGATTTTGATATATACACAAACACATATCAAAGGAATATTACATCTCCTATCATATTTCTTGTTTTGTAAATAACTGGCAATGTTAGCTGCACATTACATTGGAGTCTTATAATTAAGTGGTGGCAGATTGCATAATTATGTTGTTTTTATAAATTATTCTAAATGTACATAAAGTAATTATATAAGAGCTGCATTATTTGAATCTTGCTTGCTTTAGTAATGTATCTTAGAAGATGTGTGCCATAATTTATTTCTTGATAATTTTTATAATATTCAATGAAAATGCCTATTAACACCTTTATTGAATTTTAAAAACTAAACAGAAATTAACTATTATTACCTTCTTGGTTTGGAAATGAGGATTGGAATTTCCAATTAGGTTATATGATGTAATTTTCATAGATAAAATGAGAAAGATCCAAAGGCTTTTAACAAAAATGTATTGAAAACATGGGATGAGTTAAAAATATTTTATTGAAAAAACATTGAGTTGATGGTGTTTTGGAATTAATATTTTTATCTCCCAATATTTTCTGAGTATATCAGATTAAACAAAATGCCTCTTAGGAGAAAAAATAATAGGTATAGTTAAGAATAATTACATGATAATTCTTGGAATTAATAATTATTTAATATGACAATTAATCATAATTATTCTTGAAGTTTTTTGAGTATACTAGTTTCCAGAAATTAAGAAGTGGATGATTAATAACCAGGCAACAAATTTTTTTTGCAGTTTTCCAATTGTTGATTTTCATTAAAATTGAGAGAAGACCTTGTAATGGAATAATGGATCCAGGCAGTGATTATTTATGGCTGCAAAAACCGTTAGGTGAAAAGCTGATAGGGAATTTGATGAGTGGATCCAACTGATAACACTGAACCCACTGATAAATCCCATTAAAAATGAGAGATGTCCAAACTTTATGTACCTCCAATGAAATAGAAAGCACACACACCGCTAATGAAGAATTTTCACCCATGTATCAAACCTGAATCTGACCAACCCTTGGCATCTAAATATTAATTTTCAGGAAATACAGAGGTCTGAGGAGCATATTAAGGTAGAACAAGAAGTTGTAATCAGCAAAATCCAGAATGTGAAGAACTCTAGAGGACAAATGTCCCAGTTTTCAACAGATCAATTGCAAAGAGAAAAAAAAAAAATAGGAAGGAAGAATCTACAGATTAAAAGAGACAAGAGAATTAGCAGTCAAATGCAATTTGTAGATCTTATTAGGATCTTGAATTGAAAAACCAAAAAAATCCAAACCAAAGTAAAATCAAGACATGTGTTAGGCAATCAGGGAAAATTTGCACGTTGGCTGGATATTGAATGACTTGTATTTTTTTAAGTGTTCTGGTTCACAGATAGGTTTAGAAAGCATCTTTCCTTTTTAGAGATATGTACGGAGGTATTTACAGATGAAGTGGTGTGATAACCTGGGTTTTACTTCAAAGTAATCCAGTGCTGATAAAGTGGTGGAAATCAGATGGTGGGGAAGGCTAGAGATGAAGCGAGATTGGCCCTGGGTTGATAAAATTGTTGAAGCTCAGAAAAAACAAATAAAAAAAAAAAAGAAAAAAAGAAAAAGAAAAAAGAAAAAAAAATCGTTGAAGCTGGTTATGGGCACACAGGGATTCATTTTATTCTTCTTAACATAAACTTTTCAAAAATAAAAATTAAAAGATAAAGAAAAAACAAATCTAAAAATTAAATCAGTGCATTTAAGAAGTACCTAATCTGGCCCTCAGCTGATAGATCACTAAAGCTAGTTTTTTGATGATTAACCACTGTGTGATTTTTAGCCTAAAACTTGAAAGGATTGAAGAGCTGACACTGATATAATGAAACTCTCCATTTCCCATTTACTTGTTTAAGTAAACAGTGCTTCTATCTCTAGAAACAAAATCAAGAAATAAAGTTTATGCTGAACTCTCTCATTCTAGCAAGAGGTAATATTTATCCACGAATGTGTGAAAAAAACGATATGAAAAAAGCCCCATCCAACCTATTCAGAGGTCTGTATTTTTAACATTTTTCTTTTTTGTGTTTAATAATTATTTATATTATTTACCAAAACTTATAACGCTAGTGTTGTTTTGATCAGTTGTATACTAATACCAATTATAACAATCTAATCCAGAAGAAGTGTTTAATATTTGGAGCCTTTGGTATCCGAAACATTTTTTAAAGTTTTATTTTTAAATTATAGACATATTTTATATATAGTAAGGTAATTGGGAAAAGACTTTTTTGGGGGAGGGGTAGATTTTCAAACCTAACAGATTACTCAAGGATGAAAATATGTGGGGAAATGTAATGGAAATATAATTTCAAGGAGAAAAATGAATGATCTAAAGTAACTCACAAAGAAGAGGCTATGTATTTTTTATTTCTATTTTAACTTTTTAATTTTAATTTTTTTTTTTTTTAAAAGATGACCGGTTAGGGGATCTTAACCCTTGACTTGGTGTTGTCAGCACCACGCTCTCCTAAGTGAGCAACCGGCCATCCCTATATAGGGATCCGAACCCATGGCCTTGGTGTTATCTGCACCACACTCTCCCGAGTGAGCCATGGGCCGGTCCCCTCCTTTGTAAATTTTTTTGCAGCAAATTTATGGACTAAGGTTTGTAAGCACCATGGTTTTAAACAACATTTTTATTCTCTCCTATCCAGAAAGGTCCTGGAAAGCAGTTTGAAAGGGAGAGAAGACCAAGCTGTAAGTAAGACCAGAGTATATCTTGCTCATAATGTACGTTTATTCTTAAGGATGCCATGTTTCCTAACTATCTTGTACAGTTTCTGAGGCTGGAAGTCCAAAGTCCATCTGGTGGTGGCGACAGTGACCCAGGGGTCTCAAATTGCAAGATGGTGGAAGCAGAAACAGCAGAGAGAGTTACGTATTTTTTAAAGTAGGTGATCAAGTACCAAATTACTAGAGCATTAAGACTGTATAAATAAAAGAAAAAAACAGTGAAAACAAAACAAAACAAGATTGTATAAATATATTTAAGATGATGTAACAGTTTTATTTTAAATACTTTTATTTTATATTACATCCTTTACAAATATTCATACTCATGTTCAAAAATATCAGCTAAAAAGACCTGTAGGGGGACTATCTATTTTTTTTTTCTTTTGTGGATTTTTTTTATTGAGTAAAATTCACATAATATAAATTAACCAGTAACCATTTCGAAGTGGACAATTCACTGGCACTTAGTACATTCACGATGTTGTGCAACCATCACTTCCATGTCTAAGACATTTTCATCACCTCAAGGGAAACTCTGTACCCAATACACAGTCACTCTCCATTTCCCCCTCCTTCCAGAGCTGGCTACCTCTTTGTTCTCTGTCTCTATGGATTTACTTATTCTGAATGTTTCATATAAACGGAATCATGCAATACGTGACCTTTTGTGTGTGGCTTCTATCACTGAGCATAGTGTTTTCAAGGTTTATCCATGTGTAGCATGTACAGTTTATTCCTTTCTGTGGCTGAATAATATTCAATTGTATTCAATAATATACCACATTGTGTTTATTCATTCATCAGTTGATGGACATTTGGGTTATTTCCACCTTTTGTCTATTGTGACTAATGCTGCTATGTACAAGTTACTTATTTGAAAATCTGTCTTCAATTCTTTTGGGTACATACCTAGCAGTGGGATTGCTGGCAATTCTATGTTTCACTTGTTGTGGAACTGCCAAACTTTTCCACAGTGACTGCAGCATTTTACATTTCCATCAGCAATGCATGAGTGTTCTCATTTCTCCACACCCTCGACAACTCTTGCTATTTTCCTCTTTTTTATTTTATGACTTAGTGCGTATGGAGTAATATTTCATTGTAGTTTTGACTTACATTTTCCTAATGACTAATAACATTGAGTGTCTTTTTCATGTGCTTTTTGGCCATGACTACCGAGTTTTTACAAAACTATTTTAGGATGTGTGAAAACAAAAAGCTGGTAGACCACGACTCTGAGCCTAAGCCACTGTGAAGATCTTGCCCAGACTGCTCCACTGTCCTCCAGCAGCATCATGAGGCTTCCGGAGAGTTTGTCTGAGGGACACTTCTCCTTCTAGAAGTGAAGAACTAAAAATAAAAAACCTTCCCTTTCCATGGATGGCATGAGAGTCTGCACAGACTGAAACTAAAACTAAGAAAAGCTAAATCACCATTCTCTCCTACCTGCTAAATTAGTCCTCTTCTGTTTTGAAGACATTTTTGCAAAGGCTAAGATGTCAAGCCTTGATGAAATTTGAATGTCAATGTAAACCCCTTGCACATAGTGAGTGCTTTCTGTGCTAATTTGTTGATTTGACATGACAACCAAAAGAGATCTTTGGTGGTGATTCGCATGGATATTCTTTTTTGTTGTTGTTGTTGTTGTTATTCCTTGCACTTTATTTACTTTTAGAAATGAGTTTTGAGCTCAATTTCCATCTCCCATGACAAAATCTGTCAAAGAAAATGAATGATAGTTACACATTTAACAAGTTACACAGTATAAATAAAGATTATTATACTCTGAAAGAATTACGTAAAGTTAATATTTGATTAAAATATTTACATCAGTGGTGCTTTGTAGACTGCTTAACAGTGTTTTTTTTATTATTATTCTTTAAAAAGATCAATAAAAGGGCTGGACCGTGGCTCATTTGGGAGAGTGTGGTGCTGATAGCACCAGGGCCACGGGTTCAGATCCCTATTTAGGGAAGGCCAGTTAGCTCACTTGGGAGAGCGTGGTGCTGACAACACCAGGTCGGGGTTAGGATCCCCTTACCAGTCATATTAAAAAAAAAAATTAATAAAGTTTGCAAACGTTTACCATGACTGACCAAGAAAAAAAGAGAAGACAGATATTACTAAAATCAGAATCAAGCAGGGGCATGGTAGAGCAGTTCCTTCTTCTATTACTCTGAGTGGGCTTTGAGGAGAGAGACATCCTCTCTTTTTCCAGTCTCCGCTGGTGACTCCTCTCGTGTCACTGCACAGAAGCTGTGGTTACTACTATGGCATCAAACCACTTTTGTGGCAGCTGTGACAGTGGCTGTGGTAGGCCACCCGTGAGGAAGAGGTGTTTTCTGCATGCTCCTTGCCTGTTTTCCAGTGGGGGATGCTGCCCTCGGCTCCTACCTTAGGACCTCAGGCATGCTCTGTGTCTTGCCTGCATCCAGGTGGAGGGTCTGGCCCTCGGCGCCTGCTGCACAGATATTCTTTAGTGAGAGTGCTCTAGGAAAGATACTTCTGTGTCAGGCTGGAGGAAAGTGAGGGAACAAGGAACCTTCTGGGCAGATGAACTTTCAGCTAAACAGGGAGCTGTGAAAATAACAAGAGGAGAGTCTCAGGACCGTAGGACAGCAGGAAGCATTATGCATGGCACTTTTACCCTGATAGACTGCTAGTTCATTGAATGGCTTCTTCGTCCTGTACCCATGCATGTTTCCTAACACAGAATCTGTGCATAGTAGGTACATACAGGATGTTGCTGTATCTGTTTGTTTATTGTTAGGTCTGTCCCATGATGACTCTGTCGAGGCCCCCCCCCATTCCCTATATCTTTGATCATTATTTCTAGAATGTTCCTTCCACCTTCTTTTTATTTCTGTTCACATTTGTGCTACCTGTAGGCATGGCCATATCTGGGATCTTAGGACCACATCCAATTCTCTTGTAATAAAGAGTAATTTGCAAGACTGTTGCATTTTTTGTTGGTGGACCCTTACTTCAGATGTCTTGTGGGTTTATCTGGGTTATTCACTGCTTCTCAGGCCCCTGTGCAGAGGGTATAAGCCTGCTTGATAGCATTTTGAGAGGCAGGTGGGAGAATGGGGTTGGGGACAGTGGTGAGGAGTGCAATGTTTCTCTGAATGTAGATTTTTACACATCCCCTTATTTTAAATCCACTGCCTCAATCTGGCTCTCTGCTATAAAAAAAAAAAAAAAAAAATATATATATATATATATATATATATAAATATATATATTTCCCCTTAGAGTATAAGCTTCCTGTGTTGCATGCTTTGGGATGAGAAGTTTCCAGGCTTTGTATGTGGAAATGGGATCGATGGGGGCAATTGCTATTTATAAATCTGCCCTGTGGCTCACCTCTTGCTTGTGAGCCTTTCCACTGGCTGAATCAGCTTGCTTCCTGGTATTATCCACATGTCCTGGCCACCCTCCTCCCCACCCCACTCCCGTGCAAGGCTTTCTCTGGTGGCTTCTCTACCCCTTTCCATCTTCACAGACTGTATTGACATCTCTCATCTGTTTTTGTCTCCTTTCTCATTCTCTTGTCCATGTGGATTTTTATCCTTTTTGTACTTTTAGTGTCATGTTATGGGGTTCAGGAAATGACCATGTTTAATCCACTCATATTTAATAAGCAACTATTCTTTAAGGTCATTAGTTCCATGCAATGTAACACTCTGCCACTGTTAAATGGAAAGACGTTCAAGGGTACCTCAAAACGTTCTTGGAAAAATAGAATGAAAAGACATTACTAATCAAAACTTTCATGGAGAGATTAGTATTAACTTTTCATTCTATTTTTCCAAGAACATTTTGAAGTACCCTCATATATCTACGTGTCTAGACATGTGAAGTGGGTGATATATAAAGGGTTAAGTGAAAAAAGCAAGTTGCAGGTTGGTGTGTATAATATGACACCATTTGCATTAAAACGTTTAAAAAAAGTATGCATATACATATATTGTATATATGTAACATAAGATATATTTCCCTTAGCATTATCTGAGACAATATGAATAAGTATCAGAGTAAATATATAGAGCTAGTTGGATATTTTCATTTGGCAAAAATACTTTAAAAGGTCTGATTTAAAAGTCTGGACATTCTAGTGAATGTAAAATTTACTTTGGGGACCACAGACCCAGGAAGCATCACTCACATTGTTTTATGTGAATGGTACCCCCTGGAGCTGTGCAGCTGTAGTGGTCCTTCCTGGAGGTGCCCCAGAGGAAGAAGCTATCACCCTCCCAAACAGCAGGAAGGGTTCACTCACAAAAGAGTTGCTTCTCCCATGTGTAACTCCAAGTGACCTGTTCCCCAGATGCGTATATTTGACTGTGGTTAATGATCCTCCTGAACTATACACCAGGGAGGCCAACTCATAAGGTAAATAATAACAGCAAATCTTGTGTTTGTGGAGATGTTCATTCCAGCATGTGTGGGAAACCTAGGCTTTCTCACAAATGAATGGTACAACATTGCCAAGTGTTTCCTGGTGGAGAGGCAAATCACCCAGTTGAGAATCGCTGCTCTCAGGGGTGTGACCTAGGCATTATATATTTTAAAAACTTCCCAGGTGATCCCAATGTATAGCCAACCAGTGCCCTGTTGGAGTTTCCTTTGGGAAGTGTACCCTGGGGGAAAGTCCCGGCAATTTTGGAGTAAGTTTTTAGAAACTGGTGATTTAAAATTAGTTCAAATATCTGGCTGGTTAGCTCAGCTGGTTAGAGCATGGTGCTGATAACACCAAAGTCTAGGGTTCCATCCCTGTACCAGCTACCAGCCAGAAAAAAAAAAAAATTAGTTCAGTGAAAATGGATATATTCTGAGCCAGATAAGCAGTTCCACTTATCCTATCTAGTATGCATCTGTCTCTTCCCATCAAAGGGTGTCTGGTAAACAAAGAGACTGTGAGCGACTTGAGACCCTAGCAAAGCCAGTTGAACTTGTAGCTTACAGAGAGCTTTCACAGTGAACAAGCAACATGAGCTAATGAAAGGTCTAAGCAACACTAGGGTGTACACTATTGGTGGCAAGATAGTGTCTATCATCAACTGGAGGTCCTCTATGGACCAAGGTCTTGTGCTAGGGGATCTATTTTCATGTCATCAAATAAGAAGAATTTAAGTTAATAATAATAATAGTAATAATAAAAAATAGGGCTGGCTTAAATTAAAGAACAAGCATGTCAATATTTTTGAAATGTGTTTTAACCCTAACTGTTGTATATAAGCATTTATACAATTTGAGTATGTTCCTCAGTCCTATTGTGGCAGGAACTGTGGGTTGGCTCATACAATAGTTTTTCAATTTGGTATGGCTCCCGCCGTGACTGCTCAGTTGGCCTCTAGTGTCTTGTGTGTGTGGTTGCCTCGGGTCTTGGGCTTCTCCTGGGAGCCACCTTTCTGGTCAGCTTGTACTCTGCTGGGCTGGTGGATCACGTACCACAGGGTGTGTGATCTCTGTTGGGCTTTCACTTTCTGTACAGGACTTCTCCCCATTCCGTGTGCTCTGGCCCAGGCTGTTAGATCATGCAGTGGCGACCCCACCGGGTGTGTGGTTCCTGTCGAGTCTCCGCCTCCCTGGCCGCACGTCTCCCCCCTCTGTGCACACTGTGCTGGGTTGGGGCGTGTCTTCTGCACCCCTCGTCTATCAGCTGGGCCTTCAAGACCCTGCTCAGCACCGCCTCGCCCAGGAAGTCTACCAGGTTTCTGCTAGGCACAGACGACCGGTCTCTCTGGGTGCCTTTGTAGCACTGTGTAGATCTTTCTCGGGTCTTGTTCACCTTTGTATCCCCCCGGTATAAACCGAGTCTAGTGCCCGCCTGCAGCCTGCTCTCCGGCAGGTTCAAGCGGACCTGGGAACTCTCCTACCACACTATTCCCAACCAGAAATTCGTTAGGCTTTTTTCCAAACTGGTGGTCGCAGAGATGGTATCTGCCTCCCAGTAACAGGAAGTTTACCGGGGCGGAGTCCAGGGTGTGGTGGAGTGACAGTCGGCCCGCCCGTACTTCCTAGCCCTCCCAAAACTGGTCGGGACGCCCCACACCCCCAGCCCTGCCAGAGAACCGCGGAGGGAGTGGGAGATGAGGTCGGCCCGCAGGGTCCGGAAAGCCCCGCGCCAGGCCAAGCAAATGGGCTCAGTGATGGCCGAGCAGGGCGGAGCTGCCCGCACCTGGGAAAATGGAGGCAGCACCGTGGCAGTGAGTGGCCTGGTGGTGCAGGCGGAAGCCGCGTGGGCATCCACCCCCCCGAACAGAGCTGTGCCAGGGATCACTCACAGTGCTGTGCCAGGTCGGGCGCTCGCTCTGTCTCTGATTTGTTGCCTTCCGTGTTCTCGGCGCTGCCGCCTCGGGCTGTTCAGTCACGGCGCCGCTCGGGCGCTCCCAGGAATCTTCTTTAATGCCGGCCTGAAACCTCGAATCCTGGATAGGGCAGCTGGCCGCCTTCTTCAGCGCGGCCCCGGTCTCCGGGATCCTGGCTGCATCCACAGCAGCCCTGGCGCCGTGTTCCCTGTTTCAAGACTCACTTTTGCAGCTAAGAATCAGTTCTTTTCCTGCTCCACACTTCAAAGCTGTTGCCTGTAAATGAGGCAGCCTCTCCTGCCGGGGGCAAAGTGGCGTTGAGCCCCCACGACCGGCCAGCAGCAGCAGTCCTCCCTTAAGAGATGGCCAGAGGAAGGTCCACAAGTTTCCCGGCTGCCTGAGGCCCAGTGGCCACCTTTTCCACCTCAGCTACTCCGCGCCAGCCGCCGCAGCCGCCGCCATCTTGAAACCCCCTAGAGTGAACTTCTATCTAAATAGGAAAGGCAACCAAGGTCACAGAACCCCGACCAGGACATCCAGGTGTCCAGACTCCCACATCAGCTCTCTGCCCACGCCAAGGCGCACCTTCCTTCCCATCGCCCGCACCCAAGAGCCTTCTTTATTCCACATCCCCGCCTCCCAATAGTTTTTCCATACTCTTGCTATTATGGAAGCCAGAAAGCAAAAAATGTGCCTTTCAGATTCCTCTGATGTTAGGAGTAGCCATATGAAATAATTTTGGCCATTAAGAATGTAAGCTCCATGAGAATAAGGTCTTTTGTCTATTTTGTTCTCGGCTTGTCAAAACCTGTCATATTGTACTCTAAAAATGTTAATTTTACCTCAGTAATGTAAAAAATGAAAGCACAATTGTTAAGAAAATTAAAAGGCAAATGACAGATTGGGTGTTGACCTAAAAGAAACTGAGTCTGAACATATAAAACATAGGATTTATTGAGCCGATATGACCGTTGCAACCTGGAAATGCATAGGTCAGGTCACCCTGAGAAATGTGTTTGGAACAGAGCCAGCAGAGCCTAGCATTTTATAATCACAAAAAGGGGGAAGAATCAAAGGAGAGAGAGGATAGCGCTGCCTAATCACTTCATCAGTGTTTCCATTGCTTGTTCATGATGGATAGATTTGGGATTGTTACTAGGTTATATCCTAAGTGCAGGGATCTAGGGCTAAACAAAGCATTCTAAGTTATTTATGACTCTCTGGTGCCATAAAGTCTGCCTTTCACTAAAAATGGCCTTATGATAATGCTTTCCAGGACAGGTGGACATGACTTGCTGACTTATACCAGATCTCCCAAGGCACTACAACTGAGCTGACCTGGTCAAAGCAGACTTTTTTTTGTCTTCATGGGAAAAAGAATTTCTTGTCTCTGCAGGAAGTTGAGGTGAGGATCCTGAGAGGCACTAAGACCCTGTTCTTAAATTTCAGAGCCATCTGAGATTCATCCAGCTGACACTAGATGTGTCATTATTGTGCCATATAAATGTAGCCCACTCAGGAGTGCTACTTGATATTCAGGACAGGGTCAGGCTCTTCAAGTGATTGAAGATTGTTAATCCCTCTCCCCACTGCC
Source organism: Cynocephalus volans (assembly GCF_027409185.1). Taxonomy (NCBI): domain Eukaryota; kingdom Metazoa; phylum Chordata; class Mammalia; order Dermoptera; family Cynocephalidae; genus Cynocephalus; species Cynocephalus volans. The sequence continues at coordinate 127,700,194 of NC_084469.1, read as the reverse complement.
CTCCATGCCAAAATATGGTCTAATTCAGCAACAACCACACTAACAGTGATCACAGAAGTTTTTCCAAGGGGCAACAAATAAGATAATAATTCTGCCCAATATGAGACCACATCAACTCATATTCTATTAAAGTAACCAAATATGCAAAGAAGATTCCAGCTACATTGGAAAAGACCCCAAATCAAATGTTTAAGATGAAGTAGGACATAAAGTTGCAAATCACAAAGTAGATGCAAACTCTGGGGGAAGACCTCAGGGATGAACAAAGAGCCTCAAGATAAAAGTGGCTCCAAACACTAACAAAGACAATGGAGTAAAATCAGAAAAAGCATGAGGACAGTTAATTACTACTTCAAGGTAAAAAGCTTAGGGGAAAACAGAGATTGAAATGACATGTTGAAAATATGAATCAAGTTGCTGAAAAGCTTGAACAGAAACACTGTAAGATCATGGAACTGGAGAGCTTTGTGCAGAATGAAAGAGGGGAAGAGAGCAGTGCTAGAAACACTGTCTTTAGGAAACAAGCCACTAGAACCCAAATTGAACTCTACACGTGGTAACTCTACATGTACTACTAGTATCCTCAAGGAGCCAAACTCTCACTTGCAGTTTGTGGTTTATTTCCAGCATCCAAATCTGCACAAGATGAGAATCTTCCAAGAGATGGGAGGATGAAAATAAATGTAAAAGAACAGGATAGAGAATTTGATAATCCAAAAAAAGCCACTAACATACTTGAGGCTCAGAATAAAGAGCTAAAAACCAAGGTTGCATGTAGGTCTGCAACTTGTAGGATAAAGGTGTGTAATAAAATCTCTACAACTACATTGACCAGAGGCTGTTTCTTCTATAAAAGTGTTGATTAGACTCCAAAACTAAAGAGATGATGATCTGATCACCACAGAGCTCATTATGATGGTCTTTTTTTTTTTTTAAAGATGACTGGTAAGGGGATCTTAACTCTTGACTTGGTGTTGTCAGCACCACGCTCTCCCAAGTGAGCTAACCAGCCATCCGTATATAGGGATCCGAACCCATGGCCTTGGTGTTATCAGCACCACACTCTCCCAAGTGAGCCATGGGCTCGCCCTTATGATGGTCTTAATGGAAATTCATCGTATTACCTTCCTTGAAAAACCAGGAATCTTATTGTTTCACCTCCATATTTATAACTAACCCATGCATGGGATTTATCACAATGATGCTTCAACTCTTAGTAGGAAGATGATATTCCAAATAGTCAGCCAATGAGTTCTTTCTCTAAAGTTGTCATTCAACCCTACAAATGTGTGGAGAAACTAGGTACTTTCCTATGATAAACGCTGGATGCTGCTTTAAAACAGGTTTGGACTATTGAATGTGAAATATTTTCTTGGGTAATATTAAATTCTTGTGGCACATTTTCATTTTATTTGAGAGTCATCTTACTACAGGGAAAGAATGCTCTCTGTGGGTAGGCCAAATCCTGAGGATTATTTCAAATGATCGACATGGGGTCAGAAGAAAACCATTTGGCAAATTTCTGTTCTAATCCAGTTAGATATGTTTCAGTGCTGAAGGGCCTAGTCTAAGGTTTTCAACTCTAACTTTTTAATAGAGGTTTTTATGAGCATAAATAGAAAAAAGGGAAAATAATTCTTCTAGTACTGATTTCATTTTTTACATTTAAACCTTTGAGTTCTTGAGAATTTATTTAGCTGTTAACAAGTCTTTGTTTTTCATAAATTTATAAAATTTTATAAAATTTGCCGTTATCTTCCAGTTTATTTGGAAATCAATTTTTCAACTTAGAATGCTATTTCCCCATGAAATAGCATATTAAGTGGTGTCTGAGTCCCCCACCTGGAAAAGAAAATCAGCGTCTTCCATAATGGAACAATTTTGCTGTATATGTGCAAAAAACAGTGTAGCAAACAAAACAATTACAATATTAGTAACTACCAAATGAAAATGGTTTATTTTGCTTCATTCTCTTTATTAAGACTGCAGGCATAATGTGAGAACAATTAATTACAATTAATTGTAAGTTCTATAAAAGTAAATACGTTTGTCTATTTTATTAACTTCTATATCCCCAGAACAGTACCTGGCACATAGTAAAACCTCAATAAATATTTGTCAAATAAATATTCATTGAAGAACTAGGAGTTTATTGAAGATGTTAGTGGAAGGGGGCCTTCTGGGAATGCTTAAGGGCTTTAAAATTTGATGCCCTAAACTTTTGTCATTAAAACAGTATATGTGGTTTTCCATTCCATGTTCAAGTTTTATCTTTGGTTTTTCTCCTGTGATTACCCATCAAGATCTGTTTTTGTATGTGTGTTTGTTTTTTGTTTTTTGTTTTTCCCGACACATTTAATGAAGAGGGGGAGAGGGAGACTAAGTTTTCTGAGGTTATTAAATAAATATTGAAAAAGAGAAAAAAGAGAATGATATTAAGGAAGAGGGTGAAGAGTCCCCAGAATTGGACTTGAATAAAATAAAATCAAGCCTCTAGATCAAACTACCAACTTACACTAAACATGGTGGGAGATAAGAAGAGATGTTAAGCGATACCACAGCCAAACACAGAATGGAAGAAATTCTGCTAGACAAATAGCCCAGTGTCTCCAAAAAACAAATGGCATTTTAAAAGGAGCAGGAATTGTTATAGATTCTAAAAAGACTTTTCAGCCAAATGCAGTGCAAGAACCTTGTTTAGATCATGATTAGAATAAACCACCTGTAAAAAGATATTTTCATGAAAAGCAGGGAAAATGGACTGTGACTGGGTATTAGGGGATATTAAGGATTGTTATTGATGGTGTGAAAGTTGTCAGAATCAAAATGAAGTCACTTGTGTTAAAAAAAAAATAAACAAACCCTGATAAATAGAGCTGGGGAAGGCTATGAAAGGAAGGTTTTCATGCGTGAATGCCTGATAACAAAAATTATCACAAAGGACTCTGCATAAACGCAATCCTCCACAAAGGCCATCAAAACCTTACACAGGAAATACTCCTGTGTGGACATCTGCTCAGGAACTGTCTGTCCAAGTTTGTACTAGAGTCACCTTTGTTATTGATCCTTGTAGCCAAGGATAATTATCCCAAAACAATTATGTAATTCTGCATAATTTTTCCTTCAAAACCCTTTGTCTTCCTTTACCTCTTTGAATATGCACATAGTTTACTATGGCATGCATATTCCCATTGCAATGTTATATTCCCAATTAAACCCATTATTCTTTTAGAGAGCCTTTCTCTGTTTGTTATTTGAGTTGATAATGGTAATATAATTGTGTTATTTTTTTAAAAAATACCTTATCATTTATAGAGACACATTGAAGTGTTGACAGGAGAAATGATATGATGTCTGAGATTTATCTTAAAACACTGCAGTGAAACAAATACAGAATAACCAAGTGTGTGTGTGTGTGTGTGTGTGTGTGTGTGTGTGTGTGTGTGTGTGTGTGTTTGTAGGAGCAGGTGAAACAAAAAGGGCATCATTGTTGAAGCTGATGATGATGGATGGGGACAAGGGGGTTCATTATATTATCTTCCCTACTGTGTGATTTTTTTTTAAATCCAAAAAAAAGAAAGCTTAGAAAATAAAGAGGAAAAAGTGAAAGTGAAAAAACCCAGGCAATTCTAACATAATAAGTATACACATACAAATATATTTAAGTGTATATATTTAAAATATGGCTGTGTGTATATTTGTGGGAAAAAGACAGAAGTGAGACCTCAGAGCTTTCAGTTATGAAGTCAAATAACAGAGGTGGGGGCCAGCCCAGCCCGGGGCTCATTCGGGAGAGTGTGGTGCTGATAACACCAAGGCCACAGGTTCGGATCCCGTATAGGGATGGCCGGTTTGCTCACTGCGGGAGCGTGGTGCTGACAACACCAAGTCAAGGGTTAAGATCCCCGTTGGTTATTATGTCTCCCGGAACTCTCCATAGGTGGTGCTGTTGCAGTCCTTATTTAATTTGTAAATTTACGAATTAAAACTACTGTATTTGACACAATTGAACTCTGATTTCATAATACTCTACCTCTGTGTTTTCTAAGACACTACTTTCACCTGGTTCTCTGAGTACCTCTCTGATATTGAACGTATTTTGAGAGCGGCCCCCTCTTCTTTTTTCCTCTTTAAATGTCATCGTTTGCTAAGGTTCTTTCCTTAACCCACGGCATTCCTCAGTGGTACTTAAGTACTGATGTGTGTCATAATCACCCAAGGGACAGAGGAAAAATACAGAGGTCTAGGCCTATTGGTTCTGTGTGATCTCATCTGGTCTTTTGAATTTATCCACCCTGGCTCTATCTCTGCCCTGCACTTTCTCCTGATCTTCAGATGGTATGCCTAACTGGATGTGTTTACTTGCACATATACCAAAAGCTCGTCTACTTCTCCCTCTGAAACCTACCATCCACCCAGTCACCCAAGGTAAAGCCCAATATAATCTTAGATTTCCTTCTCTGCCTCACCAAATAATGAGTCATGACTCATGATGCTTGACATTTACTGAGTACAAGCAGTACTCTCATAGGTTGCTGACAAAGGGAAAATTGGCATAAGTACGTTGAAAAGCTGCGTGGCAATATTAACTAAAGCTAAACATATGGTACCCAATGATCCAGAAAACTCATCCTGGGTCTATCCAAGAGAAACAAGAGCTTATGTTCACCAGCAGACGTGTGGAAAATTTTATAGTAGTGTTATTTATAATAGCCAAAAAGTGAAAAGAACCTAAATGTCTATCACAGATTTTGGGGTAAAAAAAAATGTTTATTCAAACAGTGGATTATACAATGATAAAAATAATGAACTACTGTTATACCCAATAGCTACATCTCATAGATATAATATTGAGTGAAAGAAACCAACTACATACTATATGATTCCATTTACATGAAGTTCGAAAAACTAATCTAAGGTGATGAAGATCAGAAGAGCAGTTACTTGGAGGAGGCTATCAAATAGGAGGAGGTACAAGAGAGGTTTCTGGGCTGCTGGAATATTCCATATGTTGATTTGGGTATATAAATATTCATCAATCTGTACACTTAATGTATTAGTCCTTTTTGTGTTGCTGTAACAGAATTCCTGAGACTGGGTAATTTATAAAGAACACAGGTTTATTTGGCTTATGATTCTGGGACAGCTGCATCTGGCATGGGCCTCAGAATGCTTCTACTCATGGTGGAAAGTGGCAGGCAGTCGGTGAGTACAAGCAAGAGAGAGGGAGCAAGAGAGAGAGAAGGTGCCAGAGTCTTTTTAAGCAAGGAGCTCTTGCGGGAACTAATAGAGCGAGAACTCACTCATTCCTCCCCCCTCCCAGCCCACCCCGGGAAAGCATTAATCCATTCATGAGGGATCTACCCCCATGACTCAATCAGTTTCCAACACTGCCACATTGGAGATCAAATTTCCACATGAGTTTTGGTGGAGACAACACATCCAAACTCCATCACTTAAGATTTGTGCTTTTTATTGCCTTCAAGTCATACCTCGATAAAAAGAAACAATTCAACATGTATTAAATATTTACAATAAGTCAGACACTAAAATAAGTGCTTTTCATATGTTGTTTAATCCTCTCAATGACCCACCCAACCGAAGAATGATCGAGGCGGGAGGCTCCTGCTGAGAAAGAAAAGTGTGTGCAAGGAAGGGAAGACAACGCCTCCCAGAGGACAGATAATCCAGGCAACCACCAACGGAGGAACAGTTACTATCAGATGGAGAGAACAAATCTATGGTTATTAGAGGGCAGAGGAGGAGGGGGAAGGGAGAAGGGGAAAGAGAGGGAGGGGGAGGGGAAGGGGAGAGATTGGGGTAAGGGGCATAAAGAATAAGTATGATTTGTAACAGTGAATGTGCTAATAAAAAAGAAACACTGAGAGTGAGAGGTGGCCACATTGCCACCTAGAAAGGAAGACGAACATTGCGTGTGACGCACATCTGACCTTTCACCTGGCACAGTCAGGCAGGGTTGGTTGGACCAGCTCGGGCTGGGAGTGGGGTCAGCGCGACAGCTGAGCCTGATCCCTCGCTCCTGATACTGCTTGGGACCAAACTCGAACAAGGGTGCGGGGGAGGGCTCCTGCTTTAGTGCTTCAAGTGAAGTGTGTCCCTGTGCGGCGGTGGCCACCTCGGGCCTGCACTTGCTTTTCCTCGGAGGCCACACAGCTGCAAGCTCTGCTGCTGGAACAGGAGCAGGAGACAGAGCAGCCCAAAGATGGGGAGGGTGAGGGAAGTGACTGTAGATAGCTCTGCTGGGGCATGAGAAGGGGAGAAGTGAGCCTGGCCCTGGGAGACTGAGCAGGCCTCTGAGCTCTGTCACAGAAGGCTGAGGCTTTAACCAAGGCTCTTGCAGGGTTCGGTTGTTTTGAAGAAGCAGGTTTGGAGACCTGCCTCTGTTGGAGTGTCCAGGTCAACCAGGTCATACAAGAAACCTAGTTAGTCTTTAATGATTCCTGAGCTTTAGGAAGAAGTATAAGGACTATTGTATATGAACTATGAAAGAATGACTGGTAAGAAGAGACCTCACTTATACATAATTGTTGCATTAGGGCAGTATACTTCGTGGGTACACGGAGTCTTGTTCTCAGTGAAAAATGCTAGAACTCTCTGAGTATTAGAAACAGGATGTCCTGTTCGTGAGGGCTGTTCCAGGTAAAGGCAATCACCCTATTCACAGGCTTGTCTGCCCTTGGCTTCATGGAAAGTACCCTATCTCATCCGTTTACTATTTACATCAGTTGTGATAAATTTTGGTTTCATATCTGTGGTCTTAAGTATTTTTAGTTTTTAATACTTATTGGCTTCCTATTTTGTCTCTTTTGTTATATAGACTCTGCTTTCTTTGTTTTTTTGGTCATCCTTTGCTATTTTGGAAGACATCTTTTCTGTTTTTATTCTACTAGTGGTACTATTGAGATTTTAAAAAATTCTTAGAAATATTTAAGATGTAGAAAAATATGGCAAATAATAAATGCCTATGTACCTGTCTTCAGCATTATTATATCTCAAGATTTTATCATGGTTTTATATGTTTTTTAAGAACTTAAAGCATTACAAATGGAATTGAAGTCTCCTGTATACTTCTTTCCAATTCCATTTCCCTCTGTGGCTCCAGAGGTAGTCACCATCTGAATTCTTAACCATTGTGCCCATAGATGCTTTAAAACTTGTTATATATGTTTCTTTAACCAGTAATATAATTTTGCATGTTTTGAATTTGTTTAAATGGTATATGTGATGTATTCTTTGGCAGCTTACTTTTTAAATTCAACATTATGGAATTGAGATTTAAGTACATTGGTACACATAGCTCTAGTTAACTATTCTCACTAATGTTTTGTATAGTATTTTACTGTGTAGGATATACCTCGATTGATTTAGCATTGTCTTAATAATGTACATTTAGGTTATTATAGTTTTTCATTTTGACAAATAGATGCAGTGAACATTTTTGTACATGTCTCCTTGTGCATATTTGGAATAATTTTTTTCTATAATATAAATTTAGAAGTAGAATTTCTGGGTCTTATATAAAGTGAGGAGAAGCACATTACTGATGATGGAAAGAACATGAAACTGGCAGTTAAGACCTGGTTTATGTTTTCTACCTTGGCCATTTTCCTTTTTTGAGATACTGTGTATTTCCTTTATAATAGCTTCACCTTGTCATTGGTAAGTTGAGGTGATTGGACCAATGATATTTAGTAGTCCTATGATTTTAAGTTGCCTTTCCAAGAGCAATTCTTAAGTGCAATTTTGTTTTCTATTTCTTAATAAAGATGATGTAACCAAGAGTGTAAATGAATTCATAACAACAAAAGATTACCAAAGGAAGAACTTATGCCTATGATATCTGGTAAACTCCAGAAAGACATTCCCTAAGGAACAACCTTTCCAGATGACTATTGTATTAGTCCGTTTGTGTTGCTTATAACAAAATACATGGAACTGGGTATTTTATAAAGAAAAACAACATTTATTGCTTACAGTTTCTGAGCCTGGGAAGTCCAAAGTCTATCATGTGGTGGCAACAGTGACCCAGGGGATCTCACATTGCATGACGGTGGAAGCAGAGAGAGCAGAGAGAGACAGACTCTCCTCTTCTTTTAAAACCCTCAGAACCAGGCCCCTGACCGTCATTTTTAATCTGTTCACTACTGCAGGGTCCTACAATCTAATCACCTCTTCAAGCCTCCACCTCTCAATTATCATAATAGGATTTCCCACCCTCTTAACAGTCTCAGTGGCAGTTGAGTTTCCAATACATAAAACTTGGGGGACACAATTCAAGCTTCAGGGAGTTTTGGGGGGACATAATTCAATCCACTACAACTATAAACTGAAGAGGCAATAGGAAATACGCAGAGCAAGGAGTACGAGGGGAATAAAAGTTTCTTCCAATAGGTGTAGGGAGGATGAAAGAGTCCCCATTGGAGAGAAGGTTTATGTTAATCAACATACAAATCTTTTATCAGTTTCGGAGCATTTCTTTTACTGAGAGCTTCTATGAATGTAAGGTATGTGGGAAAGGCTTCGGTTTTAAAACTGATTTAGCACCAAATAATGCAGACCAGGGTGAAACATTTCAAATGTATAGCATGTCGGAAAACATCTAGTTATAACTCCCAACTCAGCACTAGCAAGTCCACTGGAGATCTGAAGCTATATCATTGTAAAGAATGTGGGAAAGCCTTCAATGTGAATGCAAAACTAATTTGACATCAAGGAAGCCACACTTGGGAGAAACCCTTCAAATGTGTAGTGTGTGTAAAAGACTTCAAGTATAGTTCTTACTGTATTAAACATCAAAGAATACACACTGGAGAGAAGCCCTATGAAGGTAATAAATGTGAGAAAGCTTTCAATGTCAATGCAAGTCTAGTCAGACATCAAAGACTTTATAATGGGGATAAACCTTATTTCTGTAAATAAATAAAATATGGGAATGGTTTCAACCGTAGTTCTATATATGACATCAGAAAATACACACTGGGGAGAAACATGAATGTAATGAGCTTGGGAAAGCTTTCAGTATTAATGCACAGTTAATTCAGCATCAGAGAATCCACACTGGAAAGAAACCCTATGATTGTAATGAGTGAGATAGCCTTCAGATGTAGCTCCCAATGTAGAAAGCATCAGCTTATTTATACTGGAGAGAAACCATTTCATGGTAAGGAATCTGGAAAAGCCTTCAGCATCAATGCAAGACTAATTTATCAGAAAATCCACACTGGGGAGACATTCTCTGAGTTCAGTGACTGTAGGAAGGCCTTTAGGTGTACTCCCAATTGAGTTAACTTCAGAATATCTACATTGGGGCTGGCCTGTGGCTCACTCGGGAGAGTGCCGTGCGGATAACACCAAGTCCACCGGTTCAGATCCTATGTATAGGGATGGCCGGTTAGCTCACTGGTTGAGCGTGGTGCTGACAACACCAAGCCAAGGGTTAAGATCCCCTTACCAGTCATCTTAAAAAATACATATATGTATATCTACATTGGAGAAATCCTTCCATGTTAATACAAAATTAGTTGAACATTAAAGAATCTGCCATAAGAAACTTTTCAAATATGTATAGGGTGAGAAGGGCTTCAACTGTAGTTCTATATGTAATATTGCCCAGTGCTCTCCAAAGCATTTCTATAGTATTTATACTCTCACTGTTTCCCTACATCTTTGCTATTACTTGTTCGCATACTTACTGTTCTCTTCTTTGGATCTTGTATTAGCTGTATATCAGATACTTTGTTTTACTTTTCATATCTTGTCCTCTATTTTGTATTTCTCTTAATTTTTAACTGTGCTATAGTCTATGTAAAGTCCTCATATCTGCATTGGTTTATTAACTTTCTCATCACCTGTGTTTACTGTGCTGTTTAACCCATCCATTGCGGTTTCAATTTCAGTGTCTATGTTTTTCATTTCTAAGATTCTATTTAATTATTTTCACATCTTTTTATATAGCATCATTTCTTTCTTGAGTTTTTAATTCTCCTTTTATGTCTTTAATATTTATGTTCAAAATTATCTTACTTTTTTTGTTGTTGTTAATTCTAGATCTTGGATCCTGCTCATCGCCTTGCTGCTTCATCTCAAAGTTGTTTTTTAAAAATTGTGTGTGCTTATCTTTAGTGGGATTTGCTTTTCCTGGGTATCCTCTGCTACCTAAATTATGAACTCTGGTGTGTATCACTGGCCTGGGACCAAGTTTTATGTAATCAATGAAATTAAAGAAAGTTTAGTGTTACTTAAGTCTTGCTTAAAGTATTGAAAAGCCCAGTTTTGGGTGTGAGTGTGGGGAAATGGGATTTCTTGTGCTCTGTTGTGACTAGATTGATGATAAACTTCCTGAGTAGCAGTTAGTAGTAGCACATGTAATAAAAGCTTAAATATGCTCTCCCTAAGAAATGTCACATTTAGAAATTTATCCTCAAGTAATAATAAAATTGTGTTCAGATGTGTACTTATGAGTATTTGTTGTAGCTTTATATACAATTTATATTAGTGATAAATTGAAAATGACCTAAATATCCACCAATAAGTGATTACATAAATTACTGTAAATGCTGGGGAATACTATAGAGCCATTTAAAACAATAATGGGAATCACTATTGACACTGAAAATGTCACATCTTGTTGACTGAAAAAGTAAATTACAGAATAGTGTGCAGAGTATGATACCTGTTTTGGATCAGATTCCTTTTTAGAAGAGTTTTATTTTTACAAGAAAATTGGGCATATATTACAGATTTCCCATATATGCCCCCTCCTCACACAGAGTTTCCCCTATTATTAACATCTTTCATTAGTGAGGTAAATTTTTTTAAATTAATGAACCAATATTGATACATCATTATTAACTAAAGTCCATACTTTACATTAAGGTTCACTTTCTGTATTCTACAGTTCTATGGGTTTGACGAATACATTGTGTCATGTATTCACCATTACAATACCATACAGAATAGTTTCACTGCACTAAAATTCCCCAGTGCTCCAACTATTCATCCCTCTTCCCCTCCCCACCAAACCCCAGGAACCATATTTTTACCGTCTCTATAGTTTTGCTTTTTCCAGAATGTGATATAATTGGAATAATACAGTATGTAGCCTTTTCAGGTTGGACTCTTTAATCTAGCAATATGCCTTTAAAGTTTCTCCATGTCTTCTTATGGCTTGATAGCTCATTTCTCTTTATTGATGAATAAAATAAGGATACTTCAAAAAATTCATAGAAATATTCATATTATCTTTTAGCAGAATCTGAGATGGGGATTCTTGTGCAAGTGATTAATTGAAGGAGTGCTCTTAGGAGAGGAGGAGTGAACAGAGCAAGATGGACAAGTGGGGAGAAAGCTAAGCAAAGATGTGATCTTAGCTGGAGACAAACTTCATATCTCACGGCAGCTATGGAACTTGAATACATATACTACAATACTATTTTATATAAAATTGTCTTCGAAATAATCTAATATGTGTACAAATATATATGCATAGAAAGGTTTCTGAAAAAGTATTTACCAAAAATTTAAGTACTGTGGGGTTTCCAGTAACTTTGACGTTGTTCTTTTATACTTTCTTTATAGTGTTTGAATTTTCTATGCTTACCTATTCTTTTTATAAGAATGTATACTTCCATTTAAAATTTATTTTAAATTTACATACATTAAAATGCACTCTTTTTGGCTGTACAGGTCTATGAAGGGGCAATTGCACAGTCATGTAACCATCACCACTGCAATCATGACGCAGAACAGTTCTATCACCTCAGTAAAACTCCCTTTTGCCACCCGTTTGTACTCAGATACTCCCTTGACACTGATGAAAAAAAAATTAATTGGGAGGCCATTAGGCAGAGATGGCTCCAGTGCCTTGGGTTCTTATTTAAGCAAGCCAAAGACGAACTCAGTGTGAGCAGCAAAACAAAACTTGAGCTTAACCAATCAGAAACTACCAATTAACCTCTACTAGAGACATTACCAATGAGAAACTGCCAATTAACTTCTAACTAGGGACTTTACACTTTGACCAATCAAATATTTTCTTTGCCTTGCTCCTTGAACACCTTATAAAAGTTTCCCCCTCTTGCCCCCTTGGTGGAGCAAGGAACTGATTGAGGTCTGGTGCTGCCCAGTTCATGAATTGATGAATGTTCAAATAAACTCTTCAGAATTTCAGTATGCCTACGTTTAACTTTTAACACCCTTGACTTCTAGCAGTCACTAATCTGGGAAACAATCTGATGGGAAAGTTTCAGATACAGTATAAATGTCATCACCAGAGAATCCACATAGGGAGAAAAAAAATGAAAGCCATTAAGTTGTGGGTATTACAAGTGTAAACTGGAAGCTCTCCTGCATTGCAGCATTACTTAGTTAACCATCTCTACCCTCAATCCTGCCACCCCCCCCTTACCCCCAGTAATCCTAAAGGACCTAACTAATGACCTTGTTCCTGAGCCTCTAAGAATGTCAGTGAATTCCCTGCCCTTCCCTGGAAGCCAGAGTGCAACAACTCTTCATTGAAGCTCTGCCAAGCCAGAAGCCCCCAGAAGAGACCTTCTGGCTGTATCCAGAGCAGTAGCCAGACCAAATTCTCTCTAGAGTCCCCTTTGTGTTTCTCCTACCTAGTTTAATTTGAGCTGAATTACAGAGCTTACAGTCCAACTTCATCAGGACCTCTTATTTGTCCGTCTGTGGAGAAGTGGCACTGGAAGGATTTGCAGAACCTCAAGAAACATTAGGCCCAGTGACTAAACTGAAGTAGTGGCACAGAGATAGAAGTCAGGGTTATACTACAAAGGTGGCCCGGAAGCCTACATCACTGAGATCTCGGACTTGTCTCATGTTTCTAGGACTCAGTTTTCTCATTGGAATAATGGAGTAATCTTGATGTGAAGAAGGCGTATCTCAGAACATTTTGTTCTTTGGCCAGGAAGGGCACTGAGACAGAATAAACATTGGCGATTTTAAAGCAGCTTGGATGCTGATCTCGTGTAATGGAAAAAATTCATTTCTACAGAGGTACCAACAAGAAGGCTGAGTAAATGTACACGTGATTCATGTAAACGTGCTTGAGTGCATCTACACTTGCAGCTGTTTCTTGTTAGAGACCAGCTTGTGAGAGATATTCATGGCAAAGAATTATAAACAGTATTGCCTTGATTCAGCTCTTCATTATCGTGACTGGGCCTTTTACGTAGACTCCTAACTGCTCTCGTGCCCAACTTAAATCCACTCTTCACATTGCAGTTACCATGACCCGAATCCAGCGTGAGTGCAGTCAAGTCAGAGAATCCCCAAATGCTAGAGTTCATCCATGAGCTAGAGCTCATCCTTTTGCTTCCGAAGATTGAACAGTGAGGCTGCCATACGCTCCGCAGAGAGAAGGTATCTCCCTTCTCACAAGGGGTCGGCCCGGGAAAGGGGGAGGACCACCGAAAAGCTCAGGCGTCCCAGAGGAAAGGAAGCGACGCGCGATGACGCACTTTCGGAGCGCCGCGCCTCCCGCCGCCGGAGGTGAGTGCTGGGCGGGAGCGCACCTACTCAGCGTCCGAGGCCGGCGGCGTCGCTTACCCCGGCGGGAGGCCGCTGTCGCTTTCCGCGGCCTCGGGGAGGCCGAACCGCGGAGGGAGTCGGGCGGAGGCGCCAGGACCGGGCGAGCGGGGGTGGTCTGCGGGGCAGGCCCGCCCTTCCTCGGACCCCTTCACTCTTCTGCTGTGGCAGCTTTGGGAAATGGGGACTGTGGATGTGGGCCGCAGTTGGCAGGTGTGGCCCCGTGTGACTCACCCGACCACCCAGACCCTCCGTTCAGTCCGTTACCTTATCTAGAGCCTACTAAGCGCGGTGTTGTTCTAGGTTCCTGGCACGCAACTGAATGAGATACGTGTGAACTTTGAGCCCAACGGGAAAGACAATATTAATAAATTCTGACCCTGCCTCTGCCCCGGCTCATAATAATTCCATTGCTTCTAGGCAGAAGAGCAAGGTTTTTTACGTACACAAGGCCCGACGTAGCGTGCCATCTCACAGCTTCTTCGCCCTCCCTGTTGCAGCACACCTGGCTCTGCTACAGTTTTCTTGGCCTTTTACTTCTAGAACATGTAGTTCCTTTGGTAAATATTCCCCTGTTGGCCTGGTTAATTCCTCTTCTTAAGTTTCCTTGACCAGAGTAACTCCAACCTCACCCCACGATTTCTGTGGCACAATTTACCTATGCTTTACCTGGGAAAGAAAGCATTCCCTAGTGGTTATGAATACAAACCTTGTGGCTAAGACAATTACTTCAACTTTCTAAGCCTCGTTTCCTTGCCTTGGTAAAATGAGGACAAGAGTATTACATATCTGCTAGTATTTTAATGAATGTAAGGTGCTGAGCTCTGAGGCTGGCACACTGTAAGCTGCCAGTGACTGTTGGCTGTTCTTATTAACAGCTAACACGGGTTTGCAAGTTTAAAGGAAAGTCATTGACTGGGCAGGACTCATGTCCTTGTTCGTTTTGTGTTGCTATAACAGAATACCTGAGATGGGTAATTTATAAAGAAAAGAGGTTTATTTGGCTCATGATTCTGGAGGCTGGGAAGTCCAAGAAACATGGCACTGGCATCTGCTCGGCTTCTAGTGAGGGCCTCATGCTGCATCATAACATGGTAGGGAAGCAGGTGTGTGCCAAAAGGCCAAACCACGAGAGGCAACCTCGCTTTATAACAACTCGCTGTCACGGGGATTCCTACAAAAACTAACCCAGTCTTCTGAGAAAGACATTAATCTACCTTATCCACCCAATCACCTCTTAAAGGCACCACCTTCCAGCACTGTTACATTGGCAATTAAATTTCAAAATGAGTTTTGGCAGGGACAAACCACATCCAAACCACGGCAACTCGCTTGGTTCTCTTTGCTTCTTCCTTTAGCCCCTGCCCTTCCCTGAGAGGAAGCCCAGGTGATGGCAGCCATAGCCCTGAAAACCTGGCACCAGGTGAGTTGTGGATCCCTCAGGTCAGCCTTAGATCCGATTTGAAGGAAATGGGGGATGTGATGAATGGTGATGAGGACGTTTCTGGCAAGCCCTAAAGCCAAAACAGTAGGAAAGCCCTTGTTTATTTCTCCAGTGGGTCTAGATGCTGAGGAGGGAGAGCTGAGCGCAAGGGCTGAGCAGCCAGAGACTCCAGGGCTTAGGGAGTGATGGATAGAGACAGCTGGTGAGAGTATCCCCAGAAGCAGAAGTACAGCCTCTAGCACTTGTGGACCTCTGCTGGGCTGGAGGGTCCCCACGTTCAGAAGCGTCCCCAATGCTGCACAGGGATACCTGAGAATGAAGGACTTAGGCTGGTGATATAGGGATCCAGTATAGAATGGGAGTGATCGAGATCAGCAAGGTCACAAAGTTCTTGGGAAGTGGTGGCAGAGGAACGACAGGAAAAAAGTCAGAAAAAGGGAGCTTATAATATTTGTCCTCCTAAAACAAGGTAGAAGTTGGGGGCTTGGGATCAGTGAGGAAAAAAACTGGTTCAGGAACAGCACGGACATGTCTTCCTTCAGAGTCAGTACTGCTGGTTGAGAGAAGCAGCATGCTGCAATATGAAACCTGGTACTAGGTGGCAGGAAATTTAATTTCAGATTAGATTTCCCATCAGCCTTCAGTGGCATCATGACTTTGAGCCAGTCATGTAGTCACGTAACCTCTTTGTGTCTCAGCTGACTTCCTTTGTCCGATGGCAACAATGCAGTTCATTTCCTGCTAGGGAAAAATATTTTGCCAAGTGCCTTTTAGCTCTGCAGACTAATGGGTTACTGAGTGTTGCTTGGGTCTCTGTCTTCTTGAGTCTTCTCTGTCTCACATCTCAGCATCTGTGATCTTATCTCCAAAGACCACCAGTACCTGTCACAGATTGCCCGCTCTCAGTGTGCTCCTTCCCTTTAATATCTCCCTGCCCGGAGCCTAATCTCACCACATTAGAACTGCAATTCATTGTCTTCTTTAGTACCTTCCACCCCACTCCTGCATTTCCTACCAATTGCTGTATCACCGTGTCACCATCTGGGTCACTGTCTTTACATTTCTGAGCCATTTTTGACTTTTCACTCTCCCTTGTCCCCTTGTACATTCAATCCAAGTCCTATTGTTCCTTTCTCAGCACCCATTTGTCTCCTTTTTTGTAAGGCTCTCCTTACGATTTTATCATCCCTCCTCTAGGACCTTGTCATCAGAGCCTCCCAGCTATTTCCTTTGTCTCCAATCTTGTGCCCTCCTGTCATCTTACATTTGTTGATGTAAGATGAGAGCTCAGGCTCAGGATCTTGGAGAGCTCAGTTTGTTGTTCTGTGGTGATCTGTTCAAGTATTTTAACCAACAGAGTTAAGGGTCAGATTGGCATTTCAGAAAGATCATTCTGTGTGCTGGACAGAAGGTGGATTTGGAAGATGAGCTTCACCTTATGTACTGTTGCATTGGTTCAAGGATCAGTAGCTGAGGATTTGAATTATGTGGTAACTAGCGGTGGTAAATAAGGATCAGATTCAGAACTTATTAGGAGATGTAACTGGCAGGATTTGATTAGTGATTTACTGTCAGAACTGAGCAGTGACTGGTTGAGAGGTAAGAATGATTCTCGGGTTTCTAGCTAGGAGACCAGACTATAAGTAGTGCTGCTAACTGAGACAGGGAATAAAAATAATAGCCAACATCATGTCTGAGCACTTACTAATTGTTTCTCCTGGTACTGTGCAGTTCATATGAATAGGAGGAGGAGGAGCCAAGGAGCCCTGCTCCTTGAGGAAGGAAGAGAGGAAGGTAGGTTCAGTACAGGTTTGCGGCTCAGACACATCAGGAATGTCACTGGCAAGAAGGTCACCAGGGCATCTGAGGTAGTGCTGTGACTAGTGCCAGAACCACATGAGACCTTGGAGAGAGGAGGCAGGTGGATCACTGCTGCACGGGGAAGTCACCAAGGAGGTGAGATTGCCCAGATTAGGGTGCTGTCCGGGATGGTGGAGTTGAGGTGGGCAGGCAGGTTTGGTTGGCAGAGGACAGATTATCTGAGAGGTATAAAGAGCCACCTAGCAGCAATTAGAATCAGGAAGCACCTTCTCCTATGGAGGCTATCTGCAGTTGAGTGGGCTATTCAGGCAGCATTGAGGTTCCTCTGCCAGAGGTGCTTGAGCAGAGGCCACACAGCTGCCTTTTGTTAGGGGATTGGGGATATTGGGTGGCACAACAGAGTTCAGGCATCAGAGGAGGGGTGCAGAAGACAGAGGCCCACTTGGACAAACCATGGCTCTATTCTTGGTAGGTGGGTGTGGGGATTGGGGTTGAGCAGGTAGCTTTGGGAACAGAGCAGGGCTCAGTAGACGTGTGGGGAGCAGGATGGATGGCCAGGCCCTCAGCCAGTGAAGTGAGGACAGATAGCAGGTAAGTCCTGAGATGTCACCAGTGAGAAGGGTAGTTGGAGGCCAGTCATGTGCTGTGCAGAGTCTGGGGAGGGCATGTGCAAACATGAAGCGAGTTTGCTTTAGGAAAGTGACTTCACACAGACTTGCTCTGTTCCAATTTTTCTTTTTTCTTTCTTTCTTTCTTTTTTCTTTAAAAAAAGATGACCAGTAAGGGGATCTTAACCCTTGACTTGGTGTTGTCAACACCATGCTCTTCCCAAGAGAGCTAACCGGCCATCCCTATGTAGGAATCTGATCCCATGGCCTTGGTGTTATCAGCACCACACTCTCCCAAGTGAGCCACAGGCAGGCCCTCTGTTCCAATTTTTCTATAATGTGATGCTTCCTTTTGTGGTACGTCATTGTGTGCGCAAGTTGAAGCTCCTCTGACAATAAGAGGAACTTCTGACTTATAGTTGCAGATGTAGTCATTCACTAGCACACAATGCTACATGCTTGCACCCTTCTTTCATTTTCCAGCCCTCGCAGGACCCTCCCTCAAGCCTCCTGTCCCCTCTCCCCTGCACTCTGGCCCGAAGCCAGAGGATTGGCTCTGGGACAGCAGGAACCTATTGTTTTAGGAGATGGTGACCTTTGAGGATGTGGCTGTGTACTTCACCCAGACAGAATGGGCTGGTCTTTCTCCTGCACAGAGGGTCCTGTACAGGGAAGTGATGCTGATCAATTATACGAACTTGACTTCCCTGGGTAAGGCCACTTTGTCTTTGGGAGTCAGACTCATAGGACAAGGGTAGGGGTGGATCGTTGCATGAATCTAATAACCTTCCACATATTTGGGGGAAAACATTCCTAATCCCTCAGCCCTAGAGGATGTCAGTGAGGGAGTGGGGGAGGCCTGAGGTTAGTTTGGGTCTCATGTGGGTCAGGCTCTTCTCTGGTGAGAACACTTCCCATCATAGGGGCTCTCTGCAGGGCAACAGTGTGAAAGAAGCATCTTCTGTTGAAGTTCTCGGCTTCCTTCAGCTTTCTCAGAGGCCTAAGTAGGACTTCTGTCACTCCTTCCCTGCACTTGTGTGGGTCTCACAGGATCTCAATAACAAGCCCTCTCTGAGTGACATTTTAGGAAGAGGTCACAAATGCTCAGTTTCCTTTTGATCAGAATCTCCTTGGGCTTCCCTATACCCCAGCCCACTTCTGTGGGCCTTATCCTTACTGAGCCACTTTGGAGTTTCCTTCTCTTGTCTCTGCGGACACAGGGCCACAAGGTGCCTTAGGAACACTGACGTCAGACGGCACTTCCAGCCCCATTTCCTTCCCCCTTTTTAGGATACCCAGTTTGCAAACTCCCTGATCTCACTTCTGGAGGGAGGAGATTTGCCTTGGGGCCTGGAGGCACAGGATGCTCCCCCTGCAGAGAGGACCAGAGACATCTGTATAGGTGAGTGAGACAGGTTTAGAACCAGCAACTGTAGTCCTTTGTCAGATATGTGGTTTGCTGTTTTTGAGCACTTGCTGTGTGCCAAACCTTGTTTAAGAAGCTCTGGAGGATAGTAGTTATAGAGGCAGATGTCAAGAGCTAAGAAAGAGAACGTGTTAAGTGCTGTTGTTGGTATATAAGCAGTAGGCTATGGCAGCATGGCAGAAGCAGGGTTAGAGTAATTCCACTTTGAAAGTCAAGTAATGAGACTCTCGCTCAACCCCTGCCATGTGATACCCTGCAATGTGGCCACAGGACTCTGTAGAGTTCCCTCAAATAAGGCACTCACCAGATGTACCTCTTGACCTTGGATTTCCCAGCCTGCAAAACTACATCCATGTCTTTTCTAAAGAGAGAGTCTTAATACAATAGTGAAGGCCCGAGTGGCCCGCTGAAGCTGAACCATTCTTAGCATGGCAGTAGGAAAGAGAACTTGCCACTGAAGCAGTCAACACCTGGAACGTTGTGGAACTCTCCAATACTGACCTGAAACGCCTTTGCATCTGTGTTTGTTTTGACCAGTGACCACCTGTCACTCCTTTTCCTTCACATCTAAATGTAGTTGGCCAGTCTGAGGAAGTGTGATCATAACCAATTTGGAGGGAGAAAGGACGTAATTGGGTATAAGATGGCTGTTATCCTGTGGAAATGAAGGGGTATTGTTAGTTTTGAGAATTTTTTTTGGTTTTTTGTTTGTTTTTTCAAAAGATGCCCAGTAAGAGGATCTTAACCCTTGACTTGGTGTTGTCAGCACCACGCTCTCCCAAGTGAGCTAACTGGCCATCCCTGTGTAGGGATCCAAACCTGTGGCCTCAGTGTTATCAGCACCACACTCTCTCAAGTGAGCCACGGACCAGCCACTGTTTTGGTTATTTTGAAAATAGTTAATAAAACAAGAGTGTCTATACAAAGCTTTATAGTGGGAAAAAAAAAATCAAGTAATGCTGCTTGAGTGGCAGGGATATTTGTTCTGAGCTCAGCAGATAAGAATGGTTTGTAGATGGGAGAAAAAGAATGTAGTCTGGCTAAAGGAAGGGAACAGAAGATCCAGTATAACTTCTGACATAATATAATATTTGACAGAGGACTAGTATCTAGAATATATAAATAAAAGTCAACAGTACAAACCATCCAGTTAGAAAATGTGCAAAATGTATGAATAGACATTTCACCAAAGAAGGTATACAGGTGGCAGAAAAGCACATGAAAAGATGTTTGACTTCATTAGCCATCAGGGGCATGCAATTTAAAACCACTATGAGATATCATTACGTACCTTCCATATAGATCACATATATAATTGTGAAGTGCTTTATGGTTTAATGTACAGGAGAATCATGGGAGTGTATTTAAAAATGGATGTTTCTGGGGCCCACCTGCAAGCACTCATTCTTCTGTCTTTCCTACTAAGCATTCAAGAGCATAAGGCTTAGGACTAAAAGTACAAGCAGGACTTTCTCTACTTCTGTGCTATTAATATGGTGGCCACTAGCTACATAGGCCTATTAAACTGTTAGGTACTTGACATGAGGCTAATTCAAATTGAGATATGCTATAAGTATAAAATGTATACCAGCTTTTGAAGACTTAGTACAAAAATGTGCAAAAATTACAAAAATGTAAATTATCACTTGAATAATTTTTTATGTGTCAAGTACATGTTGAAATGATAAATGATACTATTTTGGATGTATTGGTTTAAATAAAATATATTATTAAAATTAATTTCACCGTTTTTTTACTTTTTTAACTTAGCTACCAGAAAATTTAAAATTATATAACATGACTTGCATTTAAAGCTGCTATTGTGTATGTCTTTCGGACAGCTCTGCTCTACTACAGAGCATGCCCTTCAGTACCCTTACTTAGCCAGCCATGTGTAAACAGTGTCAGTGCAGGTAGGAAATCTGGAATACAGTATGGCACACCTGAAAAGTTCTGTCCTAGGGAACTCAAGGCATGGGAAAAGGAAATGGAAGAACAGACAAAAACAGAGTGTTGAAAAGAAGCAGTGACCCCACAGTGACCTTACCACTAGTGACATAGGCCTGTAATGGCTATGTTTTCAAAATTCTCATTCGACATAGTATGGGGTTTGATTGGACTGAGGGAAAATTGAAGGCATAAAGCTTTGTCACATCGTTATTATGTTCCAGTCGTAACTTTGGAAGCCCATCAAGGGTGCAGACAGGGTAGACAGGAGTAGAAAGCACTGTGAGGAGAGTGGCGGTAGCATTGACAAAGCTCAGCAGTAAAAGTGTAAATGAGTCAGGCAACGAAAGGAAGTCATGATATAAGAACAGCTTTTATAGTGAAGATGAGGTTTCTTTGGGACACACACCTCCCTGGGGATAGCAGGGTGTCACAAAGTCTGGAAACATAGGCAAACACACATAATGGTGTCAAGTACATCTATAATCTATTAAGAAATATATTATTTTCTATGTTTCCAGACTTTATTGTCAGCCGGTATATATGGGAGTCCTCTACATCAGTGATTCTCAACTCGGGGCAATTTTGCCCCTCCCTCCCCCCTGGGGATATTTGGCAGTGTCTGAAGACATTTTTGGTTGTTCAAACTGAAAAGGGTATGCTACTTTATCAGGGATGGTGCTAAACATCTTACAGTGCATAGGGCAGCTCCCTACAATGAAGAATTATCTAGCCCCGAATGTCAGTGGTGCTGAGGTTGAGAAACCCTGCTCTATATAACAGACTCTATTTAGCTGAAATTTCCCCTGAGTAGAGAAAAGAAGAGGATGGAAAACAGAATCTTAAGGAATACTTAGGGTTAAGGAGAGAGGAGGTGGAAGTAGAGATAATTGAGACTTAGAGCACCAACCAGAAAAGATGAGAGAAACTGAAGCTAAGGGCTCTTCAAGGAAGACCGCGTGCGGCGGAGAATAAGGCCGTCGGGAGGTCAGTGGGAAGGGAACGTGCTGAGGCAGCACTGCAGATTCTTCTCTTGTGAGGTTTAGGAATGAAGGGAAAGACTAAATAGTAGCTTAAGGCAATGTTTTGCAAATGTTACTATAACATGCAGTAAGAAATACATTTTATTTTACATCCCAGTGTATACTCTTCTGTATGTACTTGAAACCAAAGTTTCAGATGAATACTTAGCTTTCCCCGTGCTCTGACTTCTGGTATTTCTTATTAATTCTCTGTTCAAATCTATTCTGACCTACTTCATTTTTTAGAAAAGTTTTTGCTCACAATCTACTACATTTATCTCATGACCCATTAGTGGTTCACAAACAATTAAAAAGAAAAAAAACTAGCCTAGGAAAGATAATTATCTTCCAGTGCACCTGAATATCTAATGTAAGAAAAGGTTAAAGGTGAGAAGGGGAGAGGGTGTACCTGATGGAGTTTCATCCTAGAGGAACAGGAAGAGCTGGCATCATAGTGAGGGAAGGATGAGACTTGTAGGGAAGGTAGGAGATGGGGCGCTGCCGTGTGGGAGTGGAGGGCAAGGAGGTTGAGGAGCACATTCTGGGCAACCTTGGTTTTCACAGCAAGGAAGAGGTGTTAGACTAGTTAGGCAGGGGGAACAGTTGGGAGTTCAGGGCAAGTTGGAAGTTCAGGAAAGCTTGTAAAAACTGCCCTGGGGAGCCTGATCAATACGAATGTTAGAGTTATAGGGCCGCAGGGGAAAGGGTTTTTTTTCGTCATCTATTCTAATCCTGATTTTGTGAGGCTTGCTTCTTGCCCTATAACAGAAAAGAGAAAAGTATATGAGAATTGACCTCCAAGCTCCCCATTGTTTGGGTGACTGTTTTTCAGATTTTTATTTACCTTGTTTATTCACAATTTCAGCTGTCTCTCTGCTCCTGTTTCCCAACATTCCCCATTTCAACAAGCCTACTCCTCTAAGTCCCAGATAACCTCCCCCCACCACTGTTAAAATAGAACTTGTCAGCCATGATGCTATAACATGGGTCCAGTTATTTTTGAGAGAAAGTAATTTTATTGTTATGGTACATAGGTTGTATACTGTGAAGCAGGTTCACTGTTTTACCAACTTGTCTGAGTCTCGTGAGACAGACCCCCCCACATCCCCCCCAAAACAATGAAGTACATGAAGTGGGTTTATTACTTACAGAAAGGCAACAAGGGACAACAGAAGCCTAGGATTCATTGCAAGCCAGTTCCCCAAGGCTCAGGAAAGCTGCCCAGGTGGATGGAGTCTTCTTTTCAAGTCCCCCACTTTCACCACAGGTTACGGATCCCAGAAAGCAGCTCACCCTGGGTTTTATAACCTGAGGCAACATGAATCACTGGGCTAAAGCACTGAAGGACATCCTGCTCTGGGGGGCGCTGGAACAGAGCACAGGCTGTTCTGGCCAGTTCCCCTGTCTCAGGATGTTGCCTTTCCAGCACATTCTATAGTTATTCTTGAGAAGTGCAAACAAGAAAGGGTAGAGAACTGGGTCATTCCAAGATTACCCAGAGAACTGTTCTGCTTATGCCTATCTTGCATGTAGTAACATATATTTATTCAATCATTTATTATATTTATTTAGTGTCTACTTTGTGCCAGGAACTGTTTGAGGCACTGGAGAAACAGCAGGAAAGAAAACAAAGCCTTTGCTCTCATGGAGCTTTTATTCTAGTGCTTTAAGATCAAGGTTAGCTAATTTGCGAAGAAAAGGAAAAATAAAGCAGGCATTCAGAACATAGTTTTATTTTGCAGAAGGGCATAAAAATGCTACCAATCTGGTTTTAGTATACAAATATTAAACAAAAGAGCATAAAATAAAAGTTAATCCTTGAATATGAAATTTAACTCATGATTTTAAAAAAGTATTAAATTTAAACTAACTTAGTTAAAATGTTATCCAGTCTTTAGAAATACAAATACCATTGGACAGTCTGTAACAAATGTTTTTCTCTCATCTTGGATTTCCATTTTTCTCATTGTGAGAAGGTATTATAGTCTCCTCGGTCTCTAAGCAAACTGTGCTCTTCCTTTCCCAAGTAGTCCAGCAGACACTTTTGAGTCTGACAACAGTGCATAGGCTCAACAGTTTCTAACAGTTATAGGGTGTACACTCAATTCTTGTAGCTTGTCAGGAGTTGCCCCTTGGTCTTAGACTCTGTGCATTTCCAGGCATTTAAGTACTATGAAGTCACAAGTTATTAGGAATACATAGTTCTGGAGAAGTTAGGAAGCAAATCTTCTGTGTTGGAAAGTATAGTGATCTGGGGTTAAAAATCCAGTTTCCTGGTCCACCTTTACTGTTTTCTGCCTCTGCGATATTTGGCACTTCCATGTTAATAGCTTTGTGTTTCTGGCTTGCTGACATGGAGACTGGAATAGTAATCTCTAAAAGCCCTATACTTTCAGTGCTCTATTGTTTCTAGTATAATTCTCAGGTGGCGTTTGTATTTTCTATTTCTTATGTCAGATGCTGAGACCAACATTGACAGTGAGTCCACATCAACATAGGGAATTTCTGAAGAAAGAGGTGTGATGATGTCACTTGGGCTGCCAAAGAGTATTTCTTAGGAAACTGACTTTCCAAAAGCTTGTGAAGTGGGGAAACATCAGGAAATCCCCACAGTGAAAAATACTAAAGGAAAGGATGAGAGAATTCACTATGTCCAGAAGCCCTTCAGATGTGAGGAGCGTGGGAGTTGCTTCAGCTTTTTTTTCTTCATTAGACACTAGAGAATCCACACTGGGGAGAAACCCTATCGACGTGAGAAGTGTGGAAAATCCTTTAATGGCAATTCCTCATTAATTTGGCATCACAGGATCCACACTGGAGAGAAACCCACTGAGTGTGAAGAGTGTGAGAGAGCCTTTAATAATAGTGCAAATCTGATCAGGCATCAGAGAATCCACAGTGGGGACAGACCCTATCTCTGCAAGGAATGTGGGAATGGCTTCTCTAGTAGTTCTGAATTGGAGAATATTCTCCTATACATAGGAGAATCCACACTGGGGAGAAACCTTATGAGTGTAATGAGTGGAAGAGCTTCCACATTAAGTCAGCATTGGAGAATCCACAGTGGAGAGAAACCCTATGAGTGTAGCAAGTGTGGGAAAACCTTTAGGACTTCTTCCCAGCTGCACCATCATGAGTTTCCCCACTCTAGAGAGAAGCCTGTGCTGGACATTGGTTCTTTTGGCCTCCCAGCATTTTTTACCCCCTTTTCATGGTAGTTACTGCCCTACTTTTTGGGGGGAAACCTCTCTACCCCCACTCAGTAGTTCGTGTGTTTTACATGTGGGGCTTTGTTCCCCACTTCAAGAATGGAGCATATGTCTAGTCTTGCCTATGTACACTGTTCCTTTTGCCCAGCCACAGTGATGACCCATTCATTCAATCAGAATGGACCCTGTGAC
Source organism: Cynocephalus volans (assembly GCF_027409185.1). Taxonomy (NCBI): domain Eukaryota; kingdom Metazoa; phylum Chordata; class Mammalia; order Dermoptera; family Cynocephalidae; genus Cynocephalus; species Cynocephalus volans. The sequence continues at coordinate 127,674,959 of NC_084469.1, read as the reverse complement.
CATGCAAACTCTACCAGGAAGTGACATTCTTTTCTGCTGGTATTGGATGTTAGCTTTGATCCACACGAAGGCTGAGTAGTTAGCCAACCCTGCACATGAGAGACTGAGAGATGGAAAGAACTAAACCTGCCTCTGGATTTTTCAGTGACATGAATCAATAAATTCGTTTGTTTTGATTTGTGTTTTCTGTCACTTGTAACAGAATCCTAATTGATATAGAGCCATTTCAGTGTTTCATATGTTTCAGAACCTTTAGAGTTAACATAATCTGATTTGGCATTGAGTCCATATTATGAAGAATGTTTCATGTGTGTGCTGTGTTGGAAAGGCTGTAGCTGGGATTCTGATGGTTCACACACAGGCAAACACTCGAGTATTTTGATGTGGAAAATCCATTAACCCTTATTTAAACCAAGTCAACATTCAGGCATCCCGAATGGATGGAAGTTACGGCTTAAATTTAAGCATTGTATTGAAAATTTGAAGTTATCATAAAACTAAATCTCTATCAATGAGTATTCAATAGGGAAGATGAATGTATTGAATAGTAAACCCTTAAAGGGCCGGCCCGTGGCTCACTTGGGAGAGTGTGGTGCTGACAACATCAAGTCAAGGGTTAAGATCCCCTTACCAGTCATCTTAAAAAAAAAAAAAAAAAAGAATAGTAAACCCTTAAAAAGAAGTATTTCATTTGCTACTCAGTTTCTAATAGGAATGTATGCTGAATTTTATATCTTTTTTTTTTTTTAAAGATGACCGGCAAGGGGATCTTAACCCTTGACTTGGTGTTGTCAGCACCACGCTCTCCCAAGAGAGCCATGGGCCGGCCCTTATATCTTATATTAGATCTCTCAAGATGATATTTTTTACCTACTTATGTAATTAATTACATTAATGTTTTACTAATATTGAGTCATCCTTATATTCTTATAATCTTAGTTGGATATCATCTTTTAAATTTCTTTATGTCCTGCTGGATTATATTTGTTAACATGTTTAGGGTATTGGCATCTTTAAGTGTGATTGCCCTCTAATTTTTTTTTTTCCATCTTTGTCATACCAGTTCAGTAAAAATAGTTCAGAGGCTGTTCCTTCTCTTTGTTCTGGAACAGTTTGAACAGTCTAACAGTTACCTGTCCTTTGGATGTTGGAAAGAAATCCACCTATAAAGCTCCCTGAGCCAGTTGCTTTTGTTGGGGGTAGAGGTAAAGAGAACTTTATCAGTTCTTTGTATGGCATTGATCAATTACATTGCCTATTTGTTCTTGAGCCAATCTTGACAATTTATAACTTTCTATTGACATTTAGAAATCCATTAGCCTAGTTGTACCCATTATTTCTTCTATTCTAAAAATTGTTTTCAAAATATGCCCTTTGTCATTCCCTAATTTGTTGGTCTGCAAAACTTATATCGTTTTCATTACTCATGTTTGCATTTAAATGCTTGGCATTTATCATTATAATATCTAGAACAGCATGTCTGGTTAGGGGGCTTTTATAACTAAGGAAATCACCTTGGTTCTCAGTCTGAAGCAGGGTTTTTTCAAATTCGGCTTTATTGACATTTGGGACCCGGTAATTTGCGGGGGAGGCTGTCCTGTGCATTGAAGGATGTTTAGCTGTATTCCTGGCCTCTAGCAGGAAATAGCACATCTTCATGGAATGTCTGGGGTTCCAGTAGCACCCACGGCAGAATCTCATCCTTAATATCAGCTCAAGTTTGGGGGAGGGGGGAGCTGTTTAAAAGAAAACACAGGATTTGAAATGGTAATCAGGGTCAGTTGGGCGTTATGTCCAGGTAGGTCGCAAGGGCGTACAAACACAAGATGGCCATCTGAGATGCCTCTGGAGCTGCTGTGTCCATCTGCTGGCAGTGCTGGAGCACAGGTTGCCCAGCCCCTTGTTGAGGCATCTATTACAGGGTTCAGCTGTCAAGATATGGGGGGCAGCCAAGATGAAGCTCATTTGTAGAAATCATACCACTCATACTTAGAAAGTTTTACATTTGCTTCATGTAGGTTTTTAGTCCACCTGGAATTTATTTTAGTAATAGTATAGGTAAGAATCTAATTTTATTTTCCCATTGGGATGTCTAAATGTTCCAGTATAATTTATTGAGTAATCTCTCCCTTCTCAACTGCTTTTCTTCAGTTTTATTGTATGATTACCATACAGTAAAAACCAGCTTATTGAATTCTGCAAAAGGTCTTGCTGGGATTTTGATTGGGATTGCTTTGAATTTATAGATCGATTTGGGGAGAATTGACATCTTAATAATATTAACTTTTCCAATTGACGGACACAGTATATCTCTCCATTAATTAGGTCTCTCATTTCTTTTGTTATTTGGTAGTTTTCAGTGTGCATATCTTGTACATATTTTGTTAGATTTATACCTAAGTATTTCATATTTTTATGCTGTTATAAATGGTACTTTAAACAAATTATCAAAATTGTATTGTTGGAAATTGAAATTTCTAGGAGCTTTTTTGTAGATTTTTGGGGATTTTTAATGTAGACAATCATGTCCCCTGCAAGTAGTAACAGTTTTGTTTCTTGCTTTCCAATCCATGTGCCTGTTGTTTCTTATTCTGGCTTTCTTGCACTTTCTAGGATTCCCAATGTCGCATTGAATAGTAGCGGTAAAAGGAGACATACCTGGGCCAACCCCGTGGCTCACTCGGGAGAGTGTGGCACTGGGAGCGCAGCAGCACTGGAGCGTCGAGGCCGCGGGTTCGGTCCTATATAGGGATGGCCGGTGCGCTCACTGGCTGAGCGCGGTGCGGGCGACACCAAGGGAAAGACATTCTTTCACTGTTAAGTATGTTTTCAGCTTCAAGGAGAGAATAACATTAAATCCTATGTCATTATAGCTACTGCAGTACAATATTTAGTTTAACCATACATATTTTTTGGCAGCCAAGGCAAAAATGACTTTGTGTACAAAACTTAAGTTCCACTATAACTTCAACCCAGTTTTGGCTGTTTTTTGACAAAACCCAGTTTCGTCCAGAAATCCGTGAAAGCAGTTGTATTTTCCCACTATTTTCAAGTCAGGAATAACAGTAAACACTCCATGGTCTATCTATATCCTGGGTCCCATGATCTTATATTACTCATGGTCTAGGTTAAAGATAGGTAGTGCAGGGAGTTAGAGGGAGAGCTGGATATTTAGGCTGTGAGGTAACCAGAAGGAGAGGAGGTAACAAGAAGGAGAGGTGGTTCCCACTGGAATTAAGCAGTGGCCAAGGCTATAAAATAGTATGTTTGATAATAGAGATTATTACAGACATGAGTATGAGTATACATTTCTTTTTTGTTTTGTTTTATTTTTATTGATTATGAATATTCATGGGGTACAAAGCAAATTGTCACCACTTGTGCCCAATATGTGATGGCCAGAACCATACTGGCAGCATGTCCATTACTACAAATTGTGATTATACCCCATGTCCCCCACCCAATTATCCCCTCAATTGTCCCCAACCTCCCTCCCATCCCCCTTTCCCCACTCCACTTTGTATCCCTAGGTCTGTTCTCTCCCTCTGCAAGTCCAACACACCACTGTGGTCTTTCTTTCCTTTCTAGTATACATTTCTTTAGAGGTGGTACAATGGTGGGAAAACAGGCCAGCACTGATTAGTTATTATTATTAATGAACTTGAAAACTCACTGGGAGACATTCTACACTGGGAGTGGAAATTATCTCACTAACTATTTAAGAAAAAAGAGGATTTCAGGATGCCTACCCTTCTCCCCATTCAAATTTTCCTAAGGATATTGGATTAGAGTCTTGGTCAGGGAAACCCAGATTGCAAAATCCTAAGAGAAATTTATTTCTAAATATCAAGAGAACAGAGTAATAATGGACTCTAATTCATAAAAATGTGACTACACAAGAAATAAGCAAATGCTATTTAATTTCTAATTCTTCTCATGAGTCACCTGCTACAATAATTGTTCACCTGCCATTTACCTCCTGCAGTAATTTAGAAGAAATTACTAAGCTGAAGAAATAAGACTTGCATAAAATCAATAAAGTATCATGGAACAGGGCACCTAACTATGAGCATTGTTAGCTAGACTTGAAGAATGGTGCAATATGTAGTTTTTCTAAAGCTCCTAAAATTACAATTCAAATCACACTGCTTCTCTGCCTGGAGTGTGCATTCACTAGGAATAATTGAACATTTCTCCTTACTGGGGTATTTTCTGTTTTTGTTGGGTTTGCACATATTAAAAGTACAGTGTCCCCCTTTCTCTCCACTCCCTGCAAAAAAGAAAAAGAAAAAAAAATCAAGCTATACCCAATTCTTGACACTAACTAAACACACAGGTTCCCATGATTCTAAAGACTGTAATAAAATTACCAACAATAAAAAATTTTTTTGTTTTATACCCAGATTTAATGGGCATCTGTGTGACATAAATGTCTCAAATAGGCAAGTCTATAAAGACAGAAAGTATATTAATGGTTGTCTAGGATTGGGGGGAGAAGGGCGGGGATGTGTGTGTATTAATTTTGTATTGCTGCTGTAACAAATCACCACAAATAGTGGCTTAAAAAAACACAAATTTCTTATTGGACAGTTCTGGATGTTAGAAATCCTCAATGGGTCTCACTGAATTAAATTCAGCGTTTCATTCAGGTAAGGAGAGAATCTGTTTCCTTGACTTTTCAAGCTCCTAGAGGCCATTCGCTTTCCTTGCCTCGTTGTCACCCTTCCTCCAGCTTCAAAACCAGTAATGTTGGGCCAAGTCCTCGTGCTGTCATCTCTGTGTTTCTCTCTTTCAATTCCCTCTTTCACTTTTAAGAACTCATGACTACATTAGACCCACCTGGATACTCCAGGCTAGTCTTAAAGACAGCTCATTAGTAACTTTATGTCCACCTACAACTTCAATTTCTCTTTATATCATAACTTAACATACAGTTCCAGAGGTGGGAACATAGACGTCTTTAAGGTGAGGACCATTCTCCCTACTGTAGAGAAAATGGGGAGTGACTGCTGATGGTTGAGATTTCTTCAGGAGATGATGAAAATGTTTTAAAATTGACTGTGGTGATGCTTGCTCAAGTCTGTGAACATCCTAAAAACTATTGAATTTTACACTTTAAATGGATGAATTTTATGGTATGTGAATTACATTTTAATAAAGCAGGGGTGTATGTGTATTCAGTATTTCTAAAAACAAATTCTTTAACCTTCCTTTCTGAAACAAGCTTCTCTTCCTGAATTCCTGATCTCAGCTAATGGCACCTTCATCTGTCAGGTCATCCAAACTTTTTGTTTCTCAGATTACTCCAGCTCCCTCATGGTCAATCATTTTTTAAATGCCCACTGTTTTCACTTTTTAAATAGTTCTTTAATATATCCCTCCTCAGTCCTGGTCTCTCTTAATGTGCTTTGATCTTTAAGGAGGGCAGCTTTTTTTGTTCATCGATCCCTTTGGCAGTCTGGTGACATCTGTGGACCCGTCCAAAACCAATTAAAATAGTTTTTAAAAATTAATTTGTGTAGGGGCAGCCCATGGCTCACTTGCGAGAGCGTGGTGCTGATAACACCAAGGCCACAGGTTCGGATCCCTGTGTAGGGATGGCCGGTTAGCTCGATTGGAGAGCGTGGTGCTGACAACACCAAATCAGGGGTTAAGATCCCCTTACCAGTCATCTTTAAAAAAAAACAAAAAAAATTGTGATACAGAAATCTAAGTGCATCTTTACCAATGTGATAACAAGATCTAAAGGTGGTAACTTCGAATTAGTGATGAAAATAGCCTATATTTTGAGATATGCATCAATTGTACTGTGATATGAAAATAACTGATTTATACTCATATTGGTGATAAAGTCCCAGGTACAGCTGATACTACTGCGGCTTGTTGGCAACACACAATTGAAGGAAATGCTAAATTTCGGTTAGAAATTAGCAAAAACAACGATGTATCTTCTCTCCTATTCAAGGATCCCGGGTTAAAACCCCCCACTCCAAGGAGTAAAGCCAGATAACCACTGAGAGGAGCGCTCCCGCATCCTAGAGAGGAAGAACGTGAGGCTTGGGCGCCGCGGCCGACGTGCTGACGCACTTCCGTTCACGCCGCACTTTCTGTTCTTCCTGAGGTGAGTGTTAGTCTCCTAGGGGTCCTCGCTAGGCCTGCATCCTTTACGTTTAGAGAAGGTGGTCGGCTTTGTCCCTGATGCCGCGTGGAGGGAGTCAGGGCGGCGCCTCTGGGTCTGGGGAGCGGAAGCAGCCTGTGGGTCAGTCCCGCTGTGCTCGGGGGCCTGGGCTCTAGCCCGCGGCGGAAGCCCTGGGAAACGGAGGCTGTGGATGGAAAGGAGACTCCCTGTGAGCCCGACGCAGCCACAAAGCCCCTCTGCTCATCGGGCCGACAACTAGTTAGTGAGCAGCTAAGTGCCAGTTGCTGTTCTAGGTTCCGGGGATGCAGCTGTGCAAGAGACGGGGCGTGGGCCCCGCCCGCAGGGAGCTTTCAGCTTAATGGGAAAGTCACCTATTAAGCAAATCTAAGCATTTAACTCCACCTGCTTGTAACTCTGTAGCTGCAACCTATCGCTTGTAAGTCTGAGACCAAGTCCTAGATGTGCACAAGGTGTGGGTTTATCTGTTGCAACTTATTCAGCATCGTCCTGCAGCACACTCCCCCTGGCTGGGCTACAGCCTTCTTGACCCTTCACTGCTAGAACATGCTGTTACTTTCGTAAGGATTTCCCTTTTAGCCTAGTTAATTCCTATTCTTAAGCCTTTCTTTTTCTTTTTTCTCAAGATGACCGGCAAGGGGATCTTAACCCTTGGCTTGGTGTTGTCAGCACCACGCTTTACCAAGTGAGCTAACCGGCCATCCCTATATGGGATCCGAACCTGTGGCCTTGGTGTTATCAGCACCACACTCTCCCGAGTGAGCCACGGGCCGGCCCGAGCCTTTCCATCTAGGATAGTTTCCCCCTGGCACTAATCACAGTTGTGATCGTAAAGTTACTTGTGAGAATCTTTGATTAATGTGTGTCTTTTCTTTAGACCAAGCTCCATGAAGAAAGGGGTCACATTCTTTTTTCGCTCTCCACTGTATCTCCTGCGTATCTCTTGCGATCTGGCATGAAATATGTATATGATAAATGTTTGAATGAAGAAAGCACAAATTAGTGTATAACCTCAAATCGGGAAAAGTGGTATACAGGGAAGGGAATACAGTGCTAATGGAGTGTGTAACGGGGACCCGATCTGGTCTGTATAGACAGGGCATGATCTGAAGGATGAGCTGGCATTACCCAGGTGAAGAACGGTCAGATTACTGCAGGCAGAGAATATCAGCTACAAAGGTTCTGAGGTCGAAGAAGAATGGTTCATTAGGAAATAGCAGGTACGAAGGTCCTGATAAAATTAATATAGTAGAGGAAACAAAGCCAGTGTAGCTAAACTAAAGAAAGGAGGAGGTGGCAAGAGATGAGTCTAGCAGGAAACTGCATCATGCGTTGTCTCCTCACGGAAGATGCTGGGTTTTTGGTAAAATATGACTATAACAAGAAAACATAGTGTCTATAGGGGATGGTAATCCAGACATTTTGGCACGTTGAGGTGGCCTTTCAGGGTCCTTTGCTAAGTCAGTTTCTGGTTATCACTGGGTTCTGGAATGGAGTGATGAACAAAAAAGATGCCTGCCCCCAAAACCGAGAAAAGGAATATTTACTCTTTCTTTTTCTGAATTTTCTTAGCTACTCTTATCGATTCTTCTATATTAACCCAGAATCACTTTGTCAGGTTCTAAAATAAATCTGTTGGAACTATGATGAGACACAATTTAGCGTGGTTATTAAAAGCAGGGTTTCTGGAGTCTGGCAGATATCATTGGGATCCAAGTTCATCCATCCACCCGCTGAATGATTGTGGTAGAAAAACTTGTTCTTAGCCTTGTTTTCTCATTTGAGAAAAAGACAACTTTCAGAGAACTGAATGTGTATATGTATTTTTCACCCCAAAACATACTTTTCTTTAACCTTATATTTTCCAGTAAAATTTTATTTTTAAAAATGAAGGTCTGGGTTTTTTCTTGTTAGATTCTGCTTTGAGGTTTTTTTTGGCGTTTTTTGCTTATTTTGCTCTTTATTTTGCTTGATGTTTGTGAGTGCAGGCTCTGGTGACATGGGGAAAGTCACTTATCAAAGTGTCACTTTCCTCAGAATTACAAACCTCATGGTATGGAGTGGTTTAAGAGAAGAAATATTTATACACAACTTACCCAGTGGGCATTTAGTAAATGATTGCTGCTGTTATTGGCGGGTTTGTTGGCTTAAAGGAGAGCCTTCTATGGACGAGGCTTACCCTTGGTTCTCTTTGTTTCTTCCCTCAGCCCGTGCCCTTCCCTGAGGGGGAGCCCAGGTGATGGCAGCCATAGCCCTGAAAAACCAGCACCAGGTGAGATGTGGATTTCTCAGGTCAGCTTTATGGAGGTCTGATTTGAAGAAAATGGGGGATGATAGAGGTGATTCTTAGAGCCAGAGAAGTAGGAAGCCTCTGTTGATTCCCATCAGCTGGACTGGATGCTGGGGAAAGAGCTGATGGTGAGCACTGAGCAGCCAGGCTCCAGGGCTAGTGAGGATGAAGACAGGAGAGAGTGTGCTGGGAAGCAGAAGTGTAGCCTTTTGCATGCTGAGGATCTCGACTGAGCTGGACAGTCCCATATTCTGCAGTTCCTCCCCACCTACACAGGGATCTTTGGGAATGAGAGACTCAGGTTGGTGATCTAGGGATCCAGTATAGGATGTGAGTGATTGATATCAGCAATATCACAAGGTTCTTGGGAAAGCAGGCAGAGGGACAGCTGAAAGAAGATAAGAAACAGGGGGCTCATGCCATTTGTCTTCCAAAAGAAAGAAGTTTTGTCTTCAAAATCAGGAAGCAAGGCCGGCCCGTGGCTCACTCGGTAGAGTGCGGTGCTGATAACACCAAGGCCACGGGTTCGGATCCTATATAGGGATGGCCGTTTGGCTCACTGGCTGAGCGTGGTGCTGACAACACCAAGCCAAGGGTTGAGATCCCCTTACCGGTCATCTTTTAAAAAAAAAAAAAAATCAGGAAGCATATTTCCTTCTTGAGGTCAGTACTGTTGGCTAAGTGAGGCAGTGGGCCATGATAGGAAAATCTACACTAGGACAGGACACCTGATGTTAGGTATCCCATCTAGCCTCAATGGCATTGTGGCCTTAAGCTGGTCATGTAACCTCTTTGCATCTTAACTGGCTTCATTTGTAAAGTGAACATAAATACCTTACATTTTGGTGACAGGGAAATTGATTTTTTTGAATTGTATTTTACCTTTTGAGACTGTTGAGTTGCTGGGTGTTGCTTTGTCGTTTCTTTCTTCCTGGTCACTTATGATCCATGAACCCAATCTTGGATTTCTCACATCTGTCAAGTCCCTCCACCTAACTATCCCACTGATATATCATCTTTCTTAAAGCTCCCACCCTCTTGTGATTTTCTACAGTCCTGATCACCCAGTTTCTAGACTGCTTAGTAATTGTTGACTCTATTCTCTCTTGATACCATTCCCAGAGAGCCACCAAGTCCTCTTGTTTCTGCCTACTATCTCTTCCATCTGTCTCATTTTTTATATTACTCCGATTTAGGGTTTGTCATTTCTTCTCTGCGATTTTGTTTGCAGAGCTTCCCACATAGTTTCTTTGTGTAGTCTTGTACCTTCCCATCACCTTCTACTTGTTACCTGCTATAGCTCAGGTTTCTGAGCATGGATTTTATCGCATAATCCAAAGTTCTCAAACTTTAGTGTACATTGGAATCATCTGGAGGGTTCATTAAAAGCACAGATTACTCTCAGGGTGGGGTCCAAAAATTTGCCTTTCTGACAAGTGCCCAGGTGCTGCTGCTGCTACTGGTGGTGCTCTGGGGACCATACTTTGAGAACTACTGTTCTAGTTAGTGGTGATTTATTCAAGAGAGACATTAAGGAGTTGATGGGGTCAGGTTGTCAGCTGGGCAGAGGATGGATTCAGTGCAGGACAAGCCTGGAATTGGAGCTGTTTAACTGTCCCCAGCTGTTGAATTTGTGTACTGATTGTACCATGGTGAAGAGTCAGATTCCAGAAGTAAGTGATAAAAGTGACAGGATTTGATTACTGACTGCTTGTCAGAAATGAGCAGTGATTGGGGTGTAATGGTGTGGAGTGAATCTCAAGTTTCTAGCATTGGAGACTGGGCTGAAAATGGTACTATTAACTGAGAGAGGGAAAAATTGTCATTCACAGTGCCAGTTAGTTTATATACATTAGAAGGGGAAGATGAGTTTGGTGTTGGGTGGTGGGTCAGATGTGTTGGGTCATCCACAGCCAGAGGCTGTGCTGGGACATGTGGGAAGGGAAGGTGTGCAGAGTTACTTGAGGTGTTTGAGGATGGGAGGATATTTACTGCATGTTCAGGTAACCAAGTTTGATACCAAAGTCTGAGGCGTGAAGAGAGTTCTAAACCAAATGCTAGAACTTTCTGGGAAGGTAGAGTAGGGGGCCATTAAGGAGAGGAAAGGGTAGCTATTGAAAAAGCATGAGTAGGGCCGGCCCATGGCTCACTTGGGAGAGTGCGGTGCTGATAACACCACGCCATGGGTTCGGATCCTATATAGCGATGGCCGGTTCGCTCACTGGCTGAGCATGGTGCTGACAACACCAAGCCAAGGGTTAAGATCCCCTTACCGGTCACCTTTAAAAAAAAAGAAAGAAAAAAAGCATGAGACTTGGTTGGCAGAAGCTATTACAGATTGTCTTGGAGGTATAAGCAGCTAGAAGAGTTACCAGCAGCTGCAGTAGCAGCAGCAATTCAATTCCAGAAGCATCTTCTCCCAGGAAGACCCTCAGGAAGCAGAATGGACTGCCCCGGGGCACTGAGCTCCCTCTGGTGGATGTTCTTGAGCACAATAAGCACAGCCTCTTGGTCAAGTTCAGGTGGGGGTTGGATGAGATAGGCTCATCAGGGTAAGCCATGGCCCTGTTCCTGGTACATGGGCATGAGGTTTGGGGTGGAGTGAGCACATGTGGGGAACACATGTGGAGTAAGCACAGATGGATTAGCTGGGCACTTGGAGCAGCAAAGTGGGAACAGGGGGGTCCTGAGATGCCACTTGTGAGTGGGTGTCTGGACAGATTGAAGCTAATTGTCCATTTGTAGGTGCTATAATGAAAGACTGAAAGTCTTTACAAAATCAAAGTGATTTTCCTCTAGGAAGTTTAATTAATGGGAAACTTTTTTCCGAGGGTGTTTGAAGTGTTAACTCATGTTTTATGACAGTAAACTTTGTATTCTAATGGAAGCTCTTTTAGTAATGAGAGAAGTTCTAGATTTTTGGTTGTAGAAATAGTAGTTTATATTAGGTCTAATATCCAGTTCTTTCACCTTCCCTCATTACTCATTCCTTATAGGACCCTTCCCTCAGGCCCTCATTATTGTCCCCTTGCCCCTACACTCTGGTCTGGAGCCAGAGGATTGGCTCTGGGGCAGCAGAAACCTGTTGTTTTAGGAGGTGGTGACCTTTGAGGATGTGGCTGTGTACTTCACCCGGACAGAATGGGCTGGTCTTTCTCCTGTACAGAGGGCCCTGTACAGAAGTGTGATGCTGGAGAATTATGGAAACTTGACTACCCTGGGTAAGGCCATTTTCCTCCTGAGACTCAGAGCTGTACTTTCTGGTTTTCTTCCTTCCTTTCTCCTTACAGGCTGGGGATGTGGTATGGAGAAGAAGGGGTTGTCTCTGGTATCCTCCATTAAGTGACTCCAGGACTGAGGCTCAATGACCAACTTCAGAAATTGCTGGGTAGGGTGAGGTCTTAGGTCAGTTTGGTCCCAATGTAGGGAATTGCTATCCTCTGGTAAGAGTTTGTCCCATCCTCCAAGGGGCTCTAAAGGAATAAGTACTGTGTTTTCTATTGTCTGGGGAATGGTGCTTGCACATGTCTTATAGGATCTCACTAGTGTACCTACCCTTAAATTTTTTTTAGAATAGGTCACAAATGCTCAGTTTCCTCTCAGTCAAAATCTCATTTGCCTTCCCCAGTCCTGAGCCCTCTTCTGTGGGTCTTATTCTTACTGAGATTCCTGAGGTTTTCTCTTTTGACACAGCAGATACAGGGCTGAAAGGTGCCATTTTCTTCCCCTTTTCAGGTTACTCGGTTCCCAAACCTGCCCTCATCTCACTTCTGGAGGAAGGGGATTTATCTTGGGGCCTGGTGGTGCAGGATGATCCCCCTGCAGAGAGGACCAAAGACGTCTGTAAAGGTAAGTGAGGCAGGTTTAGAACCAGCAACTGTAGAGTTTTACAGACACTGTATTTTAAAATGAATCATGCCAGGCAGGATTTAAATAAAGTAGATGCTGTCTCCTAATAGGTAAAATATGAAACCTTTTCCACCAGTCTGAAGTCTTATCAACATACTACCACTCAGTACATCTCATATTGCAATTCTTAAATCCATTGCTCCTTTCAACATTGCCTACCTCAGTGGTCCTTCTTCCTTGGATGGGATGGATTTATTCAAGACCGTTTTTTGAGCACTTGCCATACTAAACTTTGTTTAAGAAGCTCTGGAGTGTACAAGTTATGGAAACATATAAAAATCTAAAAAAAAATGTGCTAAATGCTGTTTTTGGTATATCAGCAGTGTGCTGTGGGAGCACAGCAGGAGGGGTTGGAGTAAATCCAGCTTAGAAGATAAGTAACACTCCTTCAAGTTTGACAGATTACAATGGTTTACAAGTGGGGAAAAAGAAGGTCATGTATCCAGCTCAAGGAAGGGAATAGAGCATCCAGTAAATCATTGTAAAGAACTTTGCAGTTTAATGTGTGCAGGAGAATCACCTGGGGAGCATATTTAGCAATCAGTATTTCTAGAGCCCACCTGCAAGGATTCTTCTGTCTTTTCTAGTAAGCACTGCAAGAGCATGAGGCTTAGGACTCAAAGCCTGAGTGGGACTTCCTGTTCTTGACTTCTTAGAAATTGGGGCTGGCAGAGTCTGCAACATATTCTGAGCCCCTTATGTAGCCAACAGTGTGGATGAATATGGGTGGTGTGTTTTACCCACCCAGTCGGGGTTGGGAAATCTAGGATGCAGTTTGTGGTGGACCCGAAGGGCTGGCTCTATTCTGGAGAACTTACAGAAACGGACAAACAGGCAAATCTGGAACAGGGAAGAGGAAATGGGAGAGCAGGAAAAATAGCGTGGAGCAGGAGCAGTGACGCCCACCACAGTGACCTTGCCACTAGTGACGTAAGCCTGTGATGGCTGTGTTTTCAAAATATTAACTTGGCATAGTGTGTGGTTTGATTCCCCTGAAGGAAATGAGGGGATAAAATCCTGTTCCACTATTATTATATATCAGGCATTAACTTTTGAGTGAGTAAATTGGGTAGGGGATAGTGGTGATGCAGAAATAGAAGGAGAGTGTGGAGGTAACACTGACAAGGCTTGGCCATAAAAAGGGAGAGTTGAGTCAGATAACATTGGGAAGTCATGACATGGGAGGAGCTTTTTGAATTTATACAAATTCAGATACGAGCACGGAGTGTGGGGTTTCTTTAAGATATGTAAGTGGATGGCTAGAGCAGGCCATTGAGAAGGGAGGTGTAGAATCTGAGATAAATGTCAGGTCTGCAAGTGTAGATACAAGTGTAGATGGAACCAGAGTTGGTTGAAATGATCCCCAGAGAGAAAATAGATGGCTAAATCTTAAATATATTTTTGTCTTTTTTTTTTTTTTTTTTTTGGCAGCTGGCCACTATGGGGATCTGAACCCTTAACCTTGGCGTTACAAGGCTGTGCTGTAACCAGTCAAAGTAGCCAGCCAACCCCTGAATCTGAAATATTAAGAGATATTTAATTTTAGTGAGAGAGGGAAGAGAAAGTAGCCAAGGAATCAGAAGTGAGTCATTAAGAGTGAACAGTGAAGTTGAAGGCAAGGGCAGGAGTTTCAGGGTAGGTGGTTTGCAGAGAGTGAGTAAATAGGAGATGACAAAGTTGATGCAGCACTTTAGTTTCTTATTTTGGTAAGTTTAGAAATGAAAGAAAATATAGTAAATGTTCAAAACTCAGTCTTGATTATGACCCTCAGTAGGCATTACATTTTGCAGCAGAACCTTTTCCCTCATGTGTATTCTGAAAAAAGAGTATCAGGAAATAAAATTTACCCTTACTGTTGCAATGAATGTGAATATTTTCAATTCTAATGTAGACTACTGGCATCTTTCTTTAAAAAACTGTTTGATAGTAATGCACTGTTATCAATTTCATGACCAATGGCTAGGCAGTTTGAAAAACACTCTAAGAAAAAATTGGATGTGAAGGGATGATCATTAAGCCCAAGTGAATTTGAGAATCTAGAGGAGGAGGTTGAAGATGAATAGAAGATACAGCTGCTCGAACAGTGTAGCAGAGGAAGTGCGAGGAGTGGGGCTCCAGGGTGACTGACAAGTGTGAGACTTGAAAGGGCAGTTTGGGGTGGGAGGATGTGGAAATGGAAGGGAAACAGGGTGAGGGCACTGCACCTGCACAGCTTTGGTTTCTTTCAGCAGGAAGGAGGTGACGATGACTGGAACACTAGGCAGGTAGGGGTTCAACTGGGGTGTAGGGAAATGGAGATTGTTTGGAAGAACTGCTGGGGGGATCCTGAGCAAGATGAATAGCAAGATGAATGGTGGAGTATGTGGCATCAGGGAAAATAGAGAGTTTTGGGGTCATCGATTGCTCAGTCTTGATCTTATGACATTGAACAGCCTAGTAGCAAGAAAAAGGAGGGGTGTGAGAACAGACGCCTAGGTTCCCAGTTGTCTTGTTCACTCTTTTTTGGACTGTTGGTTATCATGTTTGTTTCAGTTTCAGATCTCTCCTCTTCCAACGTTCTCCTGAGGTCCCTTACACTTTTAACCCACACTCATAGATGAACTTAATTAAGCAGCAGGCCAGTCACAGATAACCCCAATTAATGTTAAAACAAGGCCCAGCATTTTATATAAAATAGATTACCTTTGACTTAGATAAAATGTCATCTAATCTTTAGAAACACAAATGCCATTTTATGGGCTGCTGTGTGTCTCCTTTTTGCTAATAGGAGAAAGAATACTCTGCAGTCTTGGTGCGTTTAAGTAAACTGGGTTCTTCCCTTTCCAAATAGGCAGAGAGTCTAGGACAGTAGTTTCTTTTCATGTTTGAGATTTAAATTTTCAGAGTCTAGTGACGAGACAAAGCAATTGCCAACAGATTTAGAGTATTCACTCATGTCCATATCCAATCTGTGGACCTGCAGTTAAGAACCTCTAGACAAGGTCATCATGTAGCATGTTGGGGGTAATGTCCTCTAAGTACTTCTGTGATTTTCTTTCTCTGTCTTGCAACAACCTAGTGCCCTTATTTTTTAAGTTTAAAAAAATTTTTTTTGGTGGCTTCTGGTACAGGGATTGAACCCTGGACCTTGGTGTTATCAACACCATGTTGTACCTAGTATCCTTAATGCTCCAGTCTTTTGGGCCATCTGCAGGGCATGAATTGTTAAAAGGAACAACAATTCTTCCATTGTCTTTGCTTTCTGACTCTGTTCTGTTTTATTTTTGGATTGTGAGTCTTGCCAGCCTCAGTGTCACTACTTGCTTTTAGGAACCTGCGCCTTCTTTGGCATTTTCTAGTCCTGTAAATACCATAGATTTAAAAGATGATAGGGATGACCAGAAGTCATTCAAATTTAGAGCAGAAAAGCTTAGGAAAAAATACTTTAAGTGATGTGTGCACTGATAGCTTGTTCTACCTTGACTCTTCTCTGTCTGTGTGATATTTGGCACTTTCATTTTAGTGGCGTTGTCTTTCTAGCAGGCTGATGTGGAGATTGGGATGATATCTTTCAAAGCCTTATAATTTTCTTTTTTGGTGTTTGGCTGGTACGAGGATCCACCTATAATTTTCAGCTCTTTTGTTTCTAGTATAATTCTAAGGTGGCATTTATATTCTTTTTCTTATGTTAGATACCGAGACCACCACTGACAATGAGTCCACACCAACACAAAGAATATCCAAAGAAAGAAACATAGTGATGTCATATGGGCTGCCGAAGAGTGTCTCTCAGAGAACCAACTTCCCAGAAACATATGAAATGAAGAAGCACCAGGAAATCTCCGCAGTGAAGAATTTTAAAGGAAAGGTTTCAAGAATTCACTATGCAAGGAAACCCTTCAGATGTGAGGAGTGTGGGAAATGCTTTACCTATTTTTCTTACTACGTTAGACACCAGAGAATTCACACTGGGGAGAAACCCTTTGAGTGTAATGAGTGTGGAAAAGCCTTTAATGGCAATTCTTCATTAATCCGACATCAGAGGATCCACACTGGAGAGAAACCGTATCAGTGTGAGGAGTGTGGGAGAGCCTTTAATGACAATGCAAATCTGATCAGGCATCAGAGAATCCACAGTGGGGACAGACCCTATCACTGTATGGATTGTGGAAATAGTTTCACCAGTAGTTCCGAGTTTGTTATACACCAGAGAATACACACTGGGGAGAAACCCTATGAGTGTAATGAGTGTGGAAAAGCTTTTGTTGGTAATTCACCGCTGATTCGCCATCAGAAAATCCACACTGGAGAGAAACCCTATGAGTGTAATGAATGTGGCAAAAGTTTCGGAAGGACTTCCCATCTTAGCCAACATCAACGCATTCACACAGGGGAAAAGCCTTATTCTTGTAAAGTATGCGGACAAGCCTTCAATTTTTATACAAAACTAACTCGGCACCAGAGGATTCACAGTGAGAAGAAACCCTTTGACTGTGTAGATTGTGGAAAAGCCTTCAGTGCTCAGGAACAGTTAAAAAGGCATCTGAGAATTCATACTCAGGAATCTTCCTATCCATGTGATGAGTGTGGAAAAGTCTTCACTGGCAAAAGAAATCTTCTTCAGCATCAAAGAATCCATACTGGAAAGAAACTCTATGATTGTAACAAGTATGAAAAAACCTTTAGGACTTCTTCCCAGCCAGGTCATCGTGAGCATGTCCACTCTGGAGAGAAGTCTGTGCTGGACATTTGTCATTTTGGCCTCCCAGAATTTTTTACCCCCTTTTACTGGTAACAGTGCATGCACTTTCCTTTTGGATTCCATTTTCCATTCGGGAGTGGAATGTGTGACACAGGCCTGGCTCAGCTGCACATTCCTTTCCTCAGGACCAAGTTACTGGTTCAGATGTCAGTAGGTGGTCCACTATGGTCCAGTGAGAGTGTATTATTCCGTTTGTGTTGCTGTAACAGAAATACCTAAGACTGGGTAATTTATAAAGAACAGAGGTTTATTTGGCTTACAATTCTGGGACAGTTGCATCTGGCATTGGCCTCAGGATGCTTCTACTCATAGCAGAAAGCGGCAAGCAGCCAGTCGGTACAGGCAGACCACATGGCGAGGAAGCGAGAGAGGAGGTGCCAGGGTCTTTTTAAACAATCAGCTCTTGCGGGAACTAATAGAGGGAGAACTCACTCATTAATCCCCCCACCTAGGGAGAGCACTAATCCATTCATGAGGGATCTGCCGAAGCTCCAGTGGCGCAATTGGTTAGCGCGCGGTACTTATATGAGGGATCTGCCCCCATAACTCAAACTGCCACGCTGGGGATCAGATTTCCACATGAGTTTTGGGGGGACAACACATCCAAACTCAGAGAGTTTCAGGATGTGGCAAGAGCTAGTAGGAAGAAAAATGTGGGTACTTCAAAAATTTAATGGAAAGATTTATATTAGCTTTCAGGTCTATTTTTCCACGAACTTTTTGAAGTTCCCTTGTACTTTTTTCATTGGTTTTAAAGCTGAGAGTAGCTCTGGATTCTTGTGGAGTCTGAGAATAAAGTTAACACAGCAGAATAGATATCTTAGTGTTGTAGAGCATTGAAGATATTGTTTGAGCAACTGAATAACTCCAGATGGACCATAGCTGAAGCTGGAATACATGTAGGTTTTTAAATTCTAGTAACCAGTAAATTCCACTTTTTCTTTCGTGCTTAGGCAAGTTTGAGTTAGGTTTTCTTTCCTTGGAACAGAATTTTTATTTATACAGACCTTTATCAGTGTAACAGTTATTTGAAAAGTCTAGGGCCGGCCCGTGGCTCACTCAGGAGAGTGTGGTGCTGATAACACCAGGGCCGCGGGTTTGGATCCTATATAGGGATGGCCGGTTCGCTCACTGGCTGAGCATGGTGCTGACAACACCAAGCCAAGGGTTAAGATCCCCTTACCGGTCATCTTTAGAGAAAAGAAAAAAAAAAGTCTTCAGGGATAACATATTTGATGATGGAGAAATATTTTGTCTGTATGATATATGGGAAAGACTTTAGCTATAGGCCTGACAGTCCCCAAACCCCATGATTGTGATGAGATTGGCCTGTGCAGCATTACAATGGGTTTTCCAGTCTACACAGCACCAGTGGACAGAAGTTCAAACAACTTAAGCTCTGTAGTAAAAATTTTGATGTTACTATAAATCTATGTCTGCATCAGTGAATCCATTCTCAAGAGAAGTCAACTATGAAACAAAGTTTTCACTCTTAAAGCTTTCATTTTCTGTTTACTCAGTTATTTTTTTGTTTTGGCATTTTTTTGCGGGGGTTAGGGGGGCTAGTCAGTATGGTAATCTGAACCTTTGACCTTTGTGTTATCAGCACTGTGCTCTAACCAAGTAGGCAAAGCTCACAGCCCTTCAGTTTTTATTTGGAATGACTGCTATTCTAGTCATTAAACTGGTAAATGCCAGGCTATTATATCTTTTATAGCTTGGCATTTACCAGTTTAATGCCTGGAATAGCATGCTCACCCTGCCCTTTGATCTCGTTAATGGGCCAAGGACATGCTCTGGTTCTCAGTCAGGCACACTGCAGAGATGCCCTGATAGGGAAACAAAGAGTGGGCCCTTTTCTTTGGATGATGAATGTAATCACTCACTTCCCTCCCATGTGCCCTTCTGCCAGCCAGTGTTGGAGTCTCCTACCTAATTCCAGACTCTACCTGCTCCCTGAAGTCTAACAGCTGGGTGGCTTCACCCCTCTTCCTTACTTGCCAGCAAGTGGGATGAGCAATTGTATCACATGCTTGGACTGACCAAGAGAATAATAAGCTGGGAGAATCACTTTTTAAGTAAACATTTTTTTAGTTGAAGCATAACATAAAAATGCACAAGTCATAGGTGTACAACTTGAATTTTTACAAAGAAAATAGCCATGTAATGGCCCAGATGGAGAGAGAGAGAATATACCAGCATGTTTTAAGTCTCCCTCTACCCCATTCCGGTCATTACTTCTTTCTTGCCATAACCTCTATTCTGACTTATATCACCACAAATTATTTTGCTTGTTTTTGTAGTTTTACATAAATGGAATCATCGGTATAGACACAGTCATTGCTGCATAGTATTCCATTGCATGGATATACCACCATTTATTCCCTACCATTGGCGGGCATTTGGCTTATTTTAGGGAAATAATTTTGCAGACAGAAAATCTAAGTCACCCAGAAAAGAAACTGGTTAAAGTATCCAGGGTCAGGGGCTGTTAGTTTCACATGTTGCTGCTTCAGGTATAGCTGCCCTTTTGTATATGATGAGAGCAGTAATATTTTGGGGCACTTGCCATGTGCCAGACATTTTACTAATCACTACACAACATTTACTCAATACAACAACTTTATGAAGAAGGTGCTGTAATTAGCTCCATGTTACAGTTAAGGAAATTACGTTGCTCAAGGTCGCAGTAACAGAGTACGGATTCAAATACAGGCAGCCTGGTGTCAGAGCTCATTTTCTAACAACGCAGTGTATTGGGGTTCTTCAGAGAGATAGAATCAATAGGATATTTTATAAATATATGAGAGGGGATTTATTAGGGACATTAGCTCACACGATTGTGAAGAGAAGTCCCACAATAGGCTGTCTGCAAGATGGATGCTGGTAGCGCGGCTCAGTCTGAGGCTGAAGCCTCAGAATCAGGGAAGCTGATGGTATCCTTGGCATAAGTCCTTCAACCCAAAAGCTGAAGAGTCTCAAGCTCTGATGTCCACAAACAGGAGAGAAGAGTGTATCCCAGCTCCTGAGGATAGAGGGAAAGATTTGCCTTTCCCCCCCCGTTTTCTGTTCTCTCTGGGCTGCCAGCAGATTGGATGGTTCCCACCGTGTTGAGGGCAGATGTTTCCCACCCAGTCCACTCTGGCTGCATGCTAATCTCTTCTGGAAACACCCTCATGGACACACCTAAAAGGATAGCTTTACCAGGTTTCTTGGTATTCCTTAATCTATCAAGCTGACACCTAGAATTAACCTTCACTCTCAGCATTGCCCTATAGAGGATGGATGTAAAGTCTGTGGCAACTGTGTCTCGGTATCAGAAGAGGGGTTGTTGGAGGAAACTGTCTTATGCTCTTTAGAGATGGAAGAGAGTATCAATCAAATCAAGACAGGGAGTCTGTGCTGGACTTTACAGAATGGGAGGTAGATGGGAAATGGGCCTCAGTGAGGGAAAGTGTAGGGTGAGATAGAATAATAAGATAACGTTTAGTACAGGCAGTGTCTCAATCTAGCTGCTGTGAGTGAGGTAGCATGACTATAGGAAGCAGAGGACCTGGTTCTTGGGTCCTCTTACTCTTAGAGGCTGTGTGGCATTGGGGTGTTGTTAAGCGTCTGTTCTTCAATATCTCAGCATTGGGACATGGGGATAGCTGAGTGAAGTTTAATTGTTTCCATTTTCCTGGACTTCCCTATTGAGTAGTTAGCATCCCTGGTCCATGATCCTGGTGCCACTGTCAGGAAGCCCTCTCCAATTGAACAATTGTCCTTGAACCAGTTATGGTTAATGTATTTGTTTTTTATGGCTTCTGTAACAAATTATCACAAACTTGGTGGCTTAAAACAACAGAAATTTATTCTGTCTCAGTTCTGGAGGCCAGACATTTGCAATCAGTTTCCCTGGGCAGAAATCAATGTATCAGCAAGGCTGCACTCCCTCAGGAGGCTCTAGGGCAGAGTCAGGTCTTCAAGCTTCTGGTGGCTGTCAGCATTCCTTAGCTTGTAGCCAGATCATTTGGATCTGTGCTGTCTTCACATCACCTCTGTGTATCTAATCTTTCTGGCCTCTTATAAGGGCATTTGTTATGATATTTAGGAACCACCCAGATAATCCAGGATATTGGCCCTTATCTCAAGACCTGTAGTCACACCTGCAAAAACAGCCATCTAAGATAACATTCATAGGTTCCAGGGATTAGGACCTGACACTCTTTTGGGTGGTTATTATTCAGCCTACTATAGCTAATTAGGTTCGTCTATATATAACAGAACCTCCTCCACCAACAACAGATTCTAATACAGGATAGAAATTTATTTTTCTAATAATAGAAGTCTGAAGATAGATAGGCAACCCATGGTGGTTAAGACAGTTTTACAATGTCAGCAGGGACCCAACTCCTTCCTTCCAAATTACCACTTGGCCATCCTCAGTGGGGCCATTATTGTCATGGTCCAAGGTGGCTGCAAGAGCTCCAGCCATCAAGTGCTTGTTCCAGGTAGTGGGATGGAGAAAGGGGAAGAAAAGCATGCCACTTTGATTTTAAGAAGATTCTAGGTACTACAGCACACTTGAAGTTAAATGCTTTTGTCAAGAACCTAGTCACATGATTATGGCAGGATGCTAAGTTACTAGGAAATATCTTGTAGAAGAGTGGCAGTGTACTACATCAAATAAATTGAGATTCTGGGGGAAGAATGAATGGGTGGGAAGCAAGCAGCCTTTGCCACAGTGCATGACTGCCATCTAATTCTACATGTCTAAAAGCTTTGAAAAGGGGAAATATTTTTGGTGTACAGCTGGTTGTGCTATACGAATTTAAAATTTCATGACAACTCTCAAGCACTATGTTTATCTCCACTTTGTGGGTTGGGAACAATGAAATTCTTTGGTACACCTCTGGATTTCGCTGTAGCTGTGCTGGGTAGTTCTAAGTGACCTCAGAACTCCCCTTGCACTGCTCAGATACTCCTCATGCCTTTCCACATTCTGCCTCAGGCACTTTTTCAGAGCTCATTTTGATAGCAAGCATAGCCTGGGAATGCACAGGATAACAATCCCAGGAAAACCTTAACAGTGGAGGACAGGAGCCTGAGGATAAAGGTTCCAGTTTCCCACCATTCATGTGGACAATAGGAGGGATTCTTTGCTCTTTTTTTGCTTGTTTTGGCAGCTGGAGGGTACAGGGACTGAAAACAGGACCTTGGAGTTATCAGCACCGTGCGCTAAGCAACTTTGCTAACTGGACAGCCTCCTCTTTACTGCTCTGTAAGGTCCCAGTGCTCATAGAATCAACCTCAATAATACCTTATACTGGCTTTTCCTCCTTTCCTGTTTCACTCCACCAGCTCTTTCAGTCCTGTTCCCCAGGATCATGTCCTAAATAAACACGTGCATTCAAGTATTTGCCTCAAGTTCTGCCTTCAGGGGAACCCACACTACAGAGAGGGAGACAGAACCTTCAGGCAGTGAGAAAGTCATATTTCAGTCATAGATATAGCAGCCTACTCAACTGGAGTCTTTTAGATGTTAGCTAATGGTCCATATGAGTGAGAACTTTCATGATGAAATCCTATTCTGTTTTCAGTGGTGACTGTACATTTCTGGTTTCTACTTCAACTCTTCTATGGAACCTAGTTTTTCTGTGTAGTACTGAAATGCATAATTTAAAATAGACAAGTAGTTTATATAACTATAGCTCTATGTGTCCTGGAGCTAAAATATGGTAAATATAACAGTAATCAGCCTGTAAAGAGGACCCGGTGATGTATGTCCCTCTCAGATCATCAACTAATATGAGGATTTGGATTAATTATAAGATCCTTTGAAGTGTTCCAATACACTAAATGATTTTTATTTATTTAACAAATATTTAGTGACTACTGTGTGCTGGGAAATATGTGAGGTGACAGGAACATGTTACTGATGAGCAAAATGGAGCTTCTGTCCGTTTCCTGCTGCTACTGTCCTGGTTCAAGCCACCAACATTTACTTCCCGGACTACCACAATTGATTCTTAAGTGGTCTCTCCACTTCTGCTCTTCCATTACTGTAATCTATCTGCCAATCAGCAGCCAGAGTATGCTTTTAAAAACATGAAACATATCATGACATGCTTTTGCTTAAAACATGTCAATGTCTTCCCATTGCATTTAGAATAAAATCCAAACTCTCTAACTTGGCCTGCAAAGCTCTATATTGTACCACTTTCTTTCTTTACCCCGGATGTGTTAAGCTTTTTTCCACTGTAGGACCTACACACACATTATTCCTCTTGCCTGGAATGCTTTCGCTTTGATTATTTACCTAGATATCTCATTCTTATCTTTCAGGTCTCACCACAAAGTCGCTTCCTCAGACAGGTCTTCCCTTACCTACAAGTTAAAAATAGTATCTCCTTGATATTCTCTCCTTAATACCTTGCTCTTTATCTTCATCACATGAATAAGTTTACAATGATGTATTTATTCAGGGGCTGACTTAAAGCTTATCTCCTCCACTACATTCAATGTTCTACAAAGGCTGTAACCTGTAAGCTTTGTTTTTTCTCATTTATAAAATGGATATAATAATACCTTTTGCACTTTCTTCAGAATGACATGAAGAAAAAATTGCTTAATAAACATGAAAGTGTCTAATAGCTAGTAAAGTGCAATTAAGATGAAAGATGTTTTCATGGGTCAGAACACCTATATGCAAGGTAAATCACTCAGAGAGTTTAAGGTGGCTAAATAAAGCAATTGGAATATATGGCATTTCTAATTTTATTACACTTTTATAACATTTAAGTTGTGTTGAGGTAATTTATTGTTACCGAACAAGAACAATATCTAGTCTCTGTCTTTTTAACTTTTCAAAGCCAAGTAACTAATTTTTATAGAAATCTGTAAGATATAAGAAAAATTCCCAGAACAGTCTTCCTTGACCATTTGGGTCCACAATAAATTCTCGTCCTTGGAATTCTCTTGATGTCAAGGCTGGGTGATAGGCAAAGACAAGCAGTAATTGAGGCACTAGGTGAGATGTGTCAGGTTCTGGCCAACTGAATTCAAATAGAGACAGGATAAGACAGGTGATGTGTCTGGAGATCAAGCTTAGAATACAGTCAGAGGGGACAAGCACCAGGCTGGAGACCAATAATTCTGAGGTTGGGTCCGGGACCTTGAAGAGCTCCATAAACACCTGGATGAGGCGAGACTAACACCATGGACAGCACCACAGTCTCCTTACTGTGTCCCCTGTATTAGGGTGGCACTATAAACACACATTGTGGTAAGCACTGCTAATTTCCTGCAACTTTTGACTCCTGTGTGCCTGGTGGTTGAAATCTCCTACATTCAGCATTCTATTAGAAGTCTCTTTATGAGAAGATGGGGGGCGGGAGTCTTTCTTTTCCTTCTACGGGACTTCAGCATCAGAGCTGATAATTGGACTGCCTTGAGAACTCTGGGGTTGTGACCCAGCACCATTGTGTTATTCTGGAGGTCAACATCCTTGAAATTAGGGGAAAATATCTGTTGCCTGGTTATGCTATGCAAAGAAGAATACTCAGGGCCTTTCCTAAGCACATATAAGGAGCAAGCTATTAGGCAACACGTGAGAAAGAAGGTATGTTGTACTCATTTGGAGACAGAATGCTTGGTTCCCATTCATACCCTCTCCTCACTTGCTACCCCCCAACTGTTTACTTCTTTTCAGAAGCATACGGTGGATTAGGTCTGCTTTCTCTTTGGTAAAAAGCTTGAAAACTTGGTTGTGGTTAGCAAATTTCTGTGAAGTTAGGCAAACCACACTTCTGAAGGAGTTTGGCATGCAGCCTCTTCTCCCTATTATGATAATGTCATAATTACAAACTTATGCATGAGTTATTTCTTTATGGACAAACAATGTTATCACATTGTGGATGTGATAACACCCACAAATAAGCTAGAGGAGGGAAGAAGTTAACAATAATCGAGCAACTACTGAATTCCAAGCACTGCTGTATGTACTTTAAGTAAAACAGTACATGTGGTGTATACAAGAACTATGCACTATTACCTAATTTTTTAGATGAGTGAATGTCTAAGTGATTGCCCAAAGTATCACAGCTGGTAAGTGAAGAAGCCAGGATTTCTCAGTCCTGTATATTTATTTTTAATTTTCTTTTTTCTGTGTTTCATTTTGGATAGTTTCTGTTACTATATCTTCAGATTCACTAATCTTTCCCCCCCTGCAATGTCTAATCTTCTCTTAATCCCACCCAGTGTATTTTTCATTGCAAATTACAGTTTTTCATCTTTAAAAGTCTGATTTGGGTATTTTTTATATCTTCCATGTCTCTATTTAACTTTTTTTTAAAAAAAGATGACCAGTAAGGGGATCTTAACCCTTGACTTGGTGTTGTCAGCACCACACTCTCCCAAGTGAGCCATGGGCCGGCCCTTTATTTAACTTTTTAAAAAATGTTTGTTTACCGAGTTGATTGGACTGATTTACTTAACTTTTAAACATATGGGACGCAGTCATAATAATTTTTAAATACCATTGTCTGCTAATTCTGTAGTGACTATTTCGGAAGTCTACCTAGATTAGTTTTCAATTTATTTTCTTGGATTATGAGTTTCTGGTCCTAGTAGGTACTATTAATTTAAACTTTGTCCTCAGTGATACAGACTATGTTTATAAATTCTTAGGGGACATTTCCACTAACATTCCAAAGCCTAGGCAGAGAACACAAGTCTTCTTTGTTATCTCTGTTTGCTCGAAAGATTTTTTCTAATTTACCCTTTTCATGGATCCACACATTTGAGTGGGCATATGTGTGTGAGAGAAGCCTCAATTCCTCCTCCTTGCTTCATGCAGGCCTCCTGAATATTATAATTCACCTTCTTCAGACATCAAGACTTAGAAATCACCATCCCTGCTCATATCGGCCAAAGCATCAGATCAGCTCCTCAGGGAAAACCAACTCCTCTGGTTTCAGTTTCTTGTTCACTTTCAGTGTCTAGGTGCACTTTTCTGTGAGCTAAATATTTAAAATAATGTTGCATATTATATCTTGTCCTAAGTTTCTAGATGCTAGTTTATATTATTTGCTACATTGCCTGAAATAGAATTCTGCCTAATAAGATTTTTTGTCTTAAAGTCATTGTTGTAAGATATTAATATAGCTATGACATTTTTCCTTTAGCTTAATACCCATCTGGCATATCTTCTGTTCTTTAACTTTTGATCCTTTTACATTGCTTAAATTTTAGTAGTATCTTATAAACATATAACATATTTTTTCTAGATGAACTTTAGAATCATTTTCACAAGTTCCAAAACAAATCTTTTTGAGGTTTTATTTGGTTTAACATTGAATTTATACATTAAATAAAGAATATTGAAAAATTACCTGTGTCTTTCTATTTATACAAGTTTCTTTGGGGGTTTAGTCCCTTTGTATTTAAATTTTTCTTCATGTATGTCTTAAACATTCATTATTAAGCTTATTTTTACATATCTTTGGTTGTTTGTGAATAAGACCTCTCCCTACCCTAGTATATTTCTATACATAGTGGGTTGAATTATCTGTTAATATAATTCACAATATCAATAAGTAAAGGAAAATTTTGTAATATTAAAATATTCTTGAACTCCTGGAATGAACCCCATCCAGACTCTTATTGTTTTGCCCCAATTTTCAAGAGAATAAGAAGCCAGAGCCATCTCTACTCTGTCATATTAAAACTGGAAATACCAAAAAAGATTTTAATGTCAGAAGATTGTCCATTTCCTTGGTGATTGGAGAGGAAGGGTTTCAGGGAGGCTTTGGGACTGTGGAGATAGAGGGTACAGGAGAAGAAGGCTTAGAGCTGAGCAGGAGGAAACTGAGGGAACATGGCTGCAGGCCCAGCGTAGAGATGGACTCCCAGAATGCTGAATTCTGAAAGCCAGCTTAAATTTTTATTTATTTATTTTTTTTAAAAGGTGACCGGTAAGGGGATCTTAACCCTTAGCTTGGTGTTGTCAGCATCACGCTCAGCCAGTGAGCTAACCGGCCATCCCTATATAGGATCCGAACCTGCAGCCTTGGTGTTATTAGCACCGCACTCTCCCGAGTGAGCCACAGGCCAGCCCAAGCCAGCTTAAATTTTTAACTGTTATGTTGTGTGATTTTCCATTATTCCTAATACCTAGGGGTATTAGTTACAATATGGGCATGGGAATTCATTCATAGAAGCCAAATAAATGTGTTTTAAATAGGATGAAATTTTATTTCTCTCTCATATCCCCCCTGATGGAAAGCAGTCTGGGACTGATATAGCAGCTCCATGACTCCCGCTATTAGCTGCTCTGTCATCCCCAAGGGCCACACCCACATTCACATGGTCCAAGATGCTCATTCTCGTCAGCATTCCACCCAGCCAATAGGCATATGGGGCCAGGGAGGGCATGTTCCTTGTCTTTGAGGACACAGCATCACTCTTTCTTACAGCCTATTTGCTAGAAGTTGCTCACGTGGTCACGCTTTGCTTTGAAGGATTCTGGGAAATGTGTTCTTTTTTCCCCTGGACTGTCACATGCTTTCCTAGAGATTATGTTACTGTATAATAATGGAAGAACAGAGGCTGGCAGACAACAAGTGGTCTCTGCCTCTCCAGACCTACCACAGAGCTTTTTAAACTTGGTTTACATCTATCCTAGTATTCTTAGGAGTAGGAACTTTGTGGTTATTTAGGGGGTCCTGTTCTCTTATCTGTAAAATCAGACGACTGGTTTATGATCCAAGCATTCGGGGCCAGCATTTATGTGACACCATGATCTCCGAATTCCTTCCTATTTCTTTCAACAAACCCTCACTCCTACCTAAAAGTCTGCTTTCTGAGTGTAGGAAGAAGTGAAAACCAGCTCTGATTGCCAAAAGCAATGTAATCCCCAGCTATCACTCTTCCTAATCATGCAGACCATTTTCCCATCTCAATGAGAAAAGCCATTTAAAGTGCACATTTGGGGAACCAGTGAAAATGAAGGTGAAGGTAAGGTAGAGAAGAGCAATGTTCAGTGTCATGACCTCAGGTATAAGACATATCCTTCCTCTGGTGGCACAGAAATAAAGTGGGGTTCTACCCAGGAGTTGGGGCTGGAGCCTTTGGACCATGTCAGCTACAAACGTTTATTGCTCCCCTCCTTTGTGCCAGGTTTTATGCTCTAGCTGAGGATAATGGTGTTGAGCAAGATAGATATAGTCCCTGCCCCCTGGAGCTACCAGAGAAGACCGGGTATTTGAATAAACTATCACCATTAAATATGTACAAATGTGCCAAGTACTCAGAATTACAGGATGTCGTGATAGCCCATAACAGGGAGTGGGCGGTGCCTTATTCTGGGTGTTCAGGGAAGGCTTGCTTCCCATGGGAAATGGGATTTGAGTTGACACTTCCAGTAATAGTCAAGATGGAGGGTAGGGATAGGAAGTGGAGGGCATTCTAGTTTTAGAGAATAGCATGTTCAGCATGTGGGGCTGAAGTTGAGAGAAGTGGGAGAATGGGAGTAATAAGAAGCTGGACAGGCGAGTGGGAACCAACCACCAATTTCCAGTGCAACAACACTGGAGGGATCAGAGCTGGAAGGAAGAAAGACCTACTCTATTAGGGGTGGGGGTGGGAGAACTTAAGGGTGATCCAATCCAGTGGATTTTTAGCTCTGTTTCTTCTCCCCTAGGGCTCATTTTTTAATTTTATGGGGGGGGGGGGTAGTTTGTTACATTGGGTGATGTTGGTGGGGTCGCTATTAACATTGTGGCTGGCAGCCAGGAGTGCCACAAATCCTGCAATGCACAGGACAGTCCCACCTACTGAAAAAAATTTCAGATTTTCAGATGTCTTACTGGACATTCATGGAGGTGAAAACCCTATCTATAAATGACCTGAATCTAAAACTTGTTTTCTGGATAAGCACAAGGTATTTTTGCACACTTTTAACACATGATGTTATAGAAATATAACTACTATACAATCGAAAGAAGATTGTACTGTGTTTCATTCAGAACTTTACCAAAAAGTGTTCTCCATTTGAATCACACTTTTGTGATTTTTGAAACACCCGCATAAGACACACCTTTGTGGCTTGGCATTCTGGCAGTCTATGTGTGATGGCAAACATCTGACCACTTCATTAGGTCTCCTACAGCAGTCATGACCAAACATTTACATATTTAAATATGTTTTTGTTGTTGTTTTTAGAACTGTGTTCCTTTTCTTTCTCCTTTATTAAAGTTAGGGCATAATCTTAGTTTTTAAAATGTGGGTTGTTTATAGCACCTATGATTTTATAGGCCATTATTTATGAGTTTCATGATAGGACAATAAAGTGGACATTATGAAATATTACGTTAACAAAAGGGGGCAGTGGGTCCGACAGCGTGCGATCCCCCGGTCCAGTCTGGAGACTCCCAAACCTGGTTGCACCTGGAGCTTTACCAAGACTCAGATTCCCGGCGCCCCTCGTCGAGTTGGGCCCCGCGCTAGACTCTGATTCTTGCCTACCCCAGTCCTCCGAGGAGTATGGGCCCTCGCGGCTCAGACCCTATGCAGAGGGACGAAGGGCTCCAGGTCCCAGCCGACAGGGCTGTAGCCTCAAGAAGCCGGGCACCACCGAGAGGGAGCGACCCTGGTCCTAGAGAGGCTCGGTCGCCCCCTTGGTGACGCACTTCCGGCCGCGCCGCGGAGCCGCCCGTGCGGAGGTGAGTGCGGGTTTGCGCGCCCCTGGGCGGTGCCCTGGCTCCAAGGCTCTGAGTGCGGTTGGGGAGCGCCTCCATCCCGTGTGGAGCTGGGTCTCCTGTGAGCTGTGCTGCCGGGAGGCCGAGCCCGGGGGGGAGAGAGTAGGAGCGGCGGTCCGGGGTTCTCTTCCGCCCTCCTCGACTCCCGCTTTGGACTTGGTGGCCGAATAGGATCCGTCCAGCGGAAGGCGAAGCCTGTGTTACTGTCACAGCCACGACGCACAGAGCGTTTAGCATTTGATCTGTTCGGGGAAGATGTGTCATTGCAGCCAGAGCGTGGAATATTTGTGGGGCTGAAGCGGACGAAGGTGATAACACAGTCTTTTGACATGTTGAGGTCGTGCAGGGACTTTTACCTGTATGAAGTTTGGACTGTATGCTCCCTGCCTCCTGATATGGGGTCATGAATCAGGGCCAAGTGGGAGCTCAGAAAAAGCAGAGTCCGCCAGCTACCCTGGAGCAGAAGGAACCCGGATTTTGGAGGGCACTGTCACCTGGAGCAGTGTCTGTCCCAAGAGGTAAATCAGCCCTACCTCTCTCTGTGGGGTGACAATGACCTGGGAGTGACTTTTACAACGTAATTACGAATTTGCTCAGTTCTAGAATACAAATAAAATAGATTCAGAATTGCTGATTCATACCCTCACGAGAAACATTTAATACCTATAGTACAGTGCAGTATTTGGATATAGATCTTTTTGTCTTTGGCTGAATAGTAATTAGTCAAAATACTGTTTTCCGAAGTTAATTGTTATCGTTCCCACTACATCGGAATGGTTATGTTATTCAATTGTAGTGTAGTTAGGCTCATTTGCTATTGTTTGTATTTCGTTTTGGGACTTCACCTCCACCCCATCCTGGTTGGTGTATATATATATATTTGTTATAAATATAAATATGCAAGCATATGTGGTAATAAAATGAGCACCCCTGCATACACCACCCAAGTAAGAAGGAGAACATTGCCAGTACTGCTGCATCTATCAATGTGCTCTGTACCTATATGTTATAAATATAAATATACGAGTGTGTGTACTAATAAAATGAGCACTCATGAACACACCACCCAATTAAGAAGGAGGACGTTGCCAGTACTGCTGCATCTATCAATGTGCTCTGTACCTATATGTTATAAATATAAATATACGAGTGTGTGTACTAATAAAATGAGCACTCATGAACACACCACCCAATTAAGAAGGAGGACGTTGCCAGTACTGCTGCATCTATCAGTGTGCGCCGCCTCATCCCAACTCCCAGCCTCCCACCCATAGAGGTAGCAACTAACTTAAATTTTGTTTTAATCATAACCTTACTATTTTAAATATAGTTTAATCATATATACATATATTATTTAAATTCTTTTTTTGTTTTTGAGCTTTATATAAATGGCATCATGGTGCGTATAGTCATCTGGGGTTGGCATAATTCTATATCATGTTCCTAAATTTATACATGTTTTATGTAGCTGCTGGGTAATGCTCCATTGTAAAAATTATATGAAAACTTATTGCTGTAGTTTCAATGGATGTGTGGGTTGTTTCCAGTTTTTTGGTATTAAAATAATGCTGATAATGAATATTTTTGTACATATCTCTTACATATGAGAGTTTCTCTAGGGCATAAGTTTTTTTAAATTTTTAAAAATTTTTTAATTTTTATTTTTTTAAAACATTTATTCATTTTATTTATTTATTTATTTATTTATTTATTTATTTATTTGTTTATTTATTTATTTATAAATTTTATTTTGTCGATATACATTGTGGCTGATTATTGTTGCCCATCACCAAAATAGGGCATAAGTTTTTAAAATGAGGCATAAATATTGAGTTTTTTCAAACACCTTTGGCATCTATTGAGATGGACAGTATGTTTATCTTTCTTTAATTTATTAATGTGGAAAAGATACTAATCTGTGTCCTAACAGTTATTGAGCTTTACTTATCTTCATGGATGATCCTACTTAGTTGTGATGCATTACTGTAATGAACTACTGGAGTCTATTCCTTAATATTTAGAATTTTTGTGTCAGTATTCATAAATGAGATGACTGTGGTTTTGTATGAGTTTTGTGCTGGCATCATAAAAAGAATTGGGAAACTTATTTTGCCATGCTCTGCTATAGTTTAAGTAGTGTTAGAATTATTCATTTCTGGGGCAGGCCCGTGTCTCACTTGGGAGAGTGCGGTGCTGTTAACACCAAGGCCACGGGTTTGGATCCCATATAGAGATGACCGGTTAGCACACTGGGTGAGCGTGGTGCTGACAACACCAAGTCAAGGGTTAAGATCCCCTTACCGGTCATCTTAAAAATATATATATATATTCATTTCTTTCTTCTTTTGTGTGGCAACCAGCCAGTCTGGGGATCCGAACCCTTGATCTTGGTGCTATTGGCACCATGCTCTTCTCCCAAATGAGTTAACTGGCCAGCCTGAGAATTATTCATTTTTTATATTAAAAAAAAATAGATAAATTTAACAGTTTAATTGAGCAAAGAATGATCCACAAATTCAGCAACAGGATAGGTTCAGAGTGACTCCACATTAGCTGAGTTGCTAACGTGGAGTCACTCTGAACCTATCCTGTTCTGGTTGCTGCTGAATTTTCAGTTGGCTGCCTGTGATTGAGACTCAGTTGCTTTTTACAAAAGTAGGTTACAGTCTGTTTGCATATCAAGTTAGGTTGTAGTTCACTATGTCTGAAAAAAACCTTTAGGCCAGACTTAATTTAACACTTAAAGATTTGAAAAGATTGACTCATGACACATCTGGGTCTTTACTGGCTGTCTTGGTTTAATTAGGTAAAAATAATCAAAGATTATGGAGAAAATCTATATAATATAATTGGTGGAATTGATTTATTAGATCCAAGTGGAACTATATGTTCTTCTATCATAAAATAAGTTTTCTTTTTAAACACCATAGAATATTTTTTTTAAATGGACACATAAGAAAAAAACCCTCAGAAATTTCTAAAGTAGAAGTTATTAGATCAGGTTATTTAAAGATCATGCAAAAAGCCTTAATTTATGAACAGAGAAGAAATTAGCAACAACAAACTATCCTAAGCAATTATAAGTCAGGGACAAAACAGAGTTGCTGACTGGTTATAAAATAACTAAAACATGAAATATTAAAACCTCTGGAATGTGGCTAATATTGTATTCAGAAGAAAATTTATGGCCTTTTGGGCTTTAATTTCCAAATAGGAAAGTTTGGAAATAAATAGACAAATCATGCAACCTCAAGAAGGTAGGAAAAATCCTCTTGTAGTCTAGCTTCCCCCAAGAGCAGAACGTGGGGCAAAGATTTGTGTATAGGAATTCATTTAGGAATGTTGTCACGGGCAGAGTGAAGGACAAGGTTGTAAAACAGGAGGAGGGAGAACTGATGCAAGGACGTGTTGTCAGGTTTGGCCCCCTCAACAGGTTCTGTCGTGCAGAGTCTTTGAGGAGCCTTGGCATCTCAAGGTTGCCCACTTGGGGGACTGATGGGGAAGATGTTTATCTATTGGCTTCCATCCCCTATTGGTCAAGGGTGGCCCTGCAGGAGTTAACTCCCTTGCACTTCATGGCCCAGCAGATGTCCCTAGGTTTCCTACAAAGGACAGCAAAGAGGCCCCAGGGGCAGGAACTAGGCATATGTGGTATAGGTCCTTGCGGAGGCATTGGTAGGTTGCAGCTTTGCAAAGCTGGTCAAGGCCTCGGTGAAACTGGGCTAAGGGTGGGACAAGAGGATGTGGAGTGGTGCTTAAGCTGTCTCCTACAGAGCTAAAGGAACAAACTAAGAAAGCAGGATTGGGGAGTTAAAAACAAATAGAAGAAAGTGGTTGTTGCTCCATAAAAGAAAAAACTGGGTCCTTGAAAATTAAAACAACAACAACACATTAAAATAAATAGACCACTGTTTAGTATAACTGTGTTAGTCTGTTTAGGCTGCCATAACAAAATACCATAGACTGGGTGGCTTAAACGGGATAATTTTTTTCTCACAGTTCTGGAGGTTAGAAGTGCAAGATGAAGGTGCCTGGTGATTTGGTTCCTGCCAGTGATCTCTTTCTGGCTTGCAGATGGCAACCTTCTCATTGTGTCCTCACGTGATGGAGAGGGGGAGAGAGAGTGAACATGAGTGAACTCTGGTGTCTCTTCTTCCTCTGTGTGGGCACCAGACCTGTTGGATTAGGGCCTCGCCCTTGGGACCTCATTGAACATTATTATTATCACCTCATAGGCCCTATCTCCAAATACAGTCACACTGGGGATTCGGGTTTCAGCATATAAACTGGGGGGGACACAAACATTTAGTCCATAACACTAACCCTGGAGAAAGGGTCTAGAAAGCACATATATTCAAAAGAAGAGGTAAGAAAAGCAAAGTAACTTCAGATAAAGAACAAATGAAAAGAGTCATGAACCAGTGTTTTCTACAACTCTACTGAAGTTGAAGTCCTGGAAGAAATGAATAATATTTGAAGAAAATATAAATTTTCAAGACCGACTTTAGGAGCAGTAAAATTTAGAAAATAATCAGTTTGCATGTTTTTGAATATGATGAACAAGAGGCGCTGGGTCACGGGACTCTAAATGCTATAGTGATCTCTCTCAGGAGCTGCAGCAGAAGTCCAAGCCATGGTGTACTCACTATCAGAAAGCTGGAAAGTAGGAAGGGGCAGCCTGGTGTCTCACTCGCAGCCCAGCCTCCTCAAGGTAAGTCTGGGCCACGCAGCAGGCTGACCTTCCATGATCTCTACAGAGGCATTAGGATTCTTGAGGACACTCAGAGCTCTGAGGGAATGGGGCAGGATGTCAGAGAGCAGCTGCCCCCTTCTCCAGGCACTTCCTTCTTGGGGCCTGACTCCCTGAGCCTCTGTGCTGGGCTGTGGGGGCTAGCTTCCCCTTTGTCCAGGTGCTGCTTCCTTGGGGTCTGCCTTCCCAGGCCTGTGTGCTGGGGCTGCAGTCCAGCCAGCCTACCTTCTTTTTTTGACGGAGCGGCTGGCTAGTACAGGGATCGGCCTACCTTCTCTTGTAATTGAGGCGGATGCTTGTTTTAGAGAAAGAGAAATGAGTCAAAGATCTTGGTCATGTTCAGTCTCTTGAATGGAATCATTGATCCATGAGTCTTTGTTTTATTACTTTTTAGGGTCTGCCTACATTTTATATACACTCTTTCGTATGTATAATATGTGTCAGAATTGTGAGATCCTAGGGTTTCTGGCAGCAGAGTGTCAATGTCAAGGCTGGGAGGAGTCCCAAACGCTGAACCCGTGAATACATTAGTGCTTTCTTCCGGTGGCAGCTCCTATTCGCACTGCTGTCTGAATGCAGGCTGTCTGCGTCTCAGGGCTTCCAGGAGGGCCACATTGCTCCTGGCAGGGATGGCTTGCCTCATGCTTGTCTCTCTCTGTTTCTCCTCAGCTACAGCCCTTCTCTGAGGGGGAGACCAGGTGACGACAGCCATGCTTCTGACAGCTTGGCTCCAGGTGAGCTGTGTGTCCTTCACTTTTTCCCATGGGCAATTTCAGATTGAGGAGAACTGAGAAGGGGAGCCAGGGAGCCTTGGAATGAAAGCTGTTTCTGCCTGCCAGGCTGGAACTTGTGGGAAAGGGGTGGTGTGGGGGGAGGGCAGCAGAGACCAGGATGTGACAAGTGGAGGTAGCAGGAGAGTAAGCCTGGAAGTGGAAAGGTAGCTTTCTGCACACTGAAGGTCTCTGCTCCTCTGTTCAGGAGCTCCCCCACCAGAGGGCTCTGGGTAAATGGGGATGTGGAAGCTGTCCATGCAGGAGGCACTGTGCATAGATGTGAATGGAGGAGAATCCCAGAGAATTAGGATTCTCTGTTGCAGGCTGTAGGGGAAGAGGAGTAGCAGGATCAGATCACCCAGAGGGATGGCTGTGCTTTTATATCAGGGAAAGGGGAAAATGATAGGAATAGGATCAAAGGAGGGAAAAGACAGGAAGTCCTGTTTCTCATTTTGTCCTTGTGAGGCTTTCAGGGCTTGGGGTACAGTGGTTCAGACTTTAGGTCGATGGTAAGAGCTCTCAACCCTCTTCCTCAGAAAAATAAACCTGCAAACCAAATTTTCCATACACTTTCAGGGACTTCATGGACCCCCTGATGCTCATCCATGGACTACAGGTTGGGAATAATCATAGTCACAATAACTCCAATAATATTGTCTGAGGCTTACGAGGGCCCTGTGCTAAGCCCTTTGCATGGATCATTCAGACCTGACAACCTCCCTCTGTGATAGGTGCTATGTTGTACTCATTCTGCCAGAAAAGAAATGAAAGCAAAGAGGAATAGAGTAACGTGCCCAAGGTCACAAAGTTATAGTGTGATTCATAACTGTTCAGTAATATGAGAACTGTGGAAACAGTGACATTAACTTGGTCAGATTTGTGATGGCTATGTATGGAACGATTTTCTGGGGAGATTCAAAAGCAAGTTGACCACTTCAGAAAGAATTCCACTGGTGAAGTGGGCTTCATTAAGGAAAGTAGTTGTTAAAGAGGAGGGATCCAATTCATGCTTAAGACATAAAAATCTTCAGGATGTAGAGAGTCAAAGGATGGGGGGCAAGGGGAGAGTCAAGAATGATTCCAGGGTTTCTAGCTGAGGTTTCCTGTGCAGGTGGTGCTGAACCAGCTGAGGTATGGATTCACAAGGTGCCAACTAACTGGGGAACAGGGTGGTGGTGGCACCCTGTGAAGGCATTTAATTTTGTGCAGGGAAGTTACTTGACCTTTCCAAAGAGGACTCACAGAAACACCTAGAGGTTGGGCTAGAATTGCTGGTGGAGGTCAGTAGGATCAAAGGAGACAGATGCTGTCAGCAGTTGTTATCATGGAAGCTGAGGTGGGCAGAGGGGACCTGCAGAAGCTGCAGCTGCCAGGAGGGAGGAGTGGGCTGGGAACAAGGTGCAGCCTCAGCCCCGAGTGGCAGAGCTCATTCACTCATACCACCCTCATAGCTCACAGGAAAAGCTGAAAGCACGGCAGAGGAGCTGGGCCAATGGCGAGGCTGCTTTCCCTCCTTTCCCACACCTCCCTGGAGAAACAGTGAGGTCATGGGAGAAGTTGGAAAGGATGAGGCTTGCATGGGAGAGGGTAATGAAAAATGCCGGGTATTGGGGAGAGCCCCAGCCGGGCAGCACTGTGCTTCCTCTGCTAGAGGTGCTCGAGCAGAGGCTGTACAGCTCTTTATGGGGTGTGACGGGAATCAGGTGGCGGATGGGGCTGGATGAGATGGGAGCCAGGACTGTTCTTTGGGAGTGGCTTGAGGTGTAAAGATGAGGGCAAGGTGTGGGTCACAGACCAGGGCTGAGCTTCGGCACAGGGAAGCCAAGATCTCAAGGGATGGCGTGGCAACTGCTGGTGCATTGGTCAGAATCTGCCAGTGAGAGCATGGCCTGTCTAATAGCGCAGAGTGGCCTCGGGAATTTGCTTATGGGAAAATCTATTTTCTTTCAGCCCCACTTACATTATATTTTATAAATGTAAAAAATGACATGAGGTTTCTATATTGTGAGAGAAGTCAGATATTCCGTGGTTTCCTGGTG
This sequence comes from Cynocephalus volans, assembly GCF_027409185.1. Taxonomy (NCBI): domain Eukaryota; kingdom Metazoa; phylum Chordata; class Mammalia; order Dermoptera; family Cynocephalidae; genus Cynocephalus; species Cynocephalus volans. Next base: position 127,637,560 of record NC_084469.1, on the reverse strand, counting down.
CTTTTTCTCAAATCTGTTTGTTTATTTATTCATTCATTCGTTTGCTTTTTCTCAGATCTTGTATTTATGTATTCATTCTTTGGTTCTTTCTTTCTTTTTTTCTTCTTTTCCTCTTCATCTTCACTTCTCTTCTGGCAGCTGGCTGGTATGGGGATCCCAACCCTCGATCTTGGTGTAATTAGCACTGTGCTGTAACCAAGTGAGCTAACCAGCCAGCCTTTTTTTTTTTTTCTTGGTACCAAATATTTTCCTTGTTATTATTTTTGTGCTTTCACAAGCTTCCTCCCCAGGCCCTTATACTACCCTCTGCCCCTCACTTAGGGCCTGAGCCATGGAGTTGGCCCTAGGGCAGCAGGAACCTGTTGTTTCAGAAGTCGGTGACCTTTGAGGATGTGGCTGTGTACTTCACCCAGACGGAATGGGATGGTCTGTCCCCGGCACAGAAGGCCCTGTACAGGGATGTAATGCTGGAGAATTATGGGAATGTGGCCTCCCTGGGTAAGGTGTCTCTCCCCCCTGGGACCCAGATTCTGCCTTTTGGGGTTTCCTGGCTTCCTTCTCCCTTACAAGTTGTAGATGGGGTCTCTGGTAATCCTTTACTGAGTGGGAACCTTGGGACTATTTCTAATCTCCTAGACTTGGGGTTACTGGGAAGGGTGAACCCCAAGCCCTTTTTGGCCAATGGAGGACTTTGTTGGGACTGGTGTGCACTTTTTTTTTATTCAAAATATTTTATCTTTTACGTGTACATATTTGTGGAGTACAGTGTGCTGTTTTAATACATACATATGTTACATAATGATTCATTTAGGGTAGATAGCATAGTTTTGTACTCCAGTATGCACTTTTTTTTTTTTTTTTTTTTGTCGTTTTTTCGTGACCGGCACTCAGCCAGTGAGTGCACCAGTCATTCTTATATAGGATCCGAACCCGCGGCGGAAGCGTTGCCGCGCTCCCAGCGCAGCACTCTACCAAGTGCGCCACGGGCTCGGCCCCAGTATGCACTTTTGATTCACCCTGTGGAAACTGTGTTTTGTACACAGTATGGAAAACAGTAACTTCCTATTCCACGGTGACATCTTCAGGTCCCTCCTCACCTTACCTGTGTCTCGAGTCTTTCCAAGGTCTCAGTGGACTCTGACTCTTTTGGGCCAAGGTCAAAAAGTGGTATCCCTTTGGGCCGAATCTCCCTGCTTGCCCTATATGAAGTTTCCTGGGTCCTTCCCAAGCCCTCCCACATCTTCCTGTATTCCTTAGGCTTGGGACCCTCTGGGGCTCTTACCTTCCCTCCCCATTGCTGAGACAACCTGAGAAGAGGCTTAGGAACTCATCTGTGGGAGATTATTCATCTGTCTCTTTTATTTCCTTCCCCCAAACCAGGATTTCCACTTCTCAAACCTGCTGTGATCTCACAACTGGAGGGAGGAGGTGAGCTAGGGGTCCTCTCTCCACTGGCCGCTGGAACAGGAACAGGCCCCCAGGACCTCTGGACTGGTAAGGGAGGCACATATTGCCCGTTATGTTGGCTTTCTTTAGGAAGAAAGCCAACTTTAGCAACATAATCATGTCACATTTATTGGCCAGCCATACAGAGTAAAGTTTAAATAAATTTTGATGATTTATAGAGATAAGTACAAAAATAGAAAAAAAAGAGATAGGTGCAATTGTGTCTGACTTCGAAGTTTGCTGTGTCTACTTCCAAGAAAAGATCTTTTTTCAAATGCTTTATTCTAACTTTTTTCAATCCTAATTTTAGAATCCTGCTTCCTTCAGATAAAATAATAGACTTTAGTAATTTCTTTGGTCCTTGCCATTTTCTAAGCATTGTCGTCTGTCTTAGTTTGTTTGCTGTTACTTATAATAGAACACCTAAAATTGGGTAAGTTTTAAAGAAACAAAATTTATTTTTGACAGTTCTTGAGTCTGGGAAGCCCAAGGTCAAGGGAGCACATCTGGTGAGGGCTCTTTACAGAATGCCAAGGCAGTGTAGGACATCATATGGTGAGGGCATTGAATGTGCCAGCTCAGGTCTCTCTTCTGTTCCTTTTAAAGCTACAAGTTCCACTCCCATGAGAACCCATTAATCCATGAATGGATTAATCCATTCATGAGGGCAGAGCCCTCATGACCCAATCACCTCTTAAAGGCCCCACCTTTCAAATACCTTAGTTGAATTTCCCACTCTCTTAATACTGTTACAATGGGGCTTAAGTGTGAACATGAGTTTTGGAGGGGACAGGCACTCATAAATCATAGCATCCAGTTAATGTGGACGATACAGAATTAACAGCCTTTTCACATGGAAAGGCAGAAGTGGTTAAAAGCATAGTTTTTAGACCAGACTTTACTGAGGTCTAATTGCAACTGTGCTACTTCCTAGTTGTATGATTTTGAGCAGATCAATAGTTTGAGTGTCTAAGATTCAGTGTTCTCATCTCTGAAAATGGAATGATAATAATAAAAGGAGGTAACAGTACTAGTCTTGTAGATTTAGAATTAAATGAGATAACACATTGAGTGCCTAGTTTATAGTGTGTGCTCAATTAAATATTTTTATTTTTTGTAGAGGTGGGGAGACAGCTGAATTTGCCAAAGTAGAACAGAAGGGAGGAAGTGTTCTCCATTCCTTGCTTCTCAAATGTTGATGTGTAAATGCATCACCTGGGTGTCTTATAAGTATGCAGATTGTCATTCAGTAAGTTTGGGGCTGGGCCAAGATTCTGTAGTTCTCTTAAGTTTCCAGGTGATGCTAATGCTTCTGGTTACCAGATCACACCTGAAGTGGCAAGGTTCTGGTACAAACTGAGTAGCTGCCAGATGACTTCTCATTTCCTCTGAGGCCCAGCTTTACTACTTGTATTTGGGGTCCATGAGATTCTCCTGCATTTTTTTAGTGAATCCTCTTTTTTTAAAGATGGTTTCAGTGGATTTTTATTCCTTTTGGTCATTCTACCAGATGATACCTGACCAAGGAAGGCACATTGTGGAAATGCGAATTTGAAGTATAATTTGCTTGACAGATTTTAGAAAAAAATGATATTATGAGGTCTTTAATCAAAGAAGTCTGGATTTCATTCTGTAGGCAGCAGACCAGCCTGAAGTCTTTGAAGTTTCTGAGCAACCCATCATGATCTTAGCTGAGGATAGAAAGCTTAACCTAGTCAGTGTGTATAGGTTAATTGGGGTGAGGAATCAAATAGGGACTAGGCAGGCAGAAGGGAAGGGCGAAGGGCATAAGGCCCATTTCAGCAGAGCTGACTTTCTTTTCAGAATGTCCAGAAGCCCCATCCACTGGCTTCTGTTTAAATCTCATTTGCTGGAACTGTGTCAAAGGGCCAACCTCACTGCAAGAGAGGGTGGGAAAATGTAGTTTTTTGTTGGGCATATTGCTATTTCAAACAGAGTAGAGGATGAGCTAGTAAAGAAGAAAGGGAGAGTAGATACTGCACCTGCCACCCCCATAGGATTTGGTAAATAGAAGGTCACTAGTGTAGAAAAACCGGCAAAGAATATAAGTGGTTGATCCACATAAGTATATGTGAAAAATGCCCACTTTTAGTAGAAACCAGTTAAATACAAAGTAAAACAAAGATATTTCACCTATCATATTGAGAACAATTATATTAAGTGTTGGTGACAGTGCAGTAAAACAGGAATAGAATTCTGGAGCTGAACGTGAATTGGTAGTCTTTCTAGAAAGTACTTTAGCAATACATACTAAGAGTCTTTAAAAAGTTTTTATTTGAGCAATAATCAGCCACAATGTATATCGACAAAATAAAATTAAAAAAAAAAAAGAAAAACAAAAAACAAACAAACAAACAAACAACAAAAAACCAAATAAATGTATAAGACATCTAGTTAAACTCGGAGTTCAGATAAACAACAACAAAAATTTTTAGTACACGTGTGTCCTATTCAATATCTGAGATATACTTTAGTAAAAAATTAATCGTTATCTGAAATCCAAAAAAAAAAAAAAAAAGTTTTTATTTGTTAACCTGGGTATTCCCTTCTAGGGCTGTACTCTAATAAAGTAATGGGAGCTATAGATGAGATGCATGTGCACAGTTCGTCATAACTTTATATAATAACAAAATATTGGAAACAATCTGAATTTTCAGTTTAAGGAGAATGAGTAAATCAAGGAACCTCTGCAGGATGGAATACTATTTAGCAATTGAAAAATATATTTTAACAGTATATCTAAAGACATTGGAAAATGATCACCATGAATGTTAAGGAAGAAAAATTTTTTAATTTGGAAAAAAATGCATATTTGTTTTTAGAAAAATGATTGAAAAGGAAATGATTGGGGAAGGAGGTACATCAGAAGATTGACAGTAGTTATTTTTAGGTGGTCATATTTCAGGTAATGTTAATTTTCTTCATTGTAAGTTTTTGATACTACAGGTGTTTTAGTTTACACTACCATAACAGAGTACCATTGGACTGGGTGGCTTATAAACAACAGATATTTATTTCTTACAGTTCTAGAGGCTGGGAAGTCCAAGATCAAGGTGCAGGTGGATTCTGTGTCTGGTGAGGGCCCACTTCCTAGTTAATAGACACCCACCTTCTTGCTCACATGGTGGAAGAGAGGGGAGCTCTCCAGGATCTCTTTTATAATGGTACTAATCCCATTCATGGTGGTTCTGCCAAAGACCCCACCTCCTAATATCATATTAGGGGTTAGGAGTTCAACATATAAATTTAGTGGGGGACAAACATTCAGTCTATGGCAATAGATGAGTATTATTTTTTTAATTGGTAAAAGACCAATATTATTTTGAAAATGCTTGCTAGGCAAATCCAGGTCATTCGGACTTATTAAGGGCAGTTATACTGAAACATTAGGGCAGGGGGCATATGACATGGTTGAGGAGAGATGAGAGATGAAAAAATAGTTACAGCACTTTGGGGCTGAGCTTTTGAGAAATTTGGGGACAAATGAAGAGTAGCTCTAAAGACTATTGGTATTATAGAAAGAATTTTAGGCAATGATCAATTTTAGGATGGGGGAAGAGGTGGAAGGAAAAGGCAAGGTTAGTGAAGCAATAATCTGGAGTAAGTAGGAAGAAGTGGGATCAAATGGGCTTTAAAACAGACTTTCTGAGGTAGAGAAAAAAGAACTTGAAGGAGGAATTTCTAGAGTTCAAGTTCTAAGGAAAGAAAGAAAATTCTTTTCTTTTTGCTTCCTGGTGCTGCTGACACTTGTTGTCCCAGTGTTGCTACGTGTTGTTGGATCCTGTACCTTTTCCTTCTTATGCATTTTCCATTTTCCTTAATAAGGAACTTAGTGCCATAGAGACAACTAAGAAGAAGCTGCAGAGTGTAGAAAAGCCTGGTGTGATGGAAAGAATGCTGATCTAGTGGACGAGACCTAGAGTTTTATTCTACTGCTGTCATTTTTAACCATCATGTTATTGGTTATGTCCTTTACAATGGCTTTGCCTTACACAGAGTGAGACTGGTGATGTTTTTAAATCATTACTCTAAAATGCACAATACTGAGACATGCTCAAAACAGTACTGAAAGGGCCGGCCCGTGGCTCACTCGGGAGAGTGTGGTGCTGATAACACCAAGGCCATGGGTTTGGATCCCATATAGGGATGGCCGGTTAGCTCACTGGGTGAGCGTGGTGCTGACAACACCAAGTCAAGGGTTAAGATCCCCTTACCGGTCATCTTAAAAAAAAAAAAAAAAAAAAACTACTGAAAGTGTATAAAGTAAGGGAAAAACCTACAAAACTTCCTGTGCCAGTTCGCTCAGTTTCATGTGCATTCTTCCAAAAGTTTTCTAGACATATGTATATGTATATGTATATGTATGCCCTTTATATTTTTATTTTTTCACACAAATAGTATCTGTTCTACATATTGTTTCTATACTTGTTTTTCCATTTAACAGTGCATTTTGACATCTTTTCATGTCAGTATGTATGGGTTTATCTCATTCTTTTCCAGTTCCATATTATTCCACCATATGGATGAACCTTAGGTTCTTTGACCTGGTCTGGTGATTTTAAAGAGCCTCCTGATCACTGTGATCTTTTATAGCACAATTCTTTTCTTTTTTTCTAATACGGTTCTTACTTGACATTTTATATTTTCTATTTCTTATAGTAGATATTGATATCCAGACTGACAATAATTTGGCAAAAGAAATCTGTGAAGAAAAAGATAATATGTCATTTGAACTTCAGAGGGACTTTTCCCAGGAAACAGACTTTTCAGAAGCCTATATTCTAGAGAAAAAACAGGAAGTCTACTCAGTAGCAAGTATGAAGAAGGAAAACAGCAGTGTCATTGATGGAACAGTAAAAGATGAGACAAGCCCCATGGCGGAGTGTTTCTTTAGTCATAGTCCAAACTTGTATCAGTGTCATACCATCTCCACTGGTGAGCAGCCCCATGGGTGTATAGGATTGGGGAAATCCTTAAGTTTTGACACAAAACTTGTTAAGCATGAAATAATTAATACTGTCGAGAAACCTTTCAAATGTGAAGAATTAATGAAAACCTTTATATGTGACTCTAAACTTAATCAGCATGAAGAAAGCTACACTGGAGAGAAGGCTTATCGATGTATTGAGTGTGGCAAAGCCTTCAGTGTTAATGCAAAATTAATTTGGCATCAAAGACTTCATAGTGGAGAGAAACCCTTCAAATGTGTGGAGTGTGGGAAAAGCTTTAGCTACAGTTCCCATTTTATCACACATCAGACAATCCACAGTGGGGAGAAGCCCTATCAGTGTAAGGTGTGTGGGAAAGCCTTCAGTATTAATGGGAGTCTGAGTAGGCATCAGAGAGTCCATACAGGAGAGAAGCCCTATCAGTGCAAGGAGTGTGGAAATGGCTTCAGCTGTAGTTCTGCATATATCACACATCAGAGAATCCATACTGGGGAGAAACCTTACGAGTGTAATGACTGTGGGAAAGCTTTTAATGTTAATGCAAAATTAATTCAACATCAGAGAATCCACACTGGAGAGAAACCTTATGAATGCAATGAATGTGGGAAAGGCTTCAGGTGCAGTTCCCAGCTTAGGCAGCATCAGATCATCCACACTGGAGAGAAACCCTATCAGTGTAAAGAATGTGGAAAAGCCTTCAATAATAATGCAAAACTCATTCAGCATTGCAGAATCCACACAGGGGAGAAACCCTTTGAGTGCACTGAATGTGGAAAAGCCTTTAGTGTCAAAGGGAAATTAATGCAGCACCAGAGAATCCACACAGGTGAGAAACCATATGAGTGTAATGAATGTGGGAAAGCCTTCCGGTGTAACTCCCAGCTTCGGCAGCATCTGAGAATCCACACTGGGGAGAAGCCCTATGAGTGTAATGAGTGTGGAAAGGCCTTCAGTGTTAACGCAAAACTAATGCAGCATCAGAGAATTCACACTGGAGAGAAACCCTTTGAATGTAATGAGTGTGGGAAATGCTTTACTTCTAAAAGAAACCTACTTGATCATCACCGAATCCATACTGGAGAAAAGCCTTATCAATGTAAGGAATGTGGGAAAGCCTTCAGTATCAATGCCAAATTAACTAGGCATCAGAGAATACATACTGGGGAGAAACCTTTCAAATGTATGGAATGTGAGAAAGCATTCAGCTGTAGTTCTGACTATATTGTGCACCAGAGAATCCATACTGGAGAGAAACCCTTTCAATGTAAAGAGTGTGGAAAAGCCTTCCATGTTAATGCCCATTTAATTCGGCATCAGAGAAGCCACAGTGGGGAGAAACCCTTCAGATGTGTGGAGTGTGGCAAGGGCTTCAGCTATAGTTCTGACTGTATTATACATCAGACAGTCCATACTTGGAAGAAATCCTATGTGTGTAATGTGTGTGGGAAAGCCTTCAGGTTTAGCTTTCAACTTAGTCAGCATCAGAGTGTCCATAGTGAAGGAAAATCCTAATGAGAAGAATGTAGAAAACTCAAGACTAGTGCTTAAATGGATCAAATATCAGATTCATCCTGCTGGAGAACACTAAGAGGGAAATGAATATGGCAGAGTGTTCACAGGAAACAGGTCTTTTCTGTTTCATTTAATTTTTAATCAGGAGTGGATGACCAGTTAAGAAAGACCATCCCAAAAGAAACAGCTTTGTTTTGTACTAATGACCAATTGGAAAATATAATGAAATATCACATTCCCAGAAGCATCAAGAAAAGTAGATTTTCTAGAAATAAACAATTATTATGCAGGACCTATATGGGAAAAACCAGAAGTCTCCTAAGGGCCACCAAAGGAAACTTGAATAAATGGAGAGAGAGAAACCTTGTTCTTGGATAGGAAAACCTGTAGTATAAGGATATTCACTCTGCCTAAATTAATTTATTTGTTTAATTTTTGACAATAAGCATGCATTACTTTTGTAAAGAGGAAAATCAATAAAGACTTCTTTTAAAAAGGAAAAATAGATGAGTAAATATTTTTATTTTCATGGAATAGAGAAAACCTTTCTATGCATGAGATGAAAGCTAGAAATCAAACATAAGGGGGAAATACTGATAAATTGACTAATCAAAATTAAATATTTCTGTCTGATTTTGTTTTAAGTAACTTCAAATAAGGTTAACAGATAAAGTACAAAAAGTGGAATTACCTTTGTAAAATTTGTGATATAAAGGTGTAATATCTGATATAAAAAGAGGTTTTAGAATTAAGAGGAAAATAAATTACCTTTATAAAAACTAGCAAATGACACTAATAGGCAGTTTTTGTTTGTTTGTTTGTTTGTTTTTTAAGATGACCAGTAAGGGGATCTTAACCCTTGACTTGGTGTTGTCAGCACCACACTCTCCTGAGTGAGCCATGGGCTGGCCCTAACAGGCAGTTTTTAAAGAGGCATAAAAATGACTTAAAGTGAGAAGAGATGTTCAGTCTCAGTAGTCTAAGGAGTGAAAATTATTAAGATTTTTTTCCATATCAAATTGGCATATAATCATACATGAAATACTATGTAGCCTTCAAAAATGACATTTGCTATAGATGCTCTTTATGTAAGTATGAAGTGCAGTCAAGAAGATAGCATGTTAGAGGTTCCCTATTTTGTAGTAGTTGGAACTCTTATACAAACTCGTGGCTCTTGAGGTCCTGAAGGAAGGTGGCTGCGTTGGATTCCCAGCCTCCTTAGTGCTTTTCAAGGTCTCTGGTTTCATGAACATCTTGGAAGCCTTGAGATACTCTTTAGAAGAGAATCTCTCGCCCCTTTAAAAAATTCTAAGCAGTTGGGCTGGCCTGTGGCTCACTTGGGAGAGTGCGGTGCTGATAACACCAAGGCCATGGGTTCAGATCCCGTATAGCGATGGCTGGTTAGCTCACTGGCTGAGCGGGGTGCTGACAACACCAAGCCAAGGGTTAAGATCCCCTTACCAGTCATCTTTAAAAAAAAAAAAAAAAATTCTAAGCAGTAAGGTATGTGAATGATGTAATGCTGTTAGCAATATATAAAGAAGGTTAAAAATGACAAGTTCTGTTACATTACAGCTGCCTCAGAAAATTCTGTTACAACATTCAAGTCCCTTAAATTCACAAGGGACTTTTTTTGCCTGATAAGTTATTTGTTAATGTTCTGCTAGCTTGTCATAAGGAAGGACTCATTATGCAGTTTTACTTAAACTTTAACAAAAATTCAAAGACCATTCTAAATAAATCTAATTATGCACTGTGAAAAGCTGTATTGAATACTTCAGAAGAACAACACAAGAAAATTAATTTCACTCTGCTGGATTCTGTGTACCTAGAGTCTCAGATTGCAATGTCACAGATGTTTCTAGCTCAAGCAGGATCATTGTGAGGCTAAGTGAGTACAGGTGGTACCCTGACTGCCTCTTCCCCTTGCTAGTAACTTTGCCTATTAACTTGGGAGTGTGAAATAATTTAAATAGTATGGCCTACACGAACTAATGAAGATCAGTGATTAAGTAGAATGGTTAGCTCTAAATAGTAGCAATGATTCCCAAGAAAATGACTTTTTGATCCCAGGTATGGCTATGATATACAATCTAGAAAAGTTCATTTGGTTCAGTCTACTTTTGTCTTAAACTATTAATAGCATGAACAATAAATATGTATTGTTTAGCCCCCCACCCCCACCCCCCAAAAAAGTCTAAGCAACAAGAACAGTCAGGCTAACTCAGGAAAGCTGAAGAACAGCAAGCCAAAGTAGAAAGTAGAAATAATGTGGCCAAAAGACATAGGCAAGACACAAGGACAAGGGAACCCCTCTTGTCCTAAAAGTGCTACACACACTGAGGAAATGACCTCTTCTTCACCATGCCCACCTGTGAGCTCTTATAAGATACATGCTATTTCCTCTGGCCCCCAAGCTCCTTAGAACAGGAACCAGTCCACATTTAGTTTAGAACGAGGTCCAAATCCACCAGAAGTTTTCTAAATGTGGCATAGTTACTCAAGGTACTTGAACCAGGAGCATCTCTCTTCCTTCAGATTCTCAAGTTCCAGGTCTTCTGGCAAGCCATAGGTGAAAACAGGAGAAAAACGCTCGCTGGTAAATGAGACTTGCCATCACCCACAAACTCCAGCCCCTCACAAGTGACCCTGTAGGCCCAGAGGTACTCTATTACTCTGCAAGGGCCAGATAAATAAGATGAATGAATGAGGCTGCACAGAGTGACAATAAGGAGTGGTGGGGAGGGTGGAGAACTGAAGAGTGCGTGCCCTACCTACTGAGCTATAACAAATTGTAGTTAGTCCAGAGGGCAGGTCTGATAATGCCTGAATTTTTTTTTTTTTTTTAAAGATGACCGGTAATGGACCGGCCCCTTGGCTCACTCAAGAGAGTGCGGCGCTGGGAGCGCTGAGGCTGCGGGTTTGGATCCTATATAGGGATGGCCGATTCGCTCACTGGCTGAGCATGGTGCAGACCACACCACACTGAGGGTTGTGATACCCTTACCAGTCAAAAAAAAAACAGATGACCGGTAAGGGGATCTTAACCCTTGACTTGGTGTTGTCAGCACCACGCTCTCCCAAGTGAGCTAACCAGGCATCCCTATATAGGGATCCAAACCCATGGCCTTGGTGTTATCAGCACCACATTCTCCAAAGTGAGCCACAGGCTGGCCCTAGATAGGATGAGTTTTCAAAAGAAGTCAGAAATTGGATTTCTAAATATCTGAAATCTCTTTCTTCCTCTCTTTGCATGTTAAGATTAGGATTTATTGCCCCAGAATCCTTGAACAATTTTATCAAAAGACCATTTCTAGGTAGTAATTTTCTGCAGTAAATCGCACAGCAAGAATTTATCTGTGGACACTTGGTAGAGATAAATGAGTGTACAGGAAAGAGGAGCATCACAAATTTTTTTCTCTTTTTGATTTTATTTATTTTTTCCTCTACTGTCACCTATTACGGGCAGTAAAGAAAAACTACTCACAGTACTTCAGACACCAGTGTGTGGGTTTTCCACACCAAGCAATTCTCCAGTCTCTGGACAGACACCAACCAAATGTCATCATTTAATTCAATTTTGACACTACCTACCTAGAAGTAGTGCAGACCCCACAGGTTAAGGGCTTAATCCCGCAAGACTACCCCCACGTCAGACACTAGTTGTAAGTAGTAGGCTCCCATGTTACCCACATTTCTGTCTGACTTGACTACAAATTGGGGGTTCCTACAAGACTGATTTCAGGTTTGATAATTTTCTGTAAGAGCTCACAGAACTCACGGGCCAGCCCGTGGCTCACTTGGGAGAGTGCAGTGATGATAACAGTAAGGCCATGGGTTTGGATCCCATATAGGGATGGCTGGTTAGCTCACTGGGTGAGCGTGGTGCTGACAACACCAAGTCAAGGGTTAAGATCCCCTTACCGGTCATCTTTAAAAAAAAAAAAAAAAAAAAAAATCACAGAACTCAGAACTTTACTATTACCAGTTTATTATAAAGGACATCATAGGGCCGGCCCGTGGCTCACTCGGGAGAGTGCGGTGCTGATAACACCAAGACCACGGGTTCGGATCCCATATACGGATGGCCGGTTCGCTCACTGGCTGAGTGTGGTGCTGACAACACCAAATCAAGGGTTAAGATCCCCTTACCGGTCATCTTTAGAAAAAATAAAAATAAAAAAAAGTAAAGGACGTCATAAAGGATACAAATGAACAGCCAGATGAAGAGGTACTTAGGACACGTTCCAGAAGGATCTTAAGTGCAGGAGCTTTTGCCCCTGTGGAGCTGGGGTGTACCACAAGCACATGGATGCATTTACCACCACAGAAGCTCTCTGAACCCCATTGCTTAGGATTTTTATGGAGGTTCCATTATGTACCCATGATTAAATCGCTGATCATTGGTGAATAACTCTATCTCCAGTGCATCTCCCCTTCCTAGTCAGGGGTTGGGGCTGAAAGTTCCAGCCCTTTAAGCACATGGTTGGTTCATCTGGAAACCAGCCCCCATCCTGAAGCTACTTAGGGGCCCACCCAGAGTCACCTTATAAGTAGGTGTGGTTGAAAGGGGATTATGAATAACAAGAGATCCTTCTCTCACTATTCATCACTTGGGAAATTCCAAGGATTTTAGAAGTGCTAATGCCAGGAACTGGGGACAAAGACCAAATATATTTCTTATTATACTGCAGGAAGAAATCCACTTATTGTGATTTACATAAGATTTTTTTTTAAACCTACTTGCTGTGTTTTTTGTTCAGGGTGTTAGATAAGATAATATGAAATGAAAAACCTGGCAAAATGTAAGCTATAGAAATCTATGAACACAGACATAAAGACTGGAAGATGTAAAGAATATCCATGTTTTTCTCCCATGTAGCTGCATCTCTTTCTGAAGTGTCTTTTAAAAATTGTGGTAAAATACACATAACATAAAATTTACCATTTTGACCATCTTAAAGTTTCTGGTTTAGTGACATTTAGTATATTCACACTGTTGTGCAATCGTCACCACTATCTAGCTTCAGAACTTTTTCATCACCCCAAAAGGTCACCCCATACTCATTAAGCAGTCACTCTTCATTCCCCCCACCTCCAACCCCTTGGCAACCACTAATCTGTTTTTTGTCTTTATGGATTTTCCTGTTCTAGATATTTCATGTTAATGAGAGCATAGAAAACATCTTTTGTGACTGGCTTCTTTCACTTAGTGTAATGTTTTCTAGGTTATTCTGTGTTGTAGCATGTATCAGTACATTCCTCTTCATGACCTGATAACATTCCATTTATTTATTTATTTATCCATATATCATTTGCTGGCTCGTCCAGAGCAACTTCCAGTCCTGCAAGCTTCATTCAAGTGTTCTATACAGATGTACCATTTTTTATCTTTTATACCATATTTTTACTGTAACTTTTCTATGATTATATATGTTTAGATACACAGATACCATTATGCTACAATTTCCTATGGTATTCAGTACAGTAACATGCTGTACGGGTTTGTTGCCTAGGAGCGATAGGCTATGCCATCTAGGCTTGTGTAAGTACACTCTGATGTTCATACAATGATGAAATTGCCTTAATGACACATTACTGTATTTGTGTCTTTGGATCTAATGAGAGTCTCTTGTAGACAGCATTTAGTTGGACCATTTAAAAAAATCCATTCTTCTGGGACTTCCAGTCAAGATAGCGGAATTGACAGTTCCCAGCGTCAACTCTCTCCCACAAATCAACCAATTTACAGCTATAAAAATGTAACAACAGCCAAGCTGGGGCCGCTAGAGCTCAGGGTAAGAGGAGGAGAGACCTACAGAGTTCATGATGGCGGGAGAAACCACAATGAGAGAAAGAAAAAACTGCTCTGAGCATTTTGGGCCACTGATTTAAGGCTCGAGCTGATGAGCGCATGGAGCAGGAGCTGGCAGAAGCTGCAGCTGTGCCCTTCAGATGGCATTACTTGGAGGTAGCAGCGGAGAAGAGGGTCTTAGCGGCCCCCAGGACAGCAAGACCACTAATAGGGTTCCCGTGGACCTACACAGGAGCAAGGAGCAAGAACAGCTGAAAAAAGGGAGCCATTCAGAGGCTGGTGAGTCATCGCAAGGGACCGGCGCATGGGAAGTGTTTGGAGCACAGGTGGTGGGGGAGACAAGCCCACTGGGAGAACACTGAGACACAGCGAGGACAGCTGATCCGTCCCCCAATCAGTGCAGGACCACTCAGAGGAGACTGGTCGGGAATGCAGAATTGCATGGGGTGCAGTTTGATGAAAAAACTCAAGCCCAGATCAGAGTTTCTACACAACACAGACCCACCAGGTCTCTGGAGAGCCGGAAGTACCTATAAGATCATTAAACCCTGAGCTTCACAAAAAGCCTTCCCTAGGGAAACAGCAGCAAAGCAGCAATTTAACTCAACCACATAGCTCAAGTACTGGTTCCCATAGGAAGTTCCCTGCTGTTAGAAGTCAGCAAAGGACAAAAAACTAGTTCCGGCCCGGGCATACGACCAGCACCTTGGGGCCTGCCTGGGAACCAGAGCCTTGGGGCTAGGGACTGGACCCCACTCCACATCCAGGCAAACCATGCCAGCACCTTGGGGCCTGCCCAGCCACCCAAAGCATGGAGCTGGGGACTGGACCCCCCTCCCACAACCAGGCATGCCATACCAGCACCTCGGGGCATGCCTGGGGACTCGGCATGGGGAGAGGGACCGGACCCCCCTCCAACAACCAGGCATGCCACGCCAGCACCTCAGGGCCCACCTGGTGACCCAGGGCATGGAGAAGGGGACCAGATCCCCGTCCCACAACCAGGCACACTGTGCCAGCACCTCAGGGCCCACCTGGTGACCCGGGGCATGGAGAAGGAGACCAGATCCCCCTCCCACAACCAGGCACACCATGTCATCACCTTGGGGCCTGCCTATGGACCTGAGGCATGGAGAAGGGGACTGGACCCTCCTCCCCAAACCAGGCATGCCATGCTAGTTTCTTGGGGCCTGCCTGCCCAGGGACCTGAGACATGGAGAAAGGTACCAGACTCCACTACCACAACCAGGCACACCACGCCAGTGCCTCAGGGCCCACCTGGTGACCCAAGGCATGGAGGAGGGGACCGTACCCCCCTCCCACATCCAGGCACACAGTGCCAGTGCCTGAGTGCCCATCTGGGGACCAGAGGCATAGAGAAGAGGACCAGACACACCCCACAGCCAGGCATACTGCCAGCGCCAAGAAACATGCCAAAAACATCACCTCCATGTGGGTGGCCCACCACAGCCACCACAATAACCATGGCTGCTATGAAAGCAGCTAGACACCACAACCACCACGCAGATGGTCCGCCAGCCACTGGAGTGCATTGACACAAGAGTAACCAGCAGAGATAAAGAAAAGAAGAGGATGTCTCTCTCCACAAAGCCCATTTCAGAGTGACAGAAGAAGCATCTGCTCTACGATAATATTGGGGGACCTGAAAACTTACCTCTCAGCATTGGACTGATCATCTAGGGAACAGATTAATAGAGTAACCATTATTCTTTCAGAAGGATAGAAGAAATTTAGGGTAATTAGAGGGGGAAGGGGAGAGACTGGACAAGGGGCATAAAGAATAATTACGATTTGTAACAATATATATGCTAGTGATTGATCAACATATCTCAATGTTCAACCCCAAAAATATGTATAATCGATTTTGATTCAATAAAATAAATAAAGAAAGAAATAAAAATCCATTCTTCTAATCTTTGTTTTTTGACTGGAGTGTCAGTCACTTCCATCTAGAGTTATTACTGGCGGGCCGGCACGTGGCTCACTCGGGAGAGTGCGGTGCTGATAACACCAAGGCCGCGGGTTTGGATCCTATATAGAGATGGCCGGTTAGATCACTTTGGGAGAGCGTGGTGCTGACAACACCAAGTCAAGGGGTACACTTACCGGTCATCTTTAAAAAAAAAAAAAAAAAAAAAAATCTTATCTGGCATTATCAGACATAGATGAGACAATGAGGAGCCTCTGCACTGGAGACCCCTGTCCCCTCACAAAGGCGCTTCTTTTCTGAACTGGAGCCCTGGGCCTAGAAGGGCCAGGATTAAAGTCTTTCTCTTTCAGTCTAGATCAGCATGCTCTGTCCCTGCAGTGCAGGGCACCCTCCTGCCCCAGCCTGTCACACTGGACGGGCCCTCGGAGAACGTGTGGGCCTTCCCTGTCCAGGTCAGGAGAGGAAATGGAAGATCAGAAGAAAACATGGCTGTGTAGGGCACCAGCAGGTCAGAGGAGACTCTGGTGAGAGGCCCAAGCAGGGCTGGGCTGGGAGGTCTTGGGCTGGTGGGAGCAGGACTCCAGTGTTATCAGCACAGCCTCATGGGGCTGCAGGTTCTGAGGAGACTTCTGCACCCTCTCTGTCCTCTCTGCCCTTCAAGTCTCTACTCCCCCACTTTTGTCTGTTATCCTCTGGCCAGACAAGGAACTGAGGACATCCTTCCACTTACACATTCCATTCAGATAAACTCCCAGCCTTCTCCTCTGGAGCTCCCCAGCCTGGGGGGGAGGGGGAGGTTCCGTGCAGCCCCTTCCCCTAGCTCTCAGGCCAGGATACACACTACAGACCAGGAGGTCCTCAGCACATCCAGACCTTTCAGGGCTCCCAGGGGTCTGAGCCAGCTCTGCGGGGCCCGGAGTCCTCTGCCTGCCCTCTGGCCTCCGCAGACTGACCCTCCCTCCTGCTCCAACTTGATCTCCCACTGCGCAGGCTGACGTGTGGCCCCACCCCCTACCGGCCACTGACATCCCACCCTCTCAGCCCTGGCCCAGCGTCCAGGAAGCCTTCAAGCCCCGCGAGACTGCAGTGCAGCGCACCACGGCAAGGGGCTGTCCTGCTGTCGATCCCCGCTGCCACTCCGCAGCGCACGTGCTCCCGGCCTCGGGCCCGCGGCTGCTGTCTCGGGGCCTGGGGTCTGGCCTCAGTGCGGCAGCGGGCAGGGATGCTGCGGGCCCTGCGCTGTGGGCAGGGCAGCCACAAGGAGTCCTTTTGTTCCCGCCTTTGCCCTGCTGCCCTCTGGCGGCCGGCGGGCGAGCCGCAGGGACGAGGCGGGAAGAAAAGCGCAGGAGGCGGGCCTTCGGCCCCTCGTCCACGCGAGGGCTCGTCCGCTGCTCCGATCCCGAGGAGTGGTCCCTCCTCACCTGCCCAGACCCAGAGTCTTGGGGCAGCCGGGGCTGGGAGCTGGGTGGAAAAACCTTCCATGGACCCGCCGGGGGTGGAGGAGAGGGGTGAGGCGGGTAGGGGGCGGAGATGATTTCTGAGACGCGGAGGTCTGGAGGGGCCCCTGAGCTAGCAGAGCAGAGCGGGGCCCCCGTGCCCTGCTGGCCAGAGTCGGAAGGACGCTCAGAACGGTCAGTCCCGCCATTGCAAGCTTTTCTTAAAAGCAGCATGACTTTTTGTAGGGACGCCCACATAAGTAGAGCTGCCGTAGGGGGTGTGGGGGAGGGGGAAGTTGCCAGCGGCCCCTGAGAGTGATCGGGCCGGGGCTTTGCTTAAAGGTCCCTCGGAGGTAAGAGGTGGATCCGGGACAGAAATCGGAATGCAGGAGTTGGAATCCAAGTGTCGCAGGCAGGGTCGGGAAGTGAGGTGTGAGGCGGGGGATGGGACGGCCACCATGCTCTCGTGGGAAGGGGCCTTGGGAAGGAATGGCGGGGTGGAGGCTCCCCGTAATAGGGAGGGAGGAAGGAAGCGGCAGCAGGTGAACAGTGAGGAGGGGCCCGGCCGAGCACGGTCCCTTCCACCTGAGGGCTCTTCCCCTCCCCACACTGAGCTCAGCTCAACTGCTGCCTCCCACCTGCCGGCTTCCCCAGTCCCCTTAGTCAGCACTGGGTCCCTGCCCTCTGCTTCTCACCTCGGTCTAATCCTTGTCACACTCTGCCCTCTCTACCTGGAGCGGCTGGTGTCCCGACCCGGTAGACCGTACGCTCGTGGTGGGGAGGTGGGAGCCCATCGGGTCAGACAGTCACAGAACCTTGCTGAGAAATACGCTTCCATTCAGTGGATGACAGCGAATCAGTAAGGGAGGAAGGGTTCTGTGCCTGTGGAAATACGTTTTACACATTTTCATCACCAGCAAGCGTCCGGGTGAATCCCCCGGGGTCACTACGCTCAAAGAGAAGTCCCGGGTTGGGGGACGCTAGTGAATGAACCCCACCATCAACTGAACTGGGCCAGGAACGTCCAGGAAATTAGAACTGGGTTGCTCCCCAATTTCCCTCTAGAGGGCGCGACAGCTAAAGACCTGGAGGCTGATGTTTGAGGTCCTGCCCAGGTGACCCAAACTCTGGCTTCGGTGTTGGCCAGAGCCTCTGGGAAGGGGCATCTGCAACTGACTGGCTCTTTCAGGGGAGCAATGATAAAATCATCAGCTAAACCGCATGGAGTTTGCTGGATGAAGAGGAAGAAGGAAATTTTGTTGGGACTTCCAGGGCCCCTAACTCAAGACCCTATGTCTGGTCTTGTTTATTTTTTCCTTGTGATGAAATAACATGAAATTTACCATTTTAACTATCTTAAAATGTACAATTCAGTGGCATTATACATTCACAATGTTGAGCAACCATCACTACTTTCTAGTTTCAGAACTTTTTCACCACCCCAAGGAACCCCATGCCCATTAAGCAAGCAGCCACACCCTACTCCCCTGCCCCGATCCTCTGGCAATCTCTAATATTCTTTCCCTATGGATTGGCTTTTTCTGAATATTTCATGTAAATAGAATCATACAATATGTGGACTTTTGTCCCTGGCTTCTTTCATTTAGCCTAATATTTTCAAGATTCAACCATGTTGTACCATGTATCAGTACTTCTTTTCTTTTTATGGCTGACTAATATCCCATTTTATGATATACCACGTTTTGTTTACCAATTCATCTGTTGATGGACATGGGTTGTTTCCACCTTTCAGCTATTGTGAATAATGCTGCTATGAATATTGCTGTACAAGAATCTGTCTGAGACACTGTTTTCAATTCTTTTGGGTCTATAACTAGGAGTGGAATTGCTGGGTCATGTGGTAACTATAGTTAACTCTTTGAGGAACTGCGAAACTGTTTTCCACAGTGGCTGCCCCATGTTGCATTCCTATCAGCAATGTATGAGGGTTCCAATTTCTCCATATTCTTGCCAACATTTGTTATTTTTTGTGGTTTTGGTTGTTGTTGTTATTGCCATGCTAGTGAGTGTGAAGTGATATCTAGTTGCAGTTTTCATTTGCATTTTCCTAATGACTAGTGATGTCGAGCGTATTTTCTTTTAACTGGTCTCCCAGTCTCCAGTCTTGCCTCCTCCCCACTCTTTCCATCGAAAATCAGGCTGAGTTCTCCTTCCAGAACACAAGTATGATCATGTCTTCCCCAGCTGTCTTAGTCTGTTTCTTTTGCTTACAACAAAATACAGGGAACTGAGTGATTTATAAAGAAAACAAAAGGACAGTTTTGCTTACAGTTTCTGAGGCTGGGAAGTCCAAAGTCCAGGGAACACATCTGGTGAGAGCCTTGGTGGTGGTGACAGTGACAGCAGAGTATCACACTGTGAAAATGGTGGAGCAGAGAGAGACACTAACCTCATCATTCTCTCTCCTTTTAAAGCCCTCCAAACCACGCCCCTGACAACCATTTTTAATCCATTCATGACTGCACGGTCCTACAACCTAATCACCTCTTCAAGGCTCCACCTTTTAATTACCATAATAGGATTTCCCACCCTCAGCAGTTACAGTGGGGTTTGAGTTTTAGGGGGACATTCAACCAAGGCACCAGCTTAGAAACCCTCAGTGCCTCCCAACTCTCCCTAGAAAAGAATACACACTCCTGCCCTCCCTACCCCCACAAAACACACCCTCCGTTCATCGGCCCCTAGAAGATTCTCCCAATTGCTAAAATATACTTCTCCAAACCTTTGCCCCTTCTGTCCTCTCTGCCTAGAACATTCTCCTGTGCTCTCTTCCACCCCACTCCCCCCACTAACTCCTCCCGTCCTTCATGCCTCAGAGCTCACCTACGCCCCAGGACCTTTCACTTCTGGGTTATGTGCCCTTCTCTGTGCTCCCACAGCTCCCCTCCCCCATCATGTCACTTTCCGTTGAGATTTGCAATCACCAGTTCAAGGGTCAGTTTCCCTCAAAAGACTGAAATCCACAAGGGTCATGGCCAGATCTGTAGGCTCAGTCCCGAATCGTCAGGGTCCAGCACAGTAGGGCTTAATAGAGCTTGCTGGCTGACCACCTATGGAAAGGTGGTGGGTGGGTGGGAGATGTGATTAATTACTATCATGAGCCCAGTTTGCTTTCTCTGCCAGGAAGCAGCTCCACCCTGGGTCAGACAGTTTCCATCAAGGGGGTCCCACCTGTTGCCCACATGAACCCGAATTTCAACCATGGCATGGCCTGAGCTCAAGCTGGGTCCCTCCATCTGCAGACATGGCCAAGGGACAACAGGACATCCCATCTCTCTTCATCTAGTTATTTTTAAATCTCCCAGATGCTTTTAATGCCTCTGAGTTTGAGAACCACTGCTCTCCTTGACTCTTGCACCCCTCAGGCTGCCCTCATTTTTTCTTTTGTTCAAATGTCTCAGTTGAGTACTCTACACCCCTGTGTCCCTCCAACACACACACACACACACACACACACACACACACACACACACACACACACACACACACACACACACACACACACACACACACACACGTCCATGTCTTCTCAGCATCTGACGATTCAATTCTTAGCAATCTAGTGTCTGGCCCAAGAATGCACAGAAGCCACCTGACCAGGTTGCTGAAGCCACATGGCCCCTGTTCCTCCTTCTTCATCTCCCTGCAGCCTGGTAGAGGGCCATGTGGGGTTGTGCAGGCCTGGGATCAAACCCCAACTCTAGCATTTCCTTGCTGTGTGACCTTGAGCAAGTTACTTAAACTCTCTGTACCTCAGTTTCCTTAGATGTGAACTTCTCTCCTGGGGCAGCTATGAGAGTGGGCTGTGATAATTCAGATAATGCATGCCCGGTGCCCAACAATGCACCATATTATGGACAAGACCCCACACTCCTTCTAGAAATCCTCTTTTCCAGGGGCTGCACTTGCTGACCCCAGGAGTCCTCCCACCAGCCTCTCTCACTTCTCTTTTTCTCTCCTGAGGCTCCTAAGAATTTCTGATCCTTAATGAGCATTTATGTGAAATCTGGCATCATCAAAGCCCTTCATCTGGGTCCAGCTTTAGGAAGGATGTAATCTTAGCTCCATTTTACAGATGAGGAAACTGAGGCACAGACTCCTAACCCATCAAAGCTCATGCTGCTTAGAAGTGGCAGGCCTGGGCTCTCACCACCGTTCATAACGCCTCCCCTGAGAGGCTTCCGTCCTGGGTCCTCTGTTTTTTCTGTAACCCTTTCTAGAAATTGCCAAGGTCCTAAATTTCATAGACATAAGGAAAACAAAGGAGTGTGTAACTTCATGATATTGGGATCAGCATACATTTCCCAAAGAAGACTGCAAAAGAATTAACTTTAAAAGAAAAGATAAACTGGATAGAATTAAAATTAAAAACTTCTGTTCATCTAAAGACACCTTTAAGGGGCCAGCCCGTGGCTCACTCAGGAGAGTGTGGTGCTGATAACACCAAGGCTGTGGGTTCGGATCCCATAGAGGGATGGCCGGTTGCTCACTGGGTGAGCATGGTGCTGACAACACCAAGTCAAGGGTTAAGATCCCCTTACCGGTCATCTTAAAAAAAATAATAAATAAAATAAATAAATAAAAGAAACCATTAATTGTTCAAAGGCAAGCCACAGATTGGTAGAAGGCATTTGTCACACGTATCTGAGAAGGGATTCATATTCAGAATATATAGAGAACACCTATGATTCTATAAGGCTCTCTCATAAGCACATTTGAAATAAGTCATATAGACTTGGATTTGCATCCTAGCACTGCTGCCCATTTAGTGACATCTTGGACAAGTATCTGTAAGACTCTGACCCCCCCAAATTAATTCTTATATTTCCAAATTGGGATAAAATCCATGCCCTGTATGAGTTTCCTGTGAGAACCAAAAAAGAGACAATTCACCAAAAATGGATCATGTGTCAGGATGGGGATTTATGTGCATATCAAGACCCCTCTACCCTTCCCAAATTGTAGCTCCTCAGGGACTTGGGCCTGGCCTTAGCCTGATCTCTGGCCCTGGCACTCAGCACAGGCTACGCTCAGAGTGCGCAGAGGCACATACCTGCTACGGGAGTGGGCAGGGAACAGCATTCCTGGATGAGGGAAGAGCGTGAGCAAAGCATGAGGGTAGAATGTGCAGTTAAGTACTTCGGGAGTCAGGTTTGGCAGGAACCTAGGGTATAGGCAGGAACCTGGGGTACAGGAGGAATCTGGGGTGCAGGCAGGAACCTGGGGTGCAGGCAGGGGTTGGGGGTGGATCTTAAATACCAGGCTGAGTCTGGGGATTATCTTGAAGGTGGTAGGCAGCCACAAAAGTTCTGGGAACAAGGGATGTCTAAGTGAGGGGGACGAGAGGAGGGAGAGACAGAGAGCTTTGGAGATTGGAGGTTGGGGTTGGTAAAAGATTTCTCTCTAAGTATAAGTAGCAGCCATCTCAGGACTTCTGCTTCAAAAGAAGGAAGCCAATGAATGAGAAAGGAACCAGAGGAGAGGAGAGTGGATTCAGTGGGGAGGAGGCAGCCAGGGGCAGGAGGCAAATGTTGGGGGTAGCGGGAGCAGAGCAGGAGAGGCGTCCAGCTTCAACACCCCTTCCCCTCCTTCCAGAAAGAGACCACCAGACCAGGGTCCACGGCGCTTCTCAAACCTGGTTCCCAGACCTGCAGCCGCAGGGCATCCACAGCCACAGGGCTGTCACCACCACCAGGAGCTTGTCAGAAATACAAGGTCTCAGGCTCCTCCCTAGACCCCTGAATTAGGATTTCTGGGGGGTGGGCCCAGCCCTCAGTTTAAACAAAAGCCCTCAGGGGATTGATGTGCGCTCAAATTTAAGACCTGCTGGATGAGACAGCCATGGGAAAGAAAGGCTTCCCTGGCCCTCGCCTTCAGAGACGCTGGTAGAAGACGACAGGCCCAACCAGGCAAGTCCAGCCCAGAGCAGGGGCAGAAAAGGCAAGTGGCCCCACCTCCCTCCCATAATCACCCGTCATTGGCTTCAGCCTGAAAAGGGGATTCACCCGCAATGGGAATTTGACTGGGCTCTGGGCAGTGGCTTCACCCAACTCTCCATCTTCGCCCCAACACAGGCTCTTGTGGGGCGGCTCAGATCCAATCCAAAGACTTACCCCTTCAAAAGTTCTCTCTCTGTCTCGCCACCTGCCATGAACTTGGTGGATCCTCATCTTATCCCCTATCCAAGGACTCAAGTGTTAATTGGAAATGGCAGCTCAGCTTTGGTTGTGGCCACACCTGGGTGATTGACGAGCCATTCAGGGCCCGGATGTCTGCCCGGGGTTTGGACCCAGGGCTTGATTACCCAGTAGGCTAATGTTTAAAAATAGCAGCACTGCAGGCGAGGGGCAGTGCCTGGTGTGGAAGGGAGGGCCCAGGGCTGGGGGAGGGGGCGGGGCCTAGCTGGGCCTTAGTCTCCTGACTTCCCATTTCTAGGGTGTGACTTTCTGCCTGCAGAGGTGAGTTTCCTGTCTGGGGGACTTGTGTGTGCTCATCTTGCTGGCGGTGTGAGCCCCTAGCACAGCATTTTGTGGTCAGGCTTTGGGAAGAGTTGTCTGGTATGGGGAGGGGTCTCTGTATTCTCAGCTGTGGGAAAGAGAAGAGAGGAGAATCAGTGATGTTGACTCTTCCTTCTGCTTTTCCTAGGAACCCTTGTCTTACTCTAAGGGTAAAATTTTGGTTAATGTGAAGTCTGAAGTCCTGGTTAAAAAGCTGCATGGCCTTGAAGCTTTACCCAACACCCAAAAATGGGGCCCCAGGCAGCGGGTCCACCACCCTTTGCTGGGCTCACCACTCCAGGCTGGGGGTGTCTGTGTTCCATGCTTTCTTCCCAGTTAAGGGAGGCCTGATACGTGTCAGCGAGAATGTGTTAAATTATTTAAACAACTAATCAAGAACCATGAGAATTATCATTTGGGGGAAGATGAGAAGGAAAGGACTTGGCTGAGAAAGAGGCTCCAGGTCCAACAATTTTAAACCTAGTTCAAATATCCACAAATATGCAAAAATTATACCAAGTGATTTATGCAGTGACAGATCTCCCTCCCATTCTTCTATTTGCCAGTTTCCACCCCAAAAGGCAAACACTCTTCCTAATTTCTTATATGTACACAAGATATACAATACCAAGATAAACTCTAATTTCCATCTTTCTTTTATACAAAAGTTGCCTATTTTGTACATTGTTCTGGACCTTGAATTTGCCCCCCACTCACTAATATACCTTGAAATTTTCCATATCAATGCAAGTGTCCTTGTTATTTCTAACAGCTGCATACTATTCCATTTTGTGGATATTCTGTAACTTATATCACAGTCTCCTATGGCCATCTGGGTTTTGTTCAATCAGCCACTGTCACAAACGATGCTGTAATGCTCCAGCTTGTATATATATGTAAGAGTGTATAATATTTTGCATATATCCAAGTGCACCTATAAGATAAATTCTCTAAACTGAAGTGCCAGGTCAAAGGGTAACTGCATTGGTAATTTTGGTGGAAGGTAGGAAAGGAGACTGTTTAGAGCCAAACAGAACAGTGTTTGAACCACTTCTCTGTGCTTTCTAGATGTTTGATCATGGACTTGATGCTCATGGGCTCTGAGCTTCAGTTTTTAAAATCAATAAAATGTGGCCCACACAGTTGTGAGGCTGAAGTGAGATCAGTACATAAAGCATTTAGTTCAGGACCAAATACACAGCAAGAGCAATGCAACTGTCCCCTGCGTCTTCCCAAGGGCAGGCAGCCTGGGCTCTCCCTGGTGTCTGCTGGAGCTTTTGGTGAGAGAGGGAGGGTGTTTGGGAGCCAAGAACTGAGCCTGGCTGTCAAGCCATTGTTCTAATTAGAAGATCCCCTCTGTATCCCCACCCACTGTTTTCCTCTTGACATGCTCTGTTAAAAGAACCCTGTGTCTGCCTAGGGCCTTTCGAGAGCTAGCTGTTGGACAGAATGTAATAGAAACTTCCTGAAGGAAGACACTAGATCTGCCTTAAATCCTCGTAACTCTGGTCCCTGGCACTGTTTACAAATAAGTGCACTATCTTCCATTTATGAAGTACTTGCCACTAGCCTGGCACAATGCTGGGTATTCTACACACATGAATCCATTCAGTTCTCAGAATTGTCACATAGGGTAGGAAATATTAATCACCTCCAAGCCAAGCTCTTCATTACACAGCCTTGCCCCAGCCAAATGGAACATCTTACATTTGCATGGCCTCTTGGATTTCCTCCATGCTGTCCCTTCTAGGGGGCAGAGACCCTGTGCTGTGTGTGGAGTTTCCTGCTACCTTATACTTTATTTGCAATGGGGATGAGAACTCATTTGAAATTAAGGGTGAGTTTGATTTTATAGGACCAGAAATACAGTCCGTATTCATAAAAGGGAAAACATAGCAACTGGTACTAGCAGCTCAAAATGTCTGTGTGAAACTTTCACTCTTAGCGCCATCCCTGCCAACATTTAGTATAAAAAGTCAGTTGGCAGCCAGTCTTTTGAATCCTCTCACCAAAGTAGACGTTCTCTGACCCTTCTAAATGGGTCCCGGACAGCACGTGCATATCTTCCCCTGTTCTCTTCATGCTACAGGGGATCGGGATGAACTGGGAACCCAGGATCTGTTTGGCAGGTCTAGTTTTCAAGCCCTAGAAGCAGGTGGCTGAGGCACTTTGACCTAAGAACATGAGTAGAGAGGAGGAAGAGGCCTCCTTCAGTGTACTCAGGATTTAGGATGAACCAGAAGAGAGGAGGAATGTGCCAGAAAGCTCTGGTATTTCTTCTCCGCACAAGCAGCAAGTGCAGCACTGGCCGAGCAGTCCGTGTGGAGCACCCCAGCAGCCCCCAGGTTCCCCGGGGCAGCCAGGCTCTGTCTACCAGGAGCTGAGCAGCATGACCCAGCAGCAGTGCCACAGATCCCAGCTCCAGGCCACTTGGCTCCCAGAAATGGGACCAGGAGAAGGCGAGGCCAGTGCCAGGTAGGTCTCTTTCGAACAAGACCTGGGCAGTCCTGGAGAGAAGGGTCCTTGCACGAAGCTTGCATTTCACGTTCAGTCTCCTCCCTGTCTCCCCTGAATTTGTCACAGCTTCCTGCCAGGGCCCAAGTCTGGTAAGTACTGGCTGTGACGGAGTGGGCAGGGAGGGGTGGCAGTCCAAGCTGGGCCCCAGAAGGGGGAATAAGAGCCAGGCCTGGTGTCGAGAGAGCAGCCTTGTCCCTGAAGCGGCAACTCTGCCGCTGCCAGACACCATCTCTCTGCGAGCAGTGGGCATTGCTATTTCCTTGCAGGCCAGCCTTGCTCTTTGTCCCCACCAAGGGAAGATGTCCAGTCATTCCTCAGAGCAATTGTAAGTGTCTTGTTTATTTTTTAAACACCCGAGATCCTTTCTCTCCCATCTGTCGGCACACCTTCCCCCACAGGTGGTGGGTGTCCTGGGGCTTCTGATTCTTTTGAATGAAGCTGTCCCCCTTCTCCCACCATCCTGATGGGTAGGGCCTTTAGCTTACAGTGTCAGTTCTTTAAGAGATATGACCTAGGGGACCTGGAGCCAGGCCCTGCTGCTGGATGGATGGAGGGTTAGGAATTTGGTTGGAGGATGGGTGAATTGTCCCTGTGGGTGATGGTAGGTCAGGGCCAGGCCCCCTTCACTGCTAGCCGCCATCTCCTCTCCCCAGCCTCCTGTTCCAGATGAAGTGGTTGTCAGGCACAGGACGCCACATATTTCCTGGAAGGTCGGCACACTCCGCCATGGAAAGAAAGTCTCTGCTGTTGCCATCAGCCACTCGCCCCATCACGTGTACACCTGTGGCTCCGGCTACATCAGGGTGTGGGACGAGCATGCGCTGCGTGCCTGGGACGAGGCCCCTCAGGCCCAGCTGAACTTTCAGGTGAGGGGTATTCAAGTCAGGCTTGGGGAACCCACACAGGGCTGCTGTCACGAGACTCCAAGTCAGTGCTGCGAGGTGACACGAGAGTGTGAACCATTCCTACAGAACCGTCAGGACTGTGTCCTCACCTGCAAGCTGTTCCCCGATGAGCAGAGCCTGATCACAGGGGGTGTGTCCCAGAGCCTGACCCTTTGGGACCTGGCACCCACGCCCCAAGTCAGGGCACAGCTGGCCTCCACCGGCCACATGTGCTACTCCCTGGCTGTCTCCTCCGACGCCCATATCTGCTTGGCTTGTTTCAAAGGATTTGTTGAGATTTGGGATTTGCACAACCAAATCTTGATCAGGTATGACCTGTCTCCAGAGTCACTCACGTGTACCTGGGGGAGGGCTTGCCAGTGAGACCTCAGTTTCCCCTCTTTGCAGTAGGGCCAAGTGAGACAGTGTGGAGAGTATTTCTGGGGTACTCACAGGGACTTCCTGGCCCTGCAAGTTCTGGGGGGCCCAAACTAGTCTGTGAACCTCCAAGTTGTTTTTTTTACCAGGAAGCACCAAGTCCCCCCATATGGGTCCCGATGTGTTGACATCACAGGCAATACGTTCTGGACGGGAGGTGAAGACAACATCCTGTATTCTTGGGACCTGAGGAGCTACCAGAGTTTGCAGCACTATGACTTGCAGTTCAAGGTGCCTGAATGGCACCAGTGGGCTGAGGGCCACCCCCAGTGGCGATGTGGATGCAGGCAGGGGTCCGGGTTTGAAGAGGTGGGCACAGATGATGGTGTTGGCAACTCTCAGTGTTGACCCCAGACCTTCCAAACAGATCCTCAGCATTACCCATGACCCCACGGAGGAGTGGATATTAGTGGGCCTGAGAACTAGTGATATCATGATCCTGCACACGCGTTGGAATGAAAAGTATAAGGCTGTCATACAAAAGTACATCCACCACCACAACCTCAAATTTGCCTCCTGTGGTGAGTGAGAAGCCAAGTGACACCTCTGGAGTCCTGTTCTGATCTCACTTTCCTACCTTCTTTCTTTCCTCACCATCCTTTCCTCTTCTGGCTCCCTCTGCAATGGTAGTAGCTTCCTAAACAGAATGACAGCCTGAAGACACAGGCAGACAGAAGAGGCATGAAGCCTCATCTATTGTCTTTTTGTTGACTGATAATCACCGTGGTCCTGTGTGTGGTAGGAGGGTGGGGGCAGGTGAGGTAATGGCTTGGGTTGTGTGTCTGATTTTCACAGGCAGGGAAACTGAGGCAGAGAAAGAGAGTTGCCCTTTTCCTCGTGTAGTCTGGAACAGTGCTTGGACTAGAATGCAGGCTCCATCTCTGGCCTCTCCATTTGTTCTTTCTTTCTCCAGGGAGCTATTTTGTGGCCACACTGGACGAGTTGATCTGTTGCTACGAGGCACCTTCTCAGCACAGGTTGTTTCAGGTATCGGAAGGAGGGATGTGCAGACCCAGGCACTCAGAGCTTATAGCCCCAGAGGGGCGGCCCTCTCTGGGATCTGATCCCAGTTGGTCAGATCCCAGAGAGTGCTGGAAAGTACCTCTGAGATGGCATCCAGGGCTATTTTATACAGTGGAGGGGAGTCAGGGCGTAAGTTCCTATGAATTCATGGGCTCACCTAAAGCTCTGAGGTCTGGCCCTGTCTCCATCCAGGCTGAGTCTTAGGTCTACATTAAACAAAGCACTCCTAAATGAAGACTTCATGTCTGGATCAAGCCTTGGCCCTATATCTGGCCCCTCTTTTGGCCCCTCTTTCCCTCTAGGTAGAGGAGTCTTCAAAAATCCTGTGTTGTGATGTGTCTTCCGACGACCAGTATCTGATCACAGGCTCCAAGAACAGTGCCACAGTTTACCAGCTCTTGTACTGAAGGTCACGTGCCGTGGTCCTGCCTGGGAAGACCCAAAGAAGGCTGGCGTAACTGAGAGGACAGCCTCAAGGTGCTGGCAACTTCAGCACCTGCTGTCCCCTCCACCTTAGCCTCGGGTGGTCATCTGTCCCCTACGTACCCTAAGCTTCACCCCCAGGTTTTTACTATATAGCTTGGGGCTTTTTCCTTTTTTATTTTTTTACCACTTTTTTTCTGGGTTTTGGTGGGAAACTTTGAGACTTGGTCTTTGTAATTAATAAAATAGCAAAGCACAAACCAAAATGGCAGGTTTTGCTCATTTCTTTCAAATAATAAGCTCATTGTGATGGATTACTTATGCCTCCATTCAGCAAATTCCAGAGTGGGGAAGGAATTTTAGACTAGACTGAGTGTTGTCTGTAACCCTGATTTTTGGGTCAGGGAATTCTTGGAATCTTGAGAAAGCTGAAGGAAAAAAAAAACAGTGTATGTACAGGTGCAAACTTTCAGATGGTATCAGGAAATTCATAGGCCAACAATGCCCAACTCTGAACCCAGGTGAAACTCCATGAGCTGGTCTAACCATGTCCTGAGGATGGGTCCCCTTTGGGGCTTAACTTCAGTAATTAATGAAGGAGCTCCCTACTTCGTGATACTTCAGTGAAAGCGACTCTTTAGAAGTCCTGATCCTAATTCTGATGTTTGGTGACAAAGCTGCCTATCTCATTTCCTCATGTTTGAGGACGTGACAGTGTAATATTTCATCTGGCCTTCACCAGGCTGAAAAAGCCCTATCTCCTGAAAAAGAAAAGCCATAGGGGCCTGCTTTCCAGTTGTCTTCCATCTGCCTGCTCTTCTTTGCTTAGTGTTGCTGTGGCCAGGACAACTAGCTGCCTGCTGAAGTGTGTGCCTTGGAATTGTCATTGGGAGGAGACTGCAAAGCCAGGGACCAAGTGTGCTATCATTTGCAACATCTAGACGTTGTCAGGTACCTAGTTCTTGCCAATGGATCACAAGTGAAGAATATGTGTCATTTCTGGGCCAGGCCTAAAGAAGTAGAGGTGTCCCCTCTGAGGTCTCTTTCCTGCTATACCAGCTCAAGGCAAATGATGTAGAGGCCCCACGAGGTGGAAGCATCCTGTGTCCAGGAATCAAACATAGAGAAAATCTGCCCACTTCAGAATATTACATGGAAGAAAAAAACCCTTGTTTTTCAGCTGTCGTTAATTGCAGAGTCTATTTGTTACTATAGCTCTGGAAATAACAACCTCTTTCTTAAAGAGCCAGATAGTAAATATTTTGGACTTTGCTGTGTGCTTTCTGTTGCAGCTACTCAACTCTGCTGTTGCAGCGTGAAAGCAGCCACAGGTAATATGTAAATGAATGCGTGTGAGTTTCATAAACAAAACTTTACTAATGAAAACGGGTAGTGGGACAGATATGGCCTGCTAGTAGTCGTTTGCCAACCTCTTCTGTAGTCAGTGTGCCTCTAAATAACATAAATAATTAGCATCCGTTAAAAAATATGATACAGAGGGTAGAAGCCACCATTAAACATATCCTACTGGACTATAGTAATAAATAGACTCCAAGATTTATAACAAGTGTCAATTGATGCATTAATGGATAGAAAAAATGTGACACGCACACTCTGGAATACTCTGCAGCCTTAAAAAGTGAGGCAATTCTGACACATGCTACAACATGGATAAACCGTGAGGACATTATGCCAAGTGAAATAAGCCAGACACAAAAAGGCAGATACAATGTGAGTCACTCGTGGGGCACTCAGAGCAGTCAAATTCACAGAGACGGAAAGTCGGATGGTGGTCACCAGGGGCAGTGGGGAAGGGGAGAATGGAGGGTCATCGTCTAACGGATTTAGAGTTTCAGTTTTGGAAATGAATGGTGGTGACAGTTGCCCAGCAGTGCAAATGTATTAAATGCCACAGAATCGTACACTTAAAATGGTTAAGATGGTAAATTTTATTTTATTTTATTATTTTTTTAAAGATGACCAGTAAGGAGATCTCAGCCCTTGGCTTGGTGTTGTCAGCACCACGCTCACCCAGTGAGCGAACCGGCCATCCCTATATAGGATCCAAACCCGTGGCCTTGGCGTTATCAGCACTGCACTCTCCCGAGTGAGCCATGGGCCGGCCCCAAGATGGTAAATTTTATGTTGTCTGTATTTTAAACAATTAAACAATAAGAAAGAAAAAATCTTGGGAATTTATAAAGATCAAATTCAGAATAGTGGTATCTCTGGGGAGGGAGGGATAAAAATTGGATCATAAAGGGATAGGAAGGGGGGCTTCAACTCTATCAGCAAGGTTTATTCAAAAGCATGTCAAGATTCATCAAAATTAAAAGGAAGTGAAAAAATAATCCACAGAATGGGAGGAAAATTTGCAAATCCTATTTCTGGTAAGGGACTCATATCCACAACATGTAAAGGACTCTTACAACTCAACAATAAAAGACAACCTGATTTTTAAAAGGGCAAAGTATTCGAATAGTCATTTCTCCAGTGATGATAGGCAAATAGCCAAAAAGCACGTGAAAAGACATTCAACATCATTTGTCATTAGGGAAGTGCAAATCAGACCCACAGGGAGATACCACTTCATACCTGCTAGGATGGGTATAATAAAAAAGACAATAAGTGTTGGCAAGGATGTGGAGAAATTGGAATTCTCATACATTGCTGGTAGGATTGTATAAGGGTACAGGCACTTTGATAAAGTCTGGCAGTTCTTCAGTGCTAAACATATAGTTACCATATGGTCCAACAATTCCCTTTCTAGATATATGCCCAAGAGAATTGAAAGCAAAGGCACTTAAGTTGGGAGAGTAATAATTGGGACAAAAGATTAAAACCCTTTCTGGAAAGAAAGAAAAAGTTCCAATTAATAGTAGTCTTGATAACTCAAGGAGCAAGCAGTATTGTAATCTCCAGGTTAACTACTAAAAGAACATTAAACAAATGTACAGTTTCCAAAGTAACAGAGGGAAAATACTGAAATAATATAAACTGTAAAATAATATTATATATAATAATAATAAAGCAATCCAAAAGAGAAGGAAAGAAGAGCAAAAAAGAACAAACAGAAGAAAAAAGAAAAGCTTATTATAATGGTAGATTTAAATCCAAATATATCAGTAATTATATTAAAAGTAAATGGACTAAATATTCCTATTAAACTGTGATGATTATATGACTGGATTAAAAAACATCTCACCTGTATTTGTTTAAAAGTAACATTAAAACTTAAGGGTACTTAGAATAATGGTTGGGCAGGGAGGGGAGGAGAAATGTTGGACTAATGGTACAAAACTGTGTTATCTACCCTAAGTGAATCATTGTGCAGTATATGCATGTATTGAAACAGCACACTGTACCCTATAAATATTTAAAAGTAAACGTTAAAGTGAAAGTAAACACACACACACACACACACACACACAAAAAAAAAAAAAAAAGCATAAGGGTACAGAAAGTATGACAATAAAGTATAGAAAAAGACAATTTGTGTATGCACTAAATCAAAGAAAGCGGATGATTATATTAATATTAGACAACATATACTAAAAAACAAAAAGCAATTTTGCCATAAAGGTGAACAAATCAGGATTAGTTCAGCAGGAAGATACAAGAATTATGTTTTTATTAACATTTATTAACATATCATCAGGATATATAAAGAAAAATTGACAAAAAAGACAAAATTAACTCTCACAGTAACCAATAGTTAAAACAGAAAAAAAAAAAATTCATAAGGACAGAGAAGATTTGAATAACAATTAGAAAACTTAGAAAAATGCACACAATTACTACAGAATACACATTTTTGTTTGTATACACAGAACATTTACAAAACAACCATATACCGGGCCAAAATTCAAAGCATTTCATTCTTACAGAATATATTCTTTGACCAAAATGCAATTAAGATAGAAATAAATAATAAAAAGAAAACTAGTAATTTACCTGTTTTGGATATTAAGAAATATACTGTACTTGTAAATGACTGATAGAGAATAAATTACAAAATAATTAGAAGCTACTGTAAACTAAATAATCAAAAATAGAAGGATTCAGCTAAAGCTAGGGTCAGAGCTCGGGCGTCCCCTAGTCATCAATGCCACGGCTCACTCCACCCTCCCGGATCCCCCGAGAGCCGAGCCGGGGCAGACGCCCCAGGCCTTCCTGGCTCCGGAAAGCCCGGTGGGAACGGAGCGAGGGTGGAGTCTCGAGTCCCCTGACAAAGAACGTGAAGGCACAGCCTTGCTCCGAGCACAGGAAGTGGGAGGAAAAGGAGATTGGAAGGGGGCTAGGGAGCTGATTTTCACAGATGTCCCAAAAGGGATTGAACCAATTCCCACGCTCCTCAGCAATGCTGAGTGTCCGTTTCCCGGCAGCCGCGCCAGCACCGTGTCTTTTCGCACTTGTGGACTTTTATTCCTGGGAGAAGGTGACACTGACCCTCGCGTGCAGACCCAGTGCCCTGGAGGGGAGCTGGGGTCACCGCTCCCGGACACCTGGCTTCCAGGTGCTGCAGCTGTCTCAGACCTCGGGGTTCCGAGTCTCCCTCCTCCTGATCCCCGAGGAAGAGCCCACGACTCAGAGTACTTTGATAGGTGACATTCTTTTACCTGCCTTCTTAAGGGCATGGGGCCTGCGTAAGTACCTTCGCGGAGTGTTTATTATTATTTTGTTTTAATTACGCCATAGCCCAGCAAAGCAGCCGTGCCCTGTCTGAGGCTCGAACTCAGGACCTTCAGATTACGAGACTGACGCGCTGCCTGCTGCCCCCGGCCGGAGACTTTACTCTATCACCGAAGAGAAGGCGCCACCCGTCCGAGCCAGGGAGAAAAACGCTGCCCCGGGGCTGGGCGGCACCTGCCGGCAGCGCAGCCCGCGGGGACCCGCGACCCGAGCCGCTGCGCGTCCCCCGGGCGGAGGGGGGCGCCGGGGCTAAGAGGGGGACGCGCGGCGCGCAGTGGCGACCCCAGCCGGGGCCGTCAGTTCTGGCGGCGACGGTCGCCTGAGCAGGTGGGAGGCGGGCTCGGGCTAGCGGTGCTGACGAATGGCGGGTGTCCGGGTGGACAGGGGCGACAGGGGCCACGCCGGCGGCGGGCGGGGGACAGCAATTTGCGGGGTGATTCCAGAAGACCCATGGATGTGAATTCAGTCGGAAAATGGAGAGAAGAAATTCCGGTTACCTTGGACTTGCCCACTGGTTTATGAAAGCCCGAGCTTTTGGTTTTCCTTCTGTTTCAGGTAATTTTGCGTCCTCGTTCCACTGAGGACGTCTCATTTGAAGGCGGGGAAAGTGGCACCGTCGCCTCCGAACGGGGTTTTAAAATGTGTTGTCACGAGAAGAGGCAATAGGAAAAAGGACGCAGCGATGGATGGACGCACAGAGCATACGCGGGGACTTCAAAAAGTTCAGGGAAAGGTTCCTGTTGTCTTTTAACTCTATTTTCCCACGAACTTTTTGAAGCGCCCTCATGTGACCATCTCTGAGAAGGCGTTTGCTGCTCACTCCTGAGGGACATTTCTGCTGCTGATGCCCAGAAGGGATGGCTAGCGACGAGTCTTCACCCCATCCCACTCACCCCCACATGATTGTGGGCTAAAATGACTACTTTGGACCTAGCAGCTTATCCGTTCTCTAAGCCCTTGTGGAGTTTTTGTTGTCACCGGAGCAATAATATATTTTAATACCTGATAGGACTGGTCCCCTTCGCCATCACCGCCCGCCCCCTGCTCTTCTTCTCGGGGTTCTGGTGCTGCATTGGGAACAGGCTTGAGCTTATCTCTTGTACAGCTGCTCACAGGACTTCTCTCTTCTCTGATCTCTTAGGGCACTCAGTGGCTCACTAGACAGAGCATCCTGCGATTTGAGGTAGTTCTCAAATGTCCTCTATGGGTCAGTTCTGTTTCCTTCATTAGACTGGGACCTCTGTGATCTAGGGACGGGGGACAGGATCTGAGCCACCCCTGGGCACATCACATTCCACATGCTCAGAAGGATGGGTAAGGGGAGGAACTGGATCCCACCCCCAAGCCACCCTCTGCAGCCATCTCCTGCCCAGACTCGGTGCGGGCAGGAGGGTGTGCATGGAGGCAGGAGCCCTGCGCAGGGCGTCAGCAGCGTGGGCGTGGTTCCGTCTCAGCCAGCAGCCAGCCTGGAGCTTGTGGCTTCCCCTCCCACTCATCTCGGGGCCAACACATTCTGACCCAAGGAGCTGGAGATAGAGGCTGACTGTGGGACAGGCAGCTCGCCCAGTGGGACAGGCAGCTCGCCCAGTGGGACTGGTTCTCCGGTGCTCGGAAGACCTGTTCAGCCAGAGAAGCAGCAGAGGGAAGGACACAGTCTGTTGGGGAATCTCTCTAAACATACTTTTCAAGGTGTCTCTGCTCCCAGTTGTTCTAATCCATTTTCTGTTGCTGATAACAGAATGCTCAAAACTGGGTAAGTTATAGGAGAGTAAAACTTATTTGTTTAGTTTTGGAGGCTGGGAAGTCCAAAGTCCAGGGGGCACATCTAGCAAGGGCCTTCTTGGTGTGAACTCTCTACAGAGTCTGATGGCAATGCAGGTGGTCACATTTTGAGAACACAAGAACTGTTATAAATGTGCTCACATGCTCTCCTTATAAAGCTACCAGTCCACACCCATGATAACCCATTAAGTCGTTAACCCATTACTCCACAAATGGATTAATCCACACGAGGGCACAGTCCTCAAGATCCAATCACCTCTTAAAGGCTCCACCTTTCAGCACTGCCACATTGAGAACCAAGCTACCACATGAGCTTTGGAGAAAACAAACGTTCAGCCCATGTCACCAACCTTGAGAGTCTTCTCACTGCCTTTGGGGAATAGTCCTCAGGGCCCTGCAATGACAAGCCCCACATTCTTCCAACTGGACAAAACAGGCCATGCACTGTCCTACAGACCCTTCCAGAACCTTCCTGCCTCCAAGCCTTTGCTCTTGCCTTCCTCCCACCTACCCACTCATCCTAATCCAACATCAGTCATCTGTAAAACCCCTTCTCACCAAAACGGCCCAGAACTAACAGAGAATGTTTCTCTCTCTGTCCCTTCTTTGAACCTTTACTCTTTCCGTGAGATGATTTCTCTTTCTTAGGGGCAGAGTTTGGTTTGGAATCTTCTGAATCCCCTGCAGTTGGTACTCAAGAAATGATTTTACCATACTGATTCCTGAAATATCCACATTACAGACAGGACTTGGAGATCCAAGTGTTCAGAGTTAGGGTTGGGGGTGTGAGGTTGGGTGAGCAGTGAGAACTACCGGAGACATGGACAAGGCCAGGAGGGGACCTGTGAGATGCAGCAGGTGTAGCCGGCGAGGAGGAGGGAGCACTGGGAGGGGTCAGGCATTGGGGACTCCCCGGGACGTTGGTTGGCAGAGGGAAAAGCCGACGGGCAGCAGTGGGGACCAGGGAGCTGTGAGGAGAGGCACTGGCCCTGCCTTCTCTCTTCCCCCAGGCATTTCTTACCATCATCTTTATTCTTGAAGTCTTTCCCCCTCCACACTTAGCCCAGATATGACTCCCACCACTAGCAGTTCCTCCCTCATTTCTTTGGTTGGTGTTTGGTCCTCTCCCCTGTCTTACCTCAGCTCTCTGCTCACCACAGATTGTGTGTCTGAGACACTCAATATATCATAGCCTCTGTGGGCATGTACAAGGCCATCTTCTCAGATTTCGTCCTTACTGCACCCATCCCAGTGCCTCTTGCATGAAAAGCCATCTCTCCCTAGGTGTTTCTTGAGTCAGTGACTTTAAGGATGCAGTGAGAGGAAAAACTCCTTTGTGTATACTGGGCCCCTGATATGACTTCATCAACAGGGTCCTGAGGATTCCGCAGGGGCCACTAGTGAGAAAGGAGAAACTCCCACGCAGGGGGAGCCATGAAATCCACGATGGTGCCTCCTGAAGCTGCCCAGGGTCTCTCCACAGGGTAGCCTGCAGTTTGGGGCCCTTTCCTCCAGGGGGCAGTCTTGCACTGCCGCTGACACCCAAATGATGGATTTATTTTCGGTGTAAAATTGATCATAAAATTTTTTGAAGTGAACATAACCTCAAGATTTTACTGTCTTCAAAAAAAGAAAAAAGAAAGAAACAGAAGAAGAAGCTTAGAACTAGATCACTTGGCCCTTTCTCTTCTTACCTCTTCCAAATTCAAAATACTTGCATCTCTTAATAGTAGCATCCTCTTAAATCTGCAGTTGGGCTCCACACACTCAGGCCTCAGTACAATCTTGTTTGTAGTTTCAACCTTTTCCTTGAAAATTGGCTTAGTGTGCCCATCATAGCTACCCTGCTTCCTGCCATACCGCCGCTTTCCCTGGGCATACAGAGAATCCTTGCCCTTCTGGTACTGGGTCACTTTGTGGAGTTGGTGCTTGCTACGCTTCTTACAGAAAGTCGGGTGGATTTTCGGAACGTTCACCATGTTTGCGGGAACGCTGTTGGCATGGAAAGCTATCATAAATTTCTAAGTCATTTGTACGGTGGAGCTGGTAGAAGCGAAACAAGAAGCAGTTTTCTCAACTAGGGGGAGAACAGTTTGAGGAGTAGTCTTGATAGTGGTCAAAACAATTTTTTTAAACCCCAAACCTCAGATTGTTTTCCACATAAACCCTCTTGGGCAAACCTTAGTTACTCTTTGGGGAAAGCACAGAGATCATATTTTCTTAAGCAGGTCTAAGGGAGATCACAGGTAGAAGGAATGGGAGACACAGGAAGTCTTTCCATGTGGGACAGTGGTCTCCCCAGTGGACTGGGCATCAGCATCTTTGTCTTGGTGTGATCATGGAAATCCTGGCAACCATGGGCAGCCTGTGACGTCCAGCTCTTTAGAAGGATTTCTTGCATGTATTGGTGGGACCTAAGCTGCACCAGACAGGAAGTACGTGCTGCCCCGGAGGCCTCAGATGGCTCCTAGGACCTGGTGTTGGGGCTTTTCCAGTCTAGACCTGGATCCTCCAGCAAGAAGAGAAAGATTCCTCGGGTTGGCTGCTTGGAGGTGGTGGTGGGAGGAAGACTTTGCCTGTTTTGGAGGTTGGGTCAGAAGAACTCTCTGGTGGTTGAGGTTGTCTTCCAGGAACTCCCTGATGACTGTGACTTCTCTGAGATGCCTTAAGGGACATGGTTTGTTGAAGACTCTTTCTCTTTCTTGGTGCATTTGTCCTAAAACATGCCTCAAATTGGCAGCCCCCACCTTCTCTGTATCAAGAGCACTTTTAATATCTTGTGCCATCAAGGAGAGTTCATGGGCGTTCCTGTTTAGAATGAAGCTGTGAATTTTTAAGAGCTTTCTAGTTTTTCTAATTTTTTCTCCAGGTCTTGGAGTTTTAGTTATTTTTATTATGGGGAAAGATTTTGCCACTTTACTTCCTGTTCTTTCCCTTGCTAAATAAACTTGTTTTGAAAGGGCCATTTCTGCTGATAACCTTCATTAACGCTGTGTAGGTTTTTACGATGATTTTCCAGGACAGCACTGGCCCCATGAAGTAAATAAATGTTGACTTTCAATATGCTAGTTTTTCTTCTAGCTCGTGCCTCCCCCCAGCTCAGTGACATCTGGAAGGCTGCCTCTCGCTCGTCCATTTCTTTCTCTTCCAGGATCACCTTACTCTGCAGAGCCAGGGTTTTCTGCTGATGTGGTCTGCATGGATGATCTGTGCAGGTTCACATTTATTTTCTCAGAAGAGTGCTGCCCTTTTTCAGTGAACAATTGCCTTCTGTTAACTCCTTTGCCTGTTCTTCCAGGTGTTGCCTGGCCGATGCAACCTTTCTCTGTTTTGCCTGGAAGTATTCTGTGCATTTTTCCACTACTGTTAACAAAGACTTGGTGAAAGTCATCTGCCATCTGACTTGTTTGATGCTGTGTCTTATCCCTCTGCTGGCTGCCAGCTCTTTTCCTGGCCTAATGTAATCTTTCAGAAGAGCATTTTCCTGTATCTTTCCAAAAAGGACTTCTAAGACCCTCTGGGATTGCTCAGTATTATTTGATCAAGTCGTTGAAGTTGGTATCTCTCCACGGCTCCTTTTCCTGTAGCCATTCTGAAGCCTCAGATGTTCTTCCCGAGCCCAGCAGAGGTCAGATTTGCAGGTCTTTCCTCCACATTTAAGTTCTTTAAAGCTCTTCTTACCCTGCAAATCTTTATTAAATCTCGTGTAAAGTCTTACAATATTTCCGTAGATTCCTGAATTTTCAACATCATCTCTATTTTCTCTTGTTCCTCTGGTTCCAAATCAACACACAGATTTCCCACTAGAATTTAATTTGATTTCTTCAAGCTCAGATACTTCCTCAGACTGATTACTGTTTCACACCCTGAGGGCCTCAAAGAATGTCCTTGAACTTTTGATCTTCTGTTCAAAATCTGACAGTGTATTTAGAATGTCTCCCATTTCTTCAGGTACATTTCAAGGAGTCAGTTCATTCTGGGGGTCTGTCTCTGGGTCATGAAGAAAAATTGTCCCCTGCCCGCTTTCAGCCAAAGCCCAGGCACTAGGGTCTGCAAAGAGGGAGTCACTGGTATGGCCTCTTAGACCTGGTAAAAGAGGACATAGGTGCCCTCTCTGCCTCAGTTTTGGCTGGTCTCTGTTCTGCACACTCCACTAAAGAGTGTCTGTCCATAGCCTGAGGGACAATGGCCACAGGAGAAGAGTCTGGGGTGAAGAGTGGTGTCCTGTGTCCCCAGCCTTCTACCCTATGAGTTTCAGCCTCAGTCTGAAGTGGCAAAGGCTGTGGTCACTGTAGCACCCCCAGACACTGGATCATGGGGACATTTCTCCCTTGGCCCCTCCTTGGCTGCCCTCCCCAACCCCCCCATTCTGGCATTCTGCATTTCTCCTCTGGGCAGCCAGATGGATCTAGGATGTCCTGACCTCCTCCAGGGTCTCCTGGGCCCAGATGAGCTGGGCCCACAGACACAGAGTAGTGGGGATGTCCACGGGGCTGGAGGCTGCTGGGGCTGGTGGGACCAGGAACATGCGGGGAAGACAGCAGGAAGAGCGCAGGGGGAGAGTGCGGGGTACCAAGCTGGGTGGGGCAGGAGACCTGGGAGAGGGGGTGCAGGTCAGGGGAGGGAGATTGGGGAGGACAGGCCAAGGAGACCAGTAGGAGCCGAGGTGCTGTACTCCCAGGACTGCTTTCTAGGTGCACTCAGGCCCTGGCAATTTGACCTTGAGTCAGGACCTCCAATTGCAGTCTTTGCCCCTTCATGTCACAGTGGGTACCTTGAGGCCACAGTGCTGCCCTCTGCTGCCTGTAGTGCAACTGTGGATCCCCTTTGAGGTAGAGGACCCCACCCAGGGACAGCCTAATTCTCCCAACCTGCCAGCCCCAACCTCCCTCTCATCCCTCACTCCCTTCCTCTGCCTTCCCCACTCCCACCTTTCAGTTTACCGCTGAGAGAGGTACTGTATGTGTTGACGTGGGAAAGTCACCTCTCTGCAAAAGGGAAGCCTGAAGAATTTGGTTTTGTCTGGAGATCTGCTACAGCTCACAGCATCTTATTTCCCCAGTTACTATGCCCAGAGCCTCAATAGAAGTGGAACAGTACTGGCTATGATCTTGCACGATCAAAAGTGTTTACACATTGCCTTTATTCTTGAGGGCTGGTTTGGCTGGGTATAAAATCCTAGGGTCAGGATGAATTTTCTCAAGGGTCCTGTAGTTAACCCTCTCCTGGTGTTGAAAGTCGCTGTGGAGAAGTCTGAGCCCAGCCTGGTATTTACCCCCCTTGGCGGGGACTCAGTACAAGCTGCTTGACTTATTCTTTGTCAATTTCAAATTTCAGGGTCTATTCTTGGATATTTCTTGGTGTGGAGGCAGTGTGGGTTCTGAGGCCAGATAGACTGGGTTCAAAACCTTCTGAATCCGTCCCTTGCTAATGCGTGGGCTTTGGAATCTAACTTATCTGTGCTTACATTTCCTCATCTACAAAATGGGGATAATCACACTGCCTTTATAGGGGTCAACAAAGTGATCTATAGAAAGGGTGTAGGACAAGGCCTGGGACATAGTAAGTACTCAGTACCTAATAGATAGACATTGTTATTACCAACATTAAATCAAATCTTACACCAGTAATTTATAAGCATGTCAAAAATTATTACCACTCCCAATAGCAAGGAAGTCAGCCAAGGAAAAACTGGATTTCTTTTAGCCTTATTAGTAGTGAGTTTCCATAGAAAGAAGGAAACTTGGTTAAGTTATTTTGAGCAATAATAGCTGGCTTTACTGCCCTGCAGAGCTGTGGTTTCTTTGTCAGGTACTTGGGGGTTGGGACCTGTGTTATAAAGACCCGGAGTTGTGCAGAAATGCCAGGTGTAGGTGATAATCCTAAATGTGCAGCCACGAAGTTCTGCATTTTTTTCATTTGAGGCATTTTTCTTTCTCACTAATTCATATTCCATGTTAATTCTTCTCAGTTCCCCCCCCTGCTTAAAAAACCCAGCTCATTGAGACATAATTCACATATATAATACCCCATTAACACGTATAATACAGTGGTTTTTAGTACATCCACAGTGTTGTGCAAGCATTACCATAATCAATTTTAGAACATTTTCATCACCCCCACGAGAAGCGCCATATTCATCCGCAGTCACTCTCTCCCACCTCCAAGCAGTTAACAGTCACGAGTCTACTTTCCGTCTACAGATTTCCCTACTAGACCCTTGATATAACCAGAATCATACAATATGCGGATTTCTGTAACTGCCTTCTTTCACTTAGCATAATGCTTTCAAGGGTCATTCAGACTGTAGCATGTATTAGTACTTCATTCCTTGTTTTGGACAAATAATACTCCGTTGTATAGTTATACCAAAATGAAGCTATTTAAAAAATAACCAGAGGAGACAGGGCATGGGGCAGTATAAACAAAACAAGTTTGGCAACATATTGGTAATTGCTGGCTTTACCCCACAAACGCTGATTCAGTAAGTCCTGGAAACAGGCTTGGGGACTGTGCTTTTAACAAACTTCCTGTTATTCCCACTATTCAGGTAGAAATCCCCCTGGATTAGGTGACCTTTAACATTTCTTTCATTCAGTCTCTCAAGAAATATTTGAATGAATAGTCAACACATTTCGGTGGGTGAAAACAGAATAAACAAATAAATAAAAACATGGCAGGTGTGATATGTGTGTGGCAAAGGGGTGGGCTGTGGGTGTGGGAAGTTTTATAAGTGTGTCAGGAAATAAAACATCCATATTGTTAAATTTTTTTAATCAAATGCTCCCTATGAATCAGACACTTTCTGCTTTACCTAAGTCCCCAAATTCATTTATTCAAAATATGTTTATTAATGGCTTTTTGTGCTAGTTAATGTAATCAGTGATGTGGGGATGAAAAATAAGATGACACAGTTCCTGCCCCCAAGGAGTTGACGGTTTGTTGGGAAAGACAGGGACTGAGAGGTTACACTAACAGGGGCAGAGTGTGGTTAAGGTTCAAGGTCGGGGGCGGGGGTGGGATTTGACCTGAGCTTCCTGGAGGGTGGGGATGAGCGGTTGGGGAGTTGGAATGTGGGGGAGGTGAATGGTCTAAGAGGCAGTTGGGAGGTGGCTCTGAGCAGAGAGGACCGTTGGGGGAATGAGGAGAGGTTGGAGAAGGATGGGTCAAGGGATGAACCATAGGGCTGTGACCTGAAATAGGGGACCTGGGAGGGGACACTGGTTTGAAAAAGAGGTTAAGTCCTCCATCTACTGTGCTCGGGTCTGTGAGCATCACTCTGGACCCTGAAGTCCAGGGTGGGACGATGAACTAGTCTTCTTGATAGAATGAACTTGGTGCCTAATGGAGGTACGAGGGATGAGTGACCGAGGCTCGGGCTAGAGTTAGGGGCTGAGAGCTGGGGCTGGTTGGGTTTCAGGGGAAGACAGACGTCCACGTGGATCTATCCCACTGGCCTTTGGAAATGTGGGTCTGTTGGTCAAAGGTGAAGACTAAGGCTTAGAACAAAGAATTGAGATTTGCCCCCACAACTGTCAGAGAGGAGGAGTTATGAAGAGAGAAAGTGTGGGCTGCGGGTCACGGAGTGGCCAGGCAGAGTCCTGGGCAGTCTCAACACTGGAAGTCATAAGACGAAGCGGTTAGGAGGGGGGTGCTTGAGCCAGTAATCTGATTCAAATTCCTGTTGTGCTCATGGGAAAGCTCTGATCTTGAGTTTTTTCACCTTCAAGTTGGGGAATGAACAAACCTATCTCAAAGCATCATTGCAGGATTAAATGAGCTCATGCAAATGAAGTGC
This sequence comes from Cynocephalus volans, assembly GCF_027409185.1. Classification (NCBI taxonomy): domain Eukaryota; kingdom Metazoa; phylum Chordata; class Mammalia; order Dermoptera; family Cynocephalidae; genus Cynocephalus; species Cynocephalus volans. Next base: position 127,594,355 of record NC_084469.1, on the reverse strand, counting down.
TTTAATATATGTGAGGTACTGAACAAATGCTACATTCATCAGGGGCAAGAAGAGACTGAAGGAGTGACTCAAGGGGCTGCAGAGAATACCAAGGTGGAGCAAAGTCACCGAAGCCCTGGGAAGAGCAGGTTTTAAGAAGTGGAACGGAGTCATCATGACATTAGCTGAATGAGCACCAGCTAAATGCCAGCTATGTAATATGTATCATCACAGGCAATTCGGAGGGAATTTCTATCACCATCTCCACTCTATGATGTAACAAGCTCCAGGTCAAAAGAGTATGACTTACATTTTCTGTTCTGATCTGGACCTTGAGTATTAAGTGGCCCTTGGGTTAAAGGCTGGTCTTCCCTAGAGATGGTTGCTTTTGCAAGGCGCCTTCCAAGGGCTAAGGCTCTGCCAAATGCTGGCGACTTTGAGTTGAACGAGCCTCAAGCCATGTCCTCAGTGAGCTCCCAGAATGAGAGTTCCTAATCCTTTTCCTCCATTGTGCCATGTCCAATACAGGACATAGTTGACCCCAGAAGGAGTCCAGACTCTTTCCATGGCTCGAACACCTTCCATGGCTCCCAGTTGCCTCCAGCCCAGGGTCTGAATAGGCTCCACCCGGCTGAAAGTCCTCTGCCTGATTCCAGGGCCTTGTCTGTGCTCTGAGCCTCCACCCCATTCCAGCCACATCTCCCATGCTGCCCAACCTTTACCTGGTGCCCTGGTCACGCTGATCCCTTTCCTGCCCTATTAATATCTTCCATTCATCTTGGTCTTTTGGTCTGAAACACAACCCACCCTGAAATCTAACCCACTCTCCTGCACTACTAGCCAGGCTGCAGGAAGCCTCCCCAGGTTACATATCCACACTGACCTTTTCTCTCTTCTCTGTTTTCCTAGATTTAGAGACGGTTCCGAAGCATGACTCAAGGTGAGAGGTTGTACTTGCCTGATATCATGTGCGTCTGTTCTGTTATTTATGAGGGTAGAAGCTTCTTGAGCCAGGGATGGTATCTCACCAATCCTTGGGATCCCAGCAGCTGTGTGCTAACAGCTCTGGGGAGGTTTCAAGAGCCCACCATCTGGTGCCCAGACTTAGCCCTGGGTTGGAGGAGCTCTGGGAGAAAGAGCACTGGAAAGTCAGGGTCTCGAGGTCTGTGCCATCTCACTCAGAACATGGCCAATGACCTTGACCAAACAAGCTTCTTCACTCTGAACTTCAATCTCTGCATCTATAAACCTTAGACATGACATTGGACCAGAATCTCCCAAGGGCCTTTTAGGTGACTAGGACCAAACTTTAATGTGTACATGAATCCCCTGGAGAATCTGTTAAAATGAAGATTCTGATTCAATAGGTTTGGGGTGAGTCCTGAGGTTCTGCTTTTTTTTTTTAATTTTTTTTTTGCTGGCTGGCACAGGGATTAAACACTGGACCTTGGTGTTATCAGCACCACAATCTAACCAACTGACCTAACTTGATATTTTGCCTTTCTAATGAGCTCCCAGGTGACCTTGATGCTGGTGGTCGTAAACTGCACTTTGAGTGACAGGGTGTCTCGCCCGTGGCTGAGAAAGAGAATGTCCTGAGAGTTGCTGTGTCCCCTCCCCTCCTTCCTCCTTCATTTTTAAATTAAAGCACCTCTGGGACATTGTGAAAAGTCTGGTGTTAGGGCTGTGCCCCGGCCCTATTAAATCAGAACTTGTCGGGGTGGGAACCTGGTGTCAGTGGCCTTTAAAGCTCTCCAGGTGAACACAATGTGCAGTCAAGGTGGGAACCACTGCTCTACCTCCCAGGAGGGTAATTCAGGCCAATTGGACGGTCTCAGGTAAAGCCTTTGTCTCTGCTGCCCCCGGGTGGCCATCGTGTTCATTCCCAGTCAGATTTCAAACTCAAAGCCTATTTCCTGCGGCTATAGGAATAATCAGAATAAAGAAAATAATGCTGCCACCTATGGTAAGTGGGCTTCCCTGTGACCCTAGGACCCACCCTGCCATGGGTGGGCCCCTTCTCTGCCCTGATGCTGAAGATAATCCCTTAAACAAGGGCTCAGTCCCAGAGTCCGGAGTGGGGGGGGGGGGGTATCCCAAATGAGTTGGAAAAACTTCAGGTCTGCTGGGTACAGGGAAGATCCCGGGAAGCAGGGAGCCTGGAGGCGCACAAGGCAGAGCAAGAGCCTGGGGCCTGGACCCTGGACCCAGGCATCCGCACGGCCAGGGCTGGATGGGTGCTCACGAGAGGCCATAGGCCAGTGTCTGTGTTTGTACTGAATAACATCTCATGCCAAAGCCCATAGTGTTAACCACAGTAAAGTAAAAGGGTTACTTTCACACCTGTGGGAGGAGCAATTCTGCCCAGAAGAACTAAAGGCAAGCCCCGAGGGCAGGGAAGGCAGCGTCCCCAGCAGTGGGGGGTCCTCAGGCAGAACCCAGGGGTTCTGGGCTGCTCCCCCACCCCACCCTGCTGGTGATCACAGCCACTGCAGAGGGACAGAGACCACCTTTGCTCTGGGAGTCTCTATAAGCACATTTCTTACATCTCTTTCCTGCTCCCAACCTTGACCTCACCGTGACTGGAGCACCCCAGCCCTCCCATCCAGATTGAACCTGCCCGGCATGGTCCCACAGACTATCCTGAGCCTCTCACTCTGAGCCTTGGCTCTTAACCCCCTCTCCTTGTTCCACTCTGGCGAATCCAACGCCACGCTCCATAGCATTCATACCCTTCTTCCCCACCTCCTCTCGCTGCAAAGGCCCGGTGTACAGAAAGTAAAATAAAATGGTCAGGGCTCACATGTTCAGAATCTTGCTGAGAATTTGATGTAAATATGCACATGTGCTCACGTGTTCCTTGGTTATTGTCTAAGGTAAGTGAGCATGTGTTCCTGGGTTGTCTGACTTGCACCCAGGTGCCCTGGGTTATTGACTTAAGTATAAAGGATGAGTGGCTCTGATCCACGGTGCCTCTCACCCCTGGGATGCTTGGGGTGGGGGACTACCGGGGGTCCCTGGGACCCTCTGGGGGACCACTGCCACTGCTGGAGGCTGCTGTTGCTGAGGACTGAGCACTGAGCTTGTGTCATCTTGCCAAGGACTCCTGGGATCTTTCCCAATTACCCAGCTTGTGGACCTGTGAAAGGTCTGTGATCCAGTCTGTATAATGGGTTTGAAAGGTCTGTGGGCCCTGGCCCTAGCAATACACCCAGAGTGAACTTGCTCCTTCCCTGAACTTGAGGAGAAACTTCTCCAGGCATGACTCCTTTATACCTCTCCTTTTTCCCAGGGATGACTTCTCTTTCTTAGGGTTGTTGACCTAAAGGGGGCCAAACATATAAAGCATAGAATTTATTGAGCCAATACGATGATCACAATCAGTGAAATGCATAGGTCAGGTCACATCGCAGAGAAGTGCACTCTGAAGTGGGCCAGCAGAGAAGGAGAAGCATCCAAGGAGAGAGAGAGGACAGTCCCGCCTAATCACTTCATCAGGTTTTCTACTGGCTGTACGTGACATACACATTTGGGATTGTTACTAGGTTATATCCTACGTGCAGGGATCTAGGGTGAGGGTTACAAGAGGCATTCTAGGTTATTTTTTAACTTTCTGGTGCCATGAAGTCTGCTTCTAAGTAGAAATGGTCTCATGATAACGTTTTCCAGGACAGGTGGATGTGACTGCTGACTTATCCCAGATGTCCCAAGGCACTACAATTTAGCTGACCTGGTCAGAGCAGATTTTCTTTGTTAACAAAAAAATAGTGGCTTAAATTTTGAATGCCCTACAGCAGGTTCATGACAAACCAGGTGTTCCTCAGCAGGGTCAAGCTAGGAGGCTGGCAGCATTATAGGAATCCCACTGGACAAGGACCTGGCTGGAAAGGGAGGTGCAGCTGGGGGAGATGAGCCAGTTCTCAAGGTGGACAGCCCCTGTGACCCACGGTGAGACAGGAGGGAGGAGGAAGCAGAAGCATCCGGGACAGGGAAAAAGGGAGGAGGGGCACTGGCGGTGTCTGCTGCTCCCCTCAGAAGTGCCTTTCCTCTCGCCTTCACACCTTCCTGTGTTTCTCCTTCAGAACTCAGCTCATGTGTCATCTGGCCGTCGGAGCCCCTCTGATAGATTTCCTTGGCATTTGGTCCTCCTCTCGACTCCCCCAGCCTGCTGTGTCACCTGCATCAAGTCTTTGCCTCACTGTTTCTTTGATCATCTGCCTCACCGAAGAAACTCCCGGGGAGGCTGGAACAGTGTCGGTCGTTTCTGGGCCCCAAAGTGCTGTTCCCAGTGGCTGGCATGCAGAGAACCATCAGCTGAGGGCTGAGTGGGTACGTTCATGGATGCAGTAAGAGGAGGGCATGATCCTGGGGATTCCTCACAGGTGGCACAGAGCAGAAGGAGAAACTTCCAGGAAGGGAGTATGCCCTGAACCCAACCCTCTTGCTCTCCTGGGCTGGGACCGTAAGAATTCTTAAATGCAGACCTAAGGTTTGGGTTGCTCAGCAATTCGTCAGCAGGGGGCACTCTGGCCCCACCTAGAGCTCCTTCGTCAGAGTTCCTAGTCCTCACCCTCTTGCCTTCTTGCCCAGGGGCTGGCTGAGCCTGGTGCTGGGATGCCCCATGTGGAATCACAGCAGCTCAGAGCGACAGGGCATGGCCGTCTGTCTGCAGCTGGCTCCTCTCCCTGCCAGGCGCAGGAGCAAGGAGACTCCTGTCCACAGGACCCGCCCTCTGTGGAATGAGGAGCAAGGAGGTTCGATGAAATATCCAGAGGTGTATGCACATCAGACTCTGATGGGGCTTGTTCTGAGGGGGAGGACACCAAAACAGACAGCAAGGTGGTGGGGAGCTTAGTTTTAAAATAATGTTATATTAATTTAAAATACTGGTCTGGCGTATCTATGGCAAGTGGGTGACATCTGCTGTATCTGGTTGGCTATGATTTTGTGAAACATATTAGAGGTATGTGTATCTGCAAACTAAGAAAAATGTGCCCCTGAACAGAGTTTGGTTGAATGCAGCTTCTTGATTGTCACCAACAGATGCGAGGCTGTCGTGGTAGGTGGTTGTCAACAGCGACCAGACCAGACTGAAAAGGTGATCACCAGGATGTGAAGAGAATGAATCCACGGGGCTCGAATTCCAGAGCCTGGGGTCAGTCCCAAGGCACAGTATCCAGCCAGAGGATGATATAAGGTTGGTTCCTGCACAACCGCTAGCCTGCCTGATCCACAAAGCAGAGAGAGACGGAGGGAACTAAGAAGAGGTTTAATGGAGGAAAAAATAAGGAAACCTCAAGAATTTGTCATTACTCTTATTTTATGAATTTCCAGATATTGGCAGGCTGCTGGCCTCCCCAATGAGCCCAGAAAGGGGCCTGGCAGACTCTGCGAGTGGCCGGTCTGGTGATGATCAGTGCTCAGGTGATGGGTCTTAGGCTGATGTGCTCACTCCATGAATCAACTGCTGGTGCACAGGTCATGTTCACTGGTGAGCATGGCTGGAGATAAAAAAAAAAAGAGCTGACCAAGACCTTGAGGCTTCCTGTCCAGAAGCCCTGAGCCTGCCAGAGCAGCACCTGGGGACACCTGTACCTGGGAGACCTTCAGGGATGTGTTGGCTTCCTGCAAATGCCTGGGGTCCTGCAGAGGGAGCTGCCTCTGCCCCCGGCCTGGTGTTATCCACATCCAGAGTCTGCACGGGAGAGTGATGGTCGCTGGCAAGGGCATAGCAGTGTGACAGGGCTGGCCAGGTACCTTTGATATCTCTAGGCTCGGCCTTTGCACTTTATCTGTGTGAGCCATGTGGAAATCCAGGAGGAGTCAGAGCGTCTTGGGTGGGCTGGGATCTCACTGCGCGATTCCACCCATGGTCTCCGAACTTGTAGTGCCGGGGTCCGTTCCTGCGGCTTTGCCACGTGCTGGCAGTGTCACCTTGGAAAAGTTATCTAAACCTCTCTGTACCCTAGTCGTCTTCTCTGTCACTTGGTGGTCAAAATAGTCCTAACCCGATGGGATAGCTGTGAGGTTTACATGAGATAATATGTGCAAAAGGCCCTTCTGAGGAGGGTTCCTGTGCACTGCAGGATGAGCAATGTCTCTGTCCCTGCCCACTAAATGTCAGTAGCACCCTCCACTCTCACTCCAGTTTTGACAATGAAAAATGTCTCCAGACATTGCTAAATGTCCGCAGGGAGAAGAGAGGGGACGAAATCACCCCCGATCGACAACCACTGCTTTGCAGCATTCCACAGGGAGTGAGCCCTTGGGATGTGGTTATCATTTGCTGTGTTGAAGTTTAGCAAGATTTTTCTCTTCCGAACCTAGTGACCTATTCCTACTTCTGTACACTGTCTGGAGGACCCAGTACAATCCTGGGAAAGGGGTTTTTTTCAAAGTTGATGGATGAGACTTCCCAATACCCAGCCCCATCTGAATAAAGCACTGCTTCCTAAGCCTGAAGGGCAGCTGAGTCAGCCAGAACTCGGTTCTTAACTGTATTTCTTGTTACTCACATCTAAAGGTTTTTTAAAGTATGAAATGCCACATAAATCTCTTCAGTCCTTTATTAATTAAAATATGAGCTCCGATTAAAATTAAACCGTGAATTCTGTGGGGAAACAGATCTTGAGGCAATCTTCTTTTGTGGTGAATACATTTTTGTTGAACCACAAACCTCAGATTTGGTAGTTCTGCGTTTAGGGGAAATACCAGAGAAGGGTCTTGCAGAGAAGACTCAGCAGGAAACAGAGGTGGGGGAAGAGTTGGGAGCATTTGTGGCCTCCACTGTGTAGCACATGGTCCCTTCAGGCTCCCGCAGAGAGGGGTGGGCACCCCCTATTGGTGTCCTGCTCCTGGGCACCCTGGCTGTGATGAGGGTCTTGGACACTTCTTGGTGATAGGTTTAATCACCCTCCATAGATGAATCAGGTTTCACTCCCCTTCTCTTGTTTGACTTCTTATACACCTGCTCTAAAGTCTCTCCAGTAATTCCAAACGACTCAAGGATGTGTCGCTGCTCAGGAGTGAAGCATGTTCTCCAGACATTGGGAGCTTTCCTCTGAATGCTTCACGGAGCTTGCTTTGGGCAGTTCTCCAGTGCTGGGTTTACTAACCAGCACGATAGTTCCTCATTGTTGAGATGGCCTCTGATGCATGGTACAGGGCAGCAGAAGCAAGCTTTGGGGGTGCTAGTGGTGCAACAAGGGGCCTTAGCATAAGAAAACCAGACACTAGTCACCTTGGGTCAGGCAGTGACCCCAGGTTTAAGGGTGGGGAAAGGCTCTCGGAGATGTGTGTCAGAAGTGTGGGGCCTGGTCACTTGAGTCCCCTTTTCCTTTTTCTTCTTTTGGAGTCTCCTTTCAGTCGTGGGGACCTGGCCCATCATGTGTGTAGCTGGTCCTGTGAACTTGGCGCTTAGGATTCCAGCTAGCCCCTTGTGACACCATGGTTGTGCCACAACAAACGTAAGGTATGCTGTGATGTCTAGAGGTGTGGGTGAGGCTGCTGGCTGCTTTTAAAGCTTTGCAGAGAAGATGTGCCTGTTATCACAGGACTTTCTAAACAACGCTATTAGGATGTTGAGTGCTGCAAGATATATAGACCAAATTGGTGTGGCAGGTCATCACCGATGTGTGGTATCAGACAGAGATTCTGGTCTCCAGTATGAGTGTGGTAGCCACATTGCTGGGGTGTCGGGTTTGGAGTTTGTTGCAAACAGCCCTGCGGAGAAGACATCTGCATAGAGGATTGTGATGCAAATTGTCATAAAGTGTGGAGTACTCTCTATCTATTTGTCCTAACAGAGGCAACTTCTGCTCTTTCTCCTTCCTGATGAGCTGTCTGTCTACCAATATGCCTGTGGCCGACGGCCTTCTTGAGGCCTGCATGGTTTTTCCTTCATTTTCCAAATGAGCACTGACTGGATGTGGGGAACACTTGGCCTCCACTCAGCTCTTGTCCAATTTACATGTCATCTCCCGCAGGACTGGGGGACCGCATTTTTCAAACCACTGTCTTTTTTTTTCCCGACTCTGGGTTGCAGGGCACGACTTGCTGCTGATGGCTTTCTGAAGGCTTGGGTGAGCTTCCTCTTGATTTTTCGGTAGGACACTGGCTGCACGCCCCCCTGGTTGTCCCTGCTATGGCACACTGATACCGCCCCTCTCCATTTGGAAGGGAAGAAGGTTACCTCTTTCAGATCTGGTGGACAATATTTTGTCCTGGGATTATGATGATCTGACTTGTCAGTGTGTTTTCTCACTCTGGGATTCAACTGCTTTCTGACTCATGGCACATTGGATGTGGGGCAGAGCGGGCTATATGAGCAAAGGTAAATGGCACTGGGAAAGTGGGGTATTTACCCACCAACTGCAGTTCCTCATTGGTTGTGGGATGGTCTGGGGGTGTTAACCCTCCAACACTTGTGGTCTCCCTGCCTTGTTGGGCTGTTTCTTTCCTCCTTTATGCTTTTGCCTGTGGCTCTGCAGCTCCTTAACTGTGAGCCTGGCTGTGGTTTTTAACTGGTAAGTTAGTCTTTGACAAAATCTCCTATCTTCTGAAGAGTGTTCCCTGACTTCAGTGATTTTCATGAAACCAGAGGCCAAAAAAGTCCCACTGGAAGGGGAATACCGAGCAGTCTCTTCCTGGAAGACTCACGGGGATCCCCGGGTGAGATAAGGAATCGTTCCCAAAGGCTGCACCTCTGGGATCACTCACACCCCTGCAGCTGCTGCTTTCTGTGTGCTCCAGGTGACACTCTGTCCTGTCCTGCAGTCCCCACCTCGGATGAGTGAGACATGGTTCCTGAGCCTCCGCTTCTGCAGCAAAGCCGGAGCTTTTGTGATTCAGAGCTTAGTTTTGTGATCAGGAAGGACTCTTCAAAACTTCACTTTGGTTTTTAAAATTAATATTCAGAAACCTTGCTTTTCCTTAACCTTTAAGTTCAGTTTTTGATTTCTGCTCTGATAAACTTTAGCGATCCCTTTTAAGGGGGGTTAGATTGAGTTGCTTTTGAAGCAGTTAGTGATGGGACAAGCCATGACCTGCTCATGACAAGCCAGCTGGTCACAGGCTGGGTGGTACAGACATGCATGGATCCTGCTGTCCTTTGGCTGATGAGCTTGTTTCTTCCTCCACGTCAGAGAGGGACAGGGCTGGTTGGACGAGCCTGTGGCTCATGTGGTCACACATGGCCCTGCGCTCGGTTTAATGCTCTGTGGTCGCAGTCTCAAAATTCTTAATTTTTGAAGAAGGGAGTCCCACATCTTCTTTTAGCACCAGGCCCTACAGATCACGTAGTGACTCTGAAGAGGGGTGGTTACAGAGAAGAAGGGTGTCCATTGAAGGTTACTGAGGGACACGAGAGAGGGGAGCAGGTTCACTGGAGGAAAGTCGTGGAAAGAGGCTGGGGCTGAGGAGGCAGGAGAGGTGGATATGAAGTGGGGACAGACGGGCTGTTTTACTAAATGGGCTAAATAGGACATGAGATGAGGCATTTTTTTACGGGATTCAGGAAGGCAGGAACAAATCATTGGTGTGATTTGTTGCCTGTCCAGAGCCTGGGGGAGCTACTGAGTATTTTTCTTGGGAGGGGGCATGGGAACCTCTACTGGGTATTTTTCTCTGGGGAGAGTGCACAACTTCGCAGTCCATGGGCTCCGTGTGGCAGGCACCAGTCTGCCTTCATTCACAACACCCTCTGGTGTGAGTGTCCACGGTGCGAAGCCTGTAGCAGTGCTCCAGAAACAAAAGCAAAAACCCAGCACCTGAGCTGACTGATGGTGGAATGCCAGGTTTCTTTGACCAGCAGCGAGTTTCCGGCCAGGGGCCCTGGTTAATCGGAAACCAGTGGGTCATTTGGTGTTGAGCACTAATGTTTCCATTATTGGTTTGAAGTGATGGAGCCCACGCCATTCAGGACATATCAGTGGGATCGGACCCGGTGGCTCTGACCCCTGGATCACTCTGTGTCTTTTGGAGAACTTGCTTCTCTCAGCGTCTGGCACTCTGCTCTGGATTTCTTGTGTCTCTGCTGACTTCCATTTCTCTCCCTCCCCTTGGCCATGGAACTGTGGCTTTCCAGTTCATGCACCTTAAAAACGTCTGTTTAACAGGATGATGGCATTGTCGTCCCGCCATCCGCTCGTGTCACTTTCTGCCTCACTCACAAAGTTTCCCGCCTGGCCAAGACTCCCACCCTGTCCTGCAACTGAACAAATCCTTTTGTCAATGTGGGTGCTCTATAAATGATCAATATGCTGGCATTGCCCCCGTGCTGTTGTATCAACCCCACCTGTCTTCCCTGCCCTGGGCTGCTGCCCGCCCCCCGCCAATGCAGGCTCTCCCCAGCTCCTCACTTGCATGGATTTGCTGCAGAAAATCCTCCAGGATGAGGCATCTTCAGGAAGGTGATGATGCAGGGAGCCCAGGAGCGGGTCTTTGGATCTTGCCAATTCTATCCTGGGCAACTGTAGCTGCAGTGGGGTGGGGGAACTACTGACTGTTTTTCTCGGGAGGGGATGTGAGAACCTCTTTGAGTATTTTTCTTTGGGAGGGGGTGTGGGAACTGCTACTGAATATTTTTCTCTGGAGGGAGAGTGCAGAACTCCCCAGTTCATGGCAGATCATTGTCAATGGTCTATGCGAGCTCCCTCTCTTGTTTTACTCCCTTTGAATCAGATTTGTCCCTCCTTTGCCTCCCTCTCTCGCTGTAGGCAACAGCTCTGGGATGTCGATGGGTGTCTTTGTTTTTCTTTTTATGCCCTAGCAAAGCATTGTCACTGCTTTTCGTGTAGGCACTTTTAATTCACATAGATGGCATCATTCTCCCATCTCTTATTCTCTCTCCCTTCTCACTCAACACTGTTTAAGATAGGACCCTCCTTCCACAGTCTTAAAACTTTACTGAGATTACCCAAAGAGCTTTTGTTTGTGTGGGTTAAAACTATCGATATTTACTGCATTAGCAATTGAAATGGAGACACTTAAAAAATACTTATTTATCGATTCGCTTGAAAATAGCAGTGATGAACACATTGTGTGTTACTGTAAATAACATTTTAGCGCTGTTATGAAAAACAGTTATGACCTTGCAGACTGCCTTCCCTGCCCTGTGGAAATGTTCCTGAGGTTCATCCGTGCCGTAGCATGTATTGGTGCATCATTCCATTTGTGGCTGATTAATATCCCATTGTATGGATATACCACATACTATTTATTTATCCATTCATCAGTTGATGGACATTTGGATTGTTTCCACTTTTTGGCTGTTATGAATAATGCTGTGAACATTTGTGTGCAAGTTTTTATGTGGACATGTGTCTTCAATACTTCTGGGTCTGTTTATTTTTTAAATGCTTGTCACTTAATTAAATGGGTAGCTAAAGATTGTTTCTCAGGCACCCATGAGCATATATTAACCAAGTGTACAACTCTCCTCCGATAGCTCTTTAGATCTTGCCTTCCCAAATCAGACAGAAAACAATGAAAGAGAACTTTTAGGATATCTTTTACACCCACAATGATCTTTGAGATTTCCTAGAAGAGCCTTAAAACATCAAAGGGTTGTGTTTTCACCTTATAAAAAGAGAGATGCTAGAAATAATTAAGTTTGTTTGATGTGTTTCTTTTGTAAGATTTGCAGGGGGAGAATTTTCAGATCAGAAGAGATGCTCAGCCTTCCCCAGGTTAAACTTATATAGACAAAAATGTTATCAATTAATTATTAAATATTTTAGAAATTGTCATATTTTATGGGAAGTCCCTGGAGATTTGTCAGTGCACTCAGGGGAAACACTGATCAAAACTCTTATGAAATAGTTTATACCGTACTCTGATAGAGAAATTTACTCTTCCCCATTCTGATATTATTGGTTATAGTAATAAATTAACCATAGCTATGAGGTCTCTGTCAGTTACAGATAGTTTTTGGTTTACTCTGCTGCTTGCTTGAAGGCTCTTCTCTAAGCTACAGGCCTGCAACTGGCGTCTTCCGTGAAGCAGACTGTTTTACAGCCTCATGGTCAATGACTGTACTAGGCACTTCAGACTGTCCACACTTTAAAGAACATACCCGTGGGTACAGGCTTCTCAGCTGACATCACTTAAGCAACTCTCAGATTATACCAGTGGACCGGGTTATGATTTCCAGGACTCCAGAAATTTAAAAATCCAGAAGCAGACGGCTTCATGGAAGCAGACTGCTAATCCAAGATCCAGCAGAACAAGCATTACATGGGAATGTATGAGATGATGTAAGAATTTCATTGTGGTTATTTGTTTAAATAATTGTAATGTTCTAATGTTCTATTTTCAGGCTGTAGGAGAAAGTCTTTTCTTTAGCTCTCTGTAACCTGCAACAATTTAGAGGATCCTGCTTTTGGAAACTGAAATAAAACACTTAATGTCATTTGATTTTCACTGGTGTGCAGGAGTATCTCGTGGTTCTAATCTGCATTTCCCTAATGGCTAATGTCAATCATCAAGTGTTTTCCATTCACACATCCTCTTTAGTGAAGTGTCAGGAGGTGAGTTTTAGAAGGGTGCTCGCACACTGTACTAGTCTGTTTTGTGTTGCTATAACAGAGTACCTGAGACTGTTTAATTTATGAAGAAAAGAGGTTTATTTGGCTCATGATTCTGGTGGCTAGAAGTCCAAGATTGGGCAGCTGCATTTGGCAAGGGCCTCAGGCTGCTTCCACCATGGCAGAAAGTGTCAGGGCAGCCGGAGTGTGCGAGGAGATCACATGGAGAGAGAAGAAGGTAAGAGAGAGGGAGGGGAGGTGCCAAGTTCTTTTTAACAACCAGCTCTTGTAGGAATGAAGAGAGTGAGTGCTCACTCATCCCTGATGGAAGACATAAATCTATTCATGAGGGATCCCCCCATGACCCACATATCCCGCTAGGCCCCCTCTTCCCAGTGCAGCCACATTGAGGATCAAATTTCAACATGCATTTTTGTGGGGACAAACCATATCCAAACCATAGCACGTGCCACCTCATTCCAAGCTTCCCATTCTACAGATGGGGAACTTGAGATCCAGAAAGGATGTCTGGCCAAGTTCTCCCAGCAGACTGTGGTCTCTGAATGGAAACAAAGGACAGACGTAAGGAGGACTGAGCACCGAGCCAGCCCCTGGGCAGTTTCCGGGACTGCCATCTCTTCAACTTTTCCTCTGCCCCTGCCATGGGATTGGTGTACACAGGTCAGCTCCCTGGCCATGGCAGATGCCATTGTCCCCTTGGAGTGTCCGTCAGGTTGAGAGGATTCACATCCCCTAAGCAGGAGGCAGTGTACCTGGTGGGTGCCTTGTCTGAGGGGCAGCAGGGGGGAGTAGGATTTCTGAACTTGGAACTCACTGAGTCTCTGTGGGTCCTGGGGAGCCGCAGAGCACACGCCTGGAAGTAGAGGAAGCGGCTTCTGACCTGGAGGTCCGAAGTCCAAAATGGGTCTCATTGGGCTGAAATCAGGTGCCGGTAGGGCTGCGTTCCTTCTGGAGGCTGCAGGCTTGCCTGCCTTTTCCAGCTGCTAGGTGCTGCCCTTTTGTCTGCAAAGCTGGCAGTGACTGGTGGCAGCTTCCTGACAGTGTCTGATTCTGACTCCTCTGTCTCCCTCTTTCACATTGAAGGGCCCTTGTGATTACACTGGGCCCACCCTGATCATCCAGAGTGATTTCCTGTCTTGAGGTCATCTGATTAGCAACCTTAATTCCTTTTACAAGCTTGATTGCCCTTTGCCATGTGAAGAACATATTCACTATGTATGGCGACTTTGGGGGCCATTTTCCTTTCCCCCACAGTCTGCTTGACCCCCCAAGACCTGCCTGTTCTCGGGAGGAGAGGGGCAATAGCTGAGGAGAAGCCTGGGAAGGGACAGGCGCCCCTTGCATGCAGGTCAAGTGGGTGTGAGCAAGGGCTGGGGAGCTGGGCCCACCGCCTGGTGGATTGCAGCTGGGGGCGCAGTCAAGGCAGACACCCCAGTCATGTGGACAAAGTGCTATGGAGAAAGATGTTGCCAGGGAAGGGTGCGTGGGGGGTGGCAATGGGCTGCAGTCTAATCAGGCTGGGCTTCACCGAGAAGGTGACATTTGGGTCAAGCCTGGAAGAAGAAGGAGCCGTGCTGCAGTCTGGGAAATGACAGTGAAGTCCAAACTCCCCAGCAGGCCTGCAGGCCCTTCAGAGCTGCTCCTGTCCCACCCTCGAGCTTTATTTCTCCCTTCTCCCCCCAGAGCTTCCACTCTGTTGAGCGATTTGCAGTGCCCCAAATAAGCCAGGCTACCTCTGCCTCCAGCCTTGGTGCCACAGCTTATGCTAATTTTTTTTTTCCCCCTATTTGAGATGATTCTTCTGTCACTCCTCCCAACCAAATCCTTCATTTCTTCCAGGCCTCCACTTATCCGTCACCTCATCCAGAAATTCACCCTGCCCCAATCTAAGTTAGGAGCCTCTTCCTATGTTTTTCTGGGACCCACCACTATCAGCCCATCATGCAGAGTTGCTAATTTCCTCATCTGAGTCATTCAGTCCCCAGCGGCAGCCGGGGAACGTGTCCTGTTTTAGTCCATTTTGTGTTGCTATAACAGAAATACCTGAGACTGGGTAATTTATAAAGAAGAGAGGTTTAGGGCCGACCCTGTGGCTCACTTGGGAGTGCAGCAGCGCTGGGAGCGCCGAGGCCGCGGGTTCGGATCCTATATAGGGGTAGCCAGTGCGCTCACTGGCTGAGCGCGGTGCGGGCGACAACAAGCCAAGAGTTACGATCCCTTTACCAGTCACAAAAAAAAAAAAAAAAAAGGTTTATTTGGTTATGATTCTGGGACAGCTGCATCTGGCATGGGCCTCAGGCTGTTTCTACTCATGGCAGAAAGTGGCAGGCAGCCGGCGGGTACAAGCAGATCACATGGTGAGAGGAAGCAAGAGAGAGAGAAGGTGCCAGGGTCTTTTTAAGCAATGAGCTCTCGCGGGAACTAATAGAGCAAGAACTCACTCATTAATCCCCCCTCCCCCAGGGAGAGCATTAATCCATTCATGAGGGATCCACCCCCATGACTCAATCAGTTTCCAACACTGCCACATTGGGGATCAAATTTCCACATGAGTTTTGGAGGGGACAACACATCCAAACTCCATCATGTCCTTAGCATCTAGCATGGGGCCTAGCTCATTGCAGGTGTTCAGTGAATATATGTAAGATGAACAAGTGTTCTCTACTAACTATCCAGACATGATATTGAAAAGTACAGTCATTGCAAACACAAGTTGTGGGATCAAACCACCTGCAATTGAATTCTGACTCTGACCACTGATGTGCTGTGTTACCTTGGGTAAGTTACTTCACTGCTATGTGCCACAGCTTCTGGAAAAAGAAAATAGTAGTGCCTTTCCCATAGGGTTGGTGTGAGGACTAAGCTGCCAATCCCATAAATACGCTTTGGAGAGACACTGACACAGGGTATATGCCCTCAAAACCTGTTATAATAATATCACCTTATTTTATTTTCTAATATTTTGTGTGTGTGATTTTACCTGTTCAACTTCCTAACAGGTGCTTTTAGCCTTCAGTCTTTCTAAAACAAAACTGGACATGGAGTCAATGTTCAAAATATTGTGATCATCAGAAGATGAGCCCCTCGGGGAGGGACTCCGTGGTGCCCTGTGCTAGGCTGTTCTCTACTTCTGTGCAGTTTTCCTGATCGGCCACTTGGAGACCCCTTAACCCCACACATGCTTCCTGGCTTTAGCTAGGAACAAAATCTAGCCCATATGCCTTCCAAATGACAAGAGCCCTTGCTGTTATTTGTCATGTGTGGCTCCTGAACCAAATCCAGTAAGAAACGGTGGCAGCCACTCCCTCTCCGGGCTGCCTTCTCCATTAGGCTTGGTCAGCTCAGTGCCCAGGGCTTACACTACTTTAGAGAACCACAAAAATGTTCTAATTTCTTTTAAAATCCAAAGAAAAATATGACCTTTGAAGTTGAAGAAAATATTTTAGCACGTAATATATTTGTCTTTATACCAATGCGGTCATAAAAAAAAATATTTTATGTTACATTTTTATGAAGGAAGGAGTCCACCAGAGCAAAAGGGCCCAGGGCCCACGAGGGTCATATTGCAGCCCTGCCCCCCTGCTCCTCTACATCTCTACCCAGAACTGGAAGAAAGTCTGAGAAGTTTTACATTTGAATGACTTCGGCAGTATGTGAATACTCGGTGGGAAGAAGTGAGTCTTCTGGATTAAGCTCAAGGGGCTCCATCTCTCTCATGCTCAGTCCCCTACCCCTTGACATCCATGGTCAGTTGTTGCTTTGCCCCCCACGGATTTGTCACCCCTCTTCCCCTGGGTGACAGAGATGCAAAGGATTACTCAAAGCCCATCTCTTCTGAGCAGTGAGAAGCCCCGAAGTGGTTAATCTCCCACTGGAACGCTCAAGCGAGAGGCATCCCTTCCTTAGGAAGGTAACCCCGAATTGGGGTTCTCTTCCTGCATTTATTTTCCAGACCAGGAAGTTACAGGAAGAGAACATAGGTGGGGTTATAGTTTAACAATATAGGCTGGTAACTTTCAATGAAACAAGCCAGATGACATTCCAGTAAGGCACTTAAGTGATCCACCAACAAAAGCTTGATCTTAGCAAACATTGCTTCTCCCTCCACTATTTTCCAGTATCTACACCTCTCAATCAGTAACTAGTCTGTCCTTGAGCCAGCAACCTTGCTGTGCCACAAATCTTTATCTTACACCACTGACTTTATAGCCTGAGGAAAATTTCCAGTCCTTTGCAAGGTCAATATTTGAAACTGCAAGGCTTTGGAAAACCAGGCCCTGTGAAGTACATTTGCTTTATAGCATATTCCACAGTCACTTCTGATATGCTCTTGCGGACCTACTGCTGGTTTGCTTACATAAGTGTCCCTGTGCTGACACATGCATCCTGTCTCCTCTTGTAGGTCCACTTACATACGTGTTGATACATGCACCCCATCTTCCACATGTCTCCCAACACCCCTTCTTCCAGTTTTTGACTTCTAACATGTTTATTCCTGCTGTCTTCCCCCTGCCTCCTCCAATCCTTTCCTACCGCCCTTGGACTGAGAATCAAGAAGGTCTGGGCTCCAGTCAGGATGCAGGCACTTTGTCTTGTGATCTGGTGAAAGATACCAACTTGGTGAACCGAGATTTTTTTTCCACTTTGTGGAATGGGGATTTGTTGGATGACTACTGTTTTGCTTTCAGCGCACGTCCCTTCTCTGAGAACCGAATCACCCATCCTTTGGAGTTTTCATCCCCATCCCACACATTCAGTCCTAATGAGTATTACCCCACCTACTGGCCATGGTGGAGTGGTCAGGTGAACACGTGACCTGAGGTGGGCCAGTCAGACTCCTCCGTTCCTCTGGGCACTCCAGCAAGGCCCTCAGATGTGTCACTGAGAGCCATGAGTTCATTCAACAAATCCTTATTGAGCACCTGTGTGTGCTTGGCATAGTTCTAGATGCTGGAGATAGAGACAGCAGTGGCTGTGTTTCCTGCCTTATGGAGGACATCAGTTTGAGAAAATAAAGCCATCAGCTGGAATAAAGCAGAAACAAGAGACAGGAAGAGTCCTGGCAGTATTCTCGTTCCTGGTTCAGATTGTCCTGGAAGGCCTTCCAGATATACAAGATAGTTCAACTTCTATCCACTAATTCTCCTTTTTGCCTGAGCTAGTTAGAACTGGATTTCTGTCACTTTCCATTCAAAGACCTGACTAAGGCAAGGATAATACATTCTGAGTGGTTAACATCCCAGGGTTCTTGGAGCTGTTATTATTCCCTCATTCCCTGAAAGTTTCCCAATTTAAGCTGAGGCTCACACCCACACTCTCACCCTGACGGAGGAATCACTCACTCATTGGCTCGCTCGCTCGCTCGCTCACTCACTCACTCTTGCATCCATGCTCCGCTAAAAAGACACAGCCCGCACCTTGAGGAGCATCTGTCGTCCCTTTGGGGAACTTGGACAAGAAGAAAAGTGGTCCTGGAGATCTCAGCCCTCGTACATCTCAACAGCATCTGATAGCTTTGATGACTTCCTATCTCGAGACACATTTTCACATGTTTTTCAGGAAAGCACACCTTCCTGGTTTCTCTCCATCTCACTGGCCACGCCGTATTTCCTTCCAAGCTCTAACTGCAGGAGGGCCCAGAGATCCTTTCTCAGACCTCCTCTCCATCACTTCCAGCTGATCTCATTGCATTTCCACCACCATCTTTGCATGGATGTTCGCTAATTCATATCTCCAGCCCCAACCTCTTCCAGAACTCCAGGTGCACCTGTTCTGTCCCTGTTGATGTCTATTTGTCTAGCTGTACCCTATGTCTTCCAATGGCCCCTGTTCATCGCTCTCCACCCTTCCCTGC
The DNA here is from genome assembly GCF_027409185.1 of Cynocephalus volans. Lineage (NCBI taxonomy): Eukaryota > Metazoa > Chordata > Mammalia > Dermoptera > Cynocephalidae > Cynocephalus > Cynocephalus volans. Next base: position 127,575,977 of record NC_084469.1, on the reverse strand, counting down.
CCTGTTTTCTGTCCTTGAGGCTGGCCTGTATGGACTCCATCAATAGGCTCCTGGTCCTCTGGCTTCAGGCAATGTGGAACCCTGAAAGCAGATGGGAGGGAAACAGGGAGGCGGGTGAGTGTATTTACCCCACAAGAGGTAACCTGGGGTTGGCTGTGTGCTTGAACCAAATATGGGACGTTCTCTGCACAGCTCTTTCCTTGTGGGTTCTGGTTGCCTCTTACTCCCCTCATTCCTTTGGGCCTAAGGGTGGTAAGAGCAACTGCACTGTTACTAGTTCCTGGTTATTCATCATCCCTTATGCACCCCTTGTATTTGACCCCCATGTTTGTAGAAGACCTTTGTAAACAAATCCTCCTTGAATGCTCTAATTTGAAGGTGCCATCTGTTTTCTATCGGGACCTGGACTGTTAGTGACTGGCACTGGAGATGGCCCTAGGAGACAGAGCCTGGACATCCTGGGATTGGGCTGATCAATTATTCATGATGGACAGCGATTTCCTCCCTGTCAGAAGGAAATGGGACACGGATCCTCCACAGCAGGCGCTGGCACCACAGATCCTCAAATTATCACAGGTAGTGACAGAGACGATTGGCAGGTAGAGGGTAAAGCACTGGGATTTTGCATGGTTGTTGCACTTAGTTTCTATGGCAACAAAAGAGAATTTAAAGATTTTGGAGTCACCTGGATTCTTCTTACGGCCGTAGAGAGCCCACATAGGGAAAAGGAGAATTTAAAAACTACAGACGTATCATTAAGAGCACACGGGAAGAACAGCAAGACCTCTAGGGTGGCTTTGAAGAAGGAGTCTCTCATCTTCTTGACTTTCGACAAGTGCAGATACGGCTGAGGACCAGGCCAGGGGGATGACAAAAGCTGTGTGCTCGCAGGGGCAGGTCTCCTACCCCCAGGTGAGTGGGGGCCTGAGACATGGGGACGGAACATTCCAGCAATTGTGGATAAGCCAAAGAAATTTGAATTCCCAACTTCCCCTGACCCTCCCTTACCCCTAGAGGTAGCCCCTTCCCCTGTCCCACGTGTGGGAATAGCCCTCCTCTGGTGACAGCCTTGAAGGGCTGCTCACGGGTCCTCAGCTCACAGGCTGGTGCCAGCCCCTGGTTACTGTGCCATCTTTCGTGGTTCTCCTGGGCCCCACCCACACCTTGATAAATAGCCCTGTAGACAAGCCCCCCTCCAATGATCTAATGTGAATGTGGCACCTGTTATCTGTTGGTATCCCAGCAGAGACACCAGGCAGTGTGTCCCAAATCCTAACTCCCACCCCCCTCCCCCAACTCGCTCCTCTCCCAGGCTTCCCATCTCAGTGACTGGCCCCCTCTCGGCACCCAGTTGCTCAAGCAACAGCCTTGGAGTCATTCTGGATGCCTGTCTTGCTCCCGCATCACTCGTCCAAACCCTAGCAAGCCCTTTTGATTTAGTCTTAGAAATAGATCCAGAATCTCATAGATCTAGAGTATCACCCCCTGCCCCCCACCACCTCGTTGGCCCAACTATCATATCAGCCTTTTTCAACTGCACTAGAGCAGCAGCCTCCTAGCTGGACTTCTGCTTTCTCTCTTGCCTCCTATTGTTTAGTGTCCACACAGAAGCCAGAGTGACCCTTAAAATAAATCACGTCACCTTGTTGATGTCGCCCACTCAGAGGCTTCCCTCGGCACAATGAAATCCAGAGTTCTTCTTATCATGGCGTCCAAGGAAGCACAGCACCTAGCCTCCCTTACTTCCCCAGCCTCATCTACTGCTCACTCCCTTCCCTCGTTCGGCTCCAGCCCCAGCCCCGGTGCCCTTCTTTCTGAGCACGCCAAGAACTCTTCTGCCCCAGGGCCTTTGCACTTGCTGTTTCCACCCTGTGGCTCCTCTTCTCCCAGACCGCAGCAGGCTGCACTCCCTCACTTCATTCAGGTCTCTGCTTGAGTATCACCCTTTCAGAGAGCCTAAAACAGCATCTCCTCTCATTTCTGCCTTTTTCCTTTGTTTACCTTTTCTTTAGAGCACTTATGGCTACTTTACATTATGTATATTTTTAACCAGTGTTTATTGTTTGTCTTTCGCCTTAGCGTATGAGCTCCATGAAGGCACTCAACAAATGCTTGTTGCTAAATGAGGACAGTGGAACAAATACAAGCTGCCTCGGAGTGGCACCCAAGCCAGACACTGAGAAACCAGAGAAGGGTTCCCAGAGCATGTGCCGGTTCCTCGTTACCACTGTCAGGGAGGTTTCCGGGGGGGGGGGGTCTGCTGGAGCACACAAAGGTGTCCTTCTCATGGAATCTTGTGTTCCCTGAGTGGTCAGGACCATGCCCTCTCAGTGCCAAACAGGTCTATCCCTCATGTCTTTGTTTTCTCACTGTCTCCCCATGCAACGTATGGTAGAAAGTATTTGTTATATTATTAATATACTATTAATGCTTTCCTTGGAAAAAGAACTGCAGTGGTCTGAGCCCTTTAAAGTTCTTCCAGTGACCTGCATCTTGTGGATCTGACCAGCCTACTCTAGGAACATGCTCGCCTCAGCTGTAGGTTCTAGCGGATGCAACTAACTCCAGCCTATCGAGTGAGGGTTCTGAGCACTGTCCTCATCAGCCCTTACTGGGCAGAGTTTAAGCCCTGGCTCCTTGCCTTTCTCCTAGTGGAGTGTTTCTGTTGACCTTTGTGTTAGAAACTGGGACTGCTGATGAAGTTGCCTGGAGAAACTCAAGCCAATAGAAAGGTAACCTCTTGAAAGGTGCCTAGAACCTTTGTGTCACAGGGGTTGGGCCATTCTTGGCATGTGCCTGAGAGACAAGGGACCCCTCCATGATATAGAGATCTGTGGATCTGTGCCTGGCTTTCAGGAAGCTCTCAAAAGGGAGGTGTGTGAATACAGGACATGACCCAGAGACAATTGGCAGTGGTAACAAGGGAACCATCACTGTCTGAGTGGGGCTGCTCTATACCTTCCATATCAGGTTCCCAGCTTCTATTTGGAAAGGGAAATGTTGGGATCCTGGCACTCAAAGGAATGAAGCTGGGCCTAACTTTTCCCCCAAAGGGTCATGTTGGAGCTTGTGGAATGGCTAAGCCTGCTCGCCAGCTCTGAATACACGTGTGAGTTAGGCTGCAACAGAGTGCGGCATTGGTGGGAAAGCGAGAAATGGTGAAGATGAATCAAATGCCACCTCATGCTGTCACCTCAGCCCCTGATCACTTGGCATGGTCTCCTTAACACAGGACAGAGTCTGAGGAAGTCACTAACAATGGCACGGTGGCAGCCCAGGGACCACTATCCTTTCTCCCTTTGTCCTGATGGACAGATGCCTGGGCTCAGAATGAAACAAATGGGCTCGTTAAAAAAGACCATGTCATCTTGAGGTCAGGAGTTCCCCCTCCTCTGAGGGGGGTAAGCATGCCCTGGAGAAAGGGCTCCAGCAAACCCGGGGCCCAGAGCTGCAAGCAGGCAGAAGGGACCCAGCTCTGCCCGCAAGTAGACCTCAAACCAGGGCAACTGCTCCATCCTGTCTTGCCTTGGGGTGAGGAAGCTTTGATCTGAAGCCTGGGGCAGTATATGTGTGTGTGTGTGTGAGGGAAAACCAGGGATGGAATGGGGACTGTGCCTAGTGGACAGGAGATGGGATCTCAAGTTAGCTTAAGTAAACAGGAATTTGTTGTAGGATACACAGTGATGGCAGGGAAATCAGTATTCGGAAGTGCATCAAAGTGTCACAGGAGCCCGGGCGCTGTCAGATGGTTCCCCTGCCCTCTCATCCCCTCATTCTGTTTCCATCTCCTTCTCTCTCTCCCCTGCCCTCCCTCCTTTCTTCCCTTCTTCTCTGGCTCATGGTTTCCCATCTGTGTTTCTCTCTCCACATTTTCCCCACTATTACATGCCTGGCTTCCTCTTCCAGGATCTTAGTCTCTGTTCTTCCCAGCATCCCAAACCATGCTTTGGACTGCCCTGGCACCACCTCTAGTCCCAAAGCCATATTACCACCCTTCTTCAATGCCACATCTTCTTCCTGGCAGCCCTGGGTCTCAACCTCAAATTCTAGGAGACTCTTATTGGCCCAGCTTGGAGCAGATGTCCCCTCTTGGCCCAGTCAGCTGTGGGCAGGTGGACAGAGGCCAGATGGCTCGCTGGGCTGTATCATCCAGGCTGAGATCAGGGTGGGTTCTTACAAAAGGGTATGGCTGAGAAAGAAATTAGGGTTACATGCGCAGGTGGTCAGTACCCTCGGTGGTCTCTCGCTTCAGTTGGTTTCCTGGATATCAAATCAAGGGCCATTTCTGAAGGTAACTTTGGAGTCAGACAAGTCAAATTTGAGTCCTATCTCTGCCACTTAGGAGTTATAGCACATGGACAAGATAAAGTCTTTGAGCCTTAGTTTGTTCATTGGAAAATAGTATCCAATTCATAAGACTGCTATGGTATTAAATGAAGTAGTGTTGTCAAAATGCATCTTGCAGACAATAAATAATAGTATTTAAAAAGTGATAGCATTTAAAATCAGTTATCTCTCTATTCTAGGATCTCAAAGAACTCTGTAGACCCAAAGACCAAGCTGATCCTATGCCAAGGGGCATCTGATCAGATATTGTGGGGTAACTCGCACTTTGAGGAGAGGTTAAGTTTGCGGTGTTCTAGAATTCCTGGCTGGGGGTCCCTTCTGCTTGCTGGAGATCACCCACCATTGCCACACCCCATTGGTAACCCTACTCTAAAGGGAGGCAATGGTTTAGAACACGGATCCAATCTGTGGGATCCATACCCAGGCTGCACCGCCAACTGGCCATGAGATGTGGGGCTCATTCCTCAACCTTTTTAATCTTCAGTTTCCTGGTCTGTACAATGGAAACAATTACAGCGCCTCTCTCTCAAAGGACTAAGAGATCCTCCAGGTCAACTGTTCAGCACGATATTGGCACTTAGTAAGCTTTCAATGAACTGGTAACTGCTGTTAGAATCTCGGAGATGTAGAAACAAACATGGAACAGAGAAGTGACTCAGGGTGGTGAAGGGATAGCGATGAATGGCAAGTAAAAGCCATAGAGTCTTGGGGTCCTACACCCCAGTTGGGTGGTCCCAGCACTCTCTCCTACCCATATGAGAAAGGCCCTCCCTCTGTCAAGAATTGCTGCTACCTGCAGAGAGAAGTTGACCACTCAGCAAGAACTGGGTGAGCTTCCACAGCACAAAGTTTCCATTTTATTGTCTGTAAACTCTTCTTTGGTAAACAAGAGGACAAGAAACCCAAAGAGAAAGGGACACAAGTAAAGGCAGGGAAAGGGGGGTGCCCTCCCCAAGCAGGAACTCTGAGAGACAGCTACACCATCAGCAGGGTGGCAGATGGAAGTTGGGAGTCTGGGGTGGGGGGTGGCATGGAGGAAAGGCAGAGGGGAGCGAGAGGGAAGAGTCCACTGTTTTGGGGATAGAAGCCTAAATCATACAGCAAATGAGCTCATGCATCACAGCAAAGACAGTTAGGGAGCCCCCACCATGCCCTATCACCTTCCGTGCAGGCGGTGACCCACTGCAGGCAGAGCAGTGCTCCTGGGCAGGACTGGGTTGCAGAGGGGCTCAGAGGCCCGCCAGCAGCCCATCCTCCATCTCTCCTTTCCTGCTGTGCAGGCAGGTGTGCGCAGGTTGCAGGGGCAGAGGGAGGGGCTCTCAGGATCTCTGGATGTGGGTAGAAGTGTCAGGGCAGCAGGGATAAGGTTTGGAGGAGATGGAGAAGCAGCCTCTGTCCCCCCCTTTACATGGGGGGCTCACTGCAGAGCACAATTTCCAGGTCCTTGCGGTACAGCTTCCCCGCCTCGGCCAAGGACATGACACTCTTTCTGTAGCTGGTGAGCTGTTGGATATTCATTTCCTAGGAGATATAGGGAGAGGGCAAGAGCAGGCTCAGAAGATGGCCCCACCGAACGAGCCCACCTGCACATTCCCAAACACACCCGCCTGAACCTTTCTCTCATCTCATCCCAGTGTAAGTGGCTTAGAGGGACACAAGACATGGGCTTTGGAGTCAGACAGACCTAGATTAAACTCCTCTCTCACTTCTGGCTGCATTGTTTGGGGAAAGCAGTCAACCTTTCTGAGACTCAGCTGCCTCCCCTGTAAAGTGGGTACACTGAGTACTCGCCTCATTGAGGTGCTATGATGGTTCGATGGGGAAGCAAACGTCAGCAAGAGCTAGCACAGCACCTGGCACAGAGCGAGCACGCCAAAACACAGTAGCTACTGCGCTGCGGTCATCTATGCATAACTTGTGTGTATTCCTCTACCTCACTGAGCCCCCCTTTACTCAAATGTAGGTCCCTGCAGGTGATGGAGAGAATGCCATGAAAGTTCCCTGGCCTCGTCTCCAGGTCTCCTGGTCCACACTTCCCCAAGCCTCACCCATTTAAACCGGGAATTCTAAATCTTGTCTCCTCCAGCAGCAAAACTCACCAGGCTACTCCTGTGTACTGGCTTACATAGTCTGCAGAGGCCGCTGAGACAGGTGGCCTGTGAAAATGTGCCCACAGTCTCATATAAAATGGAAGCCAGAATGAAACAGAATACCAACACCTGATATGCCTTCTGTCGGATATACGTTTTACAATAATGCTCTGGACACAAATAGGCAAATGGGTCTGAAATACAGCAAGTTCATCATCAACACTGGAAAATCACTTCTACAGCTTCTTTCCTTCCGTCCTTTGTCTCCTCTCTCGCGCTGCCCTTCTTTGTTCTCCTGTTTCCTCCTCTTCTTTTTTTTTCATATTGAAAACATTGGCAGATACATTTTTAAAAATACTTCCCCTTCTAGGCTGATGGGTCATTATCTCTGTTCTGCTAATGAGAAAACTGAGGTATAAAAACCAAGATACTCACTAACGTGTTGGACCAACTCATAGTCATAAATAGCCTTAGTTCCCTGAGCCTTGAAGTCGATCGAATTATTTTTCTGGCTCACCTGCCCTTGGTCACCTCTTCTTCAGTGCTCAAAGGTCTTTCATTTCATTGTTTTGGGACATCCCATCACATTACTGATTTCTGATTCTGTGCCACAGCCCAGCCCAAGGGCATTTGCAAGCATCTCTAGCTTTGGGGGGCATCTTCCCTCAAGTTGTGAAGCCCCTGGAAATGTCACCTAATTCATAACACTGGGGTATGCCTGACCTATTTGCCATTCAATTAGGAGCCAAGGAAGGGAACCCATTTATCAGCCCTGAGCTTAAGAAAACTCCCACAGAGAAGTGTGGCAGCGAGAGACTTAGCAGCATGGACGGAGAGCTGTTTACTTTCTATGTCTAGAAGTTATGCTTGAAACTGGGGAAGGCTTTAGTGTGTTGCTATGGCCTTAGGGGTGCTAAGAAATATTGAAGTTTGATCCCATCAGCCTGTTCCTCCAGGAGCCTCAAATGTTAATCTGCTCAGAAACCTTATCACAGTCCATGCAGGCACTATCAAAATGGATTGTGCATCTGCTATGTGTGTTTACCAAAAACGGCCTTTCCCTTCCCAATTCAGGTGCTGCTATTTATAGTCATGCAGTTCTCTCTACTGATTCATTCTCTCAATCCCCAGGTGCCAAATCTGAAGCTTGGTACAGGTGGAAGGCTTTCAGGTAAACAGCTTTATTAATATCCTGGTTCTCTAACTTTCAGAGTTGCTTCTGAACCCCGCCACCTGAATCTTTACTTTTGTTCCCTCTGCTGGAGTCAACCTATGGGTCTACCTGCATTGTCCTTTGTATTAACCAAGAAAGAGCTCGTCAGTTGATGAGGTCGCTCCGAGATTTATTGTGTGCCTTCCGAGTTTATCAACCTCATGTGTTAGGCAGGGCCTTCTGAAGACTAATTATGCCCCATTAATCCAAGTACAGTTAAAGGTATTTTCTATTATAGTGCCCAATATCCCTTGGACACATCAGGGTGCATACGTAATTTTCTCCTGGAATTTTCTGCCAGGAAAAAAGTTTGCTGAGTTCAAACACCTGATGGGTACATCCTTCTTCCTAGGACGTATTTGCTTCCTGATCATTTATCTTCTGTCTCTTTCAAAAAGCAATTGCTGGTAACATAAAAAATAAATTCAGGATGAAACAAATGAAGGATGATATTCAGGATAAAGATAGGGAGCAGAAAGCACTTGGAAAGAGAGACAGATAGACTCAGAGGCTGCAGTGAATTTTTTCCTGCAATTGAGCATTAAATTTAGCTCTTGCTTGGCAGCCAAGGCAGTTAAACAGCTCAAGGAATTATAGAGCTTTCATTGTCTAATTAAAGAAAGCAGCAAAGCCATTTGCTCAGTGAAAGCCATTTTCCAGGAGGTGAAGGAAGACAGCTGCAGAGCCTAGTCTCCTGGTTGCGGTTCCACCTGACCCCTACACCCCATCCAGTGCACCAAGGTGGGCTCACTAAGGGTCCCCTGAGGTATGCCCAAGATGCCACACCAGCAAAACAATGGCGTTGTCTGCTCAGCCTTTTCTTCCGGAGGAACCAATTCTTCTGCGGCTCCTTTCAGCCTCTTCCCCAGCTCCAGACTCTGCAGTTAATCTATTCCCAGCCCTCACCTCACACTGGCCCCTGCCCTCCAAAGTCTCTTTTTGTGTAGAAAAATCTTTCTTGTTGCATTTGGCTGACACTTGCACAAGCCAGGCCATGTAGAAGCTGCCATTGCCTCACAGCAACATCATTCCCAACAGCCGACAGATGGAAGTGACACAAGGGTCTATAGACAAACGGACGAGCAAACTGTGGGACACACACGCAATGCGATATTACTCGGCATGAAAAAGGAAGGAAATTCCGACACACGATGAACCTAAGGACATTAAGCTAAGTGAAATAAGCCAGCCATGCAAAGTTGTATGATTCCCCTTTATATAAGGACCCTGCAGTGGTCACATTTTTAGAGACAGAAAGGGAATGGCGGTTGCCAGGAGACGGGGCAGGGGGCATGGGGAGTTACTGGTTAATTGGGACAGTTTCAGTTCTGCAGGATGAAAAGAGTTCTGGAATGGAAGGTGGGGATGGTTGCCTGACATTATGAATGTATTTAATGCCACTGAATTGTACGCTTAAAAATGGTTAAGATGGTGAACTTTATGTGACATGTATTTTACCACAATGAAATTGAGAAAAAACATCAATCAACCAGAAATAAACAAACACCTGCCATTGCCTTGCTAAGGCAGACCAGAGGGGAGCAAAACGCAGCCCCAGGCCTCTCTCTCCACCTCTCCTGCAGCAGCCGCCCCCTCCCCTGGGGACGCCGTCCAGGCCTCTGGGCCATGGCTCACCTTCTTGTTTTTCTCATACAGATCCTTCAAAAGGGCATCCAGCTCATTCTCATCAATGTAGCCACTTCCGTCCTGGTGAGGAGCAGAGAGTGAACCCACAGCCCTAAATCCTGGGCCCCAGCTACCCTGACCTCTCCCCTTGCCCACTCCAGGGAGCTCTCAGGGTCTAGCCTCCCCATTACTCTGTGCACAGGAGGTGTTCAGACCGTGTAATGACAGAATAATGTGTCTTTACCAGTCAACGCAGGGATGGGCAGTACAGTGCAAACTTCTGGTAGCCTTTCACGGTGGGTTTTTGCATTTGCATTAAAAATATAAATGAGGTTCAAGGAGCATTTAGTGAATTCCCTGAGTCCACAGGCTATTTAAAGTTTACCTCCAACCCTTTGGTTATAAAGGAGACCATTAGAATCACACAGGCAGGGGACAGCTAAGGGAGGGCGGCTGTAGTGCAACATTATGACCTGGCACCACACAGGACTGAATGTCTCCTCCCTTTGGCCCCCAATGACATAAGCACAGCCTTGCTCTGAGCACAGGCCTCTTCCACCAACTGTTCTCTGCTGCACGTTGAAGAGACCGAAACCTTGGGCTCCTGAGCCCACGGATCGAGAATGACATTTGTCTTCTCACACAGTGGAAGATGCTGCAGGAAGAAACCATGTGGCCTGAGCTGGCCCTCTAGAAACTCATCTCTCCCTAAGGACGAAGTTGAACCATTCTGGTGGGGCTGCCAGGGGACGGGCCTTCTGCTCTTCCATCCCACGCCACGCTCCCACTCACCTTGTCGTAAAACGTGAAGATGGCATTGAACTCCTCTGAGGTCAGCTTCATGCCCTGTAGGGACCGAGGTGTTAGAGAAAGAAGCAAAAGCCCTAGAGAGTGTGTATGTGAGACTGTGTGTATGTGAGTGAGTGAGTGTGCACTTGAGTGTGTATATTGAGTGTGTGTGCATGAGTGGTCAAGAGTGTGTGAGCGTGAGTGTGAGACTGTGTGTGTGTGTGTGACAGTGTGAGTGCACATGTGAGTGTGAGCGTATTGTGAGTGTGCATATGCATGTGTGAGTGTGCATGAGAGTGTGCGTGTGTGCACATGCATGTATGTGACTGTGTGCATGTCAGTGTGCGTATGTGCATATGTGTGACTGTGTGCGAGTGTGCATGTGTGTGTGAGAGTGCATGTGTGTGTGCACGTGGTGGACTGGGGTAAGTGGGTGGAAGGGCGGAGCTCAGAGAGGTGAGGGGAGGGGAGGAAGCCAAGAAAAGCACTGCGGCGCCTTTACCTGAAACTTAAGCAGGAAGTTTTCCTGTACAGGCAAGAGTCTGCGAAGAAAATGGTGGAGCAGAGATTAGGAGACAGAGCCCAGGCAAGAACAACTTGGCTTGTGGGGTGCAGAGGCAGCGTGTCTAGTTATACAGACAATCTCAGCACTCAGTAACCAGGAGTTAGTGGAAAGTTCAAAAAAAGGGAGACAAACGTTCACAGTTCTAGCTAGCTCTGTCTTGAGCTCCTTGACACCCAAACCTGCCACTTTCCCACAGGCTGATCTCAGAGGTGGGGACAGTAGCACAGGAATGACATGCAGAAGTCGTGCTAAAAGCGTTGCTGGGGGTGAGGGCAGGTGCTTACCGGGACATCTCCGAGAGGCCCAACTTGCCATCCCCATTCAAGTCAAACATCCGTAGCTGTTGGGGGCAGAAAGAGGTGCCTGGGTTAGTTGCTTTGACCTTCTCTTACGTGGGCACTGACCTGACCTCTACTGGAGAGGAGAGGAAGGAGGATGGGTGGAGCGTGCTAATTCCTCTTCTGAGGTCACCTGGAGGCCAGGGACCAACAGGATCTAAATCAGTCACTGGGGAGACAGCAGGGACTCAGTTACTGCTCCACTCTCCACTTCTCAGGGACGGGGCAGCAAAGGCCCAGCAGGCCAGCTCCAAAGACCCACCCCTCCAACATCATGCTCTCCTGGAGCTGCAGCTGTTGCCATGGAGACAGATGCTTCCCAGTCTCACACTGCCCAGGAGTCAGCTCAGTGGGGACCTCAGAGCCAGGGTGTGGGGACATGGACTGGCATCCCTTTTTGCCAGCTGCCGCCAAGAGTCATTCCACTTGGGCCCGAGGAGTCAGCAGACAAAAGACCCTGCACACCAGAATCCCAGCTCCCTTGGGGATGAAGCCCTGCACCCCTGGGGACAGGGTCGCTCCCATACACTCACTATGGTTTGGGTGTACTCCTGGAGCTTGGCTTCATCATATGGCCGGTTCGCCTTCTTCAGCAGGTCTGAGAGGAATCCCTGGAATACAAAAGGCCTCTTCAGAGCTCCCAACTGATGGATTTACTTGTTCATTCATTCAGTCAGTCAATGTCATTTGCTGAGCTCTACCAGTTGTACAGCTTATATTCCTCATAATTCCACAAGCCCTTAACACTTGTGGAGTGACTGTGAAGGCCCCTGGATGTGACTTTGCCCCACAGAGTGGGTGGTAGAGACTGGCTCTGCAGTCCACAGGGCTAGAGGAATTTGGGGGTGGAATTTGCTGTGGCCCTACAGCTCATGTCACCAATTTCACACGGCTTCTCGGAATCAGTCCAACAATCCAGGGCCCACCTTGAGTCTTCCCATGCAGGCCACAAGGCCCTGCTCCTCATCTAGCGTCCCCTCCCTCCCCAGGTTCCCTAAGCCCACTGCCACTCTGGCCTTGGTCTCATTCTCCACACCCTCCCCTCTACCCCCCTCCCCAAAGCCCACCCTACCTTGAGCTCGTTGGCTTCGATGTAGCCACTTCTGTCTGTGTCATACTTCCGCCAAGCCTGCAAGGGGAATGTCAGCCTACTTGCAAAGACACATCAAAATCTACACTCCGCCCTTCCATTTCCCTTTAATGTGCCAGGCTGGGTCTTGTTATTTAAGACTATTAGTTAGAGTGGGAGGGGAACATGGAGATGGGATGGCCCTGTCCCTTCAATGTCACAGGGGAGGAAATAAGGGAAGGTATCTTGGTCAAGGTCACACGGTCCCTTCAATGTCACGTGGAAGAAATAAGCGAGGGTGTCTTGGTCAAGGTCATACAGACAGGAAGGCCTGCTTGGGCAAGGCCTCCCTACTCTAACTTGATGCGGACCTAGGGCCTTTTTTGGATTCTGTTGTCATCAGAGTTGATGGTTTCCAAGGTACCAACCAAGTGGCTTCTACCAGGGCTAGAACAAGGATCTGGAGGATCTGATTTTTTGCTATGGGTATATGGGATGTCCTTTTACTGCTCTAGAAGTTTTTCATACTCTAGGTGGGGGCTGAGGGCAAGGGGAAGAGCCCTCTGGGGTGGGAAGCAACAGGCTTGGGTTACTCTCCACTGTACTCCCTCCTCCAACCCTCCATCACAATGCACATGGCCACCACGTCTGACAGTGGAGCAGGATTGGTGTGTAGGCAGCTTTTTAGGCACCCCACCCCTTTTTCTTTTTAAGGAAACCACCCATCTCCCACTCTCAATCTGTATGGTCCAAGGGAGGTTGATCCCATCTCTGGAGGTAGGCATGTGATCTCCACTTGGCCAACCTGATCCCTCCCTGGGTCCCATCCCACACTGGTTCTGGGCTCCAATCTGAGTTCCAATTATATGGTACATGTACTGGATCATTGGAGGAACCAGGGCATAGCCTGCTGACTACAGCCTCTGGTGGTCTTTATCTCTTTGATAAAGAGAAGCCGAGTTTGAGCAGATGACATGAGTCTGATCACCTTCTTCTTCTCTGTTCTGAGCAGAAGCAGACATTACACAGGAGAAACAAGAAAAAACAGTTGTGGTTTTAAGATGTTCACAAATTCTTCACCTCCCTTTCAAAGGAGGAACCTAATTCCTGCTCTGAATGTGAGCTGGATGTGGTGGCACACTTCTAATGAGTAGAATATGGCAGATACGACAGTGTGTGACTTCTGAGCCTAGGTCATACAAGGTATCGCAGTTTCCTTCTTGCTCTCTCTCACCTGCAGTGTCATCAGGATACTCAAGCAGCCCCACGGAAAGGCCCATGTGGTAAGCAGCAGAGCCTTCCTGCCAACAGCCATGTGTGGGAGCCATCTTGGAAGTGTTGTGTCTTCCAGCCCCAGTCAAGATTTCAAATGAACGCGGCCAGGCTGCCGTCTTGGCCATGATCTCGTGAGAGACGCTGAGCCAGAACCACCCAGCTAAGCGGTTCCCAAACTCCTGACCGTAGAAACTGTGAGATAAATGTTGCTTTAGGTTGCTAAACCGGGGTGGGGGAGCCATAATGTGTTACACAGACATATACTAACACAATAGCCCTGAGAAAATGTGGTCCTGTATAGAACTGCTCTGAAACCCCAGCCTTTTACCCGAGCCATCTGGTGGAGATGAGGGAACGCCACAGGAGGGGAGGCGGCAGGGGGTGCTGCCCGTATCTGTGGCAAAGAGGCACAGAAAATACTGTTCCCCTAAATCTTTGAACTATTTTGATGCCTCCTACTTGTTAGATTTTTCCTTTAAGTTTTGTTCCCCTGACTTCTTTCCTTCTCCCCCAGCTCCAAACTGCACACCTAAATACCAGCAACACTTGGTTTTCTGAGAGTCAGCAAGCATTAATCTTTTTCCTAAATTTTATCTCCTTCCTCCCCGACCTCTCTATGTTATGTGCACCTTTTATCATCAGGAATGTTAGAATTTATGGATATTTTAGGGTCTTTCTTTCATGCCCGCAAATAAAGTTGTATAATTTTCATGGTAGATTAGTGCCAGGACTCAGGAAATTTGGTCCTAATATTTTTAAATTATAAGACATGAGCAAATTCCAGCAAAAGGGTAGACATACTACAGACAGCTTGGGTAGATGGGATTTGATTAGAAGTGTTCTTTTCTCTGGAGGAAAAAATGCCTTGGGTTCTATCAAAATATTCCTTCCTGTGCCCAGTAAGCCACCCTTGAAAAGCTACTAAGATATATGTGCAGGTTTCCAAATATGACTTCACCAACCACCTGCATGTATTTAGTGCTTTAGAATTTAGTTGATCTAAGTCAAGTCTTGACTAAGAGGCAGATATTCCCCAAGTTGCCTGAAAGGGGGATAACCTGAAGGATCCCCAGTCCTTGCACAGAACTTTTTTCTGTTCTCAGAGTCCCTCCCTGAGTGACCATGACCGTGCCAGCAGGTCCTCCCTCCCAGACCCCACCCTCACCTCGTGCTAGCCCTGGGCTCTCACACTTGACGTCTTTCCTCTGCAGCACTTTGTGCCCTTCATCAGTGGGTCCTCATTTTCTTTTCATTCAAGGAAAAGAGTTCAAGAGACCTGGGCTTTTGAAATCTTAAAGAAATCCTGAGGTGCCACTAAAATTAGAAGTTAAAATGTTGTACTGAGCAGTGGGATGGGAGCTACCTGAGAGCACAGGACTTTCAGGGACTATTTTATATTTCTGGCTCATAAAAATGGAACAAAAGGTCAAGTCCAGCAGGGGATGGTACTGCAGGAGGGTGGAGTCCCGGGAAACTTGGGAAGGGGTGTTTGCTCTGAAGGTATGCTGGGGCTAAGGAAAAGGGCATATAAGAACATGGAATCATGTCAACCACACACACACAGAGAAAGTGCTAGTGATCTTGAGAGAGAGAGAGAGAGGGGTGCTCTTTGCTCCTCTTCAAGCATCTCTGCCCCCTGTAAACTATCATCGTGCCTGTTTCCAGACCAGAGGCAGAACAGAGGCCAGTCTTTGGCTGCCTCCCTATCAGGAAAGGCATAATGTTCCCTTTGCTACAGACAGAAAAATGTACCCTCACAAAAGTAGCACCTTGACAAGTTAGAAGTATATGCAGGACTTTTTCTTCCAGAAAGGCAAGAGTAGAGCTAAACAGAATCCAGAATGTCAGTGACTAGCTTATGGAATCCTTGCCATCTTGAAAAAACTGTAGAAAATCCTTTAAAGCACCATAAAATTAAATCCGTATCTGATGCGTAGGCAAGCTGCCAATTAAAAAATGACTTCTGCCCTGAGAGTTGGTTCTTTCTAACCGGCTTTCTATCCCTGGGGGGAACTCACTGCCATGTGGGTTTGCGGGCTGGCTCTTCAGTCGTTTTAGGCAGTGAATCATGGAGAGGGGATTACTGGTGGCTGGAAATGGACTTAACCTGGTGAATGTCAATGAGAGTCATGCTAAAGGTCAGTCACATTTCTCAGAGCAGGCAGCTTGTGTGATGGGCAGGGGTTGAGTCTCATTCTGAGGGACGCATACACTAACTAGGTGCAGAGCCCCAGAAAAGTAGCAAGAAATAATCGGTAGTCTGATGGACATCAGGATTAGTCATGTACCTTGTTGAACCATATGGAATTTTCAAGTTTTGAAGGTAAAAATGTTTAAGTATCAACAGTTTCATATGATTCAGTGTAGACTGAATATTACTCAAAAGACACTTGAGTTTGGATGTCGTATTTCATATGAGGGTCTCAAGGAATTTCTATTGCAAAGAGAGCAATGCTCATTTTAAAGGGAAGACACCGATGCCCAGACCAGTCAAAGATCAAACCTGGAAGATTCTGGAATCTGGAATTCTCACTAGGCTTTATCAGCTCTAGAATGGTACATGAGTCCATCCTTCCCAAGCGTGCTCCTTGGAACTGTCACTTCAAGAGACACTAATGCTATTGAGTGGTGGGACATCCTGGAGCCAAACTGAGTGAAACAGGTTTCTTTACTGCAGGGTTTCTCGGAGCCTGTTACATGCAAATGTCCACAACAAGTCCCCAAAGGGGAGATGCATGTGCAGGGCATTTCCCAAACATGCTCAACCCAAGCTTGCTTCTCATCTTATTCCCCACACATTAACATGCACACACATCACCTGGGGATCTTGTCAAACTGTGGATTCTGATTCAGTGGGCCAGGGAGTCTGCCTTTCTAATAAGCACCCAGGTGATACTGATGCTGCTGGTCCATGGACCACACTTTGAGTAGCAGAGCTCTAAGGGGCTTAGCACCTCCCAGGGGCCATTCCCAGGCATTAGGGTGGGTTGGCTCTGAACATGGGAGGAAGGCAGGTCCCAAAGGGCAGACAGATGGCAGCCACTCAGCCTCACCTCCATGAACTCAGCGCTGGAGCCCACGTGCTGCCTGAAGCACAGAAGGAAGTTCTCTTCCGTTGGCAGGATCTGCGCCAGCTGTGGGGAGACAGAGAATGACACCACAATTAGGGAGGGACCTGACAGAGAGCACAGCAGACTTTCCTGTAGGAAAGATAGAAAACAGCCAGTAGGGAAGCCACCTTTTGCTCCATTTTGCTCCTTTCCTTGAGAATAGGGGCTGGTAGCCCTTCAAAGGGAAAGAAAGATGTTCTGAGATGTGCGTCTGGGTCACCCCAACCCTTAGGTATGAGCAGCGGGAGGGAAAGTGGTGCTACTTTAAAATGCAAGCACCTAGACTCAAAAAGTACTTAATAGATGATTCCACGTACATAAAATTCTAAAACAATGCAAACTCATCTAAGTAGACGGGCAGTTGCTGGGGCGAGGTGGCCTACACCAGGCGAGAGGAACATTTTAGGGGGGATAAAAATGCTGTATCTTGATTGTGTTGGGGATTTTATGGCCTAAAATCTAAACTCACAGAATTTCACACTTTAAATGGGTGCAGGTTATTGTATATAAGTTAATACCTCCGATAATTCCATTTTTTAAGAATGCACGTACCCTCGAGTACCATGTACATATTGCCTATGGCAGCTTTCGTGCTACAGTGGCAGAGTAGAAGAGTTGTGACAGAGACCGGATGGCCCACAAACCCTAAAACATTTACCATCATCTGTATTTTTACAGAAGAAGGCTGCCAACCCCTGCTTCAAGCCCACGAATCAGGATTTTCTGAGATTTGCAGCACAGGCATCTATAGTAGCTCGTCTCAGTGCTTCACCCAGAACCTCTGTAAGGAGGCTGGGACGCCGTCCCTCAGCTGCTGCCAAGGCTCAATGGTAACATCTCATCGCTGCCCCCTGCAGGACAACTACCCTTGGCCAAACTGGAGCTGCCCCACTGGGGAAGGTCCACCTGGAGGGGGGCAGCCTGCATCCAATGATTAACAAGGGGGTACAAAAGGCCACAGCACCCACATGCCTCAAGGTGGGACCAACTCTGGTGCACAACCCACTCTCCAGAGCTGCCCATGAGCTCAGGCCAAGGCCCGGCTCCAGCTGAGACCATGACCTTGCTTAACTCCCTCCTCTGACCTTTGCTGCTGCCCTCTCTTCCCTTCTGTGGAGAGTTCTCCCTGAATAAATCACATCCTCAGGCTTTGCTTCTAGGGCACCAGAGGGGCAGCATCACAACCAACATACCCCAGAGGAGCTGTGCCCTCGTTCATGTGCCACCATCATCATTCTTGAGCCCTTGACTGTGGGTCACAAACTGATTGCTAAGATGTTTGGTATGCATATGTATATGTGTATGCATGGGTGTATGTGTGTGTGTGTGTGCATATATGAATGTATGTATGTATACATAAGTACATATATCTTACGTGTTCTGTAGAAATTATATGTTTGTATATGTAAATTACCTACATCAATTATGTATGTATAAATTATATATATGAATTTAAAATAATTTTACCTTTGGATGCTTTTAGGTGGGGCATGAATTCTCCTGTTCACCAGTCCTCACGCTCCCTACTGTCTTAAGCTGGGCTTAGCACACATTTACAATACCCGTTGGACTCTGAGGACATTAAGGTCTCCACCCTGGTCTCAGGCCATTGTTTGTTGTTTCCTCTTTCCTTGGGTGATATACAGAAAAAGCCCCACCAGTTCTGTTTGATCAGCCCAAATGCTGGAAGTGGGGGAGCGTTAAGGCCACCACCTCATTTAGATCCCTAGAAGGACGCTTGTGCATGGGAGAGGCCCGGGGGATGAATGACCCTTCCCACATAGCTCTTAACCAGCACCACAGGACATACCTCTGCCATCTCGATTTTCCCATCTGAGTTCTTATCATACTTCTGCATGAATTCCTTCATCTTCTCCCCAAAGTTGTCACTCTTCGACATCTGTGGAAGGACAAAAGATCAAGGACCTCAGTGCAGCAGCGTCGGGAATCATTTTGTGTCCCAGATACAGGAGCATGGAACCAGGTTGAGCCAGTGCATGCAGAGCTCAGGGTTGCATCCTTTTCTTTTTCAACATCCCTCTAAATCAAGCTCTCTCTTCTTCAAGGCTCAGTAGCATAATATTCAAAGGAAAACAGCACAGGTGGGTCTGCTCTGTACCATGCAATTAAACATTCCCCTCTGCCTTTGAGATGGATTAAGCCACAACTCTCTCGCACAGTCTGGATTTATTCCCATCACTCAGATGTGAGAACTGAGGTTCCAACATTTTGCTGAGGCAGCTTTAATAGAACCCAGCTTAATCCGGTGCCCCCAAATAGGTTCTAAGTACTCCACCATAGCAAGGTGGATTGCTCATTTTCTTCTTTAAAGACTAACTGGCAATTCCACAATATTTTTCACTCTAATTTTACACCAAGAAGAAAGTGAGGAGGTCATCATATAGCTGAGGGGTAATTTAAGTAGTCCATTCAATTATTTAGACTTCTAGAAAGACAAAGAACTTTAAAAGTTCCTTTAGCCCATTGCTACCTAACTTAAATATAAGGATCTTTTGAAGTTCTCAAACTTCCCTTAGTTTGGGATGCAGATCATTAATTATTTATATAGGGAGCTCTTCCTATTCCCCAATCAGTGATGAACCCACCTTGGGCAGCTGATGGCTCTGCCTCACTTACCTGATGGCTTCCGGATGGGGTATGTGCTTCCTAGGATCAGGCCTAGGGAAATTCTAAAAATCCTAAGAGTCTTTTCTGAATCCCTTCTATTGCTTTTTACCTTTGGAACTGGTCTCAATCTGCCAATATTTATTTATTTGTATGTACAAAGGTGCCTAGTATGATCCCAGACGTTTATCACAAATGTGGCCATCCTACTTAAGGTTTATGGTGGCCCCTAAGAGGTCAGCAGCCTCTCCATCTTACAGACAAATGGTGTCCAGGATGAAGTGACTTCTCCAAGGTCACCCAGTTAGTATGGACAGAATTTGAACACATGGTCACTGCTCCTAAGACCAATATCCTTTCTACCCATATAACAGCTGCTCTGAGAACCAGTCCTGGATGATATCAGTTGGCATTGTCGACAGACTAAAAATCCCCCTGATGCCATCTGAGGAAGGGAATGACTAAGGGAAGAATTTTAGATTTGAAGAACTTCATAAAACCACAGTCCTGGCCTAGCCCATGATCCCAGAATCATTGCTGAAGCCCATGCTGTGATCCAGGCTCCATTACGCTGGTAGTGAGGCTTGATGGGGGAACCGCGGATGGACCACCCATGAATCCCCTCCAGCCCTCTCAAGCCCATCCCTTGACCCTGTTCTCACTGAGGTGCTCTGCCCAGCTTCTAACGGGGAGCTCAGAGGTGGACTTCTCCCTCATCCCCCAACTATTGCCCAAAGTTACTAATAAGCAGTGATTGGCCAACAGACATGCAGCCAGGGGAGTAGAGAGCGCTCCAAAAGACCCAAGGCAGCTAGTGGGAGGGAGATATTCCTGAACCTGACACAGGAATCACAACAGACTAGCTCCAATGGCTTTAGCTTTTCAATATTTCAAACACCTCCCCCAAAAGGCTTAAGTAAATTGAGGGGTGCCAGGTTGACACCGAGGGAAGCAACATTCCTGCAAGTAAGGGGCTGGGACATGATCTGCCTGTGACTTTGGGTAGGTTCAGAAAGTGGTGACACTCTACAAGTGAGGCCAGCCAGTATAAAGGTTCAGAGCAATCCTCAGTTTCCCCCTAGGTCCTTGCCGAGGATCCCAGCCTTTGTTGGTCTAGAACAGTGGTTCTCCAAAGAAGACTCTGTCCCCCGTACCCCACCCAGGGGACATTTGGCAATGTCTGGAGACATTTCTGATTGTCACAGCTTGAAGAAGGGTGCTACTAGAATCTCAGGTAGATCCAGGGATGCTGCTAATTTTCCTGCAATGCACGGGACAGCCCCCACCACAAAGAAGCTTTTGGTTCCAAATGTCAACAGTGCCGAGGCTGAGAAACTCTGGTCTAGAATAAAGGAACTTTGACGCCTCTAGGCATCTAATCTGAGTCACGAACCCTCTGAGCATCTCAGGGAAGCTGTGGACTCTGTCTCTGGGAAAAAGCAACATTTATACACACACACACAGACACAAAGCTTTGCAGTTTGGGGAGGTTCGTCAACCCCTCATGCCGATTCTTGAACATCCCTCAATTCCAGACACCCAAGGATATTGAGATAAGATACTCCTAAGGAGTATTCTAATTTTTTTTTTTTATCCTTACAAATGAAAGACAAACTCTAGGTGTCAAGGCCAGAGCTATCAGGCCTGCTGATGGGATGTATAACTTCGGACAGACAAAGCACCAAGCCATAGATCAGGGTGACAGAAAATTCCAAACAATGGGAGAGGGGACTGGGCTTACCATGCCAGAGCCTTTTCTTGCCTTCTCCAGCTCTTGAAAAAAGTTTTCTAGCTCTTTACCTTCAATATATCCATTTCCTGTAAAGATAGAGGAAAAAACAAAACAAAACCCCTCAGAGCTAAACAGTAAGACTAACAGGGGGTTGGGTAGGGTGGAAAATTGGGGGCTTCATGGAGAACTTCTCCCCACTGGCCGCAGCAGGTGTGTAGGGCAACAGCATTGGGGATGTGGGTCCTGCCTCAGCGCATCTGCACCTAGAGATCCAAGGTTAGTGACAGCATGTCCTTGGGATGTACATTTGGCAGTTGGAGAACACTGTGAGGAACTAGCACGTGGCAGAGTGGCAGAGGGGATCAGAAGCTGGGAGATGCGGTGTCTGTCCCTTCCATCCAGGCGAGCACAGGTGCGGAGGTCTGACAGGAGACAGGTTATCAGCATCAAGGTTTGTGAGCAGGTGGCAGGCCCCGGTCAGATCTTGAGTCCCTGGGGTTTGGAAGGTATACTGTGTTGAAGAGTGCTCCCCCAGAATCTATGTCCATCTGGAACCTCAGAACGTGACCTTATTTGGAAATAGTGTCTTTGCAGATGTAATTAGTTGGGATGAGGTCACGCTGGATTGGGGTGGGCCCTAAATCCAATGACCAGCATCCTTCTACAAAGGCCATGTGAAAACAGACACAGGGTAGATGGTCATGTAAAGACACAGGCAGAGTGATGTGTCTACAAACCAAGGAATGCCTGGGATTTCTGGCAACCACTAGAAATGTGGGGAGAGACACAAAACCTCAGAGCCTCTAGCAGGAACCAACCCTGCTGACACCTTCATTTTGTACTTCTAGCCTCCAGAACTGTAAGAGTATAAATTTCTGTTGTGTTAAGTCAGCCAGTTTGTGGTTATTTAATCCATCTCATCTGCAAAAGGGGTTATAATAAATGGGATTTTGTATGTAAGCCTGTCACACATCCATTACGGGCACACCCTAAATGTCATTATTTTTTGTATTCAATTACCAGAACGTATGCATAAGATGGGAATGGATCTGAGGAAAAACTGCAATGACCAGAACCAGTTATCAGGGTCGTAGCCTGGCTTGCCAGAAGATCACATGAGTAGTGAGAGGTCCTTTAGATTCTCACTCCTTAAGCCTGGATGGCCTAGACACCAAGGCTGAGCTGAGTCCATGGCCAAGGTCACCGGTCTGTGCTGCAATAGGGAGGAGGCATTTGCATGTGGAAAATCAGACAGGGCTAAGGCCTTGCTTCCCAGCTTTGCTGCAGACTGGACTCTCCTAGGGATCTTTAAAAACTATGGATGTCTGGCTCCCATCTCCAGACATTCTGACGTACTTGATTGGGGTATAAACCAAGCATCATGATTTTCGTTTAAAGTTCCCCAGGCAATTTTCTTATGCAGCAAAGTTTGGAAACCACTGGCCTAAAGTCAATTTCCAAATCTGATCTAATGCAGTTAAGAAAGATTCCCATAGGGGAGATTCAACCTGAACAGAAAGTGGGGTGGTAGGGCAAGTGGAATTACAAACTTAACAAAGAAGATAAAAAAGCAGCATTAACACTTGCCTCTGCAGGTGGGGGTGGGACGTTCTTCCCAGCCTTTCCTCCTAGTGCCTCCTGAGAATTTAAATTTCAAATAAATAACCTTAAAGGCACCCTCTAGTGGAGATACCACAATAAATACTGTATAGAGAGACTCACATGAGATAAGTTATGCATTTTGGTCTGTAGGGAAAGATGTGATTGTAATGGCGGGGGAGCAAGACTTGAGTTCCCCTTTATCCTAGGATGGGGTGGTCATCTTTCTTCTGGGATGTTCTGCAAAGTTTCTTGGGGGAGTTGGAATTTCAGGAGCATGCGGGGACCAGTGGCACCACCGAGGCCATGGAGTTGGGGAAGGACGGAGCAAGGACTAGGAGAAAGGCTTTCTAGGCAGAAAGGCAGCCTTCTAGTCAATGATGCTCTGAGTTGGAGGAACGAGTAATTTTTCTCTCCCTGGTCTTTCCCTGCAGTGATCTGGCTATTTTCTCATTGCTTAGGTGCATTTTCCTCCTGACCGAGAAGGCAAAGTCACATCCTTCTCCTCAGAGACTTTGTAGAGTCAGATGGAGAGGTGGAGAGCTGAGCTCAGCTCTGGGTCTATCTGCAGCTTCCAGAAGCCTGAGGCTGGGGTAGGAGGTGGGGGGCTTGCAGCCAGCACCATGAGCATGCATGTGAGTCAACGAAGCAGAGGCCACAGGGGCTGGGTCCCGAGCCAGCTGGGCAGACACGTGAGTGAGCACGTGTCCGTTTCATGAGTGTATTAGGGGGTGGCTGAAAGAAACTCGCAGGGCTCCGTCCAACATTATGGCATGATAGGTTTCCAAGAGCAGCCTTCACTCGGCTCTGAACAGAGCCCCTCACCACCACCCATCTGCTGGGCCCCTGCTTTGCACAGAGCCCTTAACCCTCTGCCATTTCTTCTCCGGCCACTTCACCTATTGTTTAGGGGGTTGGCAGCCTTACTGGCCCATCTTGTTGAGGCACCAACACCTGCTTCTTCTCTTCCTTCTATCATACCCAGGCTATGGGATGTCACCTCCCTGAACCTCAGTTTCTTCACCTATAAAATGGGTATAATGATAGTGCCTTTCTCATATGGCTGCCATGAAGACTAAATGAGATTGTAATACACATAAAGCGTTGGTTTATAGCAAGGCTCAGGAACGTCAGCGGTCATTACCATCGTGGCTGGTGTTTCAGATGCTGCCTAGGCTGGAAGCACCATAACCATGCTGCTTGCTTCAGGCTGGGAAGATCTGGGGACAGAGAGGGAGGTCAAAGCAGGCTAGGCCAGCGCTGAGCCCGGCCCTGCCGAGCAATCTGCACTGAAAGAAGAAAAGCAGAAAAGCACAGACCCGCAGGAGCCACCTTTTCTTTGGGGTTTTTCTGGGACTTACAAAGAATAAGTATTTATTTTTACTCCATCTTGTTCTAGAAAAGTTTGAAGATGGTTTAACAACCTCAAGAAACTCAATCAGCCAGTGCCTCACCCAGCAGGAAACTTCTGAACGTCAATAACTCCCTTACAGATAGAACGTCTTTCTGTTATTTTTCAAAGGACGTTTGCCCTCTTTCTTTCCTTCCGCAGATAATTTGAGGCCTCTCCATGTGTACGGCCTGCGTGGGTTGCCGTGACAACGTACAGGAGGTAGCCCCTGCCTTCCAGGTGGTCACAATCCTTTCAGACACACAGGATCATGACAGGGCAGAGAAGAAACCTTTCCTGGTGACAGAAGAAGCTGAGGCACAGAGACAATAAGCACCTTGCTCAGGATCACACAGTGAGGCAGGACTGAAGTGTCCTGATTCCTGATCCAGGCTTCATTCATTCATTCATTCATCCATTCACTCAACGTTCACTGAGCACCTATTTTGTGTGGCTGTGTGCCAGGCACTGGGGGTGCAAAGCCAAGCTGGACAAGGTCCTGCTGTCACAGGGCTCATGTTCTAACGGGTGGGGGTGGGACAGGGACAGACTGGCGGCAAGCAGGGAGCATCAAGTGCAGTCAACGAACAATGATGAGACAGATGACAGATCCAGGGCTACCAGGACAGGATGGGCAAGAAAAGCCTCTCTGAGAAGCCCCAGCCACTGGGGACAGGGAAGAGACAGGGAGGATTGACATTAGGGGTGGGGGGGGGGAGGAGGAGCTGGAACGTGGTGCTGTAGAAAGAAGCCCCTCATTTTGAGCAGCAGGAGATTCCCAGAGCCTGGACAATCCCCTCTGGCCACGCTAGGAATTCCACCACCACTTCCCTCCGTGCCCCAATGAAGGGACAGAAATGTGGGTCCACACAACAAGGTTTTAGTTTTTGAACTGAACAAGGGTTCCACGCTGTGCTCGGTGCTTGGGGAGCTGCAACCAGGTTTTAGAAATGGGCCTATTCCCCAAGAGCGTTTGATGGTCTGCTGGGCTGAGGCAGCCGGGCAAGCAGGGAAGGCAGAGGGGAGGAGCAGAGACAGACAGACAGACAGGCAGGGGCTGCGGGCGCAGAAGGGCGTTCGCCACAATTGCGAGAAAAGGCCTTCGCTGCTCCCATGCATCTCCCAGGAGACTGGGGTAGAGGATGGGTTGGCCGACATCCTTCGAGGGAGGACTTCAACCGTGGACAAATGGTCTTCTTTTCCTATGCTCCTCTTACAGGGGGGCGGGGTGACTGGTCACCAAGCAAGTCTCACGTGGATGGGCATTGATAAGGATGTGGTTACCATAGCAACCATCACTCCTAACCTCCTTATCAAACCACATCCTGTGAACATTATGGGGAGGGGGGTGAAGTGAGAGCCAGGGATCCCGCAGCCTTCCTTAGTCTACTCTTGCTATCATTCTTTGCCACCACCGTGCCTCAGTTTCCCCAAATTTAAAGTGAGACAACACTTCTTTACCGTTAATCTGACCACAGACATGTGGAAAGCCTTGACTGAGGGATGCACCACCCCACAGTGGAAAGAGACCTGCTTGCCTCTCCCTGAGGTTTGTATGTACAGACTTTCAGAGTTGAACAGGTAAAGGTACCTGAGAAAGAGGTATAATTTTACCACCAGCTCTATGACTGTCCATGTGATATTGAGCAAGTCAGTCTCTCTGAGCCTCAGTTTCTTTATCTCTAAAATGGGTACAACTATTTATGCCTATAGCTATGTATGCCCTCTCTACTTTACAGTTACTGTGAGAGCCATACAAGGTAATGTTGTGAAAGCACTCTGGAAAATGTAACATCCCACATAAATGCAAGGCATCATTTTTCTACTCCCTCCTCTTAAGGTCCTCTGAATTTATCCATGGCTGGAAACCTTCATCCTGATGAGCTCCAGCACTACTGTCTTCTTTAGAGGACTGGGTCTCAGCCCAGGCTGTGTGCTAGAATCACCTGGGAAGCTTTTACAACAACAAATTGTCTGGGCCCCACCCCCAGAGTTTCTGTCTTAATTGATGGGGTGGGGATGTTTGCACAGCTTTCCAGATGATTCTAAGGTGCCGTCAATGTTAAGAACTGCTTCAGAGCAGCACATCTCGAACTTCAAGATGCAGAAAAACACCTGGGGATTTTATTAAAATGAAGATTCTGATCCAGTAGGTTTGGGGTACAAGGGCCTTCTGTTCAAAGTGGGGTCTGTGGACCAGCAGCATCAGGATTACCTGGGAACCTGTTAAAAATGCAGATTCCCAAGCCTACCCTGGACCTACAGAATCTAATTCTCTGGGGCTGGGACCCAGCAGCCTGTGTTATCACACAGTCCAGGTGATTCTTTGACATGTGCAGTTCAGGAAGCACCAGCTCAAACCTGTGTTTCTCCAATTGTGGTCTGCACCGGCAGCCTCAGTATCCCTTGGGAGCTTGTTAGAAATGCAAATTCTCAGGCTCCACCCAGGACCTGCTGACTCTGTCTCTGGGGGTGGGGCCCAGAGATCTGTTTTTTAACAAGCCCTCCAGGACCCTCAAGTTTGAGAACCACTGGGCTAGATGCGGTGTCCACTCCCTTCCAGCTCACCAGTCTGTGTAGGGCTCCACGCTGCATAGCGTAGGGAGGTCGAAAGGGAAATTACGCAGTTTTGTACCAGAAAGTGTCCACGAAGCCCGGCCACCTGTCTTTCTGTCTAAAGTCATCAAAAGGCACATAGTCCTCTAACCTCCAGCCTGAGCACCCTCTGGGACAGTCAAATCCCAAATCGGCTTCCCCTGGCTCGCCTCGATGTTAATACAACTTTGCACTGTGCACTCTATTTACAAAGAGTTTTCCACTTACCACCTCATCTGCACGTCTCTGCCCTGTAAACAAGTGGGTGTTATCAGCCCCATGTTAGAGAAGAAGAATTTGAGGGGGAAGGAGATTCGGTCCCACAGCTAACAGAGATCCTGGGCTCACCTGGTTTCCTTTTATTCATCCAGACACAACCTCTGTCCATATCTGCATTTGTCTTGGTTTTTCTGTTACACACACACAGACATGTACATGCTCACACACACCCTTCTCCTGGCGGCTCCTGGGAAAAAAGAATAAGCTTCAGAGCGAAGAGCTACTGAGGGACTATTTGGACACTTGAATTTCTATCTGTGTTTCTGAGCTGCAGTGCTTCTGGAAAGTGGCTCTGGAGCTGGGCTGGGTCCCCTGAACCTGTGGACATCTGGCAGTCAAACATTGGGCTGAGTCCCAGGTGTGGGGAGGCCAGAAGGACGGGGCAGATTGAGCGAGAGAGGAGGTAGCAGAGAGCCAAAGAGGAGGCGGAGAGGCCGAAGCCCGAGGCCCCAGCTGGGATGGCTGGAGGCAGAGGGGGCCGCGTGACGCAACCAGCCCCCGGGAGAGCCGCCAGCCGGCCAGCGCCCCAGACGCGCTGTTCCTCCGGAGCCGCGTGCCTGCTCTATTAATTCCGGCTCCCTAGGTCCTGGAATCGATTGCCCCAGGGGTCTTCTTAGCCCTGGAAACCTCCCCAGGGCTCAGCTAGTAAAAGCGCTGAAGTCTGGAGGGGGAATAAACAAGATGATCGGGGTAGGGACGCCTGGATCGGTTGGGCGGGTGGTGTTCCAGGCAAGGCAGGCTCAAGTGTCTTGTTTGTGAAAACATGTCCTCTTGGCTGCCTCCCCCAGGGGACCCTGGCTCTTCACAGACCCAGCTGCCTCCCTCTGGCTGGTGCAATTACAGTCTGAGAGGCAAGGTGATGGGGCAGGAGATCCCACCGAGGGCACTCAGTGCAGGGCTGGCACGGTGTGGACACTCCACGCCAAAGGGCACTGTGAGTGCAGTGGGGGGAGGCAAGGGGACTTACTGGCCAGGGCTGCCCCCGGTGGGCAGGAGGCTGCTCCCAAAGAGCCGCAAGGCCTGGCATCAAGCCCGATGGAGATATACCCGGACCCTACAGAGACTTGCGGACAGCGGTAAAAGACACTCTCTTCAGACAACTTTAACCTTGGTTCCCAGTTCCAGACCCACCAACTTTAATGGGCCAAGAACCAATAAATAGTTTTTTTTTTATAAATCCTATGATTATCTGATGAATAGCATGATTATACTGCATTGTAAGTGTGGTAATATTTATGTAACTACTTAATATATACAATATATCTTGTAATCCAGTCTTGGCATGTCTTTCGTTTTAGTATTCCAAGAGCCCTCATTCGGTGTTCTGATGCCCTGGGCCCTCCCCTGCCCCCCAGAGGTGCTGCTGTGCTGGCTTCCCTTCCCTCCCCCAACCAGGGACAAAATATTAGCAGTGACCAGAGCTCTGGGAGAGCCCGCCAGGGCATTCAGTTCTGGCCATTGCTCCTCAGGGGCGTGTGGGTTTGGGTGATGCTTCTGTTAGGGCCATTGGGTTTAGGAAGAGGAGGAGGAGAGACTGGGCAGAGCCTTCTGCAGTCCTTTGTGGTCCTTCTCGTCACTAGTTTTCAATGCCCTCGAGTGCTGGGGACCTCAGAGGCCCGAACAGATAAGGAACAAGACTCAGTCCTTGTGAGAGGCTTGGAGAAACCCCTGCCTCATCAGGGCCTTTTGGAGATGGACAAAGCCCAGAAGAGTCTGGGCAGATTCTCACACCTGGAGACACGCATGTGGTTTTCTTTGGGGGCAGGGAGAGGTGTCCATAAAATATTGCTTTCTTATATATTTACTGTTTTGCTGACTACACAAGGAACAAATGCTCTTGTAAAATTTTCAGACACTGCAGAAATTAGAAAGTAACAAAAATTCCCTTGAATTTTACCTCACCCACTCTTCAGAGAGACCCACTATTGTTTGGTTGTATTCTTCCAAATATTCTCCAACGTACATATGTCATTAACAATAAAAGTGGGCCTATACTGTAATAGTGTTGTGCTACGGTTTTAAAGGACATCTTAATTATATATCTTGAACATTTTTCCATGTCAGTACAAAAGCTCCATCTCACTCTCACTGGTTGCATAATATTCTATTATAGAGATGACTGTGATTTATTTTTCTAGTGAAGTTTCTAGCATTTCCCTCCAAATTTTCAGTATTCCAAAGAACTCTGTAACAGGCCCTCCCATTCATATAACTTTTTGCACATGTAGGACAGATTCATTTGACCATGTAGAATAGATTCTTGGGAGTGAGTGGGATTCCTTACTCGGTCTCATGAACATCTGCTTGCCTCTGGGAGACAGGCCATCTCACCCCTATTCTCTTAGCTGCTTCTGAGCCACAACCTCGCTCCTCGCGGATCGTCAGCAGAATGGGGTCCCGGTGGCTCGTGTGGTCAGAACCACGCAGGGAGGGCAGTGTGAACTCTGAGCTGGGCACCCTCCTCCCAGATCTTGTGGGGTAAGAAAGTTCCTCGCCAAGAAGTAACTAGGAAGCAACAGAGCAATGGACTCGCACATGTAAGGGTCACTCAGAGCATGGAGGTGACAGGCGGAAGAGCCCCTGACGCCACTTGGGTCATAGGATGGGCTGAGCTGCCTTTGAGAGCTGACATCTGAACCCTCCCAAATGCATGACCTTGGCTGACCACAGAGGAGTCGGTGGAGTGGGACAGGGGACGAGGAGATGGCATTCCTGTTCACCCCCACTGCATGTGATCTTGTGAAAATAATTTTGCCTCTTTGAGTCCCAGTTTCCCACTCTCCAAACACATGCTCCTTCCTTTCTCCACCACCAGGCTAGTGATAATTTTGAAAATAAGTTTTTGGGCAGAGGCGCTAGGAGAATGTCTCCTCCTGTTTCAGGACAGGCTGAGTTAAGAGTCAGAGCGCCCTACCCCAACCCCCATCCCCTCTCTCCTTGGGACCCAGCTTCCTCCTGAGGTCTCCTTGTCTTTGTTTACTATGAAAGTCCAGAAAGGGTGGGGAGGTGTCTCCCCGCCTCTCATGGCTGGGAATAATTGGGCTCCAGTGAGCTCACTCCAGGGGCCCAGCAAGCTTCAAAGCAGAGTGCTCCCAGAGGTCTTTAAGGTTGTGGGCAGCGGGGGACTCTCAGAGTCGGGAAGAATCCCCAAGTTGAAAACAGAAACCAGAATTGGTAGGAGAGAGGCCCAGATCGGGGGCGGGAGCACCTCAGGTGGGGAGAGGTGGGGCTCACCTGCAGCCTGTGGGGATTCAGCAGGAGAGGGCCAGGCAAGGAGGAAGGTCAGAAGGGAGGTGGCCCAAAGCCTGTTTCTGGATCCTTCAGTGGAATTCCAATTTGGCTGTCTACGTATTTTCCTAAATGACCTCTTTCATTTCTGGCATTTCAATCCTTTTTGCCTTCCTTCTCTGCTTGGTCCATGGTCTCTCCTTGGGACTCCCCTGAGGCTGTGACCCGGAGAGGGCAATGGCTGTGGGAGGCTCTAAGACTCTGGGGTCTAGCTATAGCCCAGCTAGGCTGCAGCCAAGCCAAGAACCCCTTTCTGGGATAAAAAGAACTGCCCATCACCTCTAAGGCTGGGTTGGGGGCTTTTCTGTGGACTAATGGGAGAGAGACTTGTGCCTATCGTCATGGAAAAAAACCCTCTTCCAACCCAAGCAGGTGTCCAGAAACCAGAGTGGGGGAATGAGTGCTGGCCAGGAACCAGCCCCCCTCCACTAACTTGCTACATGACGTGGGACAAGTCCCCCCTCCACCCCTGCCATGTCTGTTTCCTTACCTGCACAAGGGGACTCTGCCCAGCAGGACTCAAGAAGGTGCAATTGTGTTTTGAAAAGTACAATGTCTCAGATACATGTAAGGATTGGCATGATTATTGACAGAGCTATTGTCCCCATGAGAATGAGGGAAAGTAGAATCGTGGAGTCCTCTGTTTATAGCTGACTCATCTAGCAGGAGGCCAGTGGTATAACCTTGGCTGCTTGGTAACTTTCCTTAAATCATGCAAGTCTCTGGTGCAGATAAACTGGAAGGAGCATCCTTACAGAGTGTGCGTGTCATCTGGAAAACTAAGAGGCTGCAATCCTATTACAGCCCTTTCCACCAAAGGAGTTCTATGGCACGAACCGGGGATTGGAAATACAACCCCTCCTTAGCCCCATTTTACAGATTTGATGATCTACCCACCTCCTTCAGTAATTCACAGGTAGATCATGGTCCTAACCCAGGTTTTCAGATGCCCAGACCTCTGCTCCTCCAGCTTTCTCATTTGTCTCCAAGGAAGCAAAACTTCACCCATTAGCATCCCCAGACATTAACCCCTGCCTCCCCACAGTACGCTGGGCAGAAGATCTTTGTCTGGCCACCTCCACACCCACCGAGGTAAGGAAGGGAGGAGGGAAGAATGGAGGAGCCAGCACCTGATACTCCCTGTTTCCTATTCCCCTTCCTCTCAATCCCAGGATAAACACCCCGAGCCACCACCCTGCCAATGGGTCTGGGATGCCAGAACATTTTGGATACCCACCTTTAACCAGGACCTTGGAGAGGGAAATCTGATCACTTATTTTTTGGAACAATGGAGGAAAAGTCCCTGGTGATATCAGAAGCCTGTAAAGGGGGACCTCCCTTTATGCCTGAGTCAGACCACCTTAGACACTTGGAATCCCAGCACTGGGAGCTAACTCCATAGGTCATTCATCTGGCCCTGGCTTTTTGGGTAAATCAATGTCAAGACCTCACAGAGCCGAGGGTTGGTCACTGAGGCCTTAAAGATTGTGCCCCCCTCCCCACCTGCCCAGAGATGGAGTCGCCATAAGCACCCATAAGAGAACAGGTCAGGGGCTGGAACCCCAACCCTGCCCCCCCACACCCACTACTGCTGTGGTTGGAAACCCCTAGGCCCGGGGGGGGGGGGGGGGGGGGGCGGGGACGGAAAATGGACGGAGGGAGACAGGGGGATGTTCAGGGCCCCAAATGCCACTCTCCACTCTTGCTCCCGGCCAACCAGGCTAGGGAGCCAAGGGTTTCCCTTCAGGATCCTCCAGCTTGCCCCAGCCGCCAGAATGAGGACGGGGCTAACCTGGCATTCAAAGCGAGGGGAACAGGAGGGAAGAAATGAGTGGGCTTCTGAGACCTGTGGCTGCAGCCGCTGAAGGCAGGAAGTTATCTTGAAGGGAAAGGTGGGGAAGATGGCAAAGGACCCATGGGAAGCCTTTCCAGCCCAGGCCTGCGCTCTGGGAAAGATCCAACTTGCCCAGAATGAGGTTGCAAAAACAGGTGGGCTCTGTGTCGTCTGTGTCAGGGAATAAAAGTTACTGACAGTTGTCACCAGAGAGCTGGATGTCTCCCAAACTCGAGACCCCGACCTCAGCAGGCGCTGAGACCAGAACACCCCCTGGGGGCAAACGGACACCTGCCCGCATCGAGCAATGCCCCCTGCCCCTCCACCGCAGGTCCCCTGGGGGCCAATGGGCACTGAAGTTGGGAGCTTTACTGACCGTCTGCGTCAAAGTGCTTCCAGATCTCCAGGAACTGGGACGCCGTCAGCTCGGCCAGATGCAGGTAAGGGGGCTGCTGCTGCGGGCCAGCCATGGCGAGCGGCTCGGAGACCTCAGGCAGCACAGCGCTGTCGCTCGGCGCCGGCTGGCCTCTGGCACTCGCGCGGCTACTGCGCGCCACGCGGCGTTTATATACAGTCCGGAGGCTGCGCCGCGCCTGGCCGCCAGCAGGGGGCGCGCGGGCTCCGGGAATCGGGCTGGGGCGCGGCGCGGCGGGGGCGGCCGGGAGCCGGGCTGGGCAGGGCTCGCGCGGGGCCCGCACGTCTGCGCCCAGAGCCCTCCGGGGACATCGGAGGCTTTGGGGCGACAATGGGAGCGAGGCTGCCCCTGCCTCCCTTCTCTCTCTGACCGTCTTGAGTACGGCCACCACTTATTGCTCGCGGCAGCAGCCGTAATAACAGTAGTAACAAGAACACCAATGGTGACGGTAACGTGACTTTGACAAGTACTTGGCACTCGGACTTCGGAGCTCACCAGGTCTCTCTCGTGCCTCCTCTCACCAGACCCTGTCACAGCAGGAAGAGCAGGGACCACTTCTCGGATGATGGACTTGAGACTTAAAGTGATGGAATGACCTGCCCTGCAAATGAGGGGCAGAGCTCGAGTTTGAATCCAGCCCTCCTTCCAGCTCCACGCGGCCCTCCGTGGGGCCCCGTCCTGCAGGGAAGCCAAGAGTTCTCGAGGCTTTGCTGGAGGGCAGCTGGAATCAGCACCGCCCAGGGAGGAGTCAGCTGGGAGTGCACGAGGGGCTGCCACGGTCTCCTGGGGTCTCGGTGTGTTCCTCGCCTGGCACCTGCCTCACCCTGGACACGCGCTGAGGTCTTTTAGGCATGTGGCCAAGGGGTGGCAGAACCACATCCTCCCATTCCAGGTCTTAATCACGCCCACCTAGGGACGTGGTGGGAATTTGCCTACTCTAGTGGGCAGGGAATGTCCAACTCTGACCTCGGGATGTTCTCAGCTGGTCTCAGAGAAAATAGAAACAGCTACTGAGAGCACGTACCAACGACAGTAGACAGGACTCCCCGAGCAGGGGACTGGGCTCCCTCCCCATTTTCTCTGGTGGTCTGAGACCTGGGGGTCTGTGCTGGCCTTGTGGACACCTTACCCCTGAGTGACAGCATCATGTCTCCTTTCTCCCCTCTCCGGCCACAGCCACGGCCATGGCCATAGACGGACTGAGACGTGAACTGGTGCTCATTAACATGTGCTAATGAGTGTTAGCTGAACTGCTTTCCAAGCGGAGAGTGAAAGCGAAGGAGGTAAGTGAGAATCAAAAAGAGGTCGCTAGGGGAGAGGGGGAACCAGCAGGAGACAGAGAGGGGAAGGCTGTCCCTTAGGGGGAGGGGTGAGCCCAGAGTGAGCCTGGAAGGAGCAATACCGAGTGCAGGTTCCAAAACCACTTGTTTTTGCCCAGGGCAAATGTGTTTAGCAGGAACAGACTAGGAAGGTCCCCATCCCCCTGGTTGCCTGGCCAGAGTCCTGAGCTGAGAAATTCACCAAAGCCACTGCATCTCTTGCCCTGCCTCCCTAGAGGTACAGTGCCTAGATGGTACAGTGGTTAAAAGCAGGCTCTCTAGAATCAGCCTTCTTGGGTCTGAATCCCAGAGTAAACTGTGCATCTTGGGCAAACTACATAACCTATCTGTGCGGCAATTTTTCTCTTCTGCAAAACGGGAACGTGGGTATTTACTCCTGGTGCCCTTCATGGAGCCCGTGATCAGTGGTTAACTTGGCAAGAAATTCCTTGGTCAGCATCCCTCTCCTGGGGTAGCTAATGGCTCCCGTAGGGGCTAACCCTAAAGTGAGGCCAAGGGGAGAGGCAAAGACAGATCTGTCTCCAGAACACAGGCTCTTAACCACTGTGCCACATGGCACCTCAAGGGGCCAGGCTCAGCCCTTCCAGCTCTGACACCTGCCCGTAAGGCTCCTTTGACTCACATCTTGCCCCCTCCCCTGCTATAGATCTGTGGGGTGAGAGACTCACCCCTGGCTCACTAAAGCCCAAAGCCGGTGCCCCCTCGCTGCTTTGGTTTTCCTGGTGAGTGACTGAAGGTGGAGCTCCTGCTTCCTACTTTCCAGAGCTGCTAAGACCAAAGAGAAGATGGTCCTGGTATGACTGAAGGGTGGCCACAGTGACCTTCGAACTCTACATTGGGACAGTCCTGCATCATTCATTTGAGATGTGTGGTTAGAGTCTGTTTCTGGGTAGCCCATACCTGCCTCTCTCAGACACATGTCACGGAGGACTGAAGAGCCCAGGTAAGTCCCTTTGTCCTTTATCCCCAAGTTGAGTCCTGCAGAAGCAGTCACATTTAGGAGTTACCATTTCTTGCACTGGAGTCAGACCAATGTGGATTCAAAACCCACTTACAGGTTGTGAGACCTTGGGCAAGCTATTTAATCTCTTTGAACCTTAGTAAAAATAGAGGTAATAATACTACTAGTCTCACAAAGTCACTGTAAGGACAAAAAACAATGTAGTCAAGGGGTTAGCTAGCAAGAATCCCAGGAGGGTACGTGCTTAATTAAAAGATAGGTGTTATTATTGACACAGGATGTTAGGAAAAATTTTTCTTGTCTTGCCGTTGGGGCACTTAGGCCACCCTGAAAACACAGGAGCCAGACGTCTTCTTTCTGCTTGGCTTGCTCAGCCTGTCCCCACTTCCAACCAAGGCCATGCACTGCAAAAGGAGAGAGGGTGGGAGAGAGCATGGGGAGTGAAGCACTTGTGGTTCCTTCCAGAAAACCTCTCCAGGTCCTGGGAGACACCTGTGGGGAGGGGGCACAGGTGAACCCACCCGCTTCTGGAGAAGGCTGGGGTGAGCAGAATTTTGAAGTTTGGGCCACATGTGAAGATGGACTGGTGCTTGTTTTTGACTTAGAGCTGTCTGAAGGGCTGACGAAGCAGCTCACACTGGCCTGTCCTGGGTCTAGAAGGAAGGTGGGGGTGACCGCAGTTCTCTGCCGTCCTTCAAGGTTGCTGTGGCTTCAGGGAAAGGTGCATGGAATTTAAAGGAGGAGCCCAAGCCAGACACCTGCTGGTGTTTAAGACAGCCTTGGTGTTGAAGGAGGCTAGGGTGGAGCTGCAAAAGCCCAAGAAAACCTTAACTCCACTCTGCAGAGGGCCTTTGACTCCCCAGAGCCTGGCAGCAGCAGCAGAACCCCGTGTTCCTACACGCGGATGTGACCAGATAGGTAAGAAAATCTCCTCTCCGCATTTCTCCTCGCAGCCCTGCTCCCTTCCCACCCAGGGAGGGATGTGTCAGAGCCAGCCCATCCTGCATCCTCCACAGGTTCAGCCCTGGAGCCAGGCCCCCTTCCCCTCCCCTATACGCTCTAACCAACTGAGAGACCGGAGTTTTAATCTGGATCAGACCAAGTTTAAATAACTGAAAGTGAAAGGAAAAACATGGACTCAGAAGAAGAGATTGCTAAAGCGGTGATGATAAAAACAGAACTCTTCTATGTTTGTCTCAATGAATTGAGCCTCTTGTTAAGTATTTTCAGATGTCTGAGGTTTTGCCTTCCTGCAGGGCCTCGCCCGGAGTTTTATAACAATGATGACGGTGGTGACCAGAAGGATCCTTTAAATTCCTTTACAGAGGGCTTTAGTGTGTCTTGGTTTGTTCATTTCTCACAACTAGTCTATCTGTGCAAGAATTGGGCCCATTTTAAAGAAACAGAGACTTAGGCTAAGAGACATTAACACCCAACCAAGACCTGGCAGGGGTGGGATATGGAGAACACTTTGGCTCCTTCAGTTTCCAGGCTATGTGGAGTCCTTGTGGACCAGGCGTCAAACACCTGGGCAATATGTACAAAGTCCCTCCCAGTCCCAGCCGCTGAAGCCACAGGGATCCTCACAAGGAGTGATGCCTTGTCCACTGTTTGCTAGATGCCCCCCAGTTCTCCAATGGCTGCCCCCCTCTGCCCAGAAGGGGCAGATTGGGCACCACCAGCTCACCAGCTGAGCCCCAAGTGTGAGATCCGACACCAGGGACTGGCAAGAAGAAGGCTTGCCAGACTAGCCCTCTGCCCCAGGCCCCCGGAATGGCTCCTCCAGGAAGACAGGGAGGCCTGGTGACTGTGAGATGCCAGAGAACAGATGACAAACAACTTTCCAGCCAGTACCCACTGGGCCGTGGTAATTGGCTGAGCTCCTCAGAACACCTGGTGTTATTTTGAAGAACATCAAAGAAAAAGTCAGAAGCCCGACCTGGTTCCCCCCTCTGCCTGGAAAGGTTTCATTCAAATATTGCTTCTTTGGTTTTTATAATGGTCAGGCCTGGCTACTGGGGTGCCAGAGAGCTGGCCTTGCTTCCCAGAAAGGAGAATGAAAGAGATGCAGGAGCCCAGCAGTTTCCATGGAAACGGATTGAGGTGATGGGAAGACTAGAGAGTCCAGCGAACCCAGAGGTGGGAGCAGGACTTTTGAGTAACTTGATCTAAAGCTTGAAATCTGTGGACTAATACCTCTCCCTGTGCAAAGAATTTGGGTCACCAGGATAGCAGCAGGAGGTAGAATAGCAGTTGGGGGCTGTTAAGTGACCCCTCCCCCAACAGGCAGGGGCACAGGAGCTGAGAGCTCAGACTCCAGAATCCCACAGGTCCCTTTCAGCTGCTGGATTGGCTGCTTATCAGCAGTTCTGCCACATATTGGCTGTGTGACCCTGGGCAAGGTGTTCACCCTCTCTGAGCTTTGATTTCCTCATTTGTAAAATGGGGATGATCCTCGTAACTACCTTGGAGGCTTTTGTGAGCACTGAGAGACGTAATGCACGTAAAGGGTGATGCAGGGCCTGGAGCTTATTAACACTCACATGTTGTTACTCCAAGTGAGAAAACTAAAGGCAAGTGATGGGTAGTCTCATCCAATCGGAGCAGCCCATCTCCACCCTGGCCAGACCAACTGGTTCAGGGGTAGTCAATGAGGGATAATATCCTAGAGTGTGAAGGAGCTGCTGAGACCCCTCTCTATTTGCAGACAGGCTGGGATGAAGCTGTGAGGACTGGGATGGCTGCAGCCATCTTGACACCATGAATGAAGAGAATAGAGCGGCCAGAGAAGGGGAGAGGGCACACAGTGGAGACTGAGCAGGAAGCCAATATTGCAAAAGGCAGAGCAGAGAGACTGCAAGAAATCAGGTCACAGATGACATCATTTGAGCTGCTGGATCAAGCTGAGCCTGAAGTATCTTTGGACTTTTCAGTTACATGACTCAATATATGCCCATTAGTGTTTAAGCCCATTTATGGTAGATTTTCTTTCATTTGCAACCAAAATGTCCTAAGTGATAATCCACGAAGAGGAAAATTGTCATCAAGGGAGCTGAAACCAGGAAACCTTTAGGAATGAAAGTTCTTCTCTCCCTCTTCCTTGCAGTGCGCCAGGGCCATTCCTTCATAGATCCCATCTCCATCTGCAAAGCAACTGCATTTTCTTCTCTCCTGACCTGCGAGCGTCCTCGCAACCTCACAACGGTCGCCAGCCTCCACTTGTCCTCAGACTCTATGGCTTCTATTTCTCCTAACAGCCTTGGCCTCTCTGTTTCCCTATTCCAAATTCTGAAGAGAAGAATCTGATTGGTCTAGTTCATCTTCCTCTGTCAGGCTGTCCACATCAGAGGCTGCTGTCCAGCTGTGCGTGGCCACCTGGAGTCAGCTCCCAGCCCGTGGTCCAGTCTTCTGTGGCTGGGGGCGGGGATAGGGGAGAGGTGGGCAGTGCAGGGAGGGACCTGTTTTCCTTAGAGGCCACTGTGGGCACGGTGGCGTTAACTGACACCTCTAGTATTGGGTGCTCCACATGGAAAACTGAATCAGGCAGTGGGACATGTTTGCTGTAAACTTGGGTAAGGAACACTCTCACCAGATATAAAAGGTAGAGCCTGGGGGGGTGTGTCAACTAAAACAGGGGTTGTCATACTTCTCTTTGTAAAGGGCCAGAGAGTAAATTTGTTTGGCTTTGCCGGCCATAGGGTTTCTGTCTCAAGTACTCAACTCTGCCATTGTGTGCAAAAGCAGCCACAGACAACATGTGAACAAAGGAACATGACTCTGTTTCAATAAAACTTCTTTTTAAAAAAATACGGTGGGCTGGATTTCGCCTGTGGGATGTAATTGGCTGACTCTTCATCTAGTCAATGAATTCCAGGTTCTCTCTAACATTTCCAAGCTTTAATTTCTTCTTCTATGAACTGGGGACACTAAGAGAACCTATGTAGAAGGATTGTTGACATGATTCAATAAGATGATGTATGTAAATTATTTAGCACAGTGACTGGCATGGGGTAGATAGAGGTTGGCTGCTTTTGTTCTCTTTATTGTTGGGTGAGATCTAGATCCACCAATTTGCTTTGTAAATCTAGAAGAGTCTCTTAATCTTCTGTGAGCTGAGCTGGAAGCTGATTGCCTCTCTCCATAAGGGGAGACAGGATCACTAACGAAAGGGGTAGAGGAGGCAGAGAAAGTTAAGGCTGTAGCAAAAAGAGATATAGCAGCAAGTGAATCCAAATCTGCAGGGCCTCAGGCGAGGCTGGCTTGGCTCTGCTTGGGGACCTGGCAGGGAGCCCTGAGCTTGATTTGCAAACAAATTTACCCCATTTCCTGCCAGAACAGGACTTCCTGGTGGCTGGGAATGGAAATTTGGATCCTTTTACCAAGGTTAGGAAAAGTGTCCCTAGAGGGTCATTGTCCCTCTTCCAGGACTCCCCAGGATGCAGCAAGGCTATTGGAATGAGATGCTAAAAGATAAAGGCTGCATTTCATTCATTCAGTAATTCCTTTAAAATTTTATTCATTCATGCTGTTAAAAAAACATTTAACCATCTACTTTGTGCCAGGCACTGTACTAGGCCCTAGGGATTCAGTGGTTAGCAAAACAGAAATGGTCCCTCCTCTCCAGAGTTTAAAGTCCAGTGGGGGAGACAGACATTGACCAAACCACATAATTGAATATGTCAGTGAAAACAGAGTGTATATCAGGGATCAACTTTACCTGGCATTTATGGGAGGCCATCCTGAGAGTGAGCATTCTGGGGATTTAAACCCCATGCACAAAGGCTCCAAGGTGAAGGAACTGTAAGAAAGCCAGAGGGACTGGAGCCCAGTGAGAAGGGGAGCGTGTGGTGGGGTGACCCTGGAGAAGTAGTCAGGGCCAGTACCTAGAACATTGGGAGCTGCCGAAGGGTTTTCTGTTGGGAACAAACATGACCAGAGTCGCCTTTTTACAGGCTCCCTCTGGCTCCTGGGGGC
The DNA here is from genome assembly GCF_027409185.1 of Cynocephalus volans. Taxonomy (NCBI): domain Eukaryota; kingdom Metazoa; phylum Chordata; class Mammalia; order Dermoptera; family Cynocephalidae; genus Cynocephalus; species Cynocephalus volans. Next base: position 127,536,523 of record NC_084469.1, on the reverse strand, counting down.
TGAGGGGTGGAGTGACTCAAGAGGAGCCTAAGTGGACACAGGGTGACCCATCTGCAGCTGTCTAGGAGAGATGGACATACCTTGGACTTGAGAAGGGGCAGTGGGTGTGGAGAGAAGTGGTCAGAAACTGTTAGGTAGCAAATAGGATTCAGCAATGAGTTGGATATAGAAGGTGAGGGGCAGGGAGGTGCCCTACTTGGTTGGAACACCTGGAGAAAGATAGACATTTACTGGGATGAGGGATGCTGGTGGAAGACTAGATTTGGGAGGGATACCCCAGTTTTGTTGTATATATTGTTTGAGTTGTCTTTGAATCAATCTGCTCTGGTCTAAATGTCTGTGTCCCTTCAAAATTCTTATGTTGAAGCCTAATCCCCAATGTGATGGTATTTAGAGGTAGGGCCTTTGGGAGGTAATTAGGTCCACCCTCACAAATGGGATTAATACCTTTATAAAAAGAGGAGACACAGGATCTCTCTGCTCTCTGCCACATGAGGATACAAGAAAATGGTCAACTGCAAACCAGAAAGTGGGTCCTCACCTGACATCAGGTCTGCTGGCACTTTGATCTTGGACTTCTTAGCCTCCAGGATTGGGAGAAATAAATTTCTGTTTATTGATCTACCCAGTCTATGGTATGCTTGTTATAGAAGTCTGAGCTGACTAAGACCTAATCTAAGGGAAGGCATAGACTAAGCTGGTGGATTTATAGACACAGAGCTTGGAGGAGAGGTCTGGGCTGGAGAGGGAAATTCAGGAATCCTTGGGTGTTGAGACTGCACTGAGTCTGACCTCCCACACTGGGGCTACTGTTTGCCCTGGGGACCCTCTGGTGTCACCTCCAAGTCCCCCTCCTACTGCTTCCACTCCTAGTAGCCATTCAAGAGAGAGGCAGTTGTCCAAGGTTGAAGGCACCCCAGCCTTGTTCTTCAAGTCCCAGGTCATAGAGAAAGGAGGTCTTCCCAAGGTGGACAAATTGGCAAGTGTGACACATCTGTATGTGTCCAGTGTTTCCTCCTACCCACCCTCCTTCCAGTAAGGTGGGGGCACTTGAGGCAGATTAGACCAATTACGAGAAAGCAAAGGAACTCTATTTTCCTTACACATGGATCTGAGTGAATCTGTGACCCTGCTCTGCCCACTTCTTGCTTGTCTCCCCACCAGAATGGAGGCAGGGACCTTGTCTATTTTGCTCATCACATTTCCCGGCTCTCAGCACGGTTTGTGGCCCATATACACTCAGTGACTAATTAGTCTAGTGAATGAATGAAGGTCAGAAGAGTGAAAGAGGATGTATCTGCTTATAGGGTCAGGACCCCTCTGGGAGCTCTAGAAATGACCCCTTCCTTGCACAGTTCTGGCTGGCTCAGCTCCTGGCAATCAGGTGCCAGGCCATGGGCTCACTTGGGCTGCCCTCAGGAGGGCAGCTGCTAGTCCTGCTGAGGGCCACAGCGCACTGGCTGGTGAGGAGGAGCTGCCTGGCTCTGTCCTCTGCCCTCATTCGTTATGCTCTAGGCCTGGCTCATAGCTGCTTCCCTGCACTGCCTTCCCGGTCCCATCAGAGGGAATTCCCTCACAGGCAGGCCCCTGGGGGTGAGCAGGCCTAGGCTGGAAAGGTCCAAACTGGGGTGCCTCCTAGAGTCTTCAGATCTGGCTGTGATTGCTTTAGAAGCCTGGGTCCAGCCCAGCCCAGCCATAGCTGGAGGGTGACAGAGGAGAAGATCCAGAAGGAAGAGAGGAAAAGGGGTGGAAGGGTAAGAAAGGGAAGGGCATGCGGTTTTCCAGGAGCTGCAGAGACTTTGAGTGATGTCCAGGTCTCCAGGTTCTCTTGCTCATAACACATGCCAACAGTGCCCTGCCGAGGTCCCCTCCAGCAATGGTACACCACTCCCCAGCTGCTGGGGGTGTCAGGTGCTAAGGCTCAAAGCTGCACCATTCTCTGGAGAATTGTCACCTTGCCCAGAGATGCTCCTCCCATCCCCATGGTGGGACACCCCATAACCAATGGCTGACAGATAAAGGATATAAAGGCCCAGTCCCTTGCCTCAAGGTGAGGAACCTCTGCAGCTCCAGAGCTCCCGTGGGATCAGTTGAGGCCAGACTTCAGCTGAGCCTGCAGCCTTGCTCAGCTCCTTCCTTCCCCTCACTCCTTACAAGTTGTCTCCACAGTCCTCCTTCAATAACTCACCTGCACAAGAGCCCCCGTCTCAGGCTCTGCTTTGAGATCAGACCTAAGACACATGCTCAGACTAAAATTGGTCTCTCACCACTTGTTGGAGCCTCAACCCTTCAGTCTAGGACCCTGAAGCATCCAGAAACACTTGAGTGCAGACTGGATTTGGCATCTCTGTGTGTCAGTGTTGTGCCAGCAGAGTGTCCGGCACCACCACTTATCAGCTGTATGAACTTGGACCAAGACTTCAACTTCTCAGGATTCCTTTTTCTGCATGTGAAGAATTGGGGTCCTAATACACTGTTGCAGGTTGGCTGGGAGATAGGGAGAGGCAGGGAGCCTGGGAAGAAGAAACTGGCTTTAGAGTCAGACAGACCTACCCATTTCTGTGACCTTGGGTGTTGTTAACTTTTCTAGCCTCTGCTTTCTCACCTGTAAAATGAAGATAAAAATAGTACTGAAGCCGTTGGTTCCCGAGCGAACCACTTGCGTGTAAAGCACCTTGCCCGGACCCTGGCACACGTCGTGCGTGTTAGCCACAGGAAGTTTGCACAGCTCCTGGCACAGGCCAATTGCTCATCAAGAGGTGAGTACTGTTAGTGACAATGGTATGTCTAGAGTGAGATGGTAATAGTCATAATAAATACTCTTGGTAATTTGGGAGAGGTGCCTAAAGAGTGTCCTAGAATGTGGCAGATGGACCCCACGGGCCTGATACCCCGGCTGTGGGCAGGGGCGGGGTATGCAGGTGGGACCCACCTGGGCTAGCTTCTCAATCAACTGGCATGAACCTACGGCCACTGTCCTGCAGCAGTGGTGGCTTGCCTGCACACCAGCCCATTTGTCACTCTGTCATCGCCTCCACACTTGAGAGCAGATCCCCGGGGATGGTGGACAAAACACACAGAACAAGGAGCCACTTTTTTCCTGCAGTTCTGGAGAAGAGGAGGCAAGGAGGACACACAGCCAAGAAAGATCAAGGGCTTGTCCTTGTGGAGAGGGCATTTTGACAAGATGGGAAGGGAGCAGAGTCTGCAAATCCAGCTATCTCCTGTGTTTGCGTGGCCAGCAAGCTAAGAACGGGTTCTACATTTGTCAATGGCTGGAGAAAATCAAAAGACGAATAATGTCTTATAAAAATTATATGAAATTCAAATTTCAGTGTTTACACATCAAGTTTTATTGGAACACAGCCACATTCATTACTCACTGTTTACAAACTCTGCCTTTGTGCTATGGTGACAGAGTTGAGTGATGGTCACAGAGACTACTGCCTGCAAAGCTGAAACTGTTTTCCCTTCTGTCCCTTTTCAGGTAAAGCTTGCTGACCCCTGACTAAGAGAATCAGGCTGACCAAGACTGGGTGGCCAGAAGAGTTGCTTCTCCCCTGATGACATGCCCCCACCTGCCACGGTCCCCTCTTCTCTCCCCCCGCTCCACCACCCGCTTTCCCACTATTCCATCTCTTTTCGGTAATCTTTCCCTTCAAATCTTGATACTTTCTCAGCGCCTGGCTAATGCACAGGGAAGAATCTGATTAATAGATTCCCACTAAGATGTTGGTTACTCAGAGTGTTGCACCTTCCATCTCCCAGGAGCATGAAGTAAAGGGACGAGTCTGTGAATGGTGGAATGTGAGGAACTGTGGAGTGTGTGTGTGTGTGTGTGTGTGTGTGTGTGTGTGTGTGTGTGTGTGTGTGTGAGAGAGAGAGAGAGAGAGAGAGGGAGAGAGAGAGAGATTTAATAATCACAAACAGTGGGAGCCTGGAAGCTTCAGAGCCCAGGACAAAGGAAAAAGATAAATAGCGTCTTTGGGGGGTGAACGACCTGGGAATGAGTAAGGGCCCCCACCTTAGTGGCTCCCAGAACCTCCAAGGACAGGTTAGAAAAGGTGCCTCCCTTCCTGATGTGAACGTGGAACCTCTGGGGTGGGAGGCTCCTTTGATAACCAGGTAGCGCCGGGAGGACAGGGAATCCATGAACAAGTCAGCACAACGGGGGTGCCATTGCTCCCCAAGGCAGTGCCCAGGAGGCCAAACCGCCTTGGCTCGGCCCAGCAGGTCGGTGGCAGCTGGCTGTACGTCTTTGCTGGCCTCGGTGCTTGTCGGCAGGCCCCTGGTGCCCTGGGTGCCAGCTTGCCTCCATCCAGCGCTGCCTCCGTCCTCCTCTCCTCTGCCTGGGTCTGGAGGTCAGTCGCAGCCAGAGAGCAGGGCCAGTCAAGCCTGGCTCCCGTAACCTGTGACATCTGCCAGCAGTACTTCAAGCCCTATTGGCTGGACAGCTGCAAGAGGCTTTCACTCAGCCGGCCACCTCTGGTGTCTGTTCCCAGGCCAAACCGGGACAAGCTTCCTGAGGTCCCCGCCCACCCGCAGATGTCGCCATGTAAAGTCTTCATCGACTCTCCACCAGGTAGGATCCGTTCTCTGCACAGGCCTCCGACTCCTCTGGCCTCACCACCACTCTCGCCACCACCACCGCTCTCAGACTTCACTCCACCTACACCAGACTCCTTGAGGTTGCCAGAATGTGCCTCATTGTCTCCAGTTGCCTAGACTTTGTGTGCCCTGTGTCCTGTGTTGGGAAGCTTGTTCCCCAGACCTCCCGTTCCTCCTCCGAGACACCTCCCAGATTCTCCTTCTCTTGACCTCCCTGACAGGAGCACCGACGAGGGCTCTCTAGAAGTTCCTTCCAGACAAAGGCTGGATTCCCCAACGACCCCTATGTCCGCCACACTCAGCACATGGCCAGATTCATGACACGTGTAGTGTCCTCTTCGTGAGTGCTTTCTGTGAGGTCGGTGCCGGGCTGAGCTGAGCCAGTGCCTGTGATCTCATTTAATTCTCAGCTGCAACGTGAGCATCACATACTTCGCACCTCCAGGACAGTGGCGAGGAGCCGCATGGTGATGTGTGTAAAGTGCTTAGCACAGTGACATGTGCCTGCAAAAACTTGATGACTGGGAGCAATTATTAACAGCCTAGGTGAACCCTGTCAGAGCGCCACCCAGATCCCCTTGAATCCCTGTTCCAGGTTTGGGGCGTCCCCTCTCAGCTTCTAGGGGTTTTGCTTTTACCACCTCATGCCTGCTACCTTCTTCAGGGTCCACCTGAGCCTCTGCACCCACGAGGGACCCAGAAGTGCACCCCTGGGACCAGGCCAGGGCTGGGACTTTCCTGCCCATACACCCCTGCTTCCCCCTTTTCCTTCACGGTCCCATTCTCCCCACTCTCTTGCTGATTTTTCCTGGCAACATGTCCCTGATAAGTCACTTGTACCCAAATCCTCATCTCAAGTTCTGCTTCTGGCAGACTGACTTAAGGAGGGGTCAGCAAACTTTTTCTTTAAAGGGGCTTAGGGCACTGGGGTTGGTGAGTGGCTCCAGGTGTCTCTCAGGGTGAAAGAAAAAGGGGCGCACACGACAATGCTCTGGTTGGCTTAACTCCCCCATCTGCAGAAGGAAGGGGGACAAATCTATTTTGGGGGTAGGGGAGAATGCATCTTCACCTAAAGTTCTTGGTGATTTCCACTAAATTATTAATTGGTTCATTTGCCTTCCTAAAGCACTGGGTGGACTGAGACAGACTCCTGGAATCCTTTGTGAAACCAACGCGAAGGAAAGATTTTAAAAATAGCACCAGGCCCTTTGACAAGTCGAGTGCTAATTACCTTGATGCTCTGGCACCCAGGCCGACATGCGGCCGCTGTGAGCACCCCCCACCCCCGCCCCAGCTTTGTCTGGTGAAGTCTTTGCTGAGAAGGGAGGCGAGACTGCCAGTATGCCCCGGATTTTCCAGCTCCAGCCAGGGAGGGGTCTCCTACCTGAAGGTGACTCTAATGGGGATGCGCAGAAACCTTGCTTTCTGCACATATTCAGGGAGTGGGGTGGGGACCTGAGGAGCCTGGGCCCCCCACGCCCCGTGGCTGGACAACCCAGGAAACTTTCTGGCCAGCTGTGTGTGTGTGCCAGCGTATGCACGCACATGCAAACCTTTTCTTTGCAAAAATGGTTTATATTCATTGTAGTAAATGCTGCTAGGAAAATAGAACAGCCACCCACAATCCCACCCCCTGAGTTAGTCATTATAAACATTTTGGTTTATTTCCTTCCAGTCTTTTGCCTCTGCATATATTTACACGTTGTTTGTTTATTACAAACATGGGATTCTACTGTGCATTTTGCTTAGTTTCAGTGATGTATTTTGACCATCTTTTCATGTCACTGCAAACTCTTCAACAATGTCATTTTAAATGGCCATGCAAGATGCATCCTTTGCATGCATGGATTACAACTTCTTTATTTCCCAATTCCCTATTATTAGGGAGAAGGTATTACTGCCAGTCACTTTTCTATTATTATAAACAAAGCAGCTGAATCTTTGCTCAAATTCTTGATGATCCCCTTACATTTTTAGGTGTGGAATTGCTGGGGCTGGAGGAACCTTCAGGGGAGGTTGAAATCTTATTGCTTCGTTCTAAGTTATCTACAGCTCCTTGACAAGAGACACTATAAGTGAGTACATAAGGGCACATGGTCTAAAGATTGAGTAGCTGGGTTTGAATCCCAGCTCAGTCAAGAAAAGGTTTGGGACCTTGGACATATTACTTAACCTCTGTTTCTTCATCTGTAATATGGGAACAATGATACCCCACTTTGCCGTGTTACTGTGATAATGATCTGACTCACTGCCACCCCTGCAACCTGGTTCCCTCCTGCTGTCACCATCACCCCTGCTGCTCCCAGCCTCACTGATGAAACCCACAAGTGGCATGTCCACCCCAGGGCCGTTGCACTTGTTGTTCTCTCAGTACGATACATTCTTCCTCCAGATTTCCCCATGGTTCATTTTCTCACTTCCCTCAGGTGTCAAATAACCCCCTTTCTGACCACCCCCTCTCCATCATTCTCTGCCCCTTTACTGGGTTTTCTTTTCCTTAGACCACTTATGACCTCCTGACATATTACATATATATTTACCTTTGTCTACCTCCTCCCACCCCAAAAGTATAAATTCCTTGGGGCCACTGCGTTTATTTTGTTCATAGCATGTCCCCAGTATCTGAATTATATTACCTGTTGCACAGAAGGTGCTCAAACACAAGTTTTGAAATGAATGAACTCTTTTGCATGGGAAGTACTGAGCACAATGCCAAACCCAGGTTGGCGGTCAAGAAATCGTTATCCACTCACTAGAAGGCTGAGTGGAATGACTGGGATGTTGAGATGGCATGTTGCAAGGTCTGAGCAGCAGTGACACTCCGAGGAGGCAGAGATGGGAGTATCAGGGTTCAGGGTCTCTTAAATGCCCAGGCAGTGGCTACCGCTAAGTCCAAAACAATCAGGAAAGAGCCAGGGGACTTCCTTTTCCTGCACTGCTTTCCTCTTGAGCACATTTCTCTCCTTCACCCTCATTCTCCATGTGCCAGTCATGGAACTCTGCTGCCCTGTAGGCTCTGCCCACCTCTGGGCTTTTGCACCTGCTGTTCTCCCTGCCTGGAGCACTTTTCTTCCATCCTATCCACTCCCCCTACCCTTCCCCCGTCCCTGCTTATCCTTCAAGACTCAGCTTAGGTTTCCCCTAAAAAGTACCCATGGTGCTCCTGCCCAGGCTGGTGCCTCTGCAGCCTCATCATTTTTTATCACACCATGTTGTAATTCTCTGTTTTCTTAGTGGCCTCCTTGACTAAACTGTCTTGGTGACCACAGAGACTCAGCATTGCTCGCCATTTACCCTCAGCACTTTGCTTGACACAGAGAAGGTGCTCGATATTGTAGAGTGAATGAATTAATGATGATGAAATAGGCACCGTTAAGTGTCACTCGGAAATGTCTCCTGGGTGGGATGCCTGCTCATGGTCACGTGTTGCCAGGGCCTCTCAGGCCAGGCGCTATCCATGGTTTTTGGATAAATCATCCTGTGTGTCCGGGTGAGTGACATCCTCTGCTCACAGACCAGGTCCTATCGGATTCAATTGCTTTCAGCCAGTTTCTATAAATGGGAACATTTCAATTGGGCAGCAGCTGCCATGGTAACTGGCTGAATTTTAGAACATGGAGACTGAGGACAGATCAGGGACCAGGTAACGTTTAAGAGGCTCTTTTTGAATTGTGCTGATGTTTGGAAGCTCATCAATGAGACTTGACTTTGCCTAAGTGCCCCAGAATGCCAATGCTCAGTGTTTCCTGCTCTCTGGGAAGGGTTCTTCAAGGCTCCCAGGGTTTATGACTCTGGCATATCCAGCTTACCTTCTTGGGGTCCAGGTTGTTTGGGGCTCAGATGAGGCAGGCTGAGATTTTCTTTGGTATATCAAAGTGATAAGATTGAAGAGAAGTATGATAAAGCAGAGAGAGGAAGGTCACTCTCACTTTTAATATTCCGTTTCAGTCAAACTTCCAAGTAACCACAGAGACTCAACCTTTGGAGCTTTATTAAGTGGCAGGACAATGTTACTGAAGCACTAACTAATGTTGTTTCCTCTGTGGCGTTTTTTCTTCTTTTCCCCATTTGGACTGTATGTGGCCAATATTTCTGCAGCATATCCAGCTGTGCACAAGCACACAGCTGTTCAGGTTGTGCATTGCATAAGTCCACCCCGGCCATATGCACAATGCCCCCTGGAATTGCGCAATGCGACAGCCATGGTAAGGGGCGGAACAAAGGAAAAGGGGGAGGCTTCCAGGATTTTGCATTCAAAAGCCTTGGCCCTAGGGGAACAAAAGGAACTCTGGTATAGATAAAAGGATGAGAGAATGTTGAGTAACTAAGAAAAAGGGTCCTTTACAGTCTAAATAAAGACTCCCTGGGCTGTTGGAGGAAGAAACAACAAGTGCATAGATGTTAGCAGTTCATTGAGAAGACAACTCTGCACTCTGCTCCCTGGGCCAAGTCTGGGTTAGGGCAGCGGGACGTGACAAAAGTCCTCCGGTCGGTTTGCAAATTCTAAGAGTCACAGCAACTTGTGCTCCATTTCCCAGGTGGAGGAAGAAGAAAGGGCTGCATGGTTAATATAATCCAAGCAGTCAGAGCCTCCAAGGGTGTAGGGCAGTGGCATGATTTCAGCGCTGTAGGTGTGGCATCCGGGCCAACCCGGGAGCTATGAAACTGAATGATCCCGTGGCCAGGATGAGTCATGACTTACCAGCCTTCTGTGAGAACCAACAATGAGGGTGGATGGGCTGATGGCTGAATCACGGAGGCCCAAGTGGACAGGGGACAGCAAGAATCACATCTGCCTCTACCCTCACCCCTGGACACTCTTGGGATCTTAGATGCAAGTGTATGGGTCTCATTTTGGCCAAGATTTAGCATCTGTTCTCTGGTACTGTGAGAGATCAAAATAGAGATTAAGTTGTATTAAAGAAAAATAGGTTTATGTTTCTTGCAGTCCTGAGTCTTGGATGTAAGATTTGTTCCCACAACAACAAATTGCTTTGAGTTCTCAAAAAGAAGCTGGATTGGGTGTCATTGGCTTATACTATGGTTAATCCATCTGTGCTGCTACTCATAATCACCCGGGGAGCTCTGCAAAAGCACACATGCCTGGGCCCGACTTTAGACTTAGAAAAGCAAAATATCTCAGTGACGGGCTGGCCTGTGCATTCTGTTGGATAAATCAGGGCCTAAAAATTAGCCAGTAGAAATCTTAGCTGAATTTTTTGGAAAAATTTCTTCCTCTTTTCCTATTCATTTATCCATTAAATGGACAAATTCCCTCTGTTTTTGTAAATGATTCTGAAAACTCAGAAATTCTTAGAGGAAAGATCTTTAAAGAAACATGTAGCAATGCTGTTCACTTAAAATCATGCCATGATTATTCCTTAAAAGGGGAAGTCTTTGCCATTTAGAAATGCATTCTTTTTATTTATATTTATTATGTATGTATCTATTAACAGATGAAATAATAACAATAATAATTTTTAAAAATTATTATTTATAAATTTATAGAGGGAGGAAAGGAACAGATGGAGGGGACAGGGACAGAGGGTGGACTTATCAGAACATACCTTTTCTGTAGATTTGACTTCAAAGGGTAAATGTTTTACATGATTACAAAACAATTCACTCAAAGAATGAAAATAACAACCTCTGAACCCTGCAAGAAATGTGTAATAATTTTAAATGACTTTTACACATGATCTTAGTCAATAAGGCCGAGAAGCAACGATGACTTTTAAAACACAGTAACTTAACTGTACCTATGTAGTGGAATATATTCTGAGGACAAAAGAACTAAAAATAAACTATTTCCAGTAAAAACACCATTAGAAATAATATTAACATTATTATTCCAAAACTATTTCACACACACACACATAGTAAAACAAAGCAAATAAGTAATGATGTTATTAGAAACCAAGATTTTCAATGTAAGAAAAAAGAGATACAAATATTAAAATTAAAGAATTCAAGTAAAAATTCTGTAATTTAGATTTTCAATTGAAAAAAATTTAAACTTATGATGTATCTTCGCTTTTAAACACACACACACACACACACACACAATTTGTATTTCCTGCATCTGCAAACCCAAAAAGGCCTAGAAGAAATGAGGTCCACAGCAATGAGAAGCCCAGAATCCAGTTTATAGCCTCTAAATACCATCCCCCACCAAAAGTGGGACATTCCAATCAAATGTGATGTGTGGACCTTGTTTTGATCCTGATTTGAACAGAACTGTAATGAAATATTTATGAAACAGTGGAGGAAATTTGAAGACCAGTTTGATATGTGATGAAATTAGGAGTTATGATAATTGTTATTTTTTTAAAGATGACCGGTAAGGGGATCTTAACCCTTGACTTGGTGTTGTCAGCACCACGCTCTCCCAAGTGAGCTAACTGGCCATCCCTATATAGGGATCCAAACCCATGGCCTTGGTGTTATCAGCACCACACTCTCCCAAGTGAACCACGGGCCGGCCCAGAAGTTATGATAATTGTATTTGGCTATGTTTTTTAAAAGATGTCTTATATCTTAAGGTATATACTGAGGTATTCAATGACAAATCTTGGATTTACTTCAAAATGATCCACTAGGAATAAGGAAAAAATTGGGTGGGATATAGAAGAAAAAAGATGGGACAGGTATTGATCCTTGTTGTAGCTGGATAATGGTCGATCACTCCACCTAAAAGTAACCACCATTGACGTTTTGGTGTGAAGCATTTTGGAAGGAGTTGAGTTTGGTGGCTAAGAATATGGACTTTGGAGTTAAACAGACCCAAGCAAGGTTCAGGTCCTGGCATTTGCCACTACTGAATGTAAGAATATGGGCAACTTGTAGCTCTCCTCTGCAAAGTAAGGGTAATAACAATACTTGTCTTAAAGGGTTGTCATGGGGATAAAGTGAAATAACGCAAGAACACCCAGAATGTATGTAATATATCTTCAGTCGGTGTTAGCCATTTTAAATTCATTACAATCTTTTGAAAAGCTTATGTGTACATGTATTATATACGATATGTACATTTTATATGTATATATAATCTATTTTTATGAAATCATGACTGCAGTTTTTAACAATTCTGACTTGAGACAATTTTTCAAGAGTAATAATCCCTTGGGGCCAGCCTGTGGCTCACTCAGTGTGGTGCTGATAACACCAAGGTCACGGGTTCGGATCCCATATAGGGATGGCTGGTTAGCTCACTTGCTGAGCGTGGTGCTGATAACACCAAGTCAAGGGTTAAGATCCCCTTACCGGTCATCTTTATAAAAAAAAAAAAAAAGTGATAACCCCTTACTGAACTTTTCAGAGGTACAATTCTATCCAAGAAAGCCTGAATAATCTGGTGCACATTCAGAGCTGTCTGTAAGCTACATTTCCCCATCATTTTCTAAAGACTGATTATCTGCCTGTGTCTTTGCTTTGTCTGGTGTCCCTTCCTCTTTTTGAAATTATTTTTTCTTCCATCCTTTTATTAAGCTATAATTGACATGCAAAAGCTGTACATATTTAATGTATACAACTTGAAGAGTTTGCAGATAAGTATACAGCTGTAAAACCATCACCACAATCTATTCCATAAATCTATCCATCACCCTCAAAAGATTGCTCCCGTCCTATTTATTATGATTATTGTGATAAGAACATTTAACATAAGCTCTACCCTCTCAGCAAATTTTAAAAGATGCCATACAGAATTGTTAACCATAGACACTGTGCAGTACAGTAGATCTCTAGGACTTATTCACCTTGTGAAACTGAAACTTTATACCCTTTGACTAATATCTCCCTGTTTCCTCCTCTCCCCAGTCCCTGAAATCACCCTTCCAGTCTCTGCTTCTATGAGTTTGACTGTTTTAAACTAATCATATAAATGGTTGTCCATCATATAAGTATTTGTCCTTCTGTGCCTGGCTTACTTCACTTAGCATAAGGCCCTCCAGATTCATCCATGTTGTTGCAAATGACAAAATTTTATTCTTTTTTTAAGGCTGAATAGCATTCCATTGTGTGCATATACCACATTTTCTTTATCCATTCATCTGTCCAGGGATATTTAGGTTGCTTCCTAAATATTTTGTTGAGGATTTTTGCATTCATGTTCATCAGGGATATTGGCCTACAGGTTTCTTTTCCTGTGGTGTCTTTGTCTGGCTTTGGTATCAGGGTGACACTGGCCTCATATAAAGAGTTTGGAAGTGTTCCCTTCCTGATTGGAATTCTACTCCTTGTTACCTAGCCCAAGAAGTAAAATGCTTCTTGAAACCCTCTTTGGTTCTTCCAATTGGGAAAGGAGAGAATAATCCTCCACCTGGGGATTTCTATGTTACAGGAACCTTAGTGAAGTCCAAACAACCTCTACCTCCAGGGCACTCAGTCAATGGAGCCTTAGTCAGTGTTTACCAATAAGGATGATGAACAAGTCCCAAACTTGCTTCCCACTGATTTGAAAGCCATTGGTAATGAGTCTCGGGTCAGGGCTCAAGCTATTAGCACCTATTAGGGGTTTGTCCCCTGAACAAAATTTTGAACAGTTGAAGCTAGTAAAACTTCTTCTAAAAGCTGGAAAAAGGAGTTCCGGTCAAGATGGTGGAATAGACGGTCCCCAGTGTCACTCTCTCACACAAATCAACCAAATTAAAATTATAAAAATGTAACAATAGCCAATCTGGGGCCGCTGGAGCTCAGAGGAAGAGGAAGAGAGACCTACGGAGTGCATGAACCATGATGAGAGAGAGAAAAAACTGTTCGGAGTGTTTTGGCTGCAGCTGCTTTAAGGCTCGAGCTGATGAGTGCATGGAGCAGGAGTGGGCAGAAGCCACAGCTGTGCCCTTCAGATGGAGTTGCTTGGAGGCAGCAGGAGAGAAGAGGGCCTTGGTGGTCACCAGGACAGCAAGACCACTAATAGGGTTCCCATGGACCCACGCAGGAGTCAGGAGCCAGAACAGCTGAAAAAGGGGAGCCATTCAGAGGCTGGTGAGTCATCGCTAGAGACCAGCACATGGCCCGTCCCATGGGAAGTGTTTGGAGCGTGGGCAGTGGGGGAGACGGACCCAGTGGGAGAACACTGGGAAACAGCAAGGACAGCCGATCCTCCCCCCAATCAGTGCAGGACCACTCAGAGGAGACTGATCAGGAATGCAGAATTGCATGGGGTGCAGTTTGATGAAAAAACTCAGGCCCAGATCAGAGTTTCTACACAACCCAGGTGCACTGGGTCTCTGGAGAGCCAGAAGTACCTATAAGGTCAACCATTAAATCCTGAGCTGCATAAAAAGTGTTCCCTAGGAAAATAGCACCAAAGCAGGAATTTAGCTCAACAACACAGCTCAAGTACTGGTTCCCACAGGAAGTGTCCCCATTTTAGAAATAAGCAAAGGACAAAAAATTAGTTCTGTCCCAGGCATACCACTAGCACCTTGGGGCCCGCCAGGGAACCTGAGGCATGGAGCCAGAGACCAGAACACCTGCCCACAACCATGCACACTGCCACACCTTGGGGCCCTGCCTGGGGGCCTGGGGCATGGATCTGGGGACCAGACACCCCTGTCTACAACCAGGCACACCACCAGCACTTCAGGGCCCTGCCCAGGGGCCCAGGGTATGGAGCCAGAGACTGGACCCTCCTCCCCTTCCCACAACCAGGCACACAACCAGCACCAAGGACCATGCCAAAAACATCACCTCCATGTGGGTGGCCCACCACAGCCACCACAGTAAACTTGGCTACCACGAAAGTGGCTAGACATCATAATCACCATGCAGATGGTCAACCAGCCACTGGAGCACATTGACACAAGGAGAGTCACCAGCAGAGACCATAGAAAAGAATAGGATGTCTCTCTCTACAAAGCCTATTCCAGAGTGACAGAAGAAGCATCTGCTCTATGATAATATTGGGGGACCTGAACACACCTCTCAGCATTGGACAGATCGTCTAGGCAACCAATCAACAGAGTAACCATTACTCCTTCAGAGGGAGAGAAGAAATCTAGGGTTATCAGTGGCGGGAGTCGGGAGGGAGAGGTGGATAGGGAGAGATTGGACAAGGGGCATAAAGCATAAGTACAATTTGTAACAATATTCATACTAGTAATGGTTTGATCAGCATATGTCAACATTGAACCCCCAAAATATGTATAATCCATTATGATTCAATAAAACAAATAAGTAAGTAAGTAAATAAATAAATAAAAGCTGGAAAAAATTGCAGATTTAAACTTACAAGGGTTTATTCTCTCATGTGGACGAAGTCCAGAGGTGATTGGTCCAGGCCTGATAACAGAGGCTCCACGGTGTCATCAGATAGACTCCTGTCTCTCTACTTTGCTGCATCCAGTGCACGGCCATCCTTAAATCATCTCATAGTCTGAAACGGCTGCTGGTGCACCAGCCATTAGGTGTCCCTGCCGGGCCATACACTAGGTCATAGAGGAGGGAAAAAAGGGAAGCCTGCTTTCCTTTTTAAAGAGTCTTTCCAAAAGTCCCATACAACACTCCAATTTACATCTCATTAACCAGAATGTAGTCATCTGGCTTTACTTAGATTTAAGGGAGTCTGGATTTTGCTTCCCCAATACAATTGGCATTGTGTTATAAAGGAGGAAGGTGAGAGTAGCTGGCATAAGCAACAGGCTGTCCTTGCCACAGCCAGAAGGCTCTGCCGACAGGCAGTGTTACCTGCATGGTTCTCACCTATAAAAGAAGCTGGTATAGAACAGGCATTTCTGAGGGTGACAGCAGGGTGAGGTGGGGAGCGTCAATGTCATAATCACATAGAAAACACCCTGGAGCCCTGGAAAGTCACCTTTTCTGCACTACAGTGGTTTCCCTGGGACTCTGACATCTTGCCCTGGGGTGCTGTTCTTTGGATCCATCCTTGAAAGAGACCTTCCCACATCCCAACTCCGAAATGTGGTAGCCTAGTTTCCAGAAACCTTTAGAGCTTTATTTAGCTCTTTGTACTTTTCAAAGCATTTCACACGCATGGCTCTGTTTTATTCTTACCAAAGCCCTGTTTAGTAGTAATAGGTGGTGCGTACTGATCCTGCTGTAAGCCAGGTAAGTGCTCAACACTTTCATGTACATCATCGTGCTTCGTTCTCACGGTGACCCTGACAGGCTGGAGCCTCTGGAAGCCCATTTTTCAATGAAGAAATTGAGACTCAGAGAGGTGAAGTGGCTTGCCCAGGGTCACACAGGACATAGTTAGGATTTGAACCCAGTTCTGTTTAATTCTGAATCCCCAGCTCCTTAACCAAAAGGCTAGGGTGGCTCTTATTTCTATTTGATAATTGAGAAAAAAAGATCTTAAAAGAGTTTAAGTGACTTGGTTATAAGCTGAGTGAATGTTGATACCAACATCAGGACCCAGGCTTCCTGCCCTCTCCCCACCGAGCGGCACGGCCTCATCACCCAGCACCTCTGAGCACACTGACGTGACCCAGGTTACCTTCGGACCCCTGTTCCTTCCACATCGTTTCCAACTTAGAGGCATCCAGGCTAATCAAGACCAAAGGAGGATTTGTGAGGTGTCTGGGAGAGTCTGCAGACTTAGCGGGAGGGAGCAAGAAGATCTTTTGATTTGTGAGCTGAACCCCTTTGATCTGAAAATCAATAGGAGTAAATTGGTTAGACCCAGGGAAGCCTTTCCCTGCCTTGCCCTGCTCTCTTGAACTTGCAGCTCTCCTCCAGCATTAGGACTCCAGGAGGGCTCCTGCAGCGGCCCCTGTGCAAAAGCAGGCATCAGGTGGAGCTACCATTCTTCCAGCACCAAGCAGGCAATATTTTTTGGCTAGTTCCAGCCAATGGTGTGACTTTGATATCTCTCTCCTACTGATTGGCAGGGGCAGCTGTCCCAGAGTCTCAGCTATAGGAAAAAGGCCTATGTTTAATAGGTCTTTATAGGAAGTGCTAACTGGACCCTATCAAAGCTGCCTAGAGACCCCACAGTGTATACCATGGGGCTATTTCAAGACTCCTCTGTCCTGTTCAAGGGCTGAGCACTGCAGCTGGCCTGGCATTTAGGAAGCATGGGCTACTGGGCTGAAATGCAGCCCCGGAGCATGTTGTCTCTCCTGACAATCACTCTGAGCAGAAATTACAAGGGAGCAGCAGGGGAGGTGTTCATTGGCTACCGGAAGAGTTTCAGGAGCACCTGGGATCACCAGACCCAAAGCTGGAAGGGAAATGTTATCATCATCTTGTTCACACCTAGATCTCTAGCCTGAACCAGGGCCAACCACACCTACTGGGAATATTTTCCACTTGTAAATAACTTGGTAAAAGGCCTTGTATCCTGCCTCAACGTCTGGCACATCCTAGGCACTCCATGAATAAACATTGAATGAATACATGAGTAAATTGCCTCCATAACTAATGGTTTTAGAGCTGGGAACTTCTGCAGGGAACTTTGAGAGCTCACATTTAATCACCAGGTGTACAGGAGCTGAGAAAAGTGTGAGCTCAAGAAACAAGCACCTAGATGTTCCCAGCTCTCTCCCTCCTGAGCACCGGGCTGTTACTCTTCCCCCTGCCCCATCACAGGTGGGTTTCCTGGATTCTTGTGGCTGTGGCATGATGCTCAAGACCATGAGCTTTAGCATAGGACAAATCTGGGCTCAAATCCAGTCTCTGCCACCTGTTAGCTGTTTGACCTCAGACAAAGACACTCACTTTTCTCATTCGTAAAATGAGGCACTAATTTTATCTAACTCCTCGGTACTTATAGGTTAACTTGAGACAATACATATGAAGGGTGCCTCGCAAAGGGGGCGTCAATAAATAGTAATGTTTACTGTGACATCACCAGGATGTAGGTCTCTGGGTCACTCTTTCCTGCCCACCCTACTCCTAAATCCAGCCAGGTTCTCCTGGCTTCAATATACACCTCATCCTTTCCCATTTTTCCAAGGCCAGAACTTTTCTAGTGAAACCTCACTAGGAAAAGGATGATGAACCCTTCTAGGGACCCAAAACATTTATTTTCCTAAAAAAAAAATTAAGGAAAATAAATGTTTGCCTCCCATACATTGATTTGTCTAGCTTAGCTTATCTGATGTACAGCCCTACAACACTTTTTTTTCATCATGCTTGTCTGAGGATCCTTAATAATACTGATTTATTACTCATGGATTGATGGATTAGTTACTTATTGTATGTCTGCGATGATCTAGGCTTAGGGGATGCAGTGTTGGATTAGACAGACAGCAAACAGTTAAATATTTGGAACATCAGATGGTCGTCAATGCCCTATAGCCAAAGACCACCAGGAGTGTACCTGGATTTGGACAAAGTTGGGTTTATTGGCTCTTGGCAGCGAGGGTGAATGTACACTGGGGAACCGTGGGGCTTCTCAGTAAGATGTGAGAAGGAACTAATGGTAGGATTTGGGGTTGTGTTGGGGGATTTGGGAGAAGATTCAAAAGAGTGAGACTTTTGCTCCAGATTGGAGGCTGCCAGGAAGCAGGGGTCATTCTGTACCTGGGTATCTGTGTTATTTGCCTATTGCTGCTGTAACAAATTACCATAAACCTAGTGGCTTACAGCAACAGTCTGGAGGAAGAAGTCCAAAATCAGTCTCATTGGGTTAAAAGTCAAGGTGTCAGCAGAGCTGGTTTCTCTGAAGGCTCCAGGGAGAATGTGTCTTGCCCTTCCTGGCTTCTAGATGCTGCCTGCATTCCATGGCTTGTGGCATCTTCCTTAATCTCCAAAGCCAGCAGCATGACGTTGTCACATCTCCTTCACTGATTCTGTCTTCCTCTTGTGAGGACCACTGTGATTATATTAGGCCCACCTGAATAATCCAGGATAATCTCCCCGTCTAAAAACTTCAATTTCATTACATCTGAAAATTCTCTTTTACCACATAAAGTAACACATTCACAAGTTCTTGAGATTGGGACATGAACATTTTTAGGGAAGGGTCATTATTCAGCCTACCACACGGTATCTCAACAATTCTTATCGGCAAAGAGCAGAGCAAGGCCAGAGCAGTAATTGCTAAAGCAGCAGCAGTCATTCATATTAGCCAGAATAAGGGGATGTTCTGTCACTGTTGTGTTTTGGACAATGCTCATGTTTTTGTCTGTCTTTACACATGATTATGGAGTGGTCTTATTTTTGTCTTGATCCATCACAGGCACAGAGTGGCCTTGTCTGATGATGTTTTCTTTGAAATTGGTTATGTTCGACAGGAGAACACTGCAGCCTCGCTGAGGGTGCCAGCAAGCTCTTGGCTATCAGGGGCTGCTATTCTTTCTCAAGATGATGAATTCCATGAAGAACATAAGACAGTTTGAGGGGGGTAGAGCATACTGTGACAGAGTCTGCTGTGATTTCGCAGGCATCGTTAGGAAAGGCCTCACTGATGAAGTTGACTTCGTGGTCATGAAGGGGAAGAGAGTTCCAGGCAGAGGCACTCTCAGGTGAAAAGCCCTGAGATGGGAGTGTGCTTGGATGTTGGGTATGGCCTGTGGAAAAGGCAATGGAGTCATCGATGGCGCTACAGTGTTTGCCTGAGCAAGTGGAAGAATGGAGTTTCCATTTATTGAGATGAGAAAGATGGCATTTTATTGTGGGAGGAGCTTAATTTTTTAATCAACTTTTAATTTTAGAATAGTTTAAGATTTACAGAAACATTGTGAAGATAAAAGTTTCCATATATCTCACAGCTGATTCCCCCTATTCTTAATATACGTTAGTATACATTTGTCACAATTAATGAACCAATCAATATGGATATACTATTATTAACTAAAGTCCATACATTATTCAGATGTCTTTAGTTTTTTTTTTTTTTTAATTTAACAAAAATTAATATTTACTTAATGCTCTTATTGAGGGACATTTGGGTCTTTTCTTTTTTTTTTTTTTTTTTTTAAATTTTATTTTGTCGATATACATTGTGGCTGATTATTGCTCCCCATCACCAAAACCTCCCTCCCTTCTCCCTCCCCCCCTCCTCCCCAACAATGTCCTTTCTGTTTGCTTGTCATATCAACTTCAAATAATTGTGGTTGTTATATCTTCTTCCACCCCCCTCCCCCGGTTTGTGTGCGTGTGTGTGTGTGTGTGTCTGTGTGTGTGTGTGTGTGTGTGTGAATTTATATATTAATTTTTAGCTCCCACCAATAAGTGAGAACATGTGGTATTTCTCTTTCTGTGCCTGACTTGTTTCACTTAATATAATTCTCTCAAGGTCCATCCATGTTGTTGCAAATGGCAGTATTTCATTCGTTTTTATAGCTGAGTAGTATTCCATTGTGTAGATGTACCACATTTTCCATATCCACTCATCCGATGATGGGCATTTGGGCTGGTTCCAACTCTTGGCTATTGTAAAGAGGGCTGCGATGAACATTGGGAAACAGGTATACCTTCGACTTGATGATTTCCATTCTTCTGGGTATATTCCCAACAGTGGGATAGCTGAGTCGTATGGTAGATCTATCTGCAATTGTTTGAGGAACCTCCATACCATTTTCCATAGAGGCTGCACCATTTTGCAGTCCCACCAACAATGTATGAGAGTTCCTTTTTCTCCGCAGCCTCGCCAGCATTTATCGTTCAGAGTCTTTTGGATTTTAGCCATCCTAACTGGGGTTAGATGGTATCTCAATGTGGTTTTGATTTGCATTTCCCGGATGCTGAGTGATGTTGAGCATTTTTTCATATGTCTGTTGGCCATTTGGATATCTTCCTTAGAGAAATGCCTACTTAGCTCTTTTGCCCATTTTTTAATTGGGTTGCTTGTTTTCTTCTTGTACAGTTGTTTGAGTTCCTTATATATTCTGGATATTAATCTTTTGTCAGATGTATATTTTGCAAATATTTTCTCCCACTCTGTTGGTTGTCTTTTAACTCTGTTAATTGTTTCTTTTGCTGTGCAGAAGCTTTTTAGTTTGATATAATCCCATTTGTTTATTTTTCCTTTGGTTGCCCGTGCTTTTGGGGTCGTATTCATGAAGTCTGTGCCCAGTCCTATTTCCTGAAGTGTTTCTCCTATGTTTTCTTTAAGAAGTTTTATTGTTTCAGGGTGTATATTTAAATCCTTAATCCATTTTGAGTTGATTTTAGTATACGGTGAGAGGTATGGATCTAGTTTCATTCTCCTGCATATGGATATCCAGTTATCCCAGCACCATTTGCTGAAGAGGCAGTCCCTTCGCCACTGAATAGGCTTGATGCCTTTGTCAAAGATCAGCTGACAGTAAGTGTGTGGGTTGATTTCTGGATTCTCTATTCTATTCCATTGGTCAGTGTGTCTGTTTTTATGCCAGTACCATACTGTTTTGGTTATTATAGCTTTGTAGTATAGCTTAAAGTCAGGTAGTGTTATGCCTCCAGCTTTATTTTTTTTGCTCAGCATTGCTTTGGCTATGCGTGGTCTTTTATTGTTCCATATAAATGTCTGGATAGTTTTTTCCATTTCTGAGAAAAATGTCTTTGGAATTTTGATGGGGATTGCATTGAATTTGTATATCACTTTGGGTAGTATGGACATTTTCACTATGTTGATTCTTCCAATCCAAGAGCATGGGATATCTTTCCATCTTCTTGTATCCTCTCTAATTTCTCTCAGCAGATGTCTTTAGTTTTTACCTAATGTTCATTTTCTGCTCTAGGATCCCATTCAGAATACCATAGTATAGTAGTAATCATGTCTCCTTAGGCTCTTTTTGGCTGTGACAATTTCTCAGACTTTCTTTGTTTTTGATGACCTTGACAGTTTTGAGGAGTACTGGACAGTTATTTTGTAGAATATCCCTCAATTAGCATTTGCCTTATTTTTTTCTCATGATTAGATGGGGGCTGTGGGTTTCTGGGAGGAAGACCCCAGAGGCCCTTCTCATCACATCATATCAAGAGTATGTACTATCAACATAACTCATCATGTTAGAGTTAACCTTGAGCACCTGGATAAAGTAGTGTTCTCCAGGTTTTTCTATTCTAAAATTACTCTTTTATCTCTGTTCCATGCTGAGCTCTTTAAAAGGAAGTCATTATGCATAGCCTATACTTAAGAAATGTGATGCCCCACCTCCTTGAAGGCAGAGTTTCTACACGAATTACTTGGAATTCTCTGTATTTATCTAGTCTCCTCTGTTTAGTTATTTACTCAATCATTTATATCGGTATGAACTTACAAATTTTTATTTTATACTTTGGGTTATAATGCAATACTGTTGTATTTTATTGCTCAAATTGTTCCAGATTTGACCACTGGAAGCACTTTCACTTGGCTTCTATGTCTTTTTGACATGCCACCATCATTGTGTGTGTGTGTGTGTGTGTTTACACTTTTCTTACTTTCTGACATTACAATATACTCCAGGCTTGTCTTGCATATTTTCTGCCGCAGTCCTAGAATAAGCTATTTCTTCAAGGAGCCCTGGCTCATTTTATTGGAGAATGGTGTTAGAAACCAAGGCATGGATGCCAGGTGTGCATGTTGCTACTGGGACGCTGTTTCTTCTAGTTCAGAGTTCAGTTTTGGTCATATTAAGTTCAAGCCTCTCATTTGACTTGCAAGTAGAGACGTATATACAAGTGGCAGTTCTATATACAGGTCTGGAGCTCAGGGAGAGGTCTAGGCTAGAGATTCACATTTGAGAGTCATCAAAATGGAAATGGTAATAAAATCATAAGAATGGGTAAGACTTCCTAGTAACCAGAAAACAATTATCAACTGAGAAATAAGGAACAAAGAAGGTTGAGGAGAGGCCCATGAGACAGGGAGAGCGGATCCCAGAAGCCAAGTGAAGAAAGATTTTCAAGAGAGAGAGCGATCACCTCTGTCAAGTGAAATGAGAACTGACAGTTGATCAGTGGATTTAGTCAAAGGGAGGTCATTGGTAATCCTAACCAGGGCTCCTTTAGGGAAGTGGTGGAAACAAAAGCCTGACAGCCTCAAACAAGAATGGGAAGAGAGGATCTGAAGGCATTGGGTTTGGATAGATTTTTTTTGAGAAGTTTTGCTCTAAAGGGGAGCAAAGAAATGGGGCAGTAGCTGGAGAAGGATATGGATCAAGAGAAGCATTTTTAATCCTTTTTTAAAAAATGGGAGCCATTACAGTGTGCTTAATGCTTATGGGAATAATCCAGTGGAGAAAACAAACCTGATGATTTAGTAAAAAGTGGAGACAATAACTGCAGTGTTTATTAAGATGTTACTATTTGCCCTCACTCTGCAAAAACTCTACAAGATAAGCATTGCCCCCATTTTAGATGTTAGGAAACTGAAGCCCAGACAGGTAATGCAACTTAGCCAAGGTCAAACAACCAGCGAATGGCAGATCCAAGAGTCAAATCTAGATTCTTCTGACCCCAAAGTCTGTGGTCTTAGCCAGTGTGCACTTAAATTTTAGGGGAATTCCCTCTTCTGTTTTCTTCATTTGCTTCTTTCCTCTTCAAGATGAAGAGTCTTTAGAACAATGGGTATACTGTGGGCTGACAGCCCTTTCTGTGATTGGGTTCTGAAGCCCCCTTACTTCTCCAGGACCACACTAAGCAGGCAATAGTCTCTGATGAGTTTGACGTGCCCCACATGCTCCTCTTCTTCAATGAGGGGCCCAAGATCTTTTCATTCCTCCCTCCCTCCCTCTCTTCCTTCATCCATTTATCCCAGAAGTATATCGAGCACCTGATATGTGTTAGATGTTGCAGTTACAAAGGAAAATAAAGTGGACACAGTGCTTGCCTGCCCTTACAAAACTCACAGTCTCCTTCTTGCATACTTTTAGACAGAAATGCCAGTTCCATGGTGGGAAGTAACACTGACCTTTTACCATCCTCAGGCCGGTAGTAAAAGAAAGGCAAAGGGGTGGGGTGCAGCACAATAGGGAGAAGCAGGAACTGAGGTTAACTGGAAAGTGCACGGCCCACCTAAAGGGGACAATCACTTCTGAAGTATAGCTGAATATGGTCCTGAGTCTCAGTGTAGCCAGATATTTGCATTTGTCAAAAGAAGATGGAAATGAACATTTTTAAGTGAGAGCTTCTAATTTTAAGATTGGGGCAATTCATTCTAATAAATCCTCCCCTGCCTGCCTTCCTGCACCCTCCCTTCCCAATCTGTGATTCTGATCCTATCTACGGGCTGTCAGATTGCAATTTCTGCCTTAGAGCAATCCAGTTAGTTAACTATGGCGGTCCCCATTTAAAAGATATTATTTCATCTTTGTTGCTCTCTGATCTTTTAAAAATTCAAGGTTAGTACTTTAGTCCTACAAGTATCACCTCTTAAAAATAATTTTTCTGAAATATGCCTTCAGGATAGTAAGATTGCTGAAGTATGCCTAGAGAATGTAAGCATAAATATTCATTTATCTATGTGGATGTCACTTTAATTTTTAAAGCCACTTGTCTAAGAAAAAAAGCGAGAAAGAAACGTACTATAGGAAAACTCTTTGGCCTTTTGGAGTCCAGTTTTATATGAATAGTAAGAGCAGAGGGGTAGCACACACAACTGAGGAACTTGGAACTGGGACACAGACAGTCTTTCATGTCCAGGTCACTGAATTGAATCCAGCCCAGGGCCAACTGTCTAAAATGTGTAAGCATCAACAGCTGCTCAGTGGACCATGTGCAAGGGACTTGGGATTTAGTTTGCTATCATAGTTGGGTTTTCTATACCACTTTGTGGCTGTGCTAAGGTGTCACCTTTTATAACAATCGTGTAAATACTGCCAGCACTGTCAATCCCTGTGTAGTGGCTGTAGAGGCAGAGGAAGAGGGTGGAGGGTATGCTATGTTTAGAGGATCCAAGAAGAAGCCAAAGATTCAAGTCTTTGTCTTGAGTTTAGGTTCCTTGTCTGCCATGTATAATATGGTGTTTCCTAAAGGTCAGGTGTTCTTATGTTTCCATAATGATATTTACCACATCTTTGTACCATTTGCACTCTATTTACATAATTTTAAAAAGTTAACCCACATTTTTACTTAAAGAGTTTATTTTATAAGGAAAATTTTTCTCACTACCATAAATCAAAAACAAATATTACTTGCCATAAATAGAAAGTAACAGTAAGATGTAATAATCAGTTACATAATTATAATAGTTTTATCAAACCATGGGCTAATTACACTTATCTTGCATACCATTAGTGAAATACATTAAGCCTAAATCCTTCTGGGAAGAAAGAAGAGTATCTCTAGCTCTGGATTATATGTAGGTGCCAGGTCAGGTTCACCATTCTCTGACATTTTTTTTCTGGGAAACTGTTTAGTTCATTAATTCATTCATTGACTGGACATTGATTAAATCCCTATTTTGACACTGGCAAAGGTTCCTTTTCCTGTGATTCCTTGTAAGTGAGATTATTTCTACGGGTCATGAATACTGAGGTGTTTTGGCCTGAGTTTTTGTTGTGCATTTCTGGCTGCAAACTGGGCTGATCTTTAGCCAGGACACACCAGAACAATCATCTCATTTATATGGATGACACCCGTTCTGATCGCTCAGTGCATCTGGTTCAGATGGGCTGGTTGTTAAATATTTTGAATATCACCCTAGTGACAGGCAATAAAAACAGATTCAAATTAATTTAAGCAAGGGGGAATTTGATAAATAAACTGAGAGCTCACAGATTTTTTTGAAGGCTGAAGAACCAGGCTGGAAAGAGGGCAGAATCAAGGCCAATCTGGAGTGCTATGATGCAGGAGTCATAAGCGTTGTCTCCTTTATTTTTAAGGAGATAACCTTAAAATAAGGTCACAACCTTTAGTCACAACCTTCTAGTATTGCTTTTGCATAGACCCACAGTTTAAAAAATACTGATATAGATGGTCCAAGTTTATTTATTTATTTATTTTTATTTATTTATTTAATAAACAATAGAAGTTTATTTGGTTCACAGTTCTGGAGGCTGGGAATGCCAAAAGCATGGCACTGGCATCTAGCGAGGGTCATCCCATGACAAAAGGCAGAAGTGAGCACATGAGAGACAGAGATGAAATTGGGGAAAATTCATCCTTTTTATCGGGAGCCCTCCCCTGAGATCACTGACCCACTCCCAAGGTAATGGCATTAATCCATTTCTGAGGGCAGAGCTCTTCTGACCTTATCACCTCTTAAAGGCCCCACCTCCCAATACTGTTACATTGGTAATTAAATTTCAACATGAGTTTGGGGGGATATTAGACCACAGCAGTTCCTTCTCCTTTTTCTAAACAATTCCATCCTAAAACCATCAGGTGAGGCAAAGAAAGGTAAGCATCTGCACAGGTGGAATTGAGAGCAAGGTTTTGACTAAAACTTGAATGTCAGAGGTCAAATGGGATGAAGAGGGTGTTCATGAAGGGTGGGGGATAATGGGGTAGTGATCACCTGACATGAGATGTCAGAGTCCAAGTAGGGTGAGGAGGACATCAATATGGGGGGCAGGGGTCAGTCACGGCTGGTTTCCAGCCTGGGTTATAAGATTTCAAGTAGTCTGGGAAAGGCATCCACACAGGGATAGGAGTGGCAGCTAAGATGGGAGATTGGCTATTTAGATGGAGTTTGATCAGTAAATATATTAAGAATAATGTGAGTTGTATTTCCCACTGGTAGGCAAGGGAGTCAGAAAAAAAAAAAAAAAAAAAAAACTACAATAAACCCTGTAATGTTGGGTTAGAATTGTAGGTATTGGTGTGAACTTAGTTTTCTTTTCTTTCTTTTTTTTTTTGGCAGTTCACTCTGATCACTCCAACGGGTTTTTTTTTTTTTTTAATTTTATTTTGTCGATATACCTTGTGGCTGATTATTGCTCCCCATCACCAAAACCTCCCTCCCTTCTCCCTCCCCCCCTCCCCCCAACAATGTCCTTTCTGTTTGCTTGTCGTATCAACTTCAAGTAATTGTGGTTGTTATATCTTCTTCCCCCCCACCCCAGTTGTGTGTGTGTGTGTGTGTGAATTTATATATTAATTTTTAGCTCCCACCAATAAGTGAGAACATGTGGTATTTCTCTTTCTGTGCCTGACTTGTTTCACTTAATATAATTCTCTCAAGGTCCATCCATGTTGTTGCAAATGGCAGTATTTCATTCGTTTTTATAGCTGAGTAGTATTCCATTGTGTAGATGTACCACATTTTCCGTATCCACTCATCTGATGATGGGCATTTGGGCTGGTTCCAACTCTTGGCTATTGTAAAGAGTGCTGCAATGAACATTGGGGAACAGGTATACCTTCGACTTGATGATTTCCATTCCTCTGGGTATATTCCCAACAGTGGGATAGCTGGGTCGTATGGTAGATCTATCTGCAATTGTTTGAGGAACCTCCATACCATTTTCCATAGAGGCTGCACCATTTTGCAGTCCCACCAACAATGTATGAGAGTTCCTTTTTCTCCGCAACCTTGCCAGCATTTATCGTTCAGTGTCTTTTGGATTTTAGCCATCCTAACTGGAGTTAGATGGTATCTCAATGTGGTTTTGATTTGCATTTCCCGGATGCTGAGTGATGTTGAGCATTTTTTCATATGTCTGTTGGCCATTTGTATATCTTCCTTAGAGAAATGCCTACTTAGCTCTTTTGACCATTTCTTAATTGGGTTGCTTGTTTTCTTCTTGTAAAGTTGTTTGAGTTCCTTATATATTCTGGATATTAATCCTTTGTCAGATGTATATTTTCAAATATTTTCTCCCACTCTGTTGGTTGTCTTTTAACTCTGTTAATTGTTTCTTTTGCTGTGCAGAAGCTTTTTAGTTTGATATAATCCCATTTGTTTATTTTTCTTTTGGTTGCCCGTGCTTTTGGGGTCGTATTCATGAAGTCTGTGTCCAGTCCTATTTCCTGAAGTGTTTCTCCTATGTTTTCTTTAAGAAGTTTTATTGTTTCAGGGTGTATATTTAAATCCTTAATCCATTTTGAGTTGATTTTAGTATACGGTGAGAGGTATGGATCTAGTTTCATTCTCCTGCATATGGATATCCAGTTATCCCAGCACCATTTGCTGAAGAGGCAGTCCCTTCACCAGTGAATAGGCTTGGCGCCTTTGTCAAAGATCAGCTGGCAGCAAATGTGTGGGTTGATTTCTGGATTCTCTATTCTATTCCATTGGTCAGTGTGTCTGTTTTTATGCCAGTACCATACTGTTTTGGTTATTATAGCTTTGTAGTATAGCTTAAAGTCAGGTAGTGTTATGCCTCCAGCTTTATTTTTATTGCTCAGCATTGCTTTGGCTATGCGTGGTCTTTTATTGTTTCATGTAAATGTCTGGATAGTTTTTCCATTTCTGAGAAAAATGTCATTGGAATTTTGATGGGGATTGCATTGAATTTGTATATCACTTTGGGTAGTATGGACATTTTCACTATGTTGATTCTTCCAATCCAAGAGCATGGGATATCTTTCCATCTTCTTGTATCCTCTCTAATTTCTCTCAGCAGTGTTTTGTAGTTCTCATTATAGAGATTTTTCACCTCCTTGGTTAACTCAATTCCTAAGTATTTTATTTTTTTGGTGGCTATTGTAAATGGGCAGGCTTTCTTGATTTCTCGTTCTGCATGTTCACTATTGGAGAAAAGAAATGCTACTGATTTTTGTGTGTTGATTTTGTATCCTGCTACTGTGCTGAAATCATTTATCAATTCCAAGAGTTTTTTTGTAGAGGTTTTAGGCTGTTCGATATATAGGATCATGTCATCTGCAAACAGGGACAGTTTGACTTCATCTTTTCCAATCTGGATGCCCCTTATTTCCTTCTCTTCTCTGATTGCTCTGGCTAGTACTTCCAACACTATGTTGAATAGGAGTGGTGAGAGTGGGCATCCTTGTCTAGTTCCTGTTCTTAAAGGAAAAGCTTTCAGCTTTTCCCCATTCAGGATGATATTGGCAGTGGGTTTGTCATATATGGCTTTAATTATGTTGAGATACTTTCCCTCTATACCTAACTTATAGAGGGTCTTTGTCATGAATGAGTGCTGAACTTTATCAAATGCTTTTTCAGCATCTATAGAGATGATCATATGGTCCTTGTGTTTGAGTTTATTAATATGGTGTATCACATTTATTGATTTGCATATGTTGAACCAACCTTGCATCCCTGGGATGAATCCCACTTGATCGTGATGAATAATTTTTCGTATGTGTTGCTGTATTCTGTTTGCTAGTATTTTAGTGAGGATTTTTGCATCTGTATTAATCAAGGATATCGGCCTGTAGTTTTCTTTTTTGGTTATATCTTTACCTGGTTTTGGTATCAGGATGATGTTTGCTTCATAGAATGAGTTTGGGAGATTTGCTAGATGGTCCAAGTTTAAAGCCAGCCCATTCTGTCCTGTGTTCTGTCTGTGGAGCTGTCCACAGTGCTGATTTTTGCCCACTAAATTGACTTGGTATGTAAGAAAAAGCATTGTAAGGCCTTTTAAGTTAGCTGCTAGAAGATGCACTTTTATGCTCAGTTTTTCCTCCCTCCCACCCTGAAAAAATTCTCTGGTTATAGTGATGGATGTATCAATGCAAAATTGTGTGCAACTAAAGCAGCCCTTGCTGGCTGTCAGCCACTGTCCTGAGCATATTGCATATAGTTTCTTTTTTAATCCTTATAATAACCTCATTTATAAGAGGTAGGCTGCATTCTTATCCCCATTTTCCAGATAAACAATGTGATGCTCAAGGAGATTGTATAACTTGCTCAAGATCACACAGTTTTAAAAAAAAGATCACATAGTTATGTAGGGGTGAAGTTGAAGTTTAAATCCAGGCCTTTTTTGATTTAAACAATTCTTAATATATACATTTTTAAATTAATTAATTATTATTATTATTATCTTTACACTCTAAGATGTTGTTGCAGAGCAGTTGAGGGAGGAGGAGAGAGGAAAGGGGTGAAGGATAGGGTGGAAGGAGGAGGAATGAGGAAGAGGGGGGTGTAATTGAGGCCTGTGGCACCCCCACTCATGATTTTAAATTTTTTAAATGCAATTCTTTCCCGACGATATGTAGGAATGAGGGATGAATAATTTAGATTAATTCCAGAGCACAGTATTTATTTTTTCACAGAAGATCTTATTTTTTTGTCCAAATAACAGTACTTACCCGGGGGCCCAGAGCTGCTGGCAGATTGTCACAGTGCACAACTACACGTGATGTTCTGTGTGGGTGACTGGCCAACACTGATGACTAAGGCTTGCTGACATACAAACACATTCCTCTGAACCCTAAGCATCCTGCCATCTGGAGAAATGTTTCTCTTATGTTTTGGGGGATTCCTAAACACAGCAGACCCTCCAAAGCAGCAAACACACCTCCACATGCCTATATGTTGGCTTCAAACAAACCCAGTGAAAGAGAACATAGCCAACTCAAGAGAGCAAGAAGAGAGCACACATGTTCAAAGATCACCTATATTTGCAATCCCCATAAATACACCCTCTAGCTTAAACCAGAGAGTTTAATATATCTACACAAATGGTTGATGTTATACCAGTACAAGCCTTTCCTTTCCAAGGTCACTTGAGATTTGCCATATTTTAAAATCTAGACCAATGACATGAACCGAATGGTCCCTTTCTTCTTTTATAATAATGTGTTTGCTTCTCATCCCCAATCTGACATTTATGGAGTACCTGGTCAGATGAGGGGGAAAAAAAAAAAAAAAGACAAGGTTCATCTGCTATTGAAGCTGATGCAATCTCCTTGCTTCCAGAACTGCCTATTACAGGGCTTTGTGTATTGCCTGAAGATTCACCTTTCTTTTTCTGTTCTTCTCTTCTCTTTCTGCAAACTCTTCCTTGCTTTCTCCAGGGATAAACACAAATTATTGGGTGTATTAGAGGCCAGCACGTGGTGACATCAGGATTTTAAGGAAGCCAGTTTTCCCTGTGCAGAAATGATAGGCTCAGCTCCCATAGTTTCTTGACTTCTAATCAAACATGCTAATTAAAACCTCACAAACAAGCAAAGGCACAGAAGAGGGTGGTTTCAAACAGAATAAATGCAGACAGCTATTCTGAACCCTACTCATGTTGTGGGTGAATATTTTTCCTTCCTTTTGTTCTTCATCAATAAATATTGCTTGGCTCTCTCAACCTGCATTCTCTTACCTACTATATGGGATCACAGTCGACATGTTTTCCTGAAAATATTTTGCTATCATCTTTGTCATAGTTGACAAGTAACACTTATATAATTTTGGTGTTTGATCAATTGATACTTCAGAAGAATAGGGTTTTTGTTTGGGCAGCCAGCTGGTACAGGGATCTGAACCTGTAAGAATAGGTATTGATATCTCTTTTGACCACCCTTTGACTGCTCATGGCAGGTGCCAAATATAAGTTTGTTGGATTAATTAATTAGAAATGATGTGAGCAAGTATCCAAATGATAGTCTTAGTTCCAAGATGTTGAATAAAGCCCAGGTTCATCCAGAAACCATTCATTATTCCTGGGTGGTGTAAGATGAAACATTCTTAAGAAAAAATACTTATAAAATGAGAACTCTGTGAGTCAACAAATATCTCTGGATTAGGGACAAAGGTCACACCAGCCAGTTGACCACCGCATCTATTCTGATAACGCTCTTCTCCTTGTCATGGGATGTAATCATGGGGATATTGAAGAGGTGAGAAAGCTGTGAAACGTTACAGTGAGAGAATTTTGAGGGCCATTTGGACAAAATGTGTGTGTTTTAGTTCCATGGAGGATGACTACGGTCTTGTTCCCACGATCTGGCAACTATTAATTATCAAGAGCATATCCTAGAACTCCACAGTTCAGACCTCTGTCTCTTCCCTGTATCAGCTTAGGACCCCCAAATTCTTAGAATTTTTGAGATGGAAAGAAATTTTGATATCACTGAACCCAAATTTCCTTGTTTTATAAATGAGTCTTGGGCTAATTGATTTTTTTTTTAATTCATGAATTTAACATCTGTGAATTGAAGATGTACCAAATGGCAAGCACTGAGCTCACAGTTGTACCATGCCTGAAAGCCCTCCTAACTATATTTTTGCTCTCACATAGTTTGTATTCTGGTGAAATAACACGGAAGAGAAAATCAGCAATAAATAAATAAGATAGTTTCAGACAGTGATGAGTAACGTGAAGAGGATAAAATCAGGTGGTGTGACAGTGACCGGGAGAGGGATGAACACAGAACAAGGGACATGCCTCTGTGAGGAATCACACTTGAGTTGGGCTCTGAATGAAAAGAAGGAGACAGCCTTGCAAGATTCAAGTGAGGAATTTTCTGGCTGTTTCTCTGGCAACTATCACAAGATGGGAATAAGGTGTTACATTCAAGAACAGAGAAATGGCCAGCGTGAGTGGATCACAGTGAAGCATGGGAAAGAGGAGAAGAAATGTAATGTAGGGAGTGGTCATTTCGCGTACAGCTTTATAAATTGCGGTAAGTGTTTCGGGTTTCAATGGGAAATACTGGAAAGCTTTAAGCAGGGAAGTAAAGTGACATATTTATTTGTACAGGACTACTCTAGCTGTCTACGGAGTGTCTACACTCGGGGGTGGCATGGAAGCAGGGAGTATAGGCAGAGACTACGCTGCGATCCAAATGAGAGATACATCTTCAGTCTCATAGTGAATTATTGGCAGATCTAGGGGCAAAAAAGTCAGGTTTCTTCCAACAATAAATGGATTCAATACAGTTAAAAATATATAAGAAATAAAAGAGCAGTTATCATTTATTAAGTGCTTAGGGTTTGCCAGGCCCTGTGATATGTGCTTCATAGGCATCATTTTATTTAATATTTGTCATAATTATCTGAGGTAGATCCTACTTTACAGATGAGGAAATAGAAGCTTCAAGATTTTAAGTAGATTTTCCATGTTCACACAGATAGCAAGCGACAGAGTGGCAGAGTGGGGATTAAAACGCAAACTCACCCAACTCCCACAGCGCACAAGCCACGTAGCTCGGTCTCATGGCTCGTTGTCAATGGGCAGTATAGCAGAGTGGTTATGCAGGCGAGTGATGGAGCCAGAAAGCCTGCATTCAAATCCCAGCTCTCCTGCTTACAAACTCTGTGACCTTAGGCAAGTCACTTGGGCAACTTCTTGTTGCTGCAGTTTCCTCATCTATAAGCTGAGGATAATAACAATAGATGTTACCTCATAAGGTTATTGATTTATCATATGTACAGAGTTAGAGCAGTGCTTGGCACATAGTAAGCATTCAGCAAATATTGTCATTATTATTTGGTCACACCATGTGAATGCGAGCCACGTTTTCGGCTGTGACACACAGAGGGCAGGCTCCTCTCTTAATCTTCTGTGTGACTGAAATGCTCAGCCCAGCGTGGAGACTCAAGAGAGCTTTGCTGGAAGTTGCAATTTATTCGAAGCCAGAGGAACTTTTTACTCATTCTGATTCCAGTGAGCTGGAAGTACCCAAGTGACCACCTCGACCAGAGTTCCCTGGGCATGCGTATATCGCCTTCGGAAGCTCTGCTTTAGCTAGTGGACAACTGAGCATCTGCCACCATTTCATCATCAGAGCGAGTGCTGGGGAAAGGAGCCATTTGGGAGGAAGTGAGTCCTGCTACAATGGGCCAAAAGTCAGTGGTGGTCGGGGGAGAAGCTTGGAGAATTCTCCCTCAGGAATAAAAGCAGAGGGAAAAATCTTAAAGAGCTTTCACTTTCAGGCAATACTTCAGGGACAGCCAGATACTATAGACTAAGAACCAAGAAGAGTAAGATCCAAGGACTTGATGGGAATCCAGAACTTTTGTAATGCGGTTGCAATTTCTGCTGAACTGCATCCCCCTACCCATTTCCCCATGGTGATTAGTAATAAAACTCTGGAAATAAATACGACCCTTGGGCTTTGTCTTTGCAAAGGATGGAGAAGTTAGGAAGATGGGTCTCATGTTACAACTACAGTTCACAGAACCGAGGGTAGCAGTGTCTGCGGGAAAGGAAACAATGCTGATTCTCTGGATCCCTGGGAAAAGAAAGGAAAGGGAGTGGGAGAGGATTTGCTGAACTAGGCCTGATAAGGGGCCTTGGCACTGCGCAGGCAGAAGTCCTCATAAGTTCCTTGGCACATGTGTGGTCTAAGAGACCACCAGCCTCCTCACCCCCTTGCCGCCTCTGCTGGTCTCTGAAACCCAAGTTCATCCTTTTTACCAGCTCTTCCGCGTCTGTGCTCTTGCGAATGATGGTCAGCAGGGGGCAGTGTAGCCAATGGATTCCTGTGAGTGAGGGGCTGTCTACTTTTCACGCAAGGGTCTGGGGAAGCAAGAGAGCTGGGATTTGAATGCAACCTAAAACCGCACCTATCTGTGCAGGTTCTGGGTACAATATTGCACCTTTTCACTGTTCTCTTCTCCAGGATCCTATTCTTCCCTCTTTCCTCAAGTCTCTTGTTCGATTCTACTTCCTTGTGCCCCCTGCTCTGCCTCGGACCCCTACGTCTCACCTTTATCTTTGTAAAGCATGTTCAACCCATTGCTTCTCTGGGTCCTGCCAAATATTCTACGAGAGATGGTCAAGTTAAATATTTATCATTTTGCAGATGAAGAGGTGTCTGGTCTATACCTTCTCATCTTCCCTCCACTATACTTACAGGACATGACAGCTGACAGCCAAGGCTTATATTGTCCATCATTGCAGAGAAGGCTATTAAACCAGCGGGCACTGCACACCCTCTAGAATTCCAGCAAAAGCTGCCAAAGCAATAAATTGAGAAGGGACTTTTTCAGAGCCATGCCCTCTGGGGTCCTATCAATTTCATTAGGCCTGCAAATGTCAAAGGGCTAAGCCCTTTGAATATGCACTCGGGACCAGGTAGGAATAGATCTTTTTTTGAGCTTTTTAAGGAAAAAAGCCACCAATGCTCCTGGCTCAGGGCCCAGTTGGCTGGACTGAGCCAGTGAAAGCTAAGACTAGTTCTTTGTGCAGAAGTGGGGGACCGTGAGCAAGTTTCTTCATTTCTTTAAACCTTGGTTGTTGTTGTTGTTGTTGTTTTTCCATATGAGTATAAGAGGTGAATGCAATAGTATCTGTCTCATAGAACAGTTGGGACAGAGTCTGGCACATCCTCTGCATTCAACCAATATTGCTATTGGTATCAAAATAGGAGATAGACTGTTTTCATAGCTACTCATTGTGGAAGATTAATTCCATTGTTGGCCCCAATTAATTACTGCTGGGGCACACCCTTTGCAATGGGAAGTTCTAGTCCCTGTGCACTCTGACTCTGGACTGGGCTTTGGGTCTTGCTTTGGCTAATGGAATGCAGCCAAAGTGACTCTGGTAGCTCCAAGACTGGCCTACAGGGGTCTGGAACTCTTCTGCTCTCTCGATTGCTCTTGAAATGCTGCCACCACCACATAGAAAAGCCCAGGCTAGCCTGCTAGAGGATGAGAATCACACAGAGCAGAGCCCAGTTTCCTAACATCCTAACATCTTCAGCCAATAGACTCCCAATTGTGGGAAAGCCCAGCTAACATCAGCACCCCTACCTATGTAACCCACAGCTGACCTCAGGTACCTGAGTAAGTCCACCTGAGACAAGATGAACTGCTCAGCTGACTCATATAGACTCGTGAGCAATCGTAAATACTTATTGTTTAATGACACTTAGTTTGTGGAGTGTTTATTATGCAGCAATAGCTAGCTGATACACTACTTAAAGTTCAACGTAGGCTAATTGAAGGAGGGGTGGAAATGCTGGGTGGGACTATTTGGAAGGTTACAAACTATGTCGCTAAATCCTTAAGGCAGTAGTGATATTTTTAGAGTCTCGAGTTTAGTGATAGGGACATGGTGGTTCAGAGTAAACACTGAAATAAAACAGACCTGGTTCCCAATCCACGCCCCACCTCTGGCCGAATTTCTGAACCTCTCTCTCAGTGTGCCTCAATTTCCTCTTCTGTAAACTTGGGATGATAACAGTTGATGGGAGGATTGTTGTGAGGATAAAACTGGATAATGTAGCTAGAGTGTTTAGTATGGTGCCTGGCACATAGTGAGCACTCAATAAATGTTAAGGATTCTTATTAATGATGATGAATTAAATATCCCAAGGACCACCACCACGTGGTTGCTGCAGGTCCAATTAGCAATTCAGAACAGAATTTTGGAATTAATTCATCTAAAGCTTTGAAAAAAAGAACTGCATATATGAGAGTACTTGAAAAGTTCATGGAAATATTCATATATTTTCTCTGCTTTCTTTAATGAAAAAAATAACATGTGAGGGTTCTTCAAAAAGTTCGTGCAAAAATTGAATGAAAAGATAATACAAATCCTTCCATGAACTTTTTGAAGACTCCTTGTATTCCGTATACCTTAACCCAAAATCTCTTCTAGGGCAAAATTGCTGATTCAAAAAAATTCAGATCATGAGTTATGACTTATAATTATGAATATTGAACTCTACTTCAGTGCATTGAGGTCAACTTCGTTTTCTTAGAAAGGAAACATGCACACTATGCTGTATTGTGAGATGGGGCATAAATCTCTTTTTTTGTTGTGAGTTGCAACAACTTACATCGTATTTTGTTGAACAAGAAGCAGAGCAGTTATCTTCAAAATCTAAGGCAAGAAAAAAATCATCTGACTGTGTAGCTCTCATACAAAGGTTTGGCTCAACAGGAGATCTCAATAGGAAACCAAACTTAGGTTTAATGTTCAGGGTGAAACTTCAGAGATCAATTCCTCTCTGGCTTTTGGGTTACACTTGTTTGTGTTTTTACTGATGGAGCAGGAAAACTGTGGAGGAGATGAGGAGTCAGGGAGAAATTCTTCCCAGTTTAGAGAGGAATGGTCTGTCAATTTCTTGTTCCTGAGCAGAATTAGGCTGTGTGAGCAATTACCGCCAATTGACTTAATTTAAAAAATAATAAAAAGTAAACCTGACCCTTTCCCCAAACTTTGGCTCCTGGGCTTTTTTATTTTGTTTTGTCTTGGTCATATCATTGGAGTATCTGATATCGGGAATCTGTGAATGCCCATAAAACCCTGCACATAATATCTAGGCATTCACAGTCCCTGGATTCCATCAGGGAGCTCCATGGACCCAGATTACAGGTCCTGTTTTAGAGGAAGTGGCAAATTTCCCAAATCCTGTTACCCAGGGATGGATCTTTCCAGCCCCTTTCACGTAGATCAGATATAGGCTTTTC
Organism: Cynocephalus volans; assembly: GCF_027409185.1. Taxonomy (NCBI): domain Eukaryota; kingdom Metazoa; phylum Chordata; class Mammalia; order Dermoptera; family Cynocephalidae; genus Cynocephalus; species Cynocephalus volans. Next base: position 127,499,829 of record NC_084469.1, on the reverse strand, counting down.
ATCCCCCTCTAGGGCGCTTGTGTGCGTTCTTCCAGGGGTCACAGTAAATAAGCCAGAAAAGCACTGGACATTATCACAAAAACCCCATCTGTGAGTTGTCTGCCAGAGATACTGACTCCCCAGTGGGCTACAAAGGAAATCTGTGATCACACTGGGGTTTCTGTGCTAGGCTGCCACCGTGACTCCCACTCCTGGTGATCTGAGCTTCTTAGGCCAAACCTTCCCCCAGCCTAGCACCCTGTGGACAGCAGTGTACTCCAGGCCAGATTGCGGTGCACCTTGGATGTCAAGCAGCTGGTGGGCACCCAGCGTGCAGCAGTGGGGCCACTCCAGTTGTTTATGGTGAGTTCCCTCTAGATTGGTTGATGTTTGGGCCTTATTGGTTGTTAAATATTATGAATATCACCCCTGGTTGCAAGTGACAGAAACCTAAAGTTTTTGTTGTTCCTCTCAAAACCCAGGGGAGGAACCACAGCCAATCAGCCAATCTCTCTCTCTCTCTCTCTCTCTCTCTGTGTGTGTGTGTATGTGTGTGTTTCACTCTGCCACTGTGTCTCTCTCCTGCTCACATCTGGCCATCTCTAACTATTGTTATTATTTGCGATGGTGACACTAGGATTTATTGGGATGTGCCTTAATACAGGCACCAAGGCTTGCCCATGGTGCTCTTGATTTATAAAGCCCAGACATTCTGTCAGTTCTTCTTAAGCAATGACACCAGGAAATTCACAGCCGGGTGGATGTCATACATAAGCTCATCATCTGTCATCTTCATATGGCCAATGTCCACGGTCAGACACTGCACCTCCTTCATCTGGAACTTGATTGCGGGCTTCACTTCACTGACTTTGGCCACCATGTTTTCATCGTGTGTCAGCAGGGAGGGGATCTCCTCAGCCTTATGTAGCCTGGGCCCAGGATTTGTGGGATCTGCTTGATCAGAGACCCCGAGGCCAAAAAAGCATCATCCTTCTTGGCCAGCTTCCTGACCAACTTTTTACTCTTGCTGAGTTTCTTCAGCACCTCAGTGATGTCCATGTATGGGATACCCACAGCCTTGGCCTTGTCATAGGGCTGCTGATCCCCCAGGACACGGCAGAGAGCGGCGGAGAATGGACTTAAGCCGACAGTGCCCAAAAGCATTTGTTCTTCTGAGGAGCATAGTTCTTCAAGCTGCAGCTCCACTGTTTCCCCAAACTTCCGACACTCATGCTGGTTCCGGTGCAGGACTTTCTGGGCACCTCCTACAGGGTGTCACAGAGACTTTGCTGCTCACGGTGCCTCGCGCTGCAGTGACTGAAAAAGAAATCTAGTTATTTTTGAGCACAGCAGAACATAGCTGCCCCATAGCTCCCAATTAATGTCATTTCATTTCCAGCCTCTAGCAGAAACCAACCAGGGTCTCTGAAATGCAATTCAGAATTCTTGGGGGAGAGCATCTAATTGGCCTGGTTCGGATCAGGTGTCTATCTCTGGCCCAGCCAGCTGTGGCTAGGGGGTCACAGTCACATCATACAAGCATACCATGTAGCCTGCCCCTGTGAGTGATGGGGGGTGGGCAGTTATTTGAGAAGGGCACTGTGGTAGGTGGCATCTGAAATACTCCCAATGATCCCCACCTGCTGGTGTTCACACCTCCGTGCAGTCTCCTGTCTTCGAGTAAGGACTAAAGCCAGCGACTAGCTCCCTACTTCACCATGTTATGGGACCTATTCAAGCCACATTCTCATCTTTAAAATAGAGATAATAGCAGTAATAACACAGTTGTTGTGAGGACTAAATGAGATCATCTAAGTCCAGTGCCTGCACTCAGTTTAGCTATATTAATATTAATTAAATAATTAACTAATATGAATTGATATGAACAATTTCAACAAAGTTTAGTTACTGTTCCCGAGCTTTCATATCTCTGCTAACCCTATACACTTGGGTCATTGGTGCCCCAGTTCCTTCTTCAAAGAAGTCTGGAGAATTCTATGCCTCTTACAGAAATTATAGAGAGAGAAACATGAAGTATCCAACAATCTCCTTGAAGCAAATGGCTATTTAACTACTAAATATAGAGAACTATTTTTGCTTTATTCGTTTTGGTCATACACTAAAGAACAATTTCACATCACAGAGAAGTTGAATAAAAACAGAACTCGTGCTCTCAGATTCAAAATCTTTAAAAAGATATTTGAGTTGATAGAATACATTTTGTTTTTGCAGTCTCCTTCCACAGAAAGGCATCTAATAACCTTCGGCAGCCAATTATTTTGTGTGTGGAAATGCCAGGGTACTATGCAGGTGGCAATCCATCACAGCGATGGAGCTGGAAGACGAAGCACACGGAGATAATCACTGGCGCTTAAAAGGTTTCTGCCTTCTGAGGCCAAAGCCCCTGATGTCAAGGGTTTGATGGGATCTACTTGTTAATTCTAAGCACAAATCCTCAGTTACTGTGTTTTTTACTCCTCCTTGGAATGTCATTTTCCTCCCACTGGGAGCTGTGGACCCTGTGTGGTAGCGGGACATGATAGATTTGGAGACCCCCTTAAACCCTCTCACCTCTGTCTTTTTACCACTTCATCTCAAGGCCACACTTAAGCCCAGATTTCCTACCTGCCATTGCTGTGTCTTTATTACAGGTTCCAGGGGCTCAGCCTACCTCCCCTTCCTCTGCATTCATTCATTCTACTCAGCTTCCTCCTTCCTGAGCCAGGCTGCTGAGTGGGAGATAGCTTCCTGAGCTCCCCCATGTCTGCTGCCCTAAAGTTCAGCACAACAGAAGCCCTTTCGGTGTGAGGGGTGAGACCACTCCTTGCTGAGAAAACAAAGGGCAGCAGAAAGAATAAATGAGAAGTATGGTGGCCAGATATTCTTCACAAAAAATACTGGCTCCCTGAGTAGTGCCTGCCACCACCGTAAAGCTGGGGTTTTCTGGGATCTGCTGGGTTCACCGCATTATACCTCCTCCCTTAGCCCAATTCTGTCTCTAAGGATGGACACTAGGGGGAAAGGGACAGTTTCCTCACAATTATAAAAAAGTCTATATCTGTATCTCTATATATGTTTTTGCTTCCAGAATTACCCTCCCCCAATCCTCAGTGAAATAAACTAGTAACAACCAAACAAGGAAAGAGGTTTTTCTCATGCTGTAAACTGAAAAGTATCCAACAAGAAGAAAAACAGGAGGTTTTGGTGGGACTTCATGCAGCTCCTACATCACCTCTTCCCCCAGGAGTGATACAAGGGAAGGAGTGAGTCTCAAAACCTTGAGAATTCTCACCAACACCCCCTGATTTGGATAGAAGCAGACAAAATTGGGAGTTGGGAGCTTAAAGAAAAGTCAAGGAAATCTCTCCAAGGGCAGAGGTTCCTACCTACGATTTGAATTTCATAGTTGAGCCAGTAAAAGCCCCCAGGTGTTGTCATTTGCCAGGACTCCATGCTGACTCTTGGCACTGGTTCGAAGGCTAAGGAGAACCTCCTTGGGAAGAGAGGGTACTCCAAAATGGACATTGCTAAAATTTTAGAAGAGAGGTTAAGCCCTGTCCTGTACCAAGTGCTGCAGGGAGTTTGTTGAGCAATTTCCAAGTTCCTGCCCTCAGGCTATAGGGAAGCGGGTGGAATGTAATGCTCAGGCCTCAAAATGTAGCTGAAAAGGAAAAAAGATAGATACCAGATAATGTTGGGAAGGTGTCAAAGAGAATTCATCCTTTTTCTGTCACAGCAAAAAGAACAGGGCCGAGCTATCCACTTTAATCATGAGCAAGATGAAAAGAAGCAACATGGAAACAAAGCAAGCATTGTGCAGGAGAATAAAATGAAAGGGAAGACGTAAATGAGCATAGCAGGTATGAGATAGATGAAAGACAGCAAGAAAAAGTAATCCAAGAGACCTAGGAAAAGTTCCTTACAATTGCCTTGAGCTACAGAGGAAATTACTACGAACAAATTCAATAAGAACCCAAAATGAAGCAAAACAAAACCAAAATACTTCAGTGACGAAATTCAGCAACTCAATAATAAATGAATGAAGCGGTCAAGGAAAGAAGGACTAATGTAACACTCATTCCCAGGTCATCATAAAACAATTTCCTCAAACTTATGAGGGAAAGAAAATATAAATATCCTTTGAGGATAAAGTCAATGGAATACATTTTTAAACTTGCTGAAACTTGGTGCCTATGAGCTCCTTTGGGGGAAAAAAAAGTCTTGGAACCATGGTAAAAAAGGAATAAATTAAGAAACCATAGTAAAAGAACTCAAAATGAATCAAATTATTTGTGATAACAACATTTGGGCCTGCACAACTAGGATAATGAGTTGCCATCTCATTTTGGTTGACATTCAGGTGGCTGTGAGTGGAAGAGGTGTTTGGGATTGGAATCCAATTTCAATTCAATTTGAGATGTCTATGAGGCATCCTAAGTGGAGATGTTGAACAGGCAGCTGGACAAGAGAGACTAGAGGCTGGAACACAGGTCTGGAATGAAGACATACATTTGGGAGTCATAGATGTGCACATGGTATTTAAAGCTTGAGGTTGGATGAGATCACTCAGGGAGTGAGTGTGGAGAAGAGGGCCAAGGAATGAGCCTTGGTTCACTCCAATATGAAGAAATCAGGGGGGAAAAGAGGAATGAGCAAAGAAGACTGAGGTAGAAATTCAGTAAGAAAGTAGGAAAACAGGAGAAAGCAATGCCTGGAAAGGCAAGTGAGGGACAGGTGTCCAGGAGGAGTAAGAGATCAGCTGTGTCAAATGTGGTGGAAAATCAAAGTGAGACCTGAGCAGGGTCCACTGCCTTTAGCAATGCGGAAGTCATGGGTGTCCTTGACAAGAACTGTTTTAGTTGTAGTATAGTTGTGTAGGGGTTTAAGAGAGACAGTTAAGAAGAAATTGGAACAAGTGTATTAGTCTGTTTCTGTTGCTTATAACAGAATACCTGAAACTGGATCATTTATAAAGAAATGGAATTTATTTCTTACAGTTTTAGAGGCTGGGGAGCCCAAAGTCCAGGGAACACACCCGGTAAGGGCCTTTTTCTTGGTGGTGACTCCACAGTAACCTAGGGTGTCACATGGTGAGAATGGCTGAGTAAGAGAGCTAACCTGCTCACTCACTGTCCTTATAAAGCCATCAGAACCACGCCCAGGACCACCTATTAGGTCATCAAGTTGTTAGTCCATGAATGGATTAATTCATTCACTAGGGCAGGGTCCTCGGATCCAATCTAATCAGGTCCCACCTCTCAGATACCATGATCAGATTTCCCACCCTCGTAACACAGTTACAATGGGGGTTAAGCTTCAATGAGTTTTGGGGGAGGATTCAATCCATAGCAGCAAGTATAGACAAATTTTTCAGGAAGTTTTGCTGCAAATGGGGCAAAGAAATGGGGTGATAGCTGGGTGGGGTGGTGGGGTGAAGATAATTTTGTTTTAAGATGGGATGGGATAGGGGGAGTAAAGGAGAGGAGGGATAATTTCTAATTCTTTTAGGTAATTGGCCAGCTGGCTGTAGCCTCAGTAGTGAGCTCAGGGTCAGAGAAACAAATTTGAGAATCGGCAATATATTTAAGATTGCCTAGAGATCAGCTGAGTTATCCTAGGGAAGCATGTAGACTAAGAGAAGAAGGAAAGTAGAGAACTCTGCAGGCACCAATATTTAATAAGTAGGTGGAGGTATTGGAGCCCACAAAGAAGCCTGAGGGAGAATGACCACAGGAGGAAAACCAGGAGATCGTGTTGTCACCAAAGCCATGGGAAGAGATTGTTTTAAGGAGGAAGATCACAGGATTGAATAGTGCTTGGGATTCAATAAAGAAAAAAAGCAAAGAATTTTAGATTGAGTGCAACAACAGGGAACTTATTTGGGGTCTTCAATGATAGAGTTTCGGGAACATAATGGAGGAGAAACAGATTTGCCAGAAGTTGAAGAATTATTGGAAGGTAAAGAAGTGGAGGCAGTCAGCACACAACCCTTTCAAGAACTTTGGCTGTGAAGGAGGAAGGGGAGATATAGGACAACAATTGGAGGAAAGTGTGGGTTTTAGAGGCTTATTTTCAAGATGGTAGAGACATTCATGTGTAAATATTGATGGAAGGTTTCTAGGAGAGAGAGAGAACAAGAATGAGAGAGAGAGAGGTTAAGGATACAGGAGGGAGAGAGATGATTGAAAGAATCAGATTTGCTAAGGAGGTATAAAGACCTGGGACCCAAGGAACAGAAAGAAGGATTGGTCTTAGACACATATTCCATTATGAAAGGAAAGATAAGAGAATGGATATAGAAGCAGACACGTTTGTGGTCAGTGCCAGAATGCTGAAAGCATCCTCTCTGAAGGCTTCTATGTCCTTGGTGAAGGAGGAGGTGAAGTCATCTCCTGACAGTGAGTGAAAGGACGATGGGGTGGGAAATATGAGAAGAGTGGAAAAGCTTGAAATAGTTCCCGGGAAGGAAGAAGATGCTGGTCATTTGGAAACAGAAGAGGGTGAGGGGAATGGAGGAGAGTGTCATTTATTTCCCTTTCTTCTTTGTCGCTGCACCCAAGAAATGGACTTTTCTTTTCAAAACGTCATGAGTTTGAAATGAGTGATCAAGGAGTCTGTGGATAAGCTGGGCTCGAATTCCTCCAGGTCTCTTAAGAGTCACTGTCAACACACTCCTCTTATCCCTTCTGGTCTCATCTGTGAAGCCAGTTCTTTTGTGACCTTCCTTAACTCTTTGGCATGGTGTTATAAAGGGATTGTCAATTTAACTCCCTCAGAGACTGCAGAAACAGTGGGATCGAGATCTTGGGATTTGGGTTGAGGCAGAGAGGATGTTCAGTGAAGAAACTAGACATTTAAGAGTGTGTCTATCTACCATCTTCTACAACAAGAGTCCACAAACTATAGCCCATGAGCCAAATCCAGCCCACTGCTGTTTTTGTAATAAAGTTTTCTTGCAATACAGCCACACCCACTTGCTTAAATATGGCCCATGGCTGCTTTCCAGCTACATCAGAGTCGAGTGGTTGTGACAGAGACCTTATGGTCTGCAAAACTGAAAATAGCTGGCTCTTTACAGAAAATTTTTGCCAATCTGTGCTAGAGGGAAGATGGGAAGATTTCAGAGCAAGGGTAACCTTGAGAAAATCCCAACTTCTGAGTTTGTTTCCTTTTCTGCAAAATAAGGACATCATTCATTACATCATCTTTTCATTTAATAAACATTTATTGATTGCTTACTGTGTGCCAGAAGCTGGGAGTGCAGAGATCAATAAGATCTAGACTTGTCCTTTCAAAGTCCACAATCTAGTAGCAGAGATAGATGGATAAACAAATAATTGGAATACTTAGAGATAAATGTCATGTGCATGCCGTGTAAAGGGAGGAGACATGTTGCACCTGGCCTGGATGGGGCTGGGAAATCTTCACAGGAAAACAGAAGAGGAGAGACGCATCAGCATGTGGGGTTGCTATGGTGGAGAATTAAATCAGCCAGTGATTGTTGTGGCATGAATAAAGATTAAAGAGAAGGGAGGGAGAATTTTGGAAAGCACAAAGATGGAAAGGATACGTAAAGGAAGATGGAGAAGGAGCAGTGCTATAGTTTGGATATGATTGACCCCACCAAAACTCATGTTGAAATCTGATCCCCCCAAAATAAACAAATAAATAAAAAAAACAACGAAGGAAAAAAAAAAAAAAGAAATCTGATCCCCAATGTGGCAGAGTTGAGGGGTGGGGCTTAGAGGGAGATGTTTAGGTTACAGGGGCAGATCCCTTATGACCATATTAGTGCCCTCCTCTGGGGGTGAGTGAGTTCTGACTGCTCACCCCCAGAGCCTGCACCTCCCCTCCCTCTTTCTTTCTTTTCTCTCCCCATGTGATCACTGTGCACACTGTGGCTCCCCTTCCACTTTCCGCCATAAGTGGAAGCAGCCTGAGGCCCTCGTCAGATGCAATCACCCAGTCGTGGACTTCTCAGCCTACAGAAGTGTAAGCCAAATAAACCTCTTTTCTTTATGAATTACCCAGCCTCAGGCGTTCTGTTATAGCAACACAAAAACTGACTAAGACAAGCAGCGAGAGAGGTAGAAAGAGAATCAGGAAAGTGTAGAGAATATCAGCGGGACACAGTGTCCTTGACACAGCTCTCTAGCCGATCATTGCCCTCTCTGCTGAGGCCAAATGTGGCTTCACAATCTGTCTCAACAGGGGCTCTCAGGCTGCCCCCATCAATCAGTTGGAGTTGGCCCCTGAGATGAAATCTATTGGCAATCCCTGACCTTAATGTATACACAAGCAATTTGTTAACTACAATGCACCCTCAAAATGTACTATTGATCACTAATAAAATGAAATAAAATAAAAACCTAATAACAATATGATAATATGTGTAATTTAACCTAGATGTTCAGAATTTGAAACTTTTTTGGTAATGTAAACATAACACAAATACATAACTTTTCCTTTTTTTTTCTTTGGCAGCTGGCTGGTACAGGGATCTGAACCAGTTTTTGTTGTTGGGTATTTTTTCTTTTTTTTGTGGCTGGCTGTTACCTTGACCCAAACCCTTGACTTTGGTGTTATCAACACCACACTCTAACCAAGTGAGCTAACCAGCCAGCCCCTTGAACTCTTGGCCCTGGTGTTATCAGCACCACACTCTGAGTAGCCAGCAAGCCCTGAGTAGCCTGCCAGCCCTATAACCTATTTTGAATAGATTCATTATAATCTTTTCAGATTGAATCTGAGAGGCATACTCATTCTTGAAAATCATTCATACATATGATTTAGCTGAGAAAATAAGGGATTTCTAAAATGTATGGGGCTTTAAACAGATTTAGAATGGGGCAAAAGATTCTCTTTTTTATATTTAAAATTTTGAGGAAAAATTTCAAACATTCAGTAAAGAGAAAAATATAATATCCATGTACCCACTGCTTAGATTTTTAAAGTACTAACATTTTGCCATTGCTTCAGAGCTTAATAAAAAGAATGAAAACATTACAGATACAGGTGATGTCCCTTTTTTGCCTCTTTCTCATCCCTAATCTTCTCTACCTTCCCAGAGGTTACCACTCTGCGGAGGTTACTGTGTCTCTTCCTCACCCTTGTTTTTATATTTTACTATGTTTGTATTAATAAACACTAACCAGAATTGTTTTGTGTGTTTTTAAACATTATGTAAATGGTAAGGCAATGTAAAACTGTTCTGCAACTTGCCTTTATCAATTCCACACTATGTTTTTGAAAGGCATCCATGTTGATCCGTGTGTTCATTCATTTTACAGTCTGTCTTCTTTCTACTCTTTGAAACCTGCCCAAATTGTTCAAGACAGAAAGCAGATACAGCTGACAGCTTCTCAGTGCACAAATAAAACCATTCGGCCTCAATTGTCTTCTCTTTTTCCCTTTCTTCTCCTTAGTCTCTCGCCCCCCCCATCTTTCCTCTCCTGCTGTATTAAAGATTTTGAATATATATATATATATATATATATATATATATATATATATATATATATATGTAGAGAGAAAACATTGCATGGAGGGTCTGAATTTAGCACACTATCTTCCAAAAAAGAACAGACATTTTTCAGGAGCAGCTAACATTTATCAGAGACTGGCTAAGTGCAAGAACCTGTGCTAAACACTTTACAGTCATTTGCTAATCCTCAGCAGACCTTGTGGGTCTTCCTTGACCAAGGTCACATAGCTAGTGGGTGGAGACTTTACCCCAGGCACTCAGATGCCAGAGTCCATGTGCTTTGCCATTCAAAAAGAGAAGTCATAGTAATCCCAACTGACAGTGGTAGCTGGACTACTAACAGTAATGAGACAGAATAGGGCTAGGCCTGTGAACCAAACCTACTCCATTTTCTCTGCAGAGGACATTTTGTTACTTTTCCACTTCTCAGTCATGAGACCCCCAGGGCACATGATCACACCATGGCCCTGATAAAAGTAACTGGAAGAGACAGGTTGGATATAACTGCCCTGATAAAACAAACTGAGACAAGAGGGGAACAGAAATTCACTGAGTTGCAAAATCCCTTCCCCAAGGCTCGTCAAAATATAACTGTTAACTTTGTTTAAAACTTATCTCTATCTATGCATTCTTTTTTTTTCCCTGTAATTGTAAAAATTAAGTTACAGATTAACCTGAAGACCCCTTTAGGAGCTCCTGCATGCGCACAAAGGCACAAAGCTTCGAGGTTACCACTACAATGACCCTGCTACAATGGCGATAATGAACATTACCATCTTGGACCCACTGAGCAGGTACAAGGACCTGGCCTGAGTTTGTGCCCATGATGCAACCAGGAAGAACAGAATGGACCACCTCCAGGGGCACAGAATGATGATGCTGGCCTACACTCCTCACCCACTTTCCCTTTAAAAGACTCAGAATAGCTCCCCTTGTGGGGCTAGCTTCTCTGTAGCTATCTCCCTTATGCATAAGTCTATCTCCTCTTTTAATAAAGCATTGCTTGCTTTACTGCTGGGTGCATTATTTATTTCTATGGCTTTGGGACCCAAGAGCCTAATTTGGTAAGAGTCCCCAGGGCTAGCACTTTAACAACTTTGGATATTGATTTCACATCTAAATTAAGTATCGTAATGATTGCTGATAATAAATAATAATAAAGTAGAAGTTCACAGAGTTGAGTGTTACTTAAGTTCAGTTTTCTCACCTGAACTTCAGCCACCCACCCATTGATTTCTGACTCCCTGTTAGATACTTCTGATTGACTATTCCATTATTGTCCCTAACTCAATAAGAACCAAACTTAGTTATTTCTTTCCCTCTTGACTATCTTCTATTGCAGCAGATCTGGTTCCTCAGTCTAGCTTCCATAATCCTCTATGAGTACACTCTGGCTCCTTGCTTACCTGTTATGGACTGAATTGTGTCCCCCCAAATTCACTGGCGAATTAATTAACCCCAGCCCCATCTCCCATTTGGAGATGGGGCCTTTGTAAGGTGATTAGGTTTAGATGAGTTCAGGAGTGTAGGGTCCTCATGATGTGATTAGTGCCCTTGTAAGAAGACACCAGAGACCTTGCTTTCTCTCTCTGCCACGTGAGGACACAGCAAGAAGATGGCAGTTTGCAAAAGAGGAAACTGATTTCATACTGCCCAGCCTCCCTAACTGGGAGAAAATAACATTCTGTTGTTTAAGCCATACTCTGTGGTAATCTCTTATAACAGCCCGAGCTGACTAAGACACTACCTACATAGCTGTTGCTTTGCATTGCTTCGCCCCCCACGGATTTGTCACCCCACTTCTCCTGAGTGACGGAGATGCAAAGGATTACTCAAAGCCCATCTCTATTAAGCAGTGAGAGGCCCCGAAGTGGTTAATCTCCCACTGGAACACTCAAGTGAGAGGCATCCCTTCCTTAGGAAAGTAACCCCGAATTGGGGTTCTCTCCCTGCATTTATTTTCCAGACCAGGAAGTTACAGGAAGAGAACATAGGTGGGGTTATAGTTTAACAGTATAGGCTGGTAACTTTCAGTGAAACAAGCCAGATGACATTCCAGTAAGGCAATTAAGCGGTCCTAACAACAACAGTTTGATCTTAGCAAACATTCCTTCCTATAGCAATTCTCAGTATCTTTACATAACAATCAATAACTAGTCTGTCTGTGAACCAGCAACCTGCTGTGCCACAATTCTTATCTTGCAACAGAGACTTATACCCTGAAGGAAATTTCCAGTCCTCCACAAGGTCAATAATTGAAACTGCAAGGCTTTGGAAAACCAGGCCCTGTGAAGTACATATGCTTTTTAGTATATTCCACACAAGCATTTTAATCCTATTAATGTTCCATCCCTTTTCTGCAGTCTGCCCTTCATTACCCTTCTTTTGCCTATTTTTTCACCCATATTATTCTTCTGACCTAGGCTGATCCTCCTTCCCAAGTAACAGCAACCTTTTGGGACAAAAATTAAAGTTTCTTTTTCCCTAGTCTTTTCCCATATATTTTTAACAATTTCACCTTCCTCAGACTCCAACAATGTTTAATCTGTACCACACAATATAGCACTTAGTTGTATAATGTTTTTTATTTTTAAACATTTTGTGTCTGCAATGAAATGGTTAATTCTTCAAGGGTGAGCCATGTCTTATATTCTATTCCATGTGTCAGTGTCTCCCAACATCTTTTTAAACTCCCAGTACTATACATTCTCTCTCCTTTTTAAAGTCATTTTGGTCATTTTTATGTGGAAGAAAATAAAGAAGTATGTATTAGTTTGCTCAGGCTACCATAACAAAATAACACAGCCTGGGTGGTTTAAACAAAAGAAATTTATTTTCTCAAAGTTCTGGAGGCTGTAAGTCCAAGATCAAGGTACAGACAAGGTTGGTTCTGGTGAGGCCTATTTTCCTGGCTTGCAAACCACTGCCTTCTCACTGTGTCCTTATATGCCCTTTCCTCTGTGTGTGTATGGGGGGGGGAAGGGGGGGAAGGGGGGGAAGAGAGAAAGAGAGAGAGAGAGATTGACTGATTTCTGATGTCTCTTCCTAAAAGGACACTGATTCTATCAGATTAGTGTCTCATCTTTATGACCTCATTTAACTTTAATTACTTCCTTAAAGGCCCTATCTCCAAATATAGTCACGTTGGGAGTTAAGGTTTCAACATATAAATTTGGCGGGGGCAGCAGGGGGACACAGGTCAGTCCATAACAATGTTATTTTAAGTAAAAACATATTTTAGGTTAGCATATTATTAATGACTGTATTCTAAATCTTATTTTAAAGTTAATTTTAAATATAATCTTTAGTGATATTCATAACGTATAAAACACATTATGACTTTTCCTCATTTAGTAAGTGACTCACATCGTTTAATTAACTTTAATTATGTGAAAAAATGAATTATTGAGAAAGAAATTTTAATGAAGACATTTCATATTGAGTTTTAGTCCTGAATGTATTTTAAAATGTAGAATGAAGTTTAACTATTTGTTACAGCATCAAAAATAGACAAAAACTGCTTTCATGACATGATGTTTAGAATTTTTGCATTTGTGCTTAGAAATTGATTTGTTTTTTAAATTTTTGCTTTTAAACATTAAGAAAAAAGATTCAGGCTGCTGTTTGCAAGCACTTTCCCACAAATACCACAACACAGATGTTCTACCCAGTAGTGTAATAGGCAAATTGGCTACAATTTTTACTGTTTTTTCTCTTTTTTTAATCTTTTGGTGGCTGGCTGGTATGAGACTCTGTTTTCTCTTTTTCACATTGCGTTTGACATCATAAGGTACATTCTGATTTTGATCAGAATGAATTTAGAGATTTAGTGAAGCTATTGAGGGAAATTGGAAGAATTATTAGAATATCAGCCTCTCCACCCCTAGGTCATCTACCAAGAATAAAGCAAATATATGCTTACAAAAATGTCTTGTACTAGAATGTTCATGACAGATTTATTCATAATATCCACTAACTGGAAACAACTCAGATGCTCATCAACAGGAGAATGTATAAATAAATTAGGGTCCATCCATACAATTGCATACTATTAGCAATAACAAAGAACAAACTACAGATACATAAAACAATATGGATAAATATTGAAAAATTACACTAAATGGAAAGGGGCTGGAAACAAAAAGGTATAAACTATAATGATTAAATTTATATAAAATTCTAGAATAGGTAGAACTAAACTATGGTGATAGATCAGTGATTGCTTCTTGAGGGTGGGAGATTGGGAAGAAACTCAAGGGAAATTTCTGGAATATTCAATAGGCATTTGTAACAGTAGTTGAATAGGACATGATATCTGAGCATCTTGCTATGTATACGTACACCTCAAAAAAATTGAAGTACACAAAAAAAGAAAGAAAGAAAGGGCAACTGCTATGGCTTAAATGTGTCTCCCAAAAGTTTATGTATTGGAAGCTTGACTCCCATTTTAACAGCACTAGGAGGGTGGGAAATCTGACTACGGTATTTGAAAGGTGGGGTCTTAAAGGGGTGATTAGATTGTGAGGGCTGTACCCTTGTGAAAAGACCGATCCATTCATGGAGTAATGGGTGTGGTTCTGGTGGCTTTATGAGGAGGGCAAGTGAGCAGGTTAGCTCTTGCTCAGCCTGTTCTCTCACCAGTGTTACCCTGGTCACCATAGGACTCTGTAAAGTTCCCACCCTGAAGAAAGCCCTCACCAGATGTGTTCCCTGGACTTTGGACTTCCCAGTCTCTGAAATTACCTGGTTTCAGGCATTCTGTTATAAGTAACAGAAACAAACTAATACAGCAACCAACTGGTGAGTTTGGAAGATCATTTTCTTACAATTGGCTTTCCATTGGTTGTTCCTCATCCTCTCCAAAACTTATGTTTTTGGTCTTTTTCATTTTAGCCATTCTGGTGAGTGTGAAATGGTATCTAACTGTGATTTAAATTTGCATTTCCCTCAAAAACTATGAAGTTGAACACCTTTTCATATGTTTATTGACCTTTTGGATATCATCTTTTTAAGATGTCAGTCCATTTTTCTATTGGGCTTTTTTTTTATTTGTAGGAGTTACATATTCTGATATACTCCTACGTAGAAAATACCTTCTCCCACTCTGTAGGTTGCCTTTTCACTCTCAGTGGTGTGTTTTGACGAACAGACAGTCTTAACTTTCATATAGTTCAATTTATACATTTTCTGTTTATGATTAGTGCTTTTTTGTATCCTGTAATAAACTTTTCGCCAAATTCCAGGTTGCAAAGATGTTCTCTTACATTTATTATTGCTTGGCTTTCAAAATAAGATTGACAAAATAAATGTATTTTGTTTATAATGTGGAGAAAGTCCAAATAAAGTTTTTTTTCCATATGGAGATCCAAATGGTCTAGGAACATTTTTTCAAAAGATAATCTTTTCTCCATTGGTGCATGTCCTGGAAGACTTGTAAAAAATGCATTTTATATTTACTATGTAAATTATATGTAATAAATGGTTCAAAACCTATAATGCACATATGTATTTATGTACCATAAATAATTTAACCAATTCCTTTAAAGTAGACATTTAGACTGTTTCCATTTTTTGTTAGTGTTGTTATTAAGGTGCTAAATGAACATTTTGTTCAAAGTCAGTGCCAGTTGTTTGTTTTCTAAGGATAAATTACTAGGGGTGGAAATTGCTGGGTTAAAGTGCATGCCTATTTTAAACTTTGCCTTCTGTAAGGTTTATATTAATTCTTACTCCCACCTACCTGTTTCTCCCTATTCTCACCAAAAGTAGCATTATTGATCTTTTTATTTTTTGCTAAACCTGGTAAAAAGAAAACTTATTGTTTTCATTTCCATTTTTTAAAATAATTGGTTAAACAACTTTTAAAAATCCGTATTGGTTATTTGTTTCACTTTTTTTTTTTGGACTATTCGTCCATTTTTCTTCTGAGGTTGTCTTTTTTTTATTGGTTATAAATATATATACACATACAGATATATTTAATAACATTATCTCGCAAGTTTCTCTAGTTTGGCCTTTAACCTCATCTTGCTGTTCGAGCTCCGGTTTTTAACCCAATCTATACTAGGAACTAACACCCGACCAGACAGCGCTAGAACGCCTTTGGGTCCGGCCGTCGGTCTGTCCCATGCCATCCCACCACCCCTCCCCTTCCTCACCTCCTCCCCCTCCTCCTCTCCTGCTCCCTTCAGGGGCGGGGCCAAAGGAAGCCCCGTCTGCGCGCGCAGCTTCCGTTGCCATAGCCGCCGGGGACGGGGGCAGGCTCTTCCTTTCTCCAGCATACAGCAGAGAAGCAAAATCTAGGGAACGGGGACCTCGGCGCTGGGAGCGTCTGCGGCGTGCGTAACGTTGGCGCACGTGACTCCAGCCCAGCCTAGAGGGCGCGTGCGCAGTTTGGCTGGCAGGGCTCTCGGGCCGCCATCGTTCGGCGTTTGGCGGGGGCGCGGCCAGGTGGTGGACTTAGGCTCCCGGTGCCGCGAGGGCGGGTGCAGGCCGCTTTCCGGGCTTTCCAGTGCGCCACCTCCCTCCCCTGTGGCTGGGGGAGCCGGGGACAAAAGCAGTGACCACCCCGGGAGCGGAAGTGGAGAATGGCCCCCGTCAAGTAAGGAGAGCGAGTGAAGCACAGCCTCTCTAGACCGCAGGGGCGCAGGTGGGCGTGAGCGAAGGTAATCCAGGCCCGGTTACGAGCCCGGGTCGTCCTCTGACTTTGCAGCGGGTAAGACGGGCTGGGACTGAGTTTCCTCCAGGTCATGGGCCGGGCCGCTCAAATGGGGCTTGGAACTTGCTTCCACTAGATGAAATAAAATCTTGGGGGCCCCTGGTTGAAAGTAAGCGCTGGATACACACGAGCTGTTATTTTCACAGTTGCTGGGAGGAGTTGGCGAAAACACTTCTAAAACTCCTTTGTACGTGCTAATTGGAGAGGTAGCAACTGTTGGTGAGATCTTGTGGGTTTCGTGTCAGCTCATGAATTTTACAAGTATTACCTTTGTGGCTTACTGGAGTCTGCAATATAAGAATGGTAATACTGACCCACCTAGCAGAATTATGATGCCACAAAGCTCTATGGAGTGCTTAATGAAAAGGACAGAGGATCACGTAGGGGAACATTTTTCCAAACACTAAACCACATGCTGTTTTTTTAAAGTCATGCATTGAAGTGCTACAGTTAAGTTGAAAGGCATTATTATGACTCAGATTCATGATCAGAGAAGCGCCTTTTGTGCTAAGTATGGCATCCTTTCATTCATTCAGTAAATATTGAGTGCTAATTGTGTCCTAAGCACTATACTAACCTCTTGGGATGATATATGAGCAAACAAAACAAAGATTCTTGCCCTTTGGAGCTTATGTTCTAGTTTGGGGAAGATAGACAATAAACAGTAAATACAAATGAATAAATTATAGGTTAGAACGGTATGAGTGCCATGGAGAAAAAAACAGATACAGCAGGATAAGGGACATTGGGAATGCAAGATGCAGTTTTAAATAAGCACGTCAGAGTAGGTTTCACTGAGAGAATTGCATTTGAGCAAATATTGGAAGGAGCCGAGGAAATTAGCTGTGCTGACATCTGGAGGAAGAGCATTTTAGGCAGAGGGACCCACCAGTGCAAATGCTTTTAGCTTGGACTGTGCCTGGTATCTTCAGTGAACAGCAGGAAGGCCTGTGGCTGGAGCAGAATGAGTAAGGGGAGTAGTAATAAAATTAAGTGGCGCCACAGCTAAAGTATAGTTTGGAAAAACAGTGGAGTGTTTGAATCGCTTTAGTTGTCCTCATGTGAAGGTAATTACCTATTAGCTTCGATAAGATTTCACAGATTAACTACAGCCACTAATTAGTATGTGAGTTTACTAAGACTTTTTCCAAAATAGAATATAGTTGAGATCTAAACATAGTTGTAGTTTCCAGTAAGCACAGTGTGAATTGAGAGGAACTTGTCGTAATAGACTTTTATTTGCCCTTATTTAGGATTTTATTAAATATGGAAATGGCTCCTTTTTGCTTTCCTTCAGAAATGTGTCTAAATATAGATTCTACCAATAAAAAAATTAATCTATGGTAAGAAAAAGATGATGGATAATCGTGATTATTAACTTATTAATAACTTCTGTTTGCGTGTAATTTGTAAATACACTGTGGCAAACAGAAATGACTAAGAGGATACCTGTCATTTCAATGAGCTTGCAAACTGGTAGATTTGTAAATAATTTAAACATAAAATTTAAAAGGATGAAAAAAGTTTGTTTTTTTAAAGAACAATCCAAAGTAAATGCTAATAGAATGAAGTCATCTAGATATCATTGTATTTATTCTGGCAGTAGCTCACCTTTATTTCCCATTTTATCCCCCCAAATCTGCTTTTGGTGGGATGGTGATTTAGTTATCAATTTTTTCACATTTAACAAATACAGATTTTTTTATTTTTAGAAAACTGGTTGTAGAATCCATTGTGTATGCTAAGTAAGTGCACAATTCATGAACTAATGCATGTATTGATTAACATTGCACTAACAGGTCCTATGTAATTCTCATTGCTCTATCTGCTGGAATTTAGAACTTTTCCAAAACTATGCCTTTAAGCGATGCTTCTTTCTCTTATATCCTTTTTCCTCTCCAGGAGACAGATGTTTTTGGTTTCTTAAGTAGAGTTAGAACACTGAATGTAGAGTGACAATGTGTAATTTGTATATTCGATAAGTATATTTCTTTGGTGTAAAATTGTGCTATCAAAGTGTGTTAAGAAGTTTCAGTGGCAAGTAGAAATAATGATATTTTATAGTGTAAGTGTGGAGCTATCCTACTTGCCACATGAGAGGCAAGAATCTGTAGTTGGAGACATACCAGGGTGAACTATTGGTCAGTTTCAGCATTAAGCAGGAGGACACTAATCTTTTGAGTACTGCATAGTTTACAGGCAGTATGATCAGTGTTAGTTGATGGCCTCTATTGGGTGATTGGTACCACCAAAGTGCATGTCTTAGTGAAATCTGGACAGAGGATGTATTCAGCAGTCCTAGTAGGTAGGTAAGTGGCTGGTGGCAGGACCAATACTGAGTTCAGGTATAAGATCCTCTTCTGGAAAGAGGTGAGAAACTAAAAAAACCTAAAAGTCACTTATTAGAGCTTGATCAAAGGTCATGTCCAGGAATGAATCTCTTAAGTATATGTGTGAGGCCGTGTGGGTGGTGTCACAGCCATAGATAGAGGAGGTCTTTGGTTACTGTGGTAGTAAGAGCTGCCATTCACTGATGAATATTCTTGGTATATGCTTTTTATATCCTGGTGTCTTTTATTCTCTTCTTAAAAAAAGCATATGTCAATTTTTTAAATAAGAAAATTCCACTGTCCTGGCCGGTTATTCAGTTGGTTAGAGCACAAGGTCACTAGTTCAGGTCCCCATACGGGCCAGCTGCCAACAACAACAACAAAAGAAAATCCCAGAGGTTTATAGCAATTTGCCCAAGTCCACTTATTAAGCTGTAAGTAGCAGACCTGGTATTTGAACCCAGGTCTTTTAAATATCAAAGCCTGTACTCTTTCTTTATTCCAGATTGCCTCATTATGTAACAGTGTGCTGACATTAGTCTTCCCACTTTATGGGGTCTGTCACTAGAGCGATCACATTTGCTGCTGATGAGATTTTACTCACTAATAAATTTGATTCATTTGATTATGTGTTTTCTCTTCCTAGATTCTAATTTGATTCAAAGATGAGTAAGTGCAGAAAGCCACCAGTTCAGCAGATAACAAGTCCTGAGACATTCAGCCCAGATGTTCTTGCTGATATTTCTGAACTCTTTGCCAAGAATTTTTCTTATGGCAAGCCACTTAATAATGAATGGCAGTTACCAGATCCCAGTGAGATTTTCACTTGTGACCACACAGAATTTAATACATTTCTTGATTTGAAGAATTCCCTAAATGAAGTAAAAAACCTACTGAGTGATAAGAAACTGGATGAATGGCATGAGCACACCGCTTTCACTAATAAAGCAGGAAAAATAATTTCTCATGTGAAAAAATCTGTGAATGCTGAACTTTGTACTCAAGCATGGTGTAAGTTCCATGAGATTTTGTGTAGCTTTCCCCTTATTCCACAGGAAGCTTTTCAGAGTAGAAAACTGAATTCTCTACACCTTTGTGAAGCTCCTGGAGCTTTTATCGCTAGTCTCAACCACTACTTAAAATCCCATCAGTTCCCTTTTGATTGGAGTTGGGTAGCTAATACTCTGAATCCATACCATGAAGCAAATGACAGTCTTATGATGATTATGGATGACCGGCTTATTGCAAATACCTTGCATTGGTGGTACTTTGGTCCAGATAACACTGGTGATATCATGACCCTGAAATATCTGATTGGACTTCAGAATTTCATAAGCAGCATGGCAACTGTTCACTTGATCACTGCAGATGGAAGTTTTGATTGCCAAGGAAACCCAGGTGAACAAGAAGCTTTAGTCTCCTCTTTGCATTACTGTGAAGTTGTCACTGCTCTGACCACTCTTGGAAATGGTGGCTCTTTTGTTCTGAAGATGTTTACTTTGTTTGAACATTGTTCTATAAACTTGATGTACTTGCTAAACTGTTCCTTTGACCAAGTCCATGTTTTCAAACCTGCTACTAGCAAGGCAGGAAACTCGGAAGTCTATGTGGTATGTCTCCACTATAAGGGAAGAGAGGCTATCCATCCTCTGTTATCTAAGATGGTGCTGAATTTTGGGCCTGAAATAACCAAGAAAGCTCTCTTTCCTCATCATGTGATTCCCGAATCTTTTCTTAAAAGACATGAAGAATGTTGTGCGTTCTTTCATAGATATCAGCTAGAGACTATTTCTGGGAACATTCGTCTGTTTGAGTGCATGGGAAAAGAGGAACAAGCAAAGCTGAATAATTTAAGGGATTGTGCTGTGCAATATTTCATGCAGAAATTTCAACTGAAGCCTCTTTCCAGAAATAATTGGCTAGTAAAAAAATCTAATATTGGTTGTAGTACAAATACAAAGTGGTTTGGACAGAGGAACAAATATTTTAAAACCTATAATGAAAGGAAGATGCTGGAAACCCTTTCATGGAAGGACAAAGTAGCCAAAGGATACTTTAATAGTTGGGCTGAAGAACATTCTGTATATCATCCTGGGCAAAGTTCTCTTTTAGAAGGGACAGCCTCCAATCTCGAGTGTTGCTTATGGCATATTTTAGAGGGAAAGAAACTGCCAAAGGTAAAGTGTTCTCCTTTCTGCAATGGTGAAATTTTAAAGACTCTAAATGAAGCAATTGAAAAGTCATTAGGAGGAGGTTTGATTTTGGATTCCAAGTTTAGGCCAAAACAGCAGTATGATTGTTCTTGTCACATTTTTTCTGAAGAACTGATATTTTCTGAGTTGTTTAGCCTTACCAAGTGCCTTCAGGATGAGCAGGTTGTAGAACCCAGCCATCGAATAAAGTGCCTGCTTGTGGGTTTGCCAACTCTGCGTGATATCAAAATGCATATGCCATTAGAAGTTCAACTCCTGGAATCAGCTGAACTCACAGCTTTCAGCTGTTCATTGCTTCATGATGGAGACCCAACTTACCAGCAGTTATTTTTGGACTGCCTTCTACGTTCATTGCAGCAGCTTCATACAGGAGATGTTATGATCTTGCCTGTACTTTCTTGTTTCACAAGATTTATGGCTGCTTTGATCTTTGTACTCCACAGTTGTTTTAGATTCATCACGTTTTCTTGTCCCATGTCCTCCGAGCCCCTTAGGACATGTGCAGTCCTGCTTTGTGTTGGTTATCAGGACATTCCAAATCCAGTTTTCCAGTATCTGCAGAATGTGAATGAATTGTTGAGTACTTTGCTTAAGTCTAATGCACCCCAGCAGGTTTTACAATTTGTGCCAATGGAGGTGCTCCTTAAGGGGGCACTACTTGATTTTTTGTGGGATTTGAATGCTGCCATTGCTAAAAGGCATTTGCATCTGATTATTCAAGGGGAGAGAGATGTCATTAGCAGCCTTCAATTATGAAATCACACTTGTTCTTCCTGAGATTCAACTTTATGACTTCTTACAGTTTCCAATGCTATCGCATTCCTTTGCTGTTAATTTAAAACCTTTTATTTGGAGGAAAGGCCAACTTTTGTATCATTCAGAGTCTCATTAATTTTGGAAAACCATCAGCTAGTTCTGATCTCTAAGATATGTACACCCTTAGGCACAGAGTGGTGGAATCCATGCGGTGATAGCATTCAACCTTAAACATGAGATGAGTGTATGTGCTTGGGGTGGACACAGCCCTGCATGCATATGCAGTTCAGTTGGTCTTATCTGCTTAAGGTTTTACCTGTGTGCCTTCATTCAGATTAGATAAAGAGTTGATAAAGGTCATTGGTGAAAGGAGGTGAGTCACTCCTCAGCAACACTGATTTCCTTTTACACTTAATGTGTCAGTTATGGATTTCAGGGAACTCATCCTGCCAGATTCTTGGTATGTGCCATTCATTGCCTTTAGGCTAATTGACCCAATTTTCTTTTGTGGTTCAAATGAAACTAGGAATATTTGAGTAACCACAACCATCTGACAAAAAGTTAATAGGACAGCTTCAAACCAAAGATCATGTTTAAGACAAAAATTGTTGTGTCTGTTACACTCCTGTATCATGAAAAACTTCATTTAGCAATAGTGTAATAATTTTTAACTTCCAGGAAATTGTGAATAAAAATATTTTTCAAAATTTTAAGATAGTGTCTATAGTCTCATATTGGGGACATATGAATTTGATGAACATACTAAATACTGAAGAAAAATTTAACATTTTCAGAATGATGGGTTAGCATTTAAAATTTTTTAATTTTAACTAATTTCTTTTTTCAGTGTGAAAGTAGCACTTTACCAAACAATTAGCCATAAGATGGTTATTTTATCAGTTACATTTTATTTCTTTTGAATTATATGTGTTTGACAGTGTAGTGAGCTTTCCTGGCAAACTGTATTAAGCAGTTCTTCATTACCTCGAAGTTCCACAGAGTGGAGAATATTTTAATTCTCATGTGTGTTTAAGGCCTTTTTGTTAGCTTAATGAAAAATAGATGTATTCTCTGATGTATTTTGTTGATAAATATTAATCTGAAAATTTTTCATGTTCTTTGCTATTTTGAGTTCCATTACAGATTCATGAATAAAGTCATTAGCAGAGAGATTTTGTGTTCATCATTTTTAAAGGGAATCATGGGGGAAGTTAAAAATATAACTTGGAAACAGACTTTTTTTAAAGGAAGACTTGAATGGGAGTTAATATTCCTTCATTTCCTCTGATTTGTATTCATTAAAATTTAGTGCTTAATATTGTAATATTTATGGATGATCTACTTCAGGAAAGAAATTGAGTATTCAAGGGGCGTGGAGAGGTGAGGGTGTGGAGGCCTGGAGGTAGATTTTTTAAAGAAATCTGATTTTCTACTGTAGGCTTTGTAGAAACAGTCTCAGTTGTATGATTATAGGAGTCTGATAGAAAATTGGTTGCCAAGAGAGAAAAATCACTCTTGGAAAACCATTTTGCACTTAATAGTCTTTATGCCTTGCTAGGTTGGTTCAATATTATATTGCAGTTTATTTTTACTTATTTTAACCATTTGATTAGAATGGAGTTGAAAGCCTTGGTCCAGATTCTGGTATTAAAACTTTCTTTTAATGCTTTCAAATAAGTACTGATTGCTTAGTTGTTGTTTTTTTTAAACACTAATCTGTGTTGGAATATGTGACACTGGACTATAGTAGGATATATTTTGGTTTTTTAACACAGCGTTTGGAATCAGTTGCTGCCCATCTGATTCACTGGATCAGATTGCTTCAGAGGTGAGATATAACTTGAGGAAGGTTTTAATTGAACTGGATATAGATGACATGTACTGTGATTTATAGGAATTTCTCCTTAAGAGAAAGGGGAGGAAAAATGCTACCCAAAAAATGAATAAAATGTAAAAGTAGGGGAGAACAGTAAGATGAGAGAGATGGTATACATCATTTATCAAGGTAGTTAACTTTTTTTTTTAATATTAGGCAAGTAAGTACATAATTATATTGGGACATGGTTAGACATCATTAGAAGAGTGGCACATCACCAAAGGTGGGGATTGAATGACAGCCATTAATAAAGTAAAAACCTTGGCTGAATTTCTTACAGGTGAATTATCTCTAATGTTGCATTTTGATGTGTATGCATATTGAAAGCAATGCTATAAGATTAAGACTGTTAGAATTATTTACATATGAAATAATTTTGGGAACTGCAGCTGCTTTTCAAAAGTAGAATAATAAACATGTATTTTTCCAAATGATGAATTAAGTAGATGGAATCAGAACTTCATAAGTTACAGGTCTTCTAAAGGAAATGTAAACTGTAAAAACCCACAATTAATAAACAATCACATGTTATTCTATCTTTTTGTATTTATATCCATCAAGAGAATATATTCTAACTGGTTAACCAGAAGTTTGGAAGTAGGTCTCCATTGGAAGAACAGAAAAGGGGATAACTCTTTTTCCCTGGTGAGGATGCAGAGAAAAGGGAACCCTTATTCACTGTTGGTGGGAATGTGAATTAGTACAACCATTATGGAAAACAGTAGGGAAGTTCCTCAAAAAACTAACAATACAGCTACTATATGATCCAGCAGTCCCACTGCTGGGTATTCAAAGGAAAAGAAATTATTGTACCAAAGAGATATTTGCACTCTCATGTTAATTGCAGCACTACTCATAATAGCCAAGGTATGGAATCAACCTCGGTGTCCATCAACGAATGGCTAAAGAAAATATGGTATATATACACAATGGAATACTACTCAGGAATGAAAGAATGAACTCTTGCCATTTACAGCAACATGGAGCCTGGAAGGCATGTTAATTGAAATGTCAGACACAGGAAGATAAATACTGTTCTTTAAAAAATTTTTTTCCATAGGTCTTGAGATTTTTAATTTAATTGTGATGCTTTTTGAGAAGCCTTAAAGCCAGAAAATACTTCACAAATGCGTTTCCTAAAAACTTCCGTGAGAAAGAGGTCTTACAAATTCCATTTCTTCAATATTTTTTCCATGAGAAAAAAGTTGTATTTTAGTGGGAGTTTTTGGTGTAATGTTATTTAAATATTTAAATACATTCTGAAAGAAATTTAAAATCCAAATTTGTGGACTTTATTTCCATCTCTAAAATGGCTTTTTGTTCAAAGAGATTTGTGTTAAATTTTTTTCTACTCCAGATTTTGGAATGGAATTAAAAAAGCAAGGTTAAAATATTAGAAGAGATTAAAGAAAATGTTTATGCTCTTGTTACTTATCTTTGGTGAGAATATCAGATCTTTTATTTCAAGATGAGATTATTATTTGAATAGTTTTTTAAAATTAGTTACAGTGCTGTGATATGGGTATATGAAATCAGTTAATCCCTCACATTTTTGGAAGTGAAAAATGATTATAAACCAAACATCTTATTTTCCATCTTTAAATACTCTGTTCATTGACTTTAAAAATGTAACACTGATATTTTATTTAGTGTAGTTTTGCTTTCTAAGATGAAAAAAAAAATAGGACATTTTTAGTTTCAATTTTTAAAATCATTTTAAAGAATAAATGGTTACCATGTTCGTAAAAACAATACATGCTTGTAAAGATTTTAAGCAAAGCATAAAGGTTTTCTGTTAATGTTCTAAAGATGTGGAGATTAACATATGCTGATAAAATTAGGCCTTAGTTAAGTTTCCTTCATAATCTGTTTAATGCAATGTAAACTATATGTAGACTTAATGTAAAATCCTCTATTAAAATGATGACAATTATATGTACATGGTACGGATATGCAAGACCTGTCCAAAATTTGTTTACTACATGGCTAATATTGGAAAGAGAGGCTCTATTATTTTTTTACTGAATAAAACTTTTCCTGCTGGTCTTTGGAGCAGAACTAAGTATAAAAAATTTCAATATTGAAATGAAACATGAATATTTCATATTTTCAACTTCAGCATTGAATATGACATATAAGGTATTTTATATTTGGATGGTAACCATTTTTTAGGGTTGGTTTAATGGGCCAAGTACAAGTAAACTAAAAGCTTGATACTACATAAAGTAACTCATAGTATGTGTGTAATTAAAGCAAGCCTCAATAAATGTATAATGAGTTGCTTATTTTGAGTTTCTAATTAATGCATTTTTTTGTTTATATAAATAAAATTAAGGTGTTTTTTTTTTTGTTTCCCCATTCTCTTGTTATTAAGTCCCTTTAAAATGTGCTTTTTCTTGTTGGTCAATACAGAAATGAAAGTAACTTATCTTTGGATAAGAAAAGTTCATACTGGAATGACTTAGAAGGAAGTGAAGCTTTTTTATGACCACATATGCCAGCTGTTCTGTATTAGTGAAAAGATTTAGAAATTATCTGACACTAAGCATAGGTTAGCATTTAATTTCACTCAACTGGAAATTTTATTTGAAAGTCCAATCTGCTTGTGTTCACATATAGATTCATATATAGGTTGTCTACTTATTTATAAATTGTACTCATTGTAATATTTCTCTAATTTTCTTGAGATCTTGATCTCTGTGTCTTTCCAGGATGTCTTAATACATCAATGAGGTGTAATCATTCTGTGTTCTTTTATACCAGGTGCAGCAGCATCAGTTTAGCTTGTTATGGGACATTTAATATTATTTACTTTTTAATATTGCAGCCATATTTTTGATTTATGGCTTAAGTTTGATTTTTGTGATTTAAGAAAAACATTTGTGAAGATTGTTCTTTTTCTCTGAGCTATTTATTATTTTGAAAAGATATTTTTATTAAAAAGACTACAGATCTTTGTGGATAAACTTACACAGTACAGTTGGCTTGCCACATCTGTAGATTGAACCAACCATATATTGAAAATAGTCCAAAAAAATTGCATCTGTGCTGAACATACACAGGTTTTTTTCTTGTTATTCCCTAAACAATACAGTATGACAACTATTTACATAGTGTTTACATTGTGTTAGGTATTATAAGTAATAAAGATAATTTAAAGAATATGGGAGGATTTATGTAGGTTATATGTAAATACTGCCTACTCCAAATACTTCAGCATCTGCAGATTTTGGTATCCGCAGAAGGTCCTGGAACCAATCCCCTATGAATACAGAGGGATGGCTAATTTATGTTTCTGCATCTTTTTGCTATTTAAGATTGTGCTTCAATACCAAATAATTTTACTGGGCAAGACAGACATGCTTTTACTGTCTGTACTTTTGAGTTTCAATTCTGTTTCCAGTGAATCCCAGGACTGAAAAATAAATCTGTATACTAACTAGCTGAGAAAAATTCAAGTAAGAAGTTTTATTTATTTATTTACTTACTGATGGAGTTTGGATGTGTTGTGCCCTCCAAAACTTATGTGGAAATTTGATCTCCAATGTGGCAGTGTTGGAAAGTGATTGAGTCATAGGGGCGGATCCCTCATGAATGGATTAATGCTCTCCCTGGGAGAGGAGGGGTAGTGAGTGAGTTCTCGCTCTATTAGTTCCCAGAAGAGCTGATTGTTTAAAGGACCTGGCACCTCCTCGCTCTCTGTCTTGCTTCCTCTCACCATGTGATCTGCTTGTACCTGCTGGCTGCCTGTCACTTTTCTGCCATGAGTAGAAACAGCCTGAGGCTCATGCCAGATGCAACTGTCCCAGAATCATAAGGCAAATAAACCTCTCTTCTTCATAAATTACCCAGTTTCAGGTATTTCTGTTACAGCAACACAAAACCAACTAAAACACTTACCATATAAAGAATATTTCACAGGGCATAATTTGGCAGCTGGCTGGTACTGGAATACGAACACTTGACCCTAATGTTACAAGGTGGCACTCTAAACAACTGAGCTAACCAGACTGCTGTAGCTGAGAAAATTCAAAGCAAGCGTAAGTATTTCTTAGTGGGTTTCTTTTTTCAATTAGGATAAACATTATCCCTGCAACTATCCGATAACTCCAGTAATGTTAATCTCTTCCTGGGGCTATTGCACTTAGGTCTTGAGTTATTCAATTTGAGCATTTCTTTACGTGATCTTACATTGTTCTTTTTTCATTTTTCCATTTTTTTCTTTGACAGGATTGTAAATCATCAGGTACATGATGTATTCTTATTTTGTATGTTATATCATCAGTACATTTGTCTACAGAATGCTATTTGATTTTGTTTTTCATTATAGAAAACTTTCAAATATACAAAAAATTAAAATGATGTATAACAAACCTCCATATACCATCAACAGAGTGAAAAGACAACCTACAGAGTGGGAGAAAATTTTTGCTAACTATGCATCCGACAAGGGACTAATATCCAGAATATGCATAGAACTTAAGCAATTATACAGTAAAAAAAATAAATGACCCAATTAAAAAATGGGCAAAGGAGCTGAATAGACATTTTTCAAAGGAATAAATACAAATGGCCAGCAGATACATGAAAAAATGCTCAACATCACAAGTCATCAGGGAAATGCAAATTAAAACCACATTGACATAGCACTTCACTCCAGTTAGACTGGCTATGACCAAAAAGACGGTGAATAACAAATGCTGGCGAGGGTGTGGAGAGAAGGGAATACTACTGCACTGTTGATGGGACTGTAAATTAGTACAACCACTTTGGAAAACAATTTGGAGGTTTCTCAAACAACTACAGGTAGATCTTCCATATAATCCAGCAATCCCTCTTCTGGGTATATATCCAGAGAAATGGAAATCATCATGTCGAAGAGATACCTGCATTCCTATGTTTATTGCAGCTCTGTTTACAATAGCCAAGATATGGAACCAACCTAAATGTCCATTAATAGATGAGTGGATAAGGAAACTGTGGTATATATACACTATGGAATACTACTCTGCCATAAAAAAGAATGAAATACTCCCATTTGCAACAACATGGATGAACCTGGAGAAACTTATGTTGAGTGAAACAAGCAAAGCACAGAGGGATAAATACCACATGTGCTCTCTCATATGTGGGAGCTAAGAGAGAGAAAGGAAGGCAGGAAAGGAAAAGACCACAGTAGTGCCATGACCCAGCAGAGGGGGGAACCTTCCTAGGGCTACAAATTGGAGTGGAGGGGAGGGGGGAGGGGGAGGGAGGTTGGGGGATAATTGGGAGGGGACAAAGGGTACAAAAGTAATTTCTGGTAATAGATATGCCCCCAGTATGAATCTGGCCCCCACATCCTGGGCAGGAGGGGGGACAATCAGCTTTGTATCTCATGAATATTCATAATAAAAAAAATTAAAATGATGTAACAAACCTCCATATACCCTCACCCAGGTTTCATAACTATCAGCATTTTGCTGAACTTATTTTATTCTACACTTTTTTCCCTTGGTGTACTGTATTTTAAACTTGTGAGATACATAGCTGTGTATCTCTAACACATACGTTATCACACCTAACAAAATTACTGTTACCCAATACCCAGTCCATGTTCAAATTTTAATTTGTTTCAAAAATGCCTTTTTTAGAGTTGGTTTGTTCAAATAAGGATCCAAAATAAGGTTTACATGCTGCATTTACTTAATATGTCTGTGAAATCTCTTAATCGATCGAGTCCCTCTCCCCACCCCCCAACCCCAACGTTTTCTTTTCTGTGCCATTTCAACTGCTGAAGATCTGGTGATTTGCCCTGTAGGCTTTTCCACATTCTGGATTTCACTGATTATTTACTTGTGATTACTTTTTAATTGTATCTCTATGCCACAGATTTTCTATAAATTGGTAGAGCTAGAGGATTGGTTACTTTTGGCAAGAATACATCATCAATGGTTGTGTGTTTTTATCACTTCACAAAGCACAAAATGGTTAGCTGCTCCTTCTCAGTGACATGAAGGTACATCAGAGATCAGATGTTGTCAACCTGATCCATCAGTTACTGAGTTTTCTATCCACCTTTCACTTAATATGTCTAACATCTAGTGAATATTGATACTAGCTCTAATTATTAGGAGTTGCAAAGTAGTGTTTTTCTAACCATGTTTTTTCCATACATAACTGGACTTTTATGAAGATGTACTTGAAGATATCAGCTATTTATTTTTTCCTGAAATAGTTTGTTCAGGAAAAGCTGGACGACCGCTTTATCAACTTTCAGAAAAATAGGTTGTGTCTTAGCAACCTTGAAAGGTGACCAATGAGATTTTTGTTGTGGTCATATTTGTTTTTAAACTATCCTTAGGAACTCATGGGTGGTAATATATTTGATGTATTTTAATCAATCACAGCTATTGTTCTTACTTGATGCTCAGATTATCTGGTTTTGGTTCAGGTGGGTAGCGAAAGTGCTCCTTCATGTTGATACCTATTTTCTTTTCTTCCTCTCTCTCTCTCTCTCTAAACATAATTCAACAGTCTTTGATAGCTTCCATATGTTCTGGCATAATGTGTACCATTTCATCTTGTATATTTTCTGCACAGAGCTGACATCATCCTGACTTTTTGGTGGGGATGTCTATAGAGCAGTGGATCTCAAAATTTTTGGTCTCAGGAAACCTTTACTGTCAAAAATTATTGAGGAAGCCAAAGGGCTTATGTTTATAGGAGTTATATCTGTTGATATTTTCCATATCAGAAGTCAACAGAAAAAATTGTTTTATTAATTTAAAAGCTTTACTAATTAAAAGAATGCTAAAACCATTACATGTTATCATAAATAACATTTTTGTGTGTGTGAAAAATAACTTTCAAAACAAAAAAATTCAGTGAGAAATGTGGCATTGTTTCCATTTTTGCAAATCTCTTTTTATGACAGCTGGATTCTCATCTGATTCTACATTCAATTGTTTTAATACATTGTTTTGGTTGAAATACTTAAGAAAATCTGGCTTCACCTAGATATGTAGTTGAAAAAGGAAGGAGTATTTAAATAATCTTTTTAGGTAATTACGGATATTCTTTGTTGCTGCATCAGAACTTGACATGTGACAGTTTCTTAAAAGTTGGTTGCAATGAAGAATCTTAAGCTATATTAGAGAACTTTTTGTACTCTGTTACCCTAAAATCCATTGGTCTGTCTTCTACTTTGAATAGGTCATTTACCCATATATGATTTCTTAACACCATGAATTTGTCATTTGGAAAATATTGGTTCACTGAGTTATGCAGATCTTGCAAATGTTGACACGGTATCAAAAAAAAAAAAAAATCACATTTTAAAACATCACAGATGTCGTCAGAAAAATCCAAGCATTGGGAAGCCGTTTAGCTCAGGGTGGTGGACACAAATTTTCTAAAATTCTAATTTTCACTTGAATGCTCAAATTTTATCATGGCAGCAAATACTGACAGTTGTTTTCCTTAAAGTAACAGCTCACTTTATTTATTTGTTTTTTTTTTAGAAAATGTCTGCCAGATACTCAAGTCTGAATAACTATAGTTTATCTGCCAGTTGTGTTTTCAAGTAAAAACAGCATTCCATGGAAAATGTACAACTTGGGTTTGCAACTCAATCGCACAAATGCTTTTCCTGGAGACAGCCATTCTGCTTCCGTATGCAGCAGAAGCTTTATGTGTCCTTTCCATTTCTTCAAGAATATTGAAGACATGTACTTTAAGGTCAAGACTTAATAAAATTAATAATTTTTACTACTTCATCAAGGGCATTCTTAATTAAAATAGCCTTTCCCCTCTCCTATGAGTATGTGTGATAGAGAATAATACGGTGTATAGTTTGGTGCCATACCTTGATTTGTGCTAAGACACCAGCTGTGTTGCCCGCCGCTGCTTTTTGTATCATCCATGTGACTATTAACATTGTGAAATGGGAAAATAATGAATAATGTCTTGGTTTTATCATGAAAATTTTTTTGATCTCACAGACCCTTGAAAGGATTCATGGGTCACACTTTGAGTACTGCTGCTGTAGTGTTTCCACATTATATCAGCTTCTGATTTTCTTTAGCTTACTATTTCTATTGTATTGGAGGCATTAATTCCTGTTTATTTTTGACGTTTTTAAAAAACATAAATGGCGGTTTAAATTTTTCACTTTTTTAAAATCTCTGAAGATGAGCATATTTTCCTCTTTAGTCCTGTTAATATGATTAATTGTATTAGTGGATTTCCTAATATTGAACCACTCACTTGGGATAAGTACTACTTTATTATGATGGATCAATGGATCCTATTTGCCAATATTTACAATTTTTGCATCATAATATTTATAAGTGAGATTTGTCTACGGTTTTTGGCGGGCGTGTGTGCAATCTTTGGTTTTGGAATCAATGTTAAATTTGCTTTATAAAAATAATCTGCATATTTTTCTTTTTTTTCCTATGCTCTGAAATAGTTTTAGTATTTCCATCACCTGATTTTTAAAAATGTGTTAGAATTCTTTGTGAAAACAGCTGAGCCTGGTGTCTTTTTGGCAGGGGAACTTTTATGACTTCCTCTGTTTCTTTTTATAAAATTCATCTGTAGAAGCTTTTGTGTTTTTTAGTGTTGATTTTGGTATATTTTTCTAGAATATTATTTATATAAGGTAGTTTCTTTTTCAGACATTTCATAGAGTTGTACAAAGTAATCTCATAATTTTTTAAAAAAATTTTTTCCACTGTTTTGAGCTTTTTTGTTTGTTAGTTTTATGTGCTTGTGGTTTCTTTCCATCTTTTAAAAATTAGGTTAACTATTGCTGGTTTTTTGATTAATTTTTTAAAAACCAGGCTTTTAGTTTTCTTATTAGTTTTTCTGTTTCCTAACTCATCAATTTCTGCTTTTATTTTTTGAGTGAGACATTTAATTTAGTTATTTTTGTTTTTTGTTTTTGTTGATAAACTCCTTCAGCTATTACCTATAGATTCTGATGCATCACGTGTTTATTGTTATTTTCAGAATATTTTGCACCTTTGTTTTATATTTTCCCTTTAACCCAAGAATTGGTAGTGTGTGCATGCATGCCTATGTGTGTGTGCGTGTGTGTGTGTGTGTGTGTGTTTAAACTTCCTGATGGGAGGGCCTATTGGTTTTTTACACTTAATTTATGGTTTTATTGTATGGTGGTCAGAGAATCCTTTTGTAAGTATCTGTTTTTGAGGATTTATGAAAGTTTTCCTTTCGGCACAATAAATTGTCAGTTTTTTCGCTAAATGTTACATGTGCACTTGGAGTTATTTGTAATCTATTGTTTGTTTAGATCTTTTATATTCTTCTTAATTTTTTTCATCTGTTTGATCTATCTTGGACTGAGAGAATTGTGTTAAAGTCTCACATTTTAATGTGGTTAGGTCTACTTGTCCTTGCATTACGTAAAGCTTTTGCTTTTGAAAATTGCTGTTGTGTTATTGGATGCATAAATGTTAATAATTGTTATATCTTTACCCTGAATTGTAGCCTGTAGCATTACAAAAGTGTTTTTCTTTTAATGCCTTTTTTTTTTTTTTTGGTGTGTGTATGAAGAATTGAGATTGTAATCTCTTGTTTATTTTCATTTGCATTCATCTGATATAGCTTTGCCCATTTTTCTTTTTTGTTGTTGTTATTATTTTTTTTTTCAATTTTTATTGAATCAAAATTGATTATACATATTTTTGGGTTTCAACATTGAGATATGTTGATCAAATCAATATTACCAGCATATATATTGTAATTATTCTTTATGTCCCTTGTCCAATCTCTCCCCCTCCCTTTTTCCCTCCCCCCCCCATTACCCTAGATTTCTTCTCTCCTTCTGGAAGAATAATGGTTACTCTGTTGATTTGTTGCCTAGATGATCTGTCCAATGCTGAGAGGTGTGATCAGGTCCCCCAATACTATCATAGAGCAGATGTCTCTTCTGTCAGTATGAAATGGGCTCTGTGGAGACAGACATCCTCCTCCTTTCTTTATCTCTGCTGGTGACTCTCCTTGTGTCAATGCACTCCAGTGGCTCATGGACCATCTGCGTGGTGGTCGTTGCATCTAGCCACTTTTGCGGCAGCCATGGTTATTGTGGTGGCTGTGGTGGACCACCCACATGGAGGTGATGTTTTTGGCATGCTCCTTTGTGCTGGCGGTGTGCCTGGTTGTGGGGAGTGTCCAGTCCCTGGCTCCATACCTCGGGTCCCTGGGCAGGCCCTGAGGTGCTGGTGTGGTGTGCCTGGTTGTGGCAGAGGGGTCCAGTCCTCTTCTCCATGACACGGGTCCTTGGGTGGGCCCTGAGGTGCTGGCAGTGTGCCTGATTGTGGGCAGGGGGTCTGGTCCACAGCTTCAAGCCTCATGTTCCCAGGTGGGCCCCCAGGTGCTGGCAGTGTGAGTGGTTGTGTGTGGGGGTCCAGTCCCTGGCTCCATGCCTCATGTACCCTGGCAGGCCCCAAGGCACTGGTGGTGTGCCTGGGCCAGAACTAAGTTTTTGTCCTTTGCTTACTTCTAAAATGGGGGAACTTCCTGTGGGAACCAGTACTTGATCTGTGTGGTTGAGCTAAATTGCTGCTTTGCTGCTGTTTCCCTAGGGAAGGCTTTTTGTGCAGCTGAGGGTTTAATGGTTGACCTTATAGGTACTTCCAGCTCTCCAGAGACTTGGTGTACCTGGATTGTGTAGAAACTCTGATCTGGGCCTGAGTTTTTTCATCAAACCGCACCCCATGCAATTCTGCATTCCTGACAAGTCTCCTCTGAGTGGTCCTGTGCTGATTGCGGGGTGGATCAGCTGTCATTGCTGTGACCCAGTGTTCTCCCAGCAGGCCTGTCTCCCCCACTGCCCATGCTCCAAACACTTCCCATGGGATGGGCCCTGTGCCAGTCCCTTGCGATGACTCATTGGCCTCTGAATGGCTCCCCTTTTTCAGCTGTTCTGGCACCTGCATGGGTCCACTGGAACCCTATTAGTGGTCTTGCTGTCCTGGGGGCCGCCAAGGCCCTTTTCTCCCCTGCCACCTCCAAGTAACTCCATCTGAAGGGCACAGCTGCAGCTTCTGCTGGCTCCTGCTCCATGTGCTCAGCAGCTTGAGCCTTAAAGCAGCTGTGGCCCGAAACACTCCAAGCAGTTTTTTCTTTCTCTCATTGTGGTTTCTCCCACCTTCATGAACTCTGTAGATCTCTCCTCTTCCCCTGAGCTCCAACAGCCCCAGCTTGGCTGATGTTATATTTTTATAGTTGTAAATTGATTGATTTGTGTGAGAGAGTAATGCTGGGGGCCGCCATCTTGTCCAGAACTCCCCATTTCTCATTTTTAGCCTCCCTAAATATCTTTGTTTTAGGTGTCATACACATAGTGTAGAGCTGGATTTTACTTAGAAGGAAATCTGAAAATACATTTTTTAATGGATGAGTTAAGCCTATTTACATTTATTAATTTTGGTCTTAATTCTGTCATATTAATATTATTTTATGATATATACAATGTAGTTTGTTTTCTTTGTGTTTGCATTTTCTCTCTCCTCCCTGCCCCCTTTCTCATTTATTTTGGTACTTAGAACAAATGTACCAGTTTTCTTAATAATTACCTTTGTACTAATATCTTTATATCATACATTTAGACTCCTAAAATTTTGTATACTGTCTATTGATTTCTTATATTAAAATATTGAAATTAAATAGTAATCTATTTTTCTGTTTTCCTTCTTCCTCCCCCAGCATTTAATTTAAAATTATATCGTTTTATTCCCAATTAACACCTATAAAGCAACCAGCAAATTTTTCTCCTTCCATATGTCTTTCCCCTTCTTCCATGTTTTCTGGAGGTGTATTTGTTGACATTAACAGAACATGTAATGTTTTCATTTGATTCTTCCACCCTTTAGTCTTCATCCTACAATTAAGTATATTAAAATTGTAACCAGTGGTCTTTGTGCTGAAGTTTCTCCAAATATTTCTTGGTTATCTAGAGCTTGTTCTCTAGATTCCTCAGAAAGGCTCATGGAAACATTGTTCTCTGATGTCTTGAAATTTCATAGTTTGTGACTTTTATATTTGATTGCCATTATAGCTGAATATAAAATCTTGAGCTCACCTTTTCATTCATTAAACATCTTGAATCTGATGTTCATCTGCTTCTCCTTTCCTTTTAAATAATGTAAATTTTTGCTCAGATACTCAAAGGATTTTTTTTCCTCTATGTATTTAAAGTCTAATAGATTTACTAGACAGTGTCTTCTTGTTGACCATCCTGGATTGATTTCTCCCCAAGTATTTTATGTTCTCTTCCATTATAAAAGTTCAAACCTTTTTTTGTATCAGGAGAGTCTGTAGTATTTACTACTTGTTCTGTTCTGTTTCTTTGGTTTTCTTCTTCAGAACTCCTATTAAGTATGTTGTATGTTTAGTGCCCACTTTCCATTTCTATTGCTTTATGTCAACATTTTTTATCTTTTTATTTTTTGTTTTTTGGATTAAAAAAACCCTTCCTTTATTTCTATTATGGTGTCTTCCATTATGTGTGTTAGCTTTTGTGTTTCTTCTGGTTTAGCATTCATATCTGAAGTGACTCTTTTCTTCTTATTTCCTTACTGACCTCTATTTCTAATTTATGTTCTTTTAGAGCTTTTATTGTTTTCTTAATTTCTTTATTATCACTTAAATCTACCTTGTGACAATATATCTTTTTAGTGTGCTTTCTTTGGGGTAGGTTTTTCAGATTATTTTCTGCCTTTTCCTTTCAATATCTCTCTATGTAGGGTTTGATTCCAATCATTTTCTATGGCTTTTGTTTAAATGAGTTGAATTTCTCTGAATTTTTAGGAACTTTTAATTCACGTGTTGATAGTGGAAGTGAACAAGGATGGGTTTACTTCAAAATATTTAAAAATGTGCCCTCTGTATACAGCCACCTCTATCATGCTTTTAGAGCTTTGCCTTCTCTAGTCCCTCCCCACTAATATCCAAACCTTCTCTCTCCTTTTACCCCTAGTGTTCCTGCTCATCTCATTTTGGATTCTACTCTTAGCAGCTCTTCCTCTGAATGGGTCTCTATTATTCTGGAAAGAGATATTTTTAGATATTTGTGAAAGTCATATTTATAGGTAAAGCTTAGCTCTAAATGCTTATATTAGAAAAGAAGAGAGTCTAAAGTCAATGACCAAGAGTTTCATCATAAGAAACTAGGAAAAGAAGTGGAGATTAAGCCCAAAGCAAGTAGTAGGAAAACAACAAAAAGAACATATCAGTGAAATAAAAAAAGTAAGTAGATAAGCAATAAAGGAAATTACAAAGCCAAATGCTAATTCTTTGAAAAGATCCACAAAACTGATAAACTGCTAGCTAGACCAATTAAGAAAAAAAGAGAGCACAAATGGTCAATATTAGGAATGCAAAAAGGGTTATCTACAGATCCTACAGCCAGTAAAAGAATAATGTAGTATTATGAAAAAATTTGTCATCAAATTTGACAACTTAGATAAAATGGATAAATTCCTTGAAAAGAAGAATCCTAAGCTTCATTCTGCCTATAAGACATATATGGTCCTAAAGTTGCATGTCTCAAGATGTATGCAGCATTTGCAGTCAAGCAGTAGAAAGCATTGGTGTGGGTGTTGGGTGGTATCAAGAAAAATGGAGTCTTTGCAGTTGGTATGTGGCAGTGTGAGGAATTTACCTGGGCTATGAGTGATCAGAAAAGTGGTTGAGGTTAGTGGTGCTGGGGTGTGAGCAATGGTAAGATGGCAGCCACCAAATCTTAGGTTAGTCCTCTTTCTCACCAATATTGAGTCAGTGTTGTAGCATCTGTTGTTGCTTTTTTTGAATTACTTTCTAAATTAATCTGGCTCTTTTTAATATCATCCCCTTTTGGACTTTGGATTTAAATAACTAAACTATTATTTTTGAGACATCTGGATTAGGAAGATGAAAATCAAGTGATTGCCCACTCATCTTTTGAAAGAGTAATAGATATATAAAACTTAAGTAATACTAAAAATGATAACTGTAGTCATCTGCAGGATACCAGGATATGTTTTTTTCTTAACCAAAGCTTAGATGAAGCCCTGAAACCATATGTTCAATGCAAGGGAATGATACATCTTCATCAATGAAATGTATTATTTAGTCATTTAACACTATATTGGAAAGGTCTTTTTAGGACATCACAAAATTTTCACCACATGAGAAGTTAAAAATTCAGGATATAAGTCATTTACACTATGATCCCAACTATGTGTTAAAAAAATACACACACGTACATACATATATAGATACTGAAAGAATATACACAAATGTTAATAGGATTCTTTTAATGATCTTAGAGGTGATTTTTAGTCTTTATTTTCTGTTTTTCAACTTTTTATAAGGAACATATTACTCTTTTATCTGAGATATTCCTCAAAATTTTTATCACGAAATTAATATTTTTATTATTAAAAAAATCAAACATTAGAGAAATATGAGGGCTATTCAAAATGTTTGTGGAAAAATTGATTTAAATGATAATACAAATCTTTCCATGAACTTTTTTTGAAGACCCCTTGTAAAGAGAGTAAAAAAGTATTAACTCCAGCTATTTCTCCAACTTCCATATCTGAAGGGTCACCATTATATGGGGATGTATATCTTTCCAGATCTTGTTCTTTGCATATATGTAAGTGCTCATTTACAAATATATACATAGGATTAATAGGATTGTAATTATATATAAAGTATATATATTTTTTCAAAGCATTAGCGATGTGATTTTATGTCTGTTGTCAGCTGAATCTCATATTTATCTTAATTTTGTTCCAGTATCTGCAATAATTTCTTTATCTCATTTTTTATATCAGAAAATATTCTGATAAGTATTACTTTTGAATACACACACGCGCACACACACACACACACACACACACACACAGTCTTCAAAAATTTCATGGAAAATGAGTATAATAAAAAAACTGCGTGGATTGCCAGATTTTTTTGCACTGGAACAAACTTTTACTAACTTGTTGTAACATGTCTGGACGGGATCTAGTTTGAGGCACTAAGAATGAGACACCAGTTTGAAAAGAGCCTCTGTCAGAGCAACATGAATTCTGCTAAAACTGAAGAAAGAAGAAACATTAAATTTATGGTGAAGCTTGGGTAGAAAAATGATGAAATCATTGATGCTTTATGAAAAGTTTATGGGGATGATGCCCCCAAGAAATCAGCGGTTTATAAATAGTGTTTGGAGAAAGTCAGCCAAAGCTGTTAATCAGAAAAATGCCTAGAGGGGCCGAGCCGGTGGCGCACTCGGGAGAGTGCGGTGCTGGGAGCGCCACGACGCTCCCGCCGCGGGTTCGGATCCCATATAGGAATAGCCGGTGCATTCACTGGCTGAGTGCCGGTCACGAAAAAGACAAAAAAAAAAAAAAGAAAAATGCCGAGAAAATCTTCACCAGAGACTTCTTTTCCACCATGGGGATGCTCCTGCTCATCCCTGTCATCAAATAAGGGCAATTTTGCAAGAGTTTCATTAGGAAATCATTAGGCGTCCAACTTATAGTTCTGATTTGGTTCCTTCTGACTTCTTGTTTTCTAATCTTAAAGAAAATCTTTAGAGGGCACCCATTTTTCTTCAGTTAATAATGTAGAAAAGACTGCATTGACATGGTTAAATTCTCAGGACCCTCAGTTCTTTGGGGATGGACTAAATGGCTAGTGTCATCGTTTACAAGTGTCTTGAACTTGATGGAGCTTATATTGAGAAATAAAGTTTATTTTTAAAATTTTATCTTTTAATTCTATTTTTCCATAAACTTTTTGAAGTCCCCTTGTATTTGTTTGTTTGTTGATCTGTGGACTGACAGGTAACTTGCACAGATCACCGTATCATTTATTCAGCCTAGGCGTAGGCTCTAATTAGTAGTTTATATTGTTTTGAAGGCAGTGGTTATATATAGGTGAGTTTTTCAGGTGCATAATTATTGTAATGTAATTTTCAGGGTTTGGTTTCTTTTTTGAATTAACTTTTTATTGAGCAGTACACAAACAACAAACATTCAGCTTAGTAAATTTTTACAGTGAACACACTTGTATAATTACCACCCAGATCAAGAAGTAGAATATTATTAGCACTGTAGAAGCCTTCCATGTGTCACCTTGTCACTCCCAACCCCAAAGTGATAACATCTTGACTTCTAACAGGAGAGATTAGTTGGTTTTGCATGTTTTTGAACTTTATATAAATGTAATCATACAATACATACTCATCTATGTTTTGTTTCTTTCACTCATTATAATGTTTGTGAGATTACGTTCTTTCATGTATGAGTATTGTATTCCACTGTACAAATATATTACAGTGTATTCATTCTATTGTCAACTGACACTTGGAATATTTCTAGTTTGGTCTACTATGAACGTTCTTGTACATATCATTTGATGCATGTATGAATGCATTTCTGTTGGGGATTGAGTTAGTTTTCTAGGGCTCCTGGAACAAAGTACCACAAACTAAGTGACTTAAACAACAGAAATTTATTATCTTACAGTTGTGGAGGCCACAATTCCAAAATTAAGGTGTTGACAGGACCATCCTCATTTGGAAGGCATCAGGGAAGGATCTGTTCCAGGCCTCTATCCTAATTTCTGGAATTTCCTTGACTTGTAGCATAACTCCCTACAATTTTCACAGGGAATTCTCTGTATGCAAATGTGTCTGTGTCTAAATTTCTCCTTTTTATGACACCAGTCATATTGGATTAGGGGTCCACCCTATCCTAGCATGATCTCAGCTTAGCTATTTACATCTGCAACAGCTCTATTTCGAAATGAAGTCACATTCTGAGGTACTGGGGTTAGGAGTTCAACGTATGAATTTTTGGCAGACAGAATTTAACCCATAATAGGTATGCACCTAGAAGTGGAATTGCTAAGTTATGGAGTGGTTAATAGATACTGCCAACAGTTTTCCAGATTGGTGTACTAATCTACATTTCTAGTAGTTTTCTGCCAGATTTCCAATAGGTTATAATAACTTTTTGTAACTTTTTAATTTTGATATAATTTCAAACTTAACAGAAGAGTTGCAGAAATAGTACAAGGAACTCCTGTATACTCTTTATCCAGGTTTATCAATAGTTTACATTTTCTCCTATTTGCTCTATCATTCTGTAGGCATGTGTAATTTTATTATCTGAACCATTTGAAAGTAACTTGGAGACACTGTGCCCCTTTACCTCTGAATACATCAGTATCCCTCTAAATACTTCACTGTGCATTTCCTAAGAACAAGGGCATTCCTTTCCATAACCACAGCACGATGATAAAAAATCAGAATATTTAGCATTGTTACAATACTGCTATCTAATCCGTAGTTAATATTTATTTTGCTAATTGTCCCAATAATGTTCTTTATAGCTTCCCTCCCCCCCCCCCACTACCCCCAGTCCAGGGTCCAGTCCATGATCATGCATTTGGTCTTTATGTCTCTTTAGTCTATATTTATTTATTTATTTATGTTTGGCCGCTAGCCAGTACAGGGAATTGAATCTTTGACCCTGGTGTTATAAGGCCATGCTCTAACCAACTGAGCTAACTGACCAGCTCCTCAGTCTACTGTAAACTGAAGAGTTTCTCAGCTGTTCTTTGTCTCCTTGGCCTTAGAATTTTTGAAAAGTTTAGGCTAGCTATTTTGTGGAATGGCCCTCACTTTGCATTTGCTTTATGTTTGCTCATGTTTTGATTTAAGTTATAGATTTTTGGCAGAAGAAACATAGAAGTGATGTTTCCTTTTCAGTGCATCATACCAGTTGGCATAAGATGCTGGTTTATCCCAAAGTTGGTGATGCCTCCTGATATGTGCAGGTAAGGTTTTCTTTTATCTTTGCATCTCCTGTTTGTATCAAAATTTCTTTAGACTTACAAAGAATTCCAGTTTATGTAATTTATTAACATATATCCAAAAATACATAATTCAAGATATGCGGGTTTCTGTTTTTTCCTTGCAACTTTATTTTTTGAAAAATTTTAAACCTACAGAAGAAGTGCAAGAATTGTACAAGGACTGTCTTAGGTCCTTCACCTGAACTTATCAATTTTGAACATTTGGGATTTACTGGTGAGTTAGTTTTCACATATGGGTAGAAGCTTATTAATTTTGTTCTTAGAGAAAGATGTTAATAATTACTTATTCTGCCCCACATCGCCTTTTAAGATATGCCTGCCTACAATCCCTATTGCTTAAATATCTGTGGTTGATATCATGTGACTTTCCCTTCCAGCCTGCCCTCTTCTCTACCATCTGATGCGACCAAGTTTGGTCAGCTACCTGGGCTATAAGACTAGATGAGTTGAGTTCATCAGAGTTCTTTGCAATTGGAGAACTTGAGAGAGGCAGTGAGGAGTGAGCCCTGAAGCTATAAGTTTAAAATCTGGAAACAGACAGGAAAATACTGCGGAGACCATAACATAGAAATTCATGGTGTGTGTGCGTGTGTGTGTGTGTGTGCACATGCGCATGTGTGTAGGAGGGTACTTCAAAATTTCGTGAAAAAATAGAATTAAAAGATAATACAAATTTTCCATGACCCCTCATATATATATAGTTTTTTTCTTCTCATGGCTGACTCTTCTTTATCCTTGAAATTTCAGTTCAAATGTCAGCTTGTCAAAAAGACATTCACTGATCACCAAATCCCTAGCCACACTCACCTACCCGCGCCATCACCATTCTGAGAGACAGAATCCTGTTTTGTTTTTCTTCACAGTTTGAATTATCTGTGTACTTACTGCCTCTTCCCAACACAGTGTAGGGAAGAGACTTTTTTGTTTGTTTTTATTCACCAAAGTGTCCCCAGTGCTGAATAGAACCTGGTGTATAGTAGATGCTCTGTAAATTTTTTAAAAATGAAATTCATGTGCAAGCCAAAGTATTGAGAGAAGCAATGATCTCAGAAGCTGGAGAATAAAAAACAGTAAAGAA
Source organism: Cynocephalus volans (assembly GCF_027409185.1). NCBI lineage: Eukaryota > Metazoa > Chordata > Mammalia > Dermoptera > Cynocephalidae > Cynocephalus > Cynocephalus volans. The sequence continues at coordinate 127,457,524 of NC_084469.1, read as the reverse complement.
GAACAGAGTACTCACAGAGCATATTAAACATTCCACAAAAAAGCCATACAGGCATACCTTGAAGATGTTGCGGGTTTGGTTCCAGACCATTGCAATAAAGCGAATATTGCAATAAAGTGAATCACATGGATTTTTTGGTTTCCCAGTGCATATGCAAGTTATGTTTACACTATATTTTAGTCTATTAAGTATGCAATAGCTCTATGTCTAAAAAAGTACATTCGTTAATTAAAAAATACTTTAATGCTAAAAAATGCTAATGATCATCTTCAGCCAATTGTAATCTTTTTGCTGGTGGAGGGTCTTGACTTGATGCTGATGGCTGCTGACTGATCAGGGTGGTGGTTGCTGAAAGTTGGGGTGTGGCAATTTCTTAAAATAAGACAACAATGAAGTTTGTTGTGTTGATTGACTCTCTCATGGAAGATTTCTTTGTAGCATACAATGCTGTTTGATAGCATTTTACTCACAGTAGAACTTCTTTCAAAATTGGAGACAATCTTCTTGAACACTGATGCTGCTTTATCAACTAAGTTTATGTAATATTCTAAATCCTTTGTTGTCATTACAACAGTATTCACAGAATCTTCACCAGGAGTAGATTCCATCTCAAGAAACTACTTTTTTTGCTCATTCAGAAAAAGTGACACCTCATCCATTCAGATTTTATTGTGAGACTGGAGCAATTCAGTCCCATATTCAGGCTCCACTTCTAATTCTAGTTCTCTTGCTATTTCCACCACATCTACAGTTACTTCCTCCACTGGTCTTGAACCCCTCGAAGTCATTCATGAGGGTTGAAATCAACTTCTTCCAAACTCCTATTAATGTTGCTATTTTGACCTCCTCCCATGAATCATGAATGTTCTTAATGGCATCTAGAATGGTGAATTCTTTCCAGAAAGTTTTCAATTTACTTTTTCCAGATCCATCAGGGGAATTACTATCTATGGCAGCTTACAAAATGTATTTGTTAAATAATAACAATTAAAAGTTGAGATTGCTCCTTGATCCATGGGCTGTGGAATGGATGTTGTGTTAGTAGACATAAAACATTACTCTCCTTGTACATCTCCATCAGAGCACTTGGGTGACTAGGTACATATTCAATGAGCCGTAATATTTTAAAAGGACTCTTTTGTGTGTGTGTGTGTGTGTGTGTGTGTGCGCGCGTGTGTGTGTGCGTGTGTGTGCACAGTAGGTCTCAGCAATGGGCTTACAATATTCAGTAAATTATGATGTAAACGGGTGTGCTGTCATCCAGGCCTTGTTGTTTCATGTATAGAACACAGGCAGAGTAGCATAATTTAGCAGAGTAGCACAGGTTTCGCATAATTCTTAAGGGCTCTAGGTACATGAGCATTGGCTTCAACTTCAAGTCACCAGCTGTATTAGTCCCTAACAAAAGAGTCAGCATTAAAGTCAAGCATTGACTTCTCCTCGTTAGCTGTGAAAGTCCTAGCTGACATCTTCTTCCAATAGAAGTCTGTTTCATCTTCATTGAAAATCTGTTGTTGAGTGTAGACACCTTCATTAATGATCTTCTGGATAAGTTGCTGCAGCTTCTGCATCAGCACATGCTGCTTTACCTTGCACTTTTATGTTAGGGAGGTGGCTTCTTTCCTTAAACTTCATGCACCCACCTCTGCTCGCTTCAGGCTTTCCTTCTGCGGCTTCCTCACCTCTCAGCCTTCATAGAATTGAAGAGAGTGAGGGCCTTGCTCTGGATTAGGCTTGGGCTTAAGGGGATGTTATGGCTGGTTTGAGCTTCTATCCAGACCACTAAAAGTTTCTTCATATCAACTATGAGGCTGTTTGGCTTTCTTATCATTCATGTTTTCACTGGAGTAGCACTTTTATTTCCTTTGAGAACTTTTCCTTTGCATTCATTCACAGCTTGGCTAATGGATTTGCTACAAGAGGCCCAGCTTTTGGCTTATTTTGGCCTTCGACATGCCTTCCTCACCAAACTTAATCATTTCTAGCTTTTGATTTGAACTGAGAGACATGCGACTCTTCCTCTCACTCAAACAGTTGTAGGCCATTGTAGAGTTATTAACTAGACTAATTGCAATATTATTGTGTCTCAGGGAACACGGAGGCCCAAGCAGAGGGCGAGAGACCAGGAATGGCCCGTCGGTGGAGAAGTCAGAACACACACATTTATTGACTGTTTGCCATCTTATATGGGCATAGTTCGTGGCACCTCTGAACAATTACAATGGTAACACCAAAGATCATTGATCACAGATCACCATAACAGTTGTAATAATAATGAAACATTCTGAAATACTGTGACAGTCACCATTATGTGACACAGAGACACGAAGTGAGCACAAGCTGTTGAAAAATGATGCCAATAGACCTGCTAGATGAAGGGTTGCCACAAACCTTTAATTTGTGAAAAACACAGTGTCTGTGAAGAGCAATAAAGTGAAGCAGTAATGAGGTGTGCCCGCATAAGTCCTGTGAGGGACAAAACTGCCTCGCTTTTAGTTCCCATGGAACTGACTCTAATGTGGTTTCCAAAAATTGAAAGAGCATAAGAAGAAACTGTCAATGAAACTCCAGAGTAAATAGAAAATGCAATGGCAGCACATTTTTACCTAGAAATATTTTATATTAGAAAGGGAAAATAAATCAAAAATTAATTTCTGAAAAAATTGTTGTGTACAGAATTATCGTATCCTGATTACAAAAATAAGAATCACCACAACGGGTCAAACCAGTTATCTATTTTGTGTTTGATTAAGGTACTAAAGGAATGCGGGTCTAGTTGTCCTTGGAGCCAATCCTTGAAGTTGAGTCTCTTCCAGAAGTTTTTAATTTTCTTTACTCATTCAAACCAAAAATATCTGAGCTATTCCCAGAGCCTAAGAGTTTCTTATGCCTTTGTTCGTTCCTGATGTATCTTATTTCTGATTTAGATAAGATTTATAAGAATCTCATGGCAACTAAAAATTAGAAACAGCAATTTATGTCACATTCTAAAAATGTCACAACTGAAGGAATGGAGCGTGCTGATGGTGATTGCTGGGCATTTAGTAAAGGGTTAAAGCTGGGGGAAGGATTGGAATGTGTGATTGGTAAATATTTTCTATCAGTCTGTGGCTAGTTATTTTGATTCTCTTAATAGTGGCTTTTGTGGAGCTAATGTTTTCAGTTTTGATTAAGTTCAATGTATCAATTTTTTTCTTGTCTGTAACATGTATCTAAAAACTCTTTATCTAACCAAACAAGCATTTTATGCTGTGTTTTCTTCTAGACATTTTAGAGTATTACATTTTAGATTTAAGTCTATGACTCATGATGAGATAATTTTGGCTTAAGGCGTGAGTTAAGGGTCAAGGTTTTTGTTTTTTTTTTCCATATGGAAGTTGTTATATATAAAACACCATTTGCTGAAAAGGCTACTCTTTCTCCCCGGAATTGCCTTTGCAGCTTTGAAAATAATCAGTTGACTATATTTGTGTGGGTCTATTTCTGGATCCTGTATTGTGTTGCATTGCTCTATATGCCTATTGTTTGGTCAGTGACACACTGTTTTTATTACTGTGGCTTTACAATAATTCTTGAAGTCAGTTAATGTGAGTCCAGCATTTTTTTTTCCCTAAAATTATTTTGGCTATTCAGGTTCCTTTGCCTTTCTGTATGTATTCTAGAATCAGCTTGTCATTATCTACCAAAAAATCCCATTGAAATTATGATTGGAACTGTGTTGAATCTATAGATCAGATGGGGGAGAATTGATATCTTAATCATACTGAGTCTTCTAAACCATAAACACAGTGTGTCTCCCCATTTATTTAGGTTGCTTTTGGTTTTTTCATTGCCATTTTGTGGTTTTCAGCATACATATTTTGCACAGATTATTTTTACATTTAAACCTATTAATTTCATTTTTGGTATATTGAAACACCATTGATTTTTCTCTGTTGACTTTGCATCCTCTGACTTTGGTAAGATTTTTTTTTTTAGTTCCAGGAGCTGTTTTGTGGACTCTGGGATTCAATCTATTGAGTCAATCAGGTTATATTGAAATACAGAGAGTTTTATTGATTCCATTCCAGCCTCTCTGCTTTTCATTTCTTTTTCTTGCCTTTGTGCTGTGACTAGGAATTCCAGTACGGTGTTGAGTAGGGTGGTGAGAAAGCACTTCCTTGCCTTGTTCTTGATTTTAGCGGGGAATGTTCTTTCATCATTAATTGTGATATAAAATATAGGGTTTTTTTTGTAAAAGTCCTTAATTTTTTTAAGGAAGTTTCCTTTTAGTCCTAGTTTTTGAGATTTTTCTTTCTTTTTTTTTTTTTATTACAAAAAGATGTTGAATTTTGTCAAATGCCTTTTTTGTATCAATTGAAGTGACTGTATGTTTTTTCTTCTTTAGACTGTTAACATGGTGAATTGTACTGGATTTTTTCAATGTCGAATCTGCCTTGTGTTCCTGGAATAAACTCCACTTGGTTGTGATTTATGATTCTTTTCATGTATTTTTGGATTTTATTTGCTAAATTTCTTGGAGAATTGTTCTGTAGTTTTCTTGTGATGTCTGGTTTTGACATCAGGGTAGTGCTGGCCTCATAAAATGAGCTGGAAAGTGTTCTCTTTTATTTTCTGGAAGAGATTTTGTAGAATTGATATTTTTTTCTTAAATGTTTGGTATAATTCACTAGTGAAACCATCTGGGACTGGAGTTTTAAGTGTTTGTTGGAAGGTTTTTAACTACAAATACTATTTCTATAACAGATATGCAACTATTCTGGTTGTCTTCTTGAGTGAGTTTTGGTAGTTCATATCTTTCAAGGAGCTGGTCCTTTGTTTTAAATTTATGGGCATAGAGTCTTTCATGGTATTCTCTTATTATCTTTTCAATATCTGGGCCATCTGTAGTGATGTTCTCTTTTTCATTCCTGAAATTAGTAATTTCTGTTTTTTCTCTCTCTCTCTCTTTGTTTTTGGTCTGGCTGGGGTTTTATCAACTTATTGGTCTTTTTTAAAAACAGGTTTTGGTTTTACTTATTTTGTGAATTTTTTTTTCAATTCCGTTGATTTCTGCTGTATTTTTAAAAATTTCATTCTATTTGTTTTGGGTTTAATTTGCTCTTCTTTTTCTAATTTCTTAGGTTGAAGCTTAGATTAGTGATTTGAGAACTTTCTTCTTTTCTAGTATAAACATTTTATGCAATGAATTTCCTTCTAAGCACTGTTTTGGCTGCATCTCACAGATTTTAATTTGTTGTATTTTTATTTTCAAAATATTTAAAGTGGGTTTCTTGAAGACAGCATATAGTTGCTTTTCAAAATTCAATCTGAGATTCTCTGCCTTTTATTTGATAAGTTTAAACTGCTTGCATTTAATGTGATTACTAATATAAAAATAAAATCTGTCTTGCTACCTGTTTTCTGCAATTTCTTTATTTTTAAAACTTTTTTTCTGCCTTCTTTTGGGTTAATTGAGCCGTTTTTATTATTTCATTTATTTATCTATATTATTGACTTAGTGTTTACACCTCTTTAAAAAAAATTTTTTTAGTAGTTACACTATAACTCTTTAATCAGAGTCTTCCCTCAAATGGTATCAAACTCCCAAATGCACTCTAAGAACCTTACACTCGTGTTTCCAATCTGTCCATCTAATCCTTTGTGCTATTTTTGTCTTATATGTTACTTCTACATATGGTGTAATGTACAATGTATTCCTACTTTTTTTTTTTTTTGCTTTAAATTGTTACCTTTCAGAGCAATTAAAAGTGATAAAAAAAAACCCACAAATTTTTATTTTATATTCATTTATTCCCTTTCTAGCATTCTTCATTTCCTCATCTAAATCTGTGTTTCTGCGTGGTATCAAATTTCTCTGTTCTGAAGAACATCCTTTAAAGATTTTATGGTGTGGGCATGATGACAATTAATATTCCTAGTTCTTGTTTTTCTGAGGAAGTCTTTTTTAGCCTTTATTTTTGAAAGATATTTTCACCAAGTGAGAATTCTGGGTTGACATCATTTTTCTTTTTTTCAGCCCTTTAAAATTGTTACTCTATTGTCTTCTGGCTTGCATGGCTTCTAACAAAATAGCTATCATAATTCTTGAGTTTATCTCTCTGTCATAATGTGTCTTTTTTCTCCTTCTGATTTCCTTTGAGAGTTTCTTTTTGTACTGTGCTTTCAGAAATTGAATATGATATGTCTAACTCTGGCTTGGGTATTTGTCTTGGTTGTTGGTTTGGATCTATAGTTTGATGTATGCCATTAATTTTGGAAATTCTGAGCCATTATTCCATCTAATATTCATTCTGCCCCCTTTCTCTCTATTTTTTCCTTCTGGAATTCTAGTTACACATTTGTTAGATCATTTGATATTGTCCTACAGTTCCTGATACTGTGTTCTATTTTTATTCTTTACTCTTTTTTCTCTTTCAGTTTGGATAATTTCAAGTTCACCAATTCTTCTCTTAGCTCTGTCAAGTCTACTGATGGCCTGTCAATGACAATCTTGATCTCTATTACTGAGTTTTTCATTTCTAGAATCTTCATTGGATTTTTTTCTTACAGTTCTCATCTCTCTGCTGAAATTACCCATCTGGCAATGAGTGTTTTTCAATTCTTTGACTGGAAACTTTGACATATTTTTTGTAGTTATTTTATTTTATTTTATTACTTTAATTGATACATTGTAATTGTGCATGCTTATAGGGTACAATATGACGTTTTGATACATACATATGTTGTAAAATGATTAAGTCAGAGTAGTTAACATAACCATCACCTCATGCATTTATTATTGATTTATGGCAAAAGCATTCAAAAGTCTCTCCTGTAGCTATTATGTAATATACAAAACTTAACTGTTAATCATATCACCCTAGTATGCCATAGAACAATAGAATTTGTTCCTCCTATCTGATTGTAATTTTGTACCCATTGACCAACCTCTCCCTGTTTTCCCTTCCGCAGTCCTCTCCCCTCCCCAGTCCCTGGTAACCACTGTTCTACTCTCTGTCTCTATAATATCAACTTTATATATATGTATATATATATATTTTTTTTCCCCCACATATGAGTGAGATCATGTGGTATTTTTCTTCCTGTGCCTGGCTTACTTCACTTAACATAATATGTTATCGCAAATAACAGGGATTCCTTCTTTTTTTATGGCTGAATAGTGTGTATTCATTGTGTATACATACCAGTTTTTTCATTCATTCATTCATTGTTGGACATTTAGGTTTATTCCATATCTTGGCCATTGTAAATTGTGCTGCAATAAACATGGACATACTGATTTCATTTCCTTTCGTTATATACCCAAGTAGTGTGATTGCTGGATCATATGGCAGTTCTATTTTTAATTTTTTGAGGAACCTCCATACTGTTTTTCAAAAAGTCTGTACTAGTTTACACCCCCACCAACAGAGTGCAAGTGTTCCCTTTTCTCCACATCCTCACCAACACTTATTATCTTTTGTCTTTTTGACAACAGCCATTCTACGTGGAGTGAAGTGGTATCTCATTGTTGTTTTGATTTGCATTTCCCTGATGATTAGTGATGTTGAGCATTTTTTCATAAGCCTGATGACCATCATAGCTATTTTAAATTTCCTATCTGATAGTTCTAACATCTGTGTCATAGATGAGGCTGGTTCTGTTGATGGCTTTGTCTCTTGGCATTGTGGTGTGTGTGTGTGCATGCACGCACACACACACACGTGTACACCACATACTTTCTTGCTGAAAGTTGGACATCTTGGGTAAGACATCACAGGCCAAAGTAAATAATTTTTATGCCTGCAAACTGGTACATGTTTCCTTTTTCTAGACTTTTTAGTGTGGGACGTGACTCAATCTGGACAGGAGTTGAAGTGGGTTTGAGGCTTATTGTTCTTGGGCTATCCTTAGTTTACCAGAGGCTTCAAATTCCTCCAGCAAAATGTTGTGTTTAGGATGGTAGCAGGTTTACCCAGGACTTTTCTCAATGTCCAACCTGCCCTTAGCTTTACACCTTCTCTTCACGCAATGACTCAGAGAGAGTTTCCCTCCATGCCCCTGCTTCTCTCAGCAGCAGTCCACTGTGTTGTGATGCTTCTTACCCTGGCGGTGGTAGCCAGAAGATGTGTTATCCATTGTTTTGTTTCAGCCTTAGTGTTCAGCAGGCACTGTGTTCCTGGGTCTCTGGGTGTGTGACCTTTTTAGTGTTCCTGTTCCTCCCCAGTGATAGTTCTGGGCTGGTGACTGGAACTAGGTGTACCGTTCCAGTCACCAGCCTCTCCCTGAGTAGAGAGGATTTTTTACTGTGTCCTTCTCAAAGCTGCAGTGGTGTTCAGCAGTGCCCTAAGGGCAACAGCATTTGGTGCCCTTATTCCCCACCCCTAGGGAAGAAGGATCTGGGGGCTCCATGCCCTTCCTGCAGCAGCTGCCCTTCCTTTCCCTTAGGAATGCTTTTACACGACTCCTGCCATCTTGTTTAACCCACTGGGGTATGGGGAGAGAACATGTGAGTGCTGTGAACACCCTCTGTATCTGTGACCACATTCAGTCACCAGCCAATACTCAGACTCTACCAATTTGTTAACAGTTCTAGGGTAGTCCTTCTTACTGGTGTTCAGTTGCCCCAAATAAACCAGTGCTTGCATCCCATGTCCCTCTGCACGAACTTGCCTGTCTTCTGATTTTGGGCTAATTGGTGTTTCCTCAAGTTCAAGTCTTTGGTGGATCCAGGAAAAGCTGTTAGGGGTTCCAGTTAAGATGGTGGAATAGACGGTCCCCAGTGTCACTCTCTCCCACAAATCAACCAATTTAAAACTATAAAAATGTAACAACAGCCAAGCTGGGGCCGCTGGAGCTCAGAGGAAGAGGAGGAGAAACCTATAGAGTGCATGAACCATGATGAGAGAAAGAAAAAACTGCTCAGAGTGTTTTGGCCGCTTTAAGGCTGGAGTTGCTGAATGCATGGAGCAGGAGCCGGCAGAAGCCACAGCTGTGCCCTTAGGATGGAGTTGCTTGGAGGCAGCAGGAGAGAAGAGGGCCTTGGTGGCCCCCAGGACATCAAGACCACTAATAGGGTTCCCATGGACCCACGCAGGAGTGAGGAGCCAGAACAGCTGAAAAAGGGGAGCCATTCAGAGGCCGGTGAGTCATCACAAGGGACCGGCACGTGGCCCATCCAATGGGAAGTGTTTGGAGCATGGGCAGTGGGGGAGACAGGTCCACTGGGAGAACACTGGGAAACAGCAAGGACAGCCTATCCTCCCCCCAATCAGTGCAGGACCACTCAGAGGAGACTGATCAGGAATGCAGAATTGCATGGGGTGCAGTTTGATGAAAAAACTCAGGCCCAGATCAGAGATTCTACACAACCCAGGTGCACTGGGTCTCTGGAGAGCCAGAAGTACCTATAAAGTCAACCATTAAACCCTGAGCTGCACAAAAAACCTTCCGTAGGGAAGCAGCAGCAAAGCAGCAATTTAGCTCAACCACACAACTGAAGTACTGATTCCCACAGGAAATGTCCGCGTTTTAGAAGTAAGCAAAGAACAAATAATTAGTTCTGCCCCAGGCATAGCACCAGTGCCTCGGGGCCACCAGGGGATCTGAGGTATGGAGCCGGGGACCAGACCCCCACCCAAAACCATGCACACCACCAGTGCCTTGGGGAAAGCCTGGCGACCTGAGGCTTGAAGCCAGGGACTAGATCCCACTCCGACATCCAGGCACACTACCAGCACCTTGAGGCCCTGCCCAGGGGCCCGGGGCATGGACCTAGAGGCAGGACCCCCTGCCCATACCCAGGCACACTGCCAGTGCCTTGGGGCCCTGGCACAACCAGGCATACCACCAGCTTCTCAGGCACCCTCCCAGGGGCCTGTAGCAACAAGCCAGGGACCAGACCCCCTGCCCACACCTAGGCGCACTGCCAGTGCCAAGAAGCATGCCAAAAACATCACCTCCATGTGGGTGGCCCACCACAGCCACCACAGTAACCATGGCTGCAGTGAAAATGGCTAGAGGTCACAACCACCACGCAGATGGTCCACCAGCCACTGGAGCACATTGACACAAGGAGAGTCACCAGCAGAGACCAAAGAAAAGAATAGGATGTCTCTCTCCACAAAGCCCATTCCAGTGACAGAAGAAGCACCTGCTCTGTGATAATATTGGGGGACCTGAACACACCTTCCAGCATTGGGCAGATCATCTAGGCAACAAATCAACAGAGTAATCATTACTCTTTCAGAAGGAGAGAAGAAATTTAGGGTTATCAGTGGTGGGAGGGGGGAAGATGGGGGGATAGGGAGAGACTGGACAAGGGGCATAAAGAATAAGTACAATTTGTAACAATATATATACTAGTGATATTGATTTGATCAACCTATGTCAACATTGAACCCCCAAAATATGTATAATTAATTGTGATTCAATAAAAATAAATAAATAAATAAATAAATAAAAGCTGTTAACTTGCAGTTTGTTCAACATTTTTTTTTAGTTGTAAGGGTGGAAGAGATATTCTCTCTAGCTCTTTTCGAGCTCTCCAGCTCCCTGTGGTCCCTGATTCTCCTTTGTAGCCTCAATATCTTCTACTGGTAGAGTGATTATTTGTCCTGGTTTCTACCAGTATAATTATTAATAACATCAACCTTTCACTCAAGAGTGTCTCCTTTTAGATGATAAACCGTATGATCACCTTGACTATTGGTAGTTTGTCCTTGAAAATATTACATATGAGGTTTCACCAGGAGCATATGTTAGGTTTCGATAGATTTCTTTATCCTGGACAAAAATCAATATTGAACATCATTTTGATGATATTCAAAAGGGCACCGGGACAAAAGGTGTAAGTAAAAGACACGACAACAAAATCTATTGTGTAGACTTTGGATCCTGTTTCAATCCAAAAGGATTTCCTTTTTAGAGAAGCAGAAACATTTGAACATGGGCTAGGGATTAGAAAATATTAAATAATTATTGTTATTTTGTTAGATATTACAATGATAATAGTTATGTTTTTGAAAAGCCTTATTTGTTAGAGGTGCATTCTGATGTATTTGGAGGTGAAATAGTATAATAGCAGGGATTTATTTTAAAATACTCAAAAACAAAAAAAATGGTGAAGGGAGAGAGAAAGGTGATAGATAAAAAACAAGAACAGTAAAATGTTGATAATTATTGAAGTTAGGTGATAGGTACATGAGGATTCATTATTTTATCTTTTTTGTATGTTTGCCAATTTTCATAATAAAAACTTTATTAAACATGAGGATTCATTATTTTATCTTTTTTGTATGCTTGCCAATTTTCATAATAAAAACTTTATTAAAAAGACAAGAATATGATCAAGAACCTAGATCTTTTAAAAAATAAGGTGAATATCCTATACTTTAAACTGGTAAGGTGACTTTTTCTTGTGGCAGATCAGAAGTCAGGCAACCATGCCTACAAATTTCACTTGAAAACTTCCTGCTTCGGTGATTATTCAGTAAACCAGATGCTCTGTGATATGATAGGTACAAGGAGGAAAAAAAGAGGTGAAATTTCATGGTTTTAATACAATTCAGTCCCACAGGACCAGCATGGGGGAATGAGCCTCACAGATGTCTTATTAAATCTGACTCAACTGAGTGTCTATTTTGTGCACTTACCTTAGAAGGGAAACACTGTAAATTTTTTCCCTTTCCAGATTCTGTCTTTTCATTCTCTCCTGTTCATAATATGGAGAGACAAACACCTTGGAAAGGGAAATAACAACGCTGTAAACCCCATGGAGGCAAGAACTGATTACTGTTTTGAACAGTGAACGGTACACCTAGTACCATTACTGGCACAGAAAAGACATTAAATAAATACTGTATGAAGAAATGAGTGAATAAATTCATACTTGCTGCTTGCCACATAAAAGAAACCTAATAGGTACTGTCTTTATTGAATTGTGAGTGATAGAATTAAAGAGAGAACCTTAGAGTTTATGTCCATTTAATGTTGGACCTCTTCAAAGTCTTTGGAAGATGTCCAAATGAACGAATCAGCCAACGTGATGCCTGTGACCAGGCAAGGGAGGCCAAAATGCAGTGCAGCTTCATTTAAAACTAATAGAACAATATGTAGTTATATGCATGCCACCTTTCTTAGTCCTCTAAAAGTCCTCATGCTACAGTTCTCCAAAGAAATAAGGTGGCTTTGTAATATCCTGTCCACAAAAAGTTGGAATGACAAATACCCATAAATAAACAGGAATAATTAATCATGATGCTGCTTGTTTTGATGAGCATACAAGAGTGACAAGTTAATAATAAACCTCCAGCTCATACAGGGCAGGTGGCTAAGGAGATGCTGTGGTTTAATTTGCATCTTTGGAAAACACCAAAGATTTAATAATCTCCTTGCCTCATACATCAAACTAATACCCCTGAGGCAGAAAAGCAAAACATTTTTAACTGTTAATCTGAGAAGCAATAAAATCTTGTCTCAGGTCATAAATAAATTGAGTTTCTGGAGGTTTCAGTGGGCCCCTAATATGTGTGATTTATTCAGATTCTAGAGGCACTCAGGACAATTTGGAGCCTTGGTTGAAAAACTGGGCAACCTGGGAACACCATGGGAATTGCCAATTTAATCATAAGGTCTAGACCAAGGGTAGTGACTTATCTTGGCTTAGATCTACCTAAAATTTATTTTACCTTCTAGGTCAACTGCAAATAGTCTACGGAATACAAAAATATCAATTTGAGATTCACTTCTAAATGATTGCCTTTAGTTGGAGTTTTAACCATCTTTATGCTTATTTAGAGGTTGTTCTTAAAAGATCAGAAGCTGTTTTGAATTTTCTACTTTCAAAGTGTAGTATTTTAACCAGTTAGAGAAACTTGAGTATAGAACAGGAAAATAACCCTTCGTGGCATGATGAGCCATTTGCGAAACCTAAACAATTTTCAGATTTCCAGCTGTTTATTTCTTAAGCAACTGAGCCATTGGGTGTATTGACTTTATTAATTTGGAAAACTTTCCCCTTATTGATACTGACAGAAAATATCATCTTCCTTGTTTAAAAAACAGACCATGGTGATTTCAGAGAAAAGAGAAGGTAGAGTTATGTGCATTTGCAGTATCTATAGGTGTATTCTTTGCTCCAATTCGTCATGAAATAATTTTATAAAGGAGTTAGACGGTAAAGTATGATCTCTGCTCATCTTTTCACTAATGCTGCTTATAATTTCAACTGTGATGCTTAATGCACTGCTGTGGGGAATGGAAAAAAGATGCTAAGTTGTTGACATAAAAATAGCCAATTCCCCTCCTCTTCCTACCTCCCTCTGGACCCTGAGGCTCTAAATCACAGCTGTAAATTAGGGTTGTGTTTTGTTGCATTTTCCAGAGATGCACTAACTGGCATAGAATAAGCTTCAGACTGTCACAAGCTCATCCACCCATCTTAGCAATAAGGAAAACACATACCACCCCAGATATACCTAGGCTGCTCCTGCCTGCCTCTGTTTGAGGTGGGCTAGACTCTCTTAGTAATTCAGGTTGAGCCAGGTGGGAGAAGCCTTGGAGGAAAATCTCCTTCAGTAATGCGCTTAGCAAACTTCTGTTGAGTGCTCTGTGTGTCAGGCAGTGCTTAGGTCCTGGGATGTGAAGACCATGGAAAGACAGAGGCAAAGAGCACTGCATCCATTTTCTACTGCTTCTGGAACAAATTTCTCCAAACTCAGTGGCTTCAAGCAACACACATTTATTCTTACTGTTCTGAAGTCTAGAAATCTAAAATCAACCTGTTGGCAGGGCTGTGTTATTTTCTGGAGGCTGAAGGGGAAAATCTGTTTCCTTGCCTTTTCCAGCTTCTAGAGACCATCTGCATTCCTTGGCTCACAGTCTCTACATCATCTTTTTCAACTCTTGCTTCTTTTGTGACATCTCCTACTGTTCCATCTGATCTCTTCTTCGTAAGAATCCTTGTGATTACATTGAGTCCACCTGCATAATTCAAGATAATCCTCCCATCTTGAAATCACTAATTTAATCACATCTGTAAACTTCCATTTTCCATATAATGTAAAATTCGCGGGTTCCAGGGATGAGGACATAAGGATGTGGACATGTCGGGCGTGGGCGGCTATTGCTCAGCACAGATTTGGGCGTTGCACTGCTCTGCCACTCCCTAACTTAATAGGACTGTTAAGTGAACTTCATAGCCTTTCTGATTCTCAGTCTTCTCATCTGCAAAATAAATAGTACCTATCTCATAGGGTTGTGTGAAGATTCAATCCTGAAAGCAATTAGCACCGTGTCTGACACATATGACAAGTTCAATAAAGGGAAGTTCATGAATTATTGTTCTCATAATTCAGTGATGAAAGGGCACAGTCTCACCTCTCTGAGGACTTCTGTGTCTAGTGGAGAAGATGAGCAGGTAGACAAATAAGTCAGTGACAAGGGCTATATTTGTCTCAGGCGACAAGCATCCTCCCTGCCTGATTTCAATCAACGTTTTATAGATGATCACCTAACACTTGAGTTTTGAGGTGAAGAAAAACAAAACATAAAATGGAGTCTGAAGCTATGGCTGACATAAAATGCCAGATACTGGAAGGTTGTGTATTTTAATTTTGATGAGGTCACGCTTTTTCTAAGAAAAAAACTATTTTCTGGTCTTGAGATATTATGTTAACTCTCTTGGGCTTCAGGCACATGCGGTTTAACACGTTAGGGCCTTAGAGTGCTAAGACTGTATGGGGTGGTAAAAGGAAACAATAATGTAGGTCTGTAAGAGAAAGTTGGGAATTCATTCTGTTCCTCTTTCCTCTTCTCTCCTCTCCTGGCTACTTTCACAACCTTCCTGCCCCAAGGCAAAAGAGTGCCCATCTTTCTGATCAGAAACACTCGAGAATTTGAGTTGGGCCAAGTTTGCTAGTGACCAGAGTCGCCATGTAGGAAGAGGTCCGCACTCTAGGTGGGTGTCTTTCATATCTCTCTCTCATCTGTGCGGCTTGAGTGGTGAGGGCCAGGGTCCACTCTTCCCTCTACAGAGCAGTGGCCTAAGCACACATGCTCTCCCTGTTCCGTCTGTCTTGTCTCCTCATCTCATCCCCATCTTACTTGACTCTGCTGCAGCACGTGACACAGGTCCTCCACTTGACTCCTGGAACACCACTTTCTCCTGCTTTCCTCCTCTCTTGTGTCCACCGCTTCTCAGTCATCTCTGTTAGGTCTTTCTTATTTCTGAGACTTAATATTCAAATGCTGCAAGGCTCACTCCCAAGACCTCTTTTCCATTCTGTCTCTAATCATTCCTCTCTTTTGGATTTAAATATTACTTCTATATTGATATTGTCAGCATTAATTTTCTATTACTGCCATAACGAATGATCCACAGACTTAAAACAACATCCATCATCCTACACTTCTGTAGGTTTGAAGTCTCACTGGGCTAAAATTAACCTGTCAACAGAGCTATGTTTCCTTCTGGAGGTTCTAGGGAAGAGTTTGTTTTCTTGCTGTTTCCAGCTTCTAGGGCCACCTGCATTCCTTAGCTTGTGGCTGCCTCCCTCTGTTTTCAAAGCCAGCAAAGTGTTCTCTCTCAGACACTTCTTTGACCACAGCTAGGAAAAGTTCTCCACTTTTGAGAACCCATCTCATTAGACGGGGCCCACCCAGACAATCCGGGATAATGTTCCCATCTCAAGGTCTATACCCTTAATCACATCTGCAAAGTCCCTTTTTCCATGTAGGGAAATCTATTCACAGGTTCTGAGGATTAGAGCATGAACACCTTTGGGGGGTACATTGTTCTGCCTACCACAAAGACAAATATATGTCTCCAGCCTAGACCATTCCCCTGAATTTCAGAATCGTGTACTCGACCACTTACTTCATGTCTCCATTTGGGTGTTTAATAGATATCGTCAACCTACTTCGTCCAAAATGGAGCTCTTGAGCAACTTCTCCCAAACCTGCTTCTCTCACATTCTTCACCGTATCAGTTGATATAACCTCCACCCTTTAAGTTGCTCAGGTCAAAACTCTAAGGATTACCGTTGACTCCTCTCTCTCTTTTGCACCTATATCTAGCCCTTCAGCAAATCCTGCTGGCTCTACTTTTAGAAGCCATCCATAATATGCACCTCTTTGCCTCCTTCACTGCTCTCACCCTTGTCTTGGCAACCATCGTCTCCCATCTAGATGTCTACGCTAGCTTCCTAACCAGCCTCTCTGTGTCTGTGCCTGCGCCCCTCCATTCTGTCCTTAACACAGCAGCCAGAGCAATCCTGTTAAAACATAAGCTAAGTCATTCCTCTGTCCCAGAACCACAGGTGGTTTTCCATGTCCTTCAGAGTAAAAGCTCGAGTCCTTAAAATGGCCTGCAAAGCCCTAGGTGCCCTGTCGCCCTGACCCTGGCGTTAGGTCTTTGACCTTCTCTCCTCTCTTCACCTTGCTCATTCCAGTCAGCCACAGTAGCCTCCTTCACACATATTCAAAGCACATTCGCACCTCAAGAATTTCACACAAGCTGTTTCTTCTGCCTGGATATCTCTCCGCTCAGAAAACCATGTGGCTCTCTCTCTCACCTCCTCTAAATGTTTGCTTGAATGTCACTTTCTCAATGGGGCCCACCCTAGAACCTTTTATTTAAAATGCTATCTCCCTCTGCATTGCCCTTTCCTAATTTATTTTTCTTGTACTTTATAATTATTTATCTTGCTATGGTCTCTTTCCCCACATTAGAAAGTATACTCCACAAAGGCAGGAGTGTATTCCCGTTGCATTTGCTGCTGTATCCTCAGTACCAAGAACAGTGTTTGGCCCATAGTAGGTACTTAATAAGAAGAGTGCGTAAATAAATACATGAATTCTCCCTGGCATGGGCAAGTGGTTTTTGGCTTAGCCTTCCTTACATCAAAAGAATTAAGATCAAACTTGAACGTTGGGAGGTCGCAATGAACAATACAACATTGGCCAGCTCTAGTTTTAGGATGAAGAGCTTCTGGAAATTGACATGCCTACTACTTGTAAATGTTTCTACTGGGGAAATAAAACAAACAAGTAAAGTCTGTGTCTCAGTCCCTGGAATGAGAAAAGTTGTAATAAAATTT
Source organism: Cynocephalus volans (assembly GCF_027409185.1). Classification (NCBI taxonomy): domain Eukaryota; kingdom Metazoa; phylum Chordata; class Mammalia; order Dermoptera; family Cynocephalidae; genus Cynocephalus; species Cynocephalus volans. The sequence continues at coordinate 127,440,443 of NC_084469.1, read as the reverse complement.
AATGTTTTCCATCACTTTTGATTCAAGGGAGTTAGATTACCCCTCCTCAACCTCCTTCTCCCCACACTAAGAAGAAAGTAAGAACCCACAGAGTTTGGTCTGCAGTATGCTCTTTTGTGTTTGCCATTCCTCTTGGAAAGAGTCCAAAGCTGGTCAGACGTTTGCGGGGAGGGGAAAGGAACAAATTCCAATAAGGGAGTTGAGCAAACAAGGTCTTCTGAATTCTATTTTCTATTTTTAAGAGTAACTAATTAAGTAAGCTTGGAAGGGAAGGACTTTTCCTCTGAGGTTTTCAAGGTCCAAAAATTGATTTCAGGTTTGGGGCAGAAAATGTCAACAATGAACTTGGAAACTTTTGTTGTATACAGAAAGAAAAAAAAAAAAAAAAAAAAAACAACTCTTGACTACCAGAGTTGTGGCAAATGGCCACAGGAAAAATTTGAGAATCAAAAAGAATAATCACTGCAATTGATTGAAGCATATCAAATGTAAAAATATCTGAGTTAATACCGATATTTTAAAAAATTGTCATCGTTGGAAATTTCTATGGCACCAACTCATTCCTCTCAAAATTAATAAAGGTTCAGGATCAAGCAGTTATTCTGTCTTTCCTGTGTGAACTAGGTTCAGGGAAAAGATAGCTGAGGAGGAAAGTTATTCTTTTTATTGTATATTTTTTTCCTATTTTGAAAAAAGTCTCAAACTTAACTGAAAATGTCAGGTATAGTACAAGAATTTACTCCCCCCACCCCCGCCCCCGCCCCAATCGAGAGTAGGTTGCGAACCTGATGCCCCATTGCGCCTAAGTGCTTTAGTGTGCATTTCCTACAAATAAGGATGCTTTCTTAGATAACCACAATACAGTCATCAAAATTAGGAAATGAACATGGATAAGCCAGTTGTCTTAATAACATCCTTTATAGCAAAGGATCCTATTTAGAATCACATGTTGTGTTTAATGGTTGTTTCTTTGGTCTCTTTCGTGCTGGAACAGTTCCTCAATCCCTGACTTTCATGACCTTGACACTTTTGATGATTACAGGCCAGCAATTTTGTAAGCTGTCGTTCAATTTGGATTTGTTTGATGTTTCCTTGTGATTAGATTCAGGTCATGCATTTTGGGGATGAATATCACAGAACTAAAGCTGTGTTCTTCCTTTTGCATTTTATTGTCAAGTGGTATATCATCTTGATGTGTCCCATTACTGGTGATGCTCCCTTTGAGCACTTGATTAAGGTGGTGTCTGTCAGATTTCTTCACTGTGAAGTTACTCTTTTCTCTTTGTAATTAATAAGTATTTTATGAGGAGGTACTTTGAAAATATTTAAATATTCTGTTCCTCATCAAACATTCATTTTATTCATTTATTTATATCAGTTGGGCTCATGAATTCTCATTTTATTCAATGAGTTATATATAATCTGTTACTATCATTATTTATTTTGGTGCTCGAATTTCTCAGATTAGAAATGGGAGAGCCCATGAATCTGGCTTCTGTGTCAGTTCGGCATTCTCCGTTTTTCTTTAAGTGCTTTCTTGCTTTCTGGCTCAATGTGTTCCAAAAAAGTACCAAGCACATCTGGTACTTTCCTCACCCCAGCCTTTGAGTCAGCCATTTCTCCAAGGATCCCTTGTTCCTTTTATTGGAAAATGGTGTTTAGAAACTAAGATCAGGTGTTATTGCCATTGGGGTATCATTGCTCCCAGCCTCTCTTACACTCCCAGTGGATAGAGCTAGTGAAAATATGTATGTACATGTGTGTGTGTGTGTGTGTGTGTGTGTGTGTGTGTGTGTGTGTGTGTGTGTAATGCTATGTTGGACCTTGTTTGTATTCTGGTTCAAATTAACCAACTGTAAAAAGACACTTTGAGGCAATTGGGAAAATTTTATATGAAGTGAGAATTAGATGATATAAAGGGCTTGTTAATTTTGTAATGTGTGATAAAGATATAGTTAAGTTTAAAAATCCTAATCTGAGAGCGGCAACTAACTTACAAGAAAAGTCTACCTTCAAGTCAAGGGGGGTTAAATGAGATAATAATATAGGTGAAAGGGACTATCTAATTTACTATTTCATACATACACACACACACACACACACACACACCCCACACACATAAATATACGCATACAAACATACATTTTATATAAACATATACTTAGTTTATATATATATAGTAATTTGAGATTAAACTCAAGGTTGGTATTTAAATATTTGGAATCTTGGCCTTCTACATGCAGTGTTTAGAGCTCATTTAATTTAAAAGCTCCCTGTTAAAGTAAACTTGTATCACAAGTCCCATTTTATAAGTCCCTGAAAAGTTTTGACCATGTGTGGAGGAGAAGACTTTCTCCTGACCTTCAATTTAGTGCACGGCACACATCTTATCCCAAAGATAGAAATGATAATTTAGGATGTCATAATGTATTCTTGGCTTTGGCTCAGTTTAGATGACATTAGAAGGTTACTTAGGACCAAATGCAAAACCTATTCTTTGTAGTCCTGTCTGTGAACTGTTGCTGGTATGACTGAAGGGGTCGATATGGACACAAGGACTTCTATCTCTCATTGGGTAGGGGAGCTGGCCTCTGGCCTCTACAGCTGTCCCCTGCTGGAGTGGCCACAGCTCAGTGGTGGTGCTCATTAGCATCTGAGCAGCTGTGATAGCAAGCAATTTCATGCAAAATAATCCATCAATTAATCTCTTTGTTATTGGACATTTCAGATGCTTGTGTCTTGGTTAACACTATAAAGGGATTGGGAAGTGGCATGACTCTTGCTTGGTACAGGCATCTCTAAACATTATGTTTGCCTCCCCCTGACCCCCTCAGTGACCCACAGGAAGCTCCAGAGCCCAAAGAAGAAGAGTGACAGTGTTAGCTGACAAATAGTCTGTGGGTCATACCCAACCCCCTCAACACTGCAGCGACTTTGTCTCCCGGCCCAGGAAATATATCAAATGTCAGGGAGGAGAGGACTAACCTCAGGTCCTCTTTAACTATAAAGAAAAGTAAATTATTGAAAACTTCCATTCTTGGAACCCTGCTAACAAACTAGTGTCATGATATCATGTTCAGAGCTACAGCTCTAGTGGAATACTCTGAACAAGGAAAAGAAATAAAAAAACAATGTCTACACACTTCTGCAGAATTGTCCAGAGGCCTGACTCTTGCCAGAGCCAAAAATTCCCTTGGAAATCTCCAGCTTTGCACATAATTACCACCTCCTTTGGCTGTTTCTCTGACTACTTTTCTCTCCTCCCCCTAGTGATTCCCATCTTGTTGCCAAACACACTTTCTCTTTTGGGCACCATCTGCTTTTGGAATATATTTGCATTTTCTTTGCCTTTCCAAAGTGGTCCTGCTTTGGGGCCTATGCTTGCCCCTCACTGGACTGCTGTGACTATGCGACCACATGGATTGGTGCGAAGGACAGCTGTGGCTTGCAGAGCTGAAATATAGCTAGGGACCCAACACAGACATTTTTTGGGACTTGGGAATATGCTTTATGCTCCTGGTACACCCACCCTTGTAAGAACCTCAGGGCTCAGGGATTGGTTTGTAGTATGTCTTTAAAAATAGCTTTGGTTTCTTATAAAATTTGAAAGAAGTCCAAAGTGTGTAAAGGAGAAAGTAAAAGTCATTTTCTCCAACACCAGCCACATTCCTCAGAGGTAAGTGAACCCCACAGCCACACAGAGTGACCCCTGGTGACTACTCTTAACAGAACGGTGTATATCCTCCTAGTCTTTTTGCTGTGCATGTATCAGATTATATAATCTGAATATACAGAAATTTAAAACAGAAATTGGATTATACTATACATACTGTCTGCAACTTATTATTATTTTAAATAAATATCCTGGGCATCTTTTCATGTCAGTACACATAAATTTTCTCATTACATTTAACAACTGGTATTCCACAGTGTGAATGTACCATGATTTACTTACCGAATCCATTACTGATACATATTGTTTCCAATTTCTTGTTATTATCACCAATGCCTAACACATTTATCTTTATACTTGTGTAACTTTATCTGTAGGAGAGTTGAAACTGTTGTGTCAAACGGTATGGGCTGTGCATTTTAATTATTGATAGATACTGTCCTAAACTTTAATCACTAAAAGAAGCACAGCATTTTCTCCCCACAATCATCAGAGACTATAATTAGGTAAATGATAAGGATGTGGAAAGTATTTTACAAAATATTTTAATTCAAGTTATTTAACATGCTAAATGTTTTTGTGTTTCTCTCAATTTCATATTCTGAAATCCTTAACCCTAATGTGATGGTATTAGGAGGTGGGGCCTTTGGGAGGTGATTAGGTTATAAGCGTGGAGCTGTCATGAATGGGATTAGTGCCCTTATAAAACAGACCCCAGAGAGCTTCCTCACTCCTTCTGCCATGTAAGGACACAGTGAGAAGATGGGCATCTGTGAACTGGGAAGTGGGCTCCCACTGGACTCTGAATCTGCCAGAGCCTTGATCTTGGACTTCCCAGGCTCCGGACTATGAGAAATAATGTTTGATGTTTAATCCAAGGTGTTTTTGTTATAGCAGCCCAAACAAACTAAGCCAGGGAGGTAATGTTATCTCCAATTTACAAGTGAAGAAACTGAGGCTCACAGACATTGATTTGCCCAAAGCAACACAGCTCAGAAGTGGCAGAGCTGAGCCCCAGCCCCTCTTCTATCTCCAAACCAGGAATTCTTTGTTGTACCCCTACAGCCTCCTCAAGCCTTCTGCTGTGATGGATTGGTTGAACATAGGTGGGGAGGAGGGAAGAGGGAGGGGACACCGACCAGCCACCTTCATGCAGTGTGCCATGCCCATGGCTGTACACACGTTTCTCTCTCTGCTGTCATTCCCTTGGTGTTTTCCTCTGGTCATAGCTTTAAATACCATCTATACGTCAGTGACTTCCAAACTAGAACTCTCTCCTTAACATCTCCTATACTGAACTCTTGATCTTTCTCCCTAAACCTGCCCTACCTACAGCCTTTGCCATCTCAGTTGGTCACTTCCTCGTGCTAGTTTAGTGCTTCACATCCTCGATTCCTCTCTCTCACACCCTTCATTCATGCGGAATATGCCCAAGGTCATACTACCAGTTTCTGCCAGGCGTGGAATTAAAATCCAGGCCAGTTTTACTCTTATTCTAACCCATTAGCCTGGAAATGTAGTTCTGACCCTGCCCTTGGAATGTGTACCCTAATTTAGGAGTCCATGAACTGAGTGAATGTTTAGAGATAAGATCACTTTCTTAATAAATTTATTTCTACTGGTTTCTAAGACTACAAAAGTTAAAAGTTTGAGTTAAATTTATTGAAAACATAATTTAATTTTAGCTGAGATCAGTGGATCCAGACTCTTGGAAACATGCAAGCCTTCCCTAGATCAGGTCTTCCCATTGCAGGCAAATGGGGGGTGGAGGCGGAGGGTAGAATCAGGGTTGGGGGAGCCCCAGAAGGGAGGCTCTTGCTTTGCTGCTTGTTCTCTTCCTATAAAAAGACCAGGATTGGAACAAATGTCTCCCCATGGAAAGGCTGCTGAGTTAGGGAGTTTAAACAGGAGCTGGCAAAGCTATAGCTCTTCCTCAGTGCACAAAGGAAAGCAAGCTCTCAAGTAAATCATGGCGAAAAACTGAAATTCTTTATCAGGAAGAGGATTTAACTTGTCAGAAAGCACTTAGCATTTTAGCATATACTTTTGGTATTTGTGTGTACGTGTGTACATTTGTGTGTCAGAAGTTGTCATACTCAGAAACCAAAAGTTGAACAGTGTCTTTGCTATTTTAATTGTAATTTAGTTGTCAACTGATACCTCTATAGTTCTAGGAAATTTATGTAAACAAAACTCAAATCCTCAACTGTACAGCCTGGCTAGGGTTGGCCTGGGGCAGAGGGGTTTCTTGATATGAGAAACTTTCAATGCTAATGTTGGAAAAGTCCTGGACAAATCATGAAGAGTTGCTCACCATGAGCCTGGCTGAGTCCAGAGACCTCACCACAATTTTTGCTAATTCCAAACAGCTTCATTTTTTCTGTCCCCTCCTTTGAGGCTCTTGTATTCAGGCTTTCTTAATTTCACCCTTGGTGGACATGCACGCAAAGCTTAGTTCCTTTGTGGATTTCTTCAAAAGATTCTATGCATTTAATGAAGTAAGCAGCTTTCGCACAGACTTAAGGGGTCACATATTCCACTGAACAGCCTTTAACCATCTCTTAGCTTCTTAGTATCCCTCTCTTTCTTTCTCTTCCCTTCAATCTCTGATGCAATCAGCAAATTTGTTCCTTTGTCTTATTCAGAGTATTTCTGCCCCTCAAGGTCCCTGGTGGCAGGGGTCTCACATTTTATTCCATGGGTATACCAAAAAAATTTCCCAACAAAGGTGGGTCTCATCTAAGAAGAATTCTTATCCTAGTTACTTAGAGGATAAAATTATGTAACTACTTTACATAATGAAGACTATTTTATATAAACATGACTAAAAATTTTTGACCTGATTTGGGAATTATTAAGCTGCCTTCCTTTTCTCTCTTTCCCAAGATGCTGTAAGCTGTAGCTCCACCCCCAATCACACAATGCCATTTTTTTTCTTTTCTCCTGAAGCTTATCAGTAAGGGCTAACCTGAGGATAGAGCTGTTTTGGGGACATGATGGAATTTTCCTCAGAGGTCTGTGGCTTGATGCATTAACATACTCCTCAGGATACTGGCTTTGCAAGGGAAATTGTGTATGCATCTTAAAAACCAACTGCTACATCTTTCCTAACAGAAGACATTAAAGATTCAAGTCAGACTTGGACCAAAGGCAGTAATAATGAGAAAGTTGTCAAAGCCATTCATCAGGAATAAGCAAGAGGGAGGTGGCATCAGATAAATGAGATTCCAGGTGATCTAGAGTCTCCAGGGAAAGATCTTTTCTGCTTGTCATGGAGGTGACATATCTGAGCAGGTGTGGGAACCTGTTTGGTGTGAAAATCAGAAGTCTCACCTGGCTTTCAGTTCCTGTAATTCAGCATGTCTGGACTCTGGGTGGGGCAAGGAGTGTTGTAGGAAGTCAGCCAGCAGAAGAGTAGAGCATGGGGAAAGGCACACACGGAAGAGAAAAGGTGGGCCGAGAGAATTTAAAATTTTAAAAGCTTCTAGCAGTCTTTGCCCATGTCTCCCCTTGAACAGTTGTGTTTCAGTGACCAGAGAACAGTGATAATAATGATCAATGGCTAACATTTATTGCATGTTACTATGTGCCAAACACTGTGTTTGGTACACACATAAAAAGTGTTCAACTTTACTAGCCACCAAGGAATTGCAGATTGAAACTGCAATGTGGTAGCACTACAGACCCACCAGAGTGGCTAAAATGAAAGCATCAGAAAATACCAAGTGTTGGTGAGGCTGTGGAGCAACTGAATTCTCATATGCGGCTAGTAGGGATTTTAATTGGAACAACCGCTTTGGAAAACTGGTTGACAGTATCTACTAAAGCTGATACGCGCTGACCCAGAAATTCCATCTGACCCAGAAATTGTAAACACTCTCACCAAAAAATAAGTACAAGAATTTTCACAGCATCACTATTTGTAATAGCCTCAAACTGGAAACAACCTAAATCTCTGTCAACAATAGAATGGTTAAATAAATCATAATGTATTCACAGCATGGACTATAACATAGCAAAGAGGATGAATGAACCCAACTACATGCAACACTGTGGATGAATTTCATTTACTCCTCACAGTAACACTATGAGGTAGTTCCTGTTACTACTCCCATTTCACTAATGAGAAAACTGAGGACAAAGTGGATAAGTTACTTGTGCAAGACCATAAAACTAGGAAGTGGAGTAGCTGGGATTCAATCCCTGTCACCACTACACCCTGCTATTTGCTCCCCAGCTCTAGCCATACAAGCAATGGGCGTTTGGTGTGCATGCTGCTTTGGTGCAGGCTGGCCGTGGAGAAGGCATCTGCCAGCTAACTTTGATTACCATGTGCCAGTCTGGGTACATTAACATTACCTAGAGTGTAAATACCATTACGTCATTTCTACAAATGGAGATACAGCTGCCAAGAGGTAAAGGAACTTGCCTAAGGTCATACAACTAGTATGTGATGGAGCCAGAATTCAAAGCCATGTCTGTGTGCTCGAGTCTGTACCCTTCACCATCCCACCACATGCCTCTTCTCAGTGCCAACCAGGGCAGCAAAGCCAGGAACTGCTGCTCCTGGTCACAGAGCTTGAGTTCCTTGAGCTATGTGCCCCGACAAAAACAAGGAGAATTTGAGTCCAAATCCCTGAGGCTTCATGTGGCCAGGTGGCTTCTTAGCAAACTATCTGCCATGGGGCTTTTTCATTATTTTCAAGGGAAGAGGAAGCCTGTGTTCAGCCTGTGTTCATGGCCTTGCCCGTGTCCTTCTGAAACCAAAAAGATTATTCATCAGTCATCTCACAGCTTCTTGGCTTCAATGTCAGAAGCTATGCCAAGTGCTCCCAGGCAGGCTGTGAGTGTGGACCCCTTGTAACAGCAAGAGCTGGGAAGAGAAAGGGAGCTCTGGAGAGGAAGAGACTTGCCCGGCAGATGGCGGGGGTCACCTGCAGGTCCCCAGTGAGCTCTGAGATGGGCACAGGCCTGTAGCTTAGGGCTCACGAATGAGAAGAAACCTGGGCACTGCCTACCTCTGGCTGCAGCTGCTCAAGAGCAGATGCTAGGCCTTCCTGCATTGCCAAGAACAGAGGACTTTCAGGTTAAAGTTTCTTTGGCTTGAATGTGTTGGTGGAGGAATGAGAAGGTAGGAGAGTCGGGGCATGTTTTAATATTCCCTTGTGATTGTTGAGTTTCATCATCTCCAGAATGAATCATTACAACAGCCTCCTACTTGCTCTCCCTAACTCTAGCCCTTCTCCTCCCTAATTGACCTTTCTCACAGCTCCCAAGTTGTGAGCCCCTTGCCCTGTGCTCCAGTGCCACTTCCCCAAGCACACCATGCTGTTGAGTGTCACCATATCTTGCAAATGGTGAATCGTCTGCCTAGAATACCCTTTTCCCACTTAACAAGGCAAGAGCCTACTTATCTTTGAAGGCCCAGTTCCAAAGTTCTCTCTTTGTTATTGTCCTAGGTAGAGTAGAATTCATTGTCCCCTCGTCAGTGCTCCCCAAATACTCTTCTTGTCAACACGTAACATCCCTGCTCTCACAATGTACTGTCATTATTTGCCATCCTGTCTCTAGAGTCAACCTTAGGGGCAGGAACTGTGACACATTCATCCTCATGTCCCTCGTATTGAAAAGTACCCAGCTGTCAAGGTGCTGAGTAGATGCTTGTTGGATAAAATCCAAAAGCACAGAGGTTTGAAGTATGAGTTCACAGTGCCTTTGCAATCCCAACATGGTCGTTGAAGAAAACATCTCTTCTCAGGCCAGCCTCTGTTGTCACATTACTATCTCACCCTACAGGTCCGTTCTTACCATTTCAACATCACTGCCAGAAACGCTAGCCTTTAAGGGCAGGCAACGAGCTGCTTTGCTCCATCCCAGCTCTCTTGTTCAGGTAGATGGTCGAAAGGTGCTAGCTGTGGGTGATGCAGTCTATTATGTAATAGAGTAACTGTGTGGGGGGAACAAGAGTTTATTTGTTCTCTTTATCCCTCAACTCGCATGATGGGCTAGCAGATATTGGAAGCTTTAATAAGCAAACGTTTTAAAAACAGACTTTTGGACGCCCGCCCGGCTTCCGCCTGCCCACCGGGCCACTCACCGGCCCCGGGGCTGCCTCCATTTTCTCAGGTGGTGGTGGCTCCAGTCCGGTTTGGCCAAGCCTGTCCTCCCCACCTGGCTCGGCTCCTCACTGAGATTTCCCACTTGCTTGCCCTGGAGTGGGCTTCCCGGGGCCTGTGGGCCGGCCTCCCCTCCCACGCCCTCCAGGTTCTCTGGTGGGGCTGGTGGCCTGGGGCTTCCCCGGCCAGTGTCGGGAGGGCAAGGAAGTACGGGCTGGGCCTACTGTCACTCCACTGCACCCTGGGCTCCGGACCCCGGTAAACTTCCTGTTACCGGGAGGCAGATACCATCTCTGCGGCCACCAGTTCGGAAAAACGCCTAACTGATTTCTGGTTAGGAATAGTGTGGTCGGAGAGTTTCCGAGTTCACTTGAAACTGCCGGAGAGCTGACTGCGGGTGGGCACCGGACTCGATCCGCGCCGGGGGGATTCAAAGGTGAACCATGTGCGGCGGGCTCCTCCCCTGAGGAGCTCACGCTCTGGTGTGGGAGATAAGACAAGTACACAAATAACCGCGATACCAGGAGGAAGGTGATAAGTCCTGAGAAAGATCTACACAGTGCTACAAAGGCACCCAGAGCGACCGGTCGTCTGCGCCTAGCAGAAACCTGGTAGACTTCCTTGGTGAGGCGGTGCAGAGCAGGGTCTTGAAGGCCTGGCAAATAGATGAGGGTTGCAGAAGACACGTCCCAGCCCAGCCCAGTGCGCACAGAGCGGGGAGATGTCTGGCTAGGGAGGCGGAGACTCGACAGAAACCACACACCCTGCGGGCAGTCACTGCGTGATCCAGCAGCTTGGGCCAGAGCACACGGAACAGGGAGAAGTCCTGCATGGGAAGTGAAAGCTCAGCAGAGACCACACACCCTGCGGTACCGCCCCGTGATCCAGCAGCCCAGCAGAGTCCAAAATGACCAGAGAGGTGGCTCCCCGGAGAGGCCCAAGACCCGAGGCAACCACACACACAAGGCACTAGAGGCCAACTGAACAGTCACGGAGGTAGCCATACCAAATTGGCAACCACAGCAACATCTTACTTAGTCAATAGTCTCAAACCGGTGGACTGTGAAACCCCCTGCCACAATGAATAAATATCAAAAAAAAGATACCAGAAATACAAAAAATCAAGAAAGTATACCACCAAAAGTTAATAAATCTCAAACTCTACATCCTATAGAACAAGAAGCCCTTGAAATGACTGACAAGGAATTTCGAGTGATAATTCTAAGGAAACTGAATGAGATACAAGAAAACTCAGTTAGACATCATGATGAAATGAGGAAAAGTATACAGGACCTGAAAGAGGAAATATACAAGGAAATCAATGTCCTGAAAAAAAATGTAGTAGAACTTGCTGAACTGAAGAAGTTATTCAGCGAAATAAAAAACACAACGGAGAGTTTAACCAGCAGGCTTGTCGAAGTTGAAGAGAGAACCTCTGAACTTGAAGATGGGCTGTTTGAAATAACACAAGCAGACAAAAAAAAAAGAAAAAAGAATCAAAGACATTGAAGAAAATCTGAGGGAGATATCAGACAACCTTAAGCACTCAAATATCTGAGTCATGGGTATTCCAGAAGGGGAGGAAAACGGAGATTGTATTGAAAACATATTCAACAAAATAGTGGCAGAAAACTTCCCAGGTATAGGAAAAATCACAGATCTTCAGATCCAGGAAGCTCAACGATCTCCAAACGTATTCAACCCAAAAAGGCCTTCTCCGAGATATGTTATAGTCAAATTGGCAAAACTCAGAGACAAAGAGAGAATCATTTTTGGGTTTTTTTTGTCTTTTTCGTGACCAGTACTCAGCCAGTGAGTGCACCGGCCATTCCTATATAGGATCCAAAACCGCGGCGGGAGCGTCGCTGAGCTCCCAGCGCCACACTCTCCCGAGTGTGCCACGGGCTCAGCCCAAAGAGAGAATCTTAAAAACTGCGAGAGAAGCGTCAAATCACCTATAAGGGAGCCCCAATCAGGCTAACATCAGACTTTTCATCACAAACCCTAAAAGCTAGAAAGGAATGGGATGATATATTCAAAATACTAAAAGACAGAGATTGCCAGCCAAGAATACTGTACCCTGCAAGGCTATCCTTCTGAAATGAAGGGCAAATAGTATATTTCTCAGACAAACAAAAACTGCAGGAGTTCACTACCACATGACCACCCATACAAGAAATCCTCAAGGGAGTACTGGGTTTGGTTCCTGAAAAATAACTACCAATGCCATAAAAACGCAACAAAAATCAAAACCCACTAGTATAATAAAAATGGCATTCATGAAGAGAAAACAAACAAACAAAAACGCCATCTACAACCTAAGGAACCAACAAACACAGAAACCAAATAGTAAATCAGAAAGCAAGGAACAAAAGACACCTAAGACAACCAAACAACCAATAAAATGCTAGGAATAAATCAACACCTTTCAATAACAACTCTTAATGTAAAAGGCTTAAATTCCCCAGTCAAAAGATGCAGACTGGCTGACTGGATCAAAAAGGAGGACCCAACTATATGCTGCCTACAAGAGACCCACCTCACCCATAAAGATTCACATAGACTAAGAGTGAAAGGATGGAAAAAGATTTACCATGCAAACAGAAAAGAAAAACGAGCTGGAGTAGCTATTCTTATATCTGACAAAGTAGACTTTAAACTAAAAACCATAAAAAGAGACAATGAGGGACACTACTTAATGATAAAAGGACTGATGCATCAAGAAGACATAACAATCATAAATATGTATGCACCCAATGTTGGAGCAGCCAGATTTATGAAACAAACTCTATTAGACCTAAAGAAGGAAATAGACACTAATACCATAATAGCAGGGGACCTGAACACCCCACTGTCAATATTAGACAGATCATCTAGGCTAAGAATCAGTAGAGAAACACAAGATCTAAACAAGACTCTAGACCAATTGGAATTGGCAGATATCTACAGAACATCCCATCCAACAACGTCAGAATATTCATTCTTCTCATCAGCACATGGATCATTCTCCAGGATAGATCACATATTAGGTCACAAATCAAGTCTCAGTAAATTCAAAAATATTGGAATTATCCCATGTATCTTCTCAGACCACAATGGATTAAAACTAGAAATTAATAACAAACGAAACCCTGGAAACTATACAAACACATGGAAATTAAACAGCATTCTACTTAATGACATATGGGTCCAAGAAGAAATCAAGCAGGAAATCAAAAAATTTATTGAAACTAATGAAAATAATGATACATCATACCAAAACCTGTGGGATACTGCAAAAGCAGTATTAAGGGGGAAATTTATTGCATTAAATGCTCACCTCAGAAGAATGGAAAGATGGCAAGTGAACAACCTAACACTTCACCTTAAAGAACTAGAAAAACAAGAACAATCCAAACCTAAAGTTAGCAGACGGAAAGAAATCATTAAGATCAGAGCAGAACTGAATGAAATTGAAACCCAAAAAACAATACAAAAGATCACTGAATCAAAATGTTGGTTTTTTGAAAAGACAAATAAAATTGACAAACCATTAGCATGGCTAACAAGAAAAAGAAGAGAGAAGATTCAAATAACAAAAATTAGAAGTGAAAAAGGTGATATTACAACGGATTCATCTGAAATACAAGGAATCATTCGAGACTACTATAAACAACTATTCTCCAACAAATTTGAAAATCTGGAGGAAATGGATAAATTTCTGGGCACACACAAGCTCCCAAGATTGAACCATGAAGACGTAGAAAATTTGAACAGACCAATAACAATAAAGGAGATTGAAGCTGTTATCAGAAGGCTCCCAACAAAGAAAAGCCCAGGACCAGATGGATTCACAGCAGAATTTTACCAAACATTCAAAGAGGAATTGACACCAATTCTTTACCAACTATTCCAAAAGATCGAAACAGACGCAAATCTCCCAAACTCATTCTATGAAGCAAACATCATCCTGATACCAAAACCAGGTAAAGATATAACCAAAAAAGAAAACTACAGGGGCCGATATCCTTGATGAATATAGATGCAAAAATACTCACTAAAATACAAGCAAACAGAATACAGCAACACATACGAAAAATTATTCATCACGATCAAGTGGGATTCATCCCAGGGATGCAAGGTTGGTTCAACATACGCAAATCAATAAATGTGATACACCATATTAATAAAGTCAAACACAAGGACCATATGATCATCTCTATAGATGCTGAAAAAGCATTTGATAAAATTCAGCACTCAGTCATGAAAAAGACCCTTTATAAGTTAGGTATAGAGGGAAAGTATCTCAACATAATTAAAGCCATATATGACAAACCCACTGCCAATATCATCCTGAATGGGGAAAAGCTGAAAGCTTTTCCTTTAAGAACAGGCACTAGACAAGGATGCCCACTCTCACCACTCCTATTCAACATAGTGTTGGAAGTACTAGCAAGAGCAATCAGAGAAGAGAAGGAAATAAAGGGCATCCAGATTGGAAAAGATGAAGTCAAACTGTCCCTGTTTGCAGATGACATGATCCTATATATCGAACAGCCTAAAACCTCTACAAAAAAACTGCTGGAATTGATAAATGATTTCAGCACAGTAGCAGGATACAAAATCAACACACAAAAATCAGTAGCATTTCTTTTCTCCAATAGTGAACATGCAGAAAGAGAAATCAAGAAAGCCTGCTCATTTACAATAGCACCAAAAAAATAAAATACTTAGGAATTGAGTTAACCAAGGATGTGAAAAATCTCTATAATGAGAACTACAATCCATTGCTGAGAGAAATTAGAGAGGATACAAGAAGATGGAAAGATATCCCATGCTCTTGGATTGGAAGAATCAACATAGTGAAAATGTCCATACTACCCAAAGTGATATACAAATTCAATGCAATCCCCATCAAAATTCCAAAGACATTTTTCTCAGTAATGGAAAGAGCTATCCAGACATTTATATGGAGTAATAAAAGACCTTGCATAGCCAAAGCAATGCTGAACAAAAGAAAAAAAAGCTGGAGGCATAACACTACCCGACTTTAAGCTATACCACAAAGCTATAATAACCAAAACAGTATGGTACTGGCATAAAAACAGACACACTGATCAGTAGAATAGAGAATCCAGAAATCAACCCACAGACTTACTGCCATCTGATCTTTGACAAAGGCTCCAAGCCTATTCAATGGGGAAGGGACTGCCTCTTCAGCAAATGGTGCTGGGATAACTGGATATCCATATGCAGGAGAATGAAACTAGATCCATACGTGTCACCATATACTAAAATCAACTCAAAATGGATTAAGGATTTAAATATATACCCCGAAGCAATAAAACTTCTTAAAGAAAACATAGGAGAAACACTTCAGGAAATGGGACTGGACACAGACTTCATGAATACGACCCCAAAAGCACAGGCAACCAAAGGAAAAATAAACAAATGGGATTATATCAAACTAAAAAGCTTCTGCACAGCAAAAGAAACAATTAACAGAGTTAAAAGTCAACCAACAGAGTGGGAGAAAATATTTGCAAAATATACATCTGACAAAGGATTAATATCCAGAATACATAAGGAACTCAAACAACTGTACAAGAAAAAAACAAGCAACCCAATTCAAAAATGGGCAAAAGAGCTAAGTAGGCATTTCTTTAAGGAAGATATACAAATGGCCAACAGACATATGAAAAAATGCTCAACATCACTCAGCATCCGGGAAATGCAAATCAAAACCACACTGAGATACCATCTAAGCCCAGTTAGGATGGCTAAAATCCAAAAGACTCTGAACAATAAATGCTGGTGAGGTTGTGGATTAAAAGGAACTCTCATACATTGTTGGTGGGACTGCAAAATGGTGCAGCCTCTATGGAAAATGGTATGGAGGTTCCTCAAACAATTGCAGATAGATCTACCATACGACCCAGCTATCCCACTGCTGGGAATATACCCAGAGGAATGGAAATCATCAAGTCGAAGGTATACCTTTTCCCCAATGTTCATCACAGCACTCTTTACAATAGCCAAGAGTTGGAACCAGCCCAAATGTCCATCATCGGATGAGTGGATACGGAAAATGTGGTACATCTACACGATGGAATACTACTCAGCTATAAAAACGAATGAAATACTGCCATTTGTAACAACATGGATGGACCTTGAGAGAATTATATTAAGTGAAATGAGTCAGGCACAGAAAGAGAAATACCACATGTTCTCACTTATTGGTGGGAGCTAAAAATTAATATATAAATTCACACACACACACACACACACACACACACACACACACACACACACACACACACACAAAAAAAAAAAAACCGGGGGAGGGGGGTAGAAGATATAACAACCACAATTACTTGAAGTTGATACGACAAGCAAAGAGAAAGGACATTGTTGGGGGGGGGAGGGAGGAGACCGAGGAGGGAGGGAGGTTTTGGTAAGGGGCAACAATAATCAACCACATTGTATATCGACAAAATAAAATTTTTTTAAAAAATAAGGTGATATACTGAACACAGCTGGGGAGATACCATGAAGCAAATTCTCAGTGATTCCCCGTCATGCTGGAAAAGTCAATTCTGGAATACATAAAGTCATACAAATTAAAGAAATAACTTAAAATAAATAAAATAAAATAAAACGTCCTTTTAAAATGTCTTCTTATTGGGAATTGGTGAATTGTGTAGCTATATAAAGATATTAAGTAGCAGGAACAAATTTGCAATGAATTACGTATGGAATACAAATTATATTAAATTTCTTTTAACAACAACAAAAAAAAACACCAGACTTTGTTTTTTAGAACAGTTTTCGGTCTACAGAAAAGTTGAGCCTATAAGAGAGCTCCCATACGTCCCCCCATACACACCCTGACTCCACCCTTCCACCATTTCTCCTATTACTAACATCTTACATTACTATGGTACATTTGTTACAATTAATGAACCAATATTGATATATTATTATTCAGTAAATTTTATAATTTATTTTTCAGATTTCCTTAGTTTTTACCTAATGTTCATTCTTTTCTGTTCCAGGATCCACATTACATTTAGTTATCTTGTCTCCTTAACGATCCTCTCTTCTGTGACAGTTTCTCACACTTTCCTTGCCGACCTTGACAGTTTTAGGGAGTACTAGTTGTAGGATGCCCCTCGATAGGAATTTGTCTGATGTTTTCTCATGATTAGACTGATTAGACTGGGGTTATGGGCTTGAAGGAGGAAGATCACAGAGGTAAAGTGCCATTTTTAAATACATCAGATCAAGGGAATAAGCAAACTTTAAAAAATGTGAGCACGTAATCACCTTTCCCTTTTCCTCAAATCTGTGTTCCTTTCTATGTTCCCTATCTCAGTTCGTGGTGTCATCACATACACAGTCACGAAGGCTGGAAATTACATCTACTCTTTCTTGTCCTGCCTCCATCCAACTAGTAATGCATTTCTAAATGCGTCCTCTTCTCTCATCCACACTGTCTTTGGTTAACCCTGTATTATGTTTTCCATAGACAATTATCAAAGTCCCCAAGTGATCTCCCCAATTCCACTTCCCTACCTCTCCATTTTGTTTTTCCTATTACTATCAGGTAACTATTGCCTTAACATCAACTCCACCTGCAGAAATCTCAGGACGGTTCCCCGTCGCCTACAGAATAATGTTCAAATTTCTTACTGTGGAATTTAAGACTCTTCTGGTGCTAGCTCCAAATGACCTCATTTACCATGGTAAATATTAGTTCCCTTACTCTATAATTTAGTGGTTTACGGGAATTTATTTACCTAAAAAAGAAATCAGCATTTTCTTAAGGGAAATTTATTCTCCAGAAGAGTCAATGAAACTGTGTGTGTGTGTGTGTGTGTGTGTGTGTGTGTGTGTGTGTGTGTGTGTGTGTGTGCGCGCGCGCGCGCGTGTGCACGCACGTGTGCACGTGTGATGTGCAGACCTCATTGGGGATGCATATCCCTCACCGGGTCTTGGCTTATTTGGGGAAAAGAGTCACCCATGACCTAAAGTCTGGTGAATAGACCCTCTCTACTTACTGCAGAGTTTATATCAAGTTAGAAAAGATGAGAGGAAGAAAGACAGTAATGAGAAAATGTGCTGGCCCAGAAATGTGTGTGGGTGTTCAACAAAATCTCTAGTTGTTTTTCTTTTGTAGTGGCTTAAAACAAGGGCATCTTTTATCTCATAGCTTCTGGGGGTCAGGAATCCTGGCACAGCCTCGCTGGCTCCTCTGGCCCAGGGTTGCTCACAAGGCTTGCTCAGCTCATCGAGGCATTGGCTCTCCATTCATTTCTACACTTCAATCACTAACACTTCTGGAAATTCTCCAGCTAAACCTCAGATTTTCATAATGCAGAGAGCATCTGTCACACTCTGGGAATGGCATTTAAATATAAATTGAATTCCTTCTTGCATGGAATACCCAGTTGTCTATGTCACAGGATGTAAAAAGCGTCCATTGTGCTTGATTGTGTAATGTGGCTGTCCTAAATTTTAACGAACAAAATTAATTGGCTTTCAAATTCCATCTGCCACTTATTCACATACATCCACCATCTTCATTATTAAAGTTTAAAAGTGCATGAGGAATTTGTGAAGTTCTCCAAGGCAGCCTGCTGAGGAAGGCAGGAAGAGTCTAGACCAGGGACTCTTTTATTATATGCTGCCCAATGCTGAACAAAGACAAGGGCTAACAGAGGTGAGGAAACCAGAGTGGAGAGAACAGGGACCAGCAGTCCAAGCATGCTGGCAGGCCAGAGTTTGGATAAGTCACTGGATTAATTAATCAGGAAGATTAATGCTACTTTGCATGTTTATGAATGTTGAGCTGTTAGCAGCTCAGTGAAGCTGTGCTATGGGAAAAGGCAGAGACTGTGCAGAAACAGTCTTCACTGATTTGGAAACTCTTTCATTTCCTGAGTTCCTATATAACAAAACTATTTTCTGAGAGTGGAACAAGAACTGTTATTCCAGGATGGGAAACATCCCCAGATCACCTGATCAAAGCAGCAGCTGTAATCAACCCACTGGTGTTTTCACACTCTTTGGGAATCCCATTCATCCATGGTATAGAATGTTTTCATCTTACATGACTCGTGATAACTCTGACAGTTAAGAGTTTCCAGCAGCAGAAGTAAAAACCATTTATTAAGGATTTAGTAGCAAGGTGCAGAAATAGGAGGAATGCATGGACAGAACATGTCATGTAATTCCACTTTATCCATGTGGATTTACGTTTATGTTCTCATCTTCACCTTGGCTCTCAAGAAATATGCACGCACGCGCACACACACACACACACACACACACACACTGTAGTATGTCAATTGCTGTGTTCCTCCACAAGGCTTCCAATTTTGCCCTTGTTAATGGAATAGCCAAGAATACCTTAAAATGCTCCTTTTTGGTGTATGAAGGTCCTTCAAAAAGTTGATGGAAAGATTCATATTATCTCTTTTTAAAATTAACTTATTTTTATTGGCACATCATAATTGTACATATTTATGGGGTTCAATCTGATGTTTTGATACATATAATTCTATTTTTCCACAATTTTTTGAAGTACCCTGATATTATTCTTCCTGTGATACCTTTATCAGTTCAGGTAGGCAATATTTGACTTAACAGTCTTCAATGTTGCTTTTATTAAAATAAAAGTTTTATTTTTATTTCTCCTTTTTTTTTTGGATTTCTATAAAGAGAAGTTATTTTTTTAAGTCCTAACACAGTTTTAGATTTTACCTTGTTGTTTACTCCCCACCAAAAGTCAGTCCTTCAGTTTGCAAAGTCAAACCCATCTCCAGAGGGTCAGCAACTAGGACCAAATCATGTCAAGGTCATCACTGGCTGTCATTAACTCCTCTGACGCGTCCATCTGCTTTTCTGATGAGGCCAGGGCCTGCGGACTCTCCAAAGCCTCAGGGCTGGTCTAATGGGAAGGTGAGAGTAATGGGATTCTTTTAAGTTTGACTTTCTTCTTTCCTCCTATTATTCAGCTTGGTCAACTTGTGGAAAACCACTGGCTTAGTGTCTGCCTCAATTGATAGCCCCCTTCCTCTTAAAGACTTGGCTCCTCCTATACAACTGTCACCACATCCAAATAATGAGTCCATGGACAGTCATGTCCCGCTCAGAGTTAGCACGGGGCAAGATTGCCAGGTGGGAACTTTCTAGTTTACAAAGTACTTCCATGCCCATGACCTCCCTTGAACTCACAAAAATTTTGGAATGGGAGAGGCAAGTATTATTAGACCTATCTTATAGAGTTCAGAACTGATACCCAGAGAGGACAAGTGACTTGTTCAGAATGACTTTTGGGTTAGTAAGTAGCAGAGCGGGGTTTGAAGGTCTAGGGGTCTTTTCATTCCACCATGGCCTTTAGGGCAGGGCCTATGTCTCCTTAATCTTTGTATTCCCAATGCCTTTACAGTGTCCAGGACTCAGAAATACTCAAATAATATTGGTGGATGAATGAATGCATACATGAATGAATGATACCTCTGATAACCCAGGGCTTCCCCATTGTAGTGCGTACGAAGACCTTAAACTTAATAAAATGTACTTTTGTAAACCATAAGGCCCACAGAAAGGTAACTATTTAGATTCTTCTTCCTTTTCTTCTAGGTTGAAGGGAGACCAGGGCACACGGAGTGCCTCCATCTGTGCAGGAGAGCACCCACCCTCCAAGGACAGAACACTCCCCGGCTGGCGATCATCTTTGCCCCATCAGGGCAGGTTTGGTCCCTTTAACTCAATTGTGGAGAGTGACTCCGGAAACGAATTTTTCTCTAGAGTGCTTTGTTCATCTTTTCATCGCAATTCTTGATGACTCTCTCCCTAATGACTTTTTTAACTTTTTTTTTTTTTCTGTTAATGAGGGAAGGCTATAATTCTTGGGACTCCCATGACATTCCACTTAAAAGACAGACCTGGTGCTTGACATCACATGGGACAGGGCTGTGTTAAATAAGTTATAAGCAGCTCCATGAATCAGGCTGTTTGGGTCCTCCTGTGGCCTCGAGGCCTTCCTGGACATGAAGTGTT
Source organism: Cynocephalus volans (assembly GCF_027409185.1). Classification (NCBI taxonomy): domain Eukaryota; kingdom Metazoa; phylum Chordata; class Mammalia; order Dermoptera; family Cynocephalidae; genus Cynocephalus; species Cynocephalus volans. The sequence goes on along the minus strand of NC_084469.1, from coordinate 127,419,608 downwards.
ACTTAAAGACATGGAGGATGCTAGCATTCTGATCCGTGGATTGCAAATTCCCTTCTGGGCTCCCCTACTGAATAATGCTGAGGTTTCATCAAGTCCTTGATCCTCAGGCTTTCAACCTTTAAACTGGAACTAACCTCATCTGCCCCACACTCCTTCTCAAATGAATTGTAAGGATGACCTACTTTCTGATGGCAGCTATCAGTGAGGTGGAAATATGGAATAATTTCTCAGGAACTGTGGCCATGTCATTATTGCAGAGGCTGTGCCCCTTCACATTTAGTCTAGCTGGGAAATATGCAACTGAGAAGTTTCCTCTGTCCCTGCACAGTTATTACAGTCTCAAATGCCTGGGGGTCTGAGAGGTGTGTGCTTAAATGAGCAAACATGAGTTCTTACACATTCCTCTCCATTTCTGGGACAAGATACTGTAATTACCAGAGCACGGTTTTTCTATTGACTCAAATAAAACACTTTCTTCTTCTCTGCTAGGTCACCTGGTCTGGGAATTTCACAAATCCTTCCTCATTTTGTCAGAAAGGGAAAAGAGAAACTGAGATTTGTCACACCCCCTTCCCTCTAAACCCGAAGAAGCAGCCCATCTCCATTTTCTCCTTTATGTGGTTCTTGGCTTTGCCACTCTCTAGGCCCTTATTCCCCAGTATCTAAGATTAAAATGTATTTCAGAAATTGCTGTCTTCATCGTGGGTGTGCCCGGACATGCTGTCTACAGAGATGTCGTGCCCCCCCCCCCCCAATCTGGAGGCCTCTCCCTCCTCTGCTGCTCTTTAGAGCTCGGCTTGTTCACAGCTGCACCCCCGGGCCTGACATGAAGGAATTACTCACTAAATAGCTACTGAATGTGTTAAATAAATACATGAAGGGGGCCTAGGGCTTTCTGCGGCTCCACAGTGACTGGCACAATCTGCTCTAGAACAAGGATTGAATAAAGTATTTGGTGAATCAGAAGACATGTTAGTAAGTGAATCAAAATTTTACTGGTCCTTCAATGGCCACTTTAAGTTCAACCTCCCCTGAAGCCTTCCTGACAACTCCAACCAGCCATGGTCTTTCCCTTCATAGCCTCCCTTGTGTTTACTAAATGTTTCATAGGTCATTGTTACACTTTCCTCTGTGTAACCAAGATGGAGAAAAGAGAAAGAAAGAATTCACTCAAAATACAATCAATGAGGCCTGGAGGGACTGCCGCCCATCAGGGGAGAAGCCTTGATCCAAAATCAGCCTTTCTTTTTATTGACAAGACAAGGAAGTTTTACAAGAAAAATCAGTGGAGTCAATCCTCAAAATAGGACATAAGGACATGGACAATGTTACAAAAGTTGTCTATGGCTAAGTATAGCTTAACAATGGAAACTAGTAACATCGGTAAGTTAAAGTGACATTCCAAAGTACAATTAGTAAAGGGCTAAATTGGTCAAACTGGCTCATTATCTAAAGTATGAGCTCTCCTCAAACCAAAGTTAAACTCTTATGATAAAATCTAAATACAATTATCTCTAAAGTTTCCCCCAACAGACAGCTTTCCCCTAGCAAACATCTATTCCACAACTTTCCCTTCAGCAATTCTTAAAATCTCTTAACAAAACCAGTATGACAACTACCTGTCATCTCTAAAATAAAGTATACAGTCCCATACCTAACCAGTGATTAAGAGTTGATTAGATGGGCTTTGGCTACACTGTCTGTGGGCTGTGGCCCCCTGTCCGAGGGCTTTTGCCCCATACATGCATTTACCTAAAAACCTTATTCTAAAACCAAATGAGAATCACAATTTCTAACCCACTACAGATTCTCAGAAGCAATAAGGGAGTCAGAGTCCAAGGGGTCCTGATGAAGAACAGTCAACATTAATTCAACTTGACGAGTCCGTTGGACCATGGAACATAACAGTTTAATCACTACAAAAAAACATAAAATACAGAAGACACTAATTCCAGCAATAATCCAAATTCTTACATTTAAACCAGAAAACCACTGGGTAGGATTAAGCCAATGGGCCAAATCATTTAAATGATTAATAATAATCTTTTGAGCTTCTTCTTGAAGCTGTGTCATTTGTTGTTGAAGTTTGGTTATTAAGTTTTGAATATCTCCATGTAAATCAGAATGAAAAGCTCCATGTAAAAGTTTTTGCATGTCTTTCCATGCAGTGGAGGAATTAAAAGGAATAGAGGTTACACACATGGAACGATATCCTGCATCACAATTAAGCTGGCTTCATGTCCAGAGAGCTTGTTGGTGTTTGCCAGTCCAGGTTACAGCTGCCTCTAAGGCATCTAATCTTTGTAAGATTTCTTGGTTGATTTTAGCTTGAGACAGAAATTCAGAAGTTACATTTTGAAAATAATCATTTACTGTTTGTGCTGTTTGAATAGAATGAGTTAAGGCCATGACTGCAGTAGCTGCGGTGGCAGCCACAGCCGTTACTGCTATTATGGAAGCTGTTAGAATGCCTAAGAATCTTTTAACACGTACTTTCTCTAGAGCAGAGGTGACTTGCTCCAGGGCAGAACTTCCCATCCATTGTCTTGTAAGATTTACAGGTAGCCAAGCTTCTGCTCTTTGTTTTAGTATGAAAATATAAGATATATTAAGAGTAGTAACATTAAAATGAGTAATGCAGGGAGTAAACCAGGTAGAATTCACTGGGAGAGTGATATTAAATTCAGAATTAAAGGAGAAAGAGAAGTTTGTAGATAACATAGGAAATATGTTAGGACGAGAGGTACAAATCATAACTAAATCAATATTATCCTGTGTCATCCATTTTAATTTAAAGTTTGTCATTTGTCTAATTATGTGAGGGAAAAATGGGATAGCAAGATGCCAAATTGTTCTTTTAAGGCGAGAGTAATAAGAATTACATTTTAATCTCAAAATGGGACCAGCCAAACTGGGATTCCAGTTATAAGGGGATCCAGAATAATTAAAAGGAAGAGTATAATTCCAAGTGGTGTTGGAATGAAATATTAATAAATTTTGTGGTCCCCAATTATCCAATGTAATATTATTAAGTAATTTTTTTTCAGTAAAATTTACAGAATGGCAAGAGACCCAGTTTAAATCTCTGCCATCTTCTATGGAAATCCAGGGATGGGAACAGACAGGAATATTAGGCTTAGAGTGATCTTTTCCATTATGAAAAATTCCTGGAACTCCAGCAGTTGAAATAAGCAGTTGATGTTTTAATGCTAAAAGGCAGTTTGGATTTTTTTATTATATAATTCTTATACCATTGAGGAGAGAAAGGAACACATAAATTATTACTTGTCCAACTGGGTGTACTGCAGATGGGTAAATTGTCAGTGAGGAAGTACCAATCAGGGGCGAGTTTACGCCATCCTGCATTGTATCCTAAATTATAGCAGGACTGTCCACATTCTTCAAGAGGGCCTGAGGGAGGGAGCCCGATGCCTACAGTGTCGGCAGTATCATTAGATGAGAGACGAGGCTTGTGATCCTCCCAGGTAAGCAGATCAAAAACAGGAGGATTCAGTACATGTGTCCAATAAACATGAGTACTTACAGTTGAGGAGAAAAGCATAGAGAAAGTTAACAAGACTAATATTACCTTATATCCTTTCGAGTTAATGGTTACATGAGAAAGGATGGCCAGAAATAAATTTTCCAGCGCTAGAGGAGCACCTGTTTTTTGAATTGTAGCTTCTGCTTGACTAATGAGACCTTTTAATCCACCCCACGTTGGTTTGGAGCTAGTTGTTGTCATTACTGGCAGGTTCATGTAGGTTGAAGTGAAGTTGGTTGTTGGCATCATCATGATTGGTGGTCTGGTGCATGCCATTTCTGGAGGGATGCACTGAGGTGAGATGGTGAGGTGTTGAAACTCTGGGATCAGATGTGAAATATATTATAAAGCAAATGTAGTTCACAGGGCCTGGTTTTCCAAAGCCTTGCAGTTTCAAATATTGACCTTGAGGAGGACTGGAAATTTCCCTCAGGCTATAAGTCTCTGTTGCAAGATAAGGATTGTGGCACAGCAGGTTGCTGGCTCAAAGACAGACTAGTTACTGGTTGTTATGTAAAGATACTGAGAATTGCTATAGGAAGGAATGTTTGCTAAGATCAAACTGTTGTTGATAGGACCGCTTAATTGCCTTACTGGAATGTCATCTGGCTTGTTTCACTGAAAGTTACCAGCCTATACTGTTAAACTATAACCCCACCTTTATTCTCTTCCTGTAACTTCCTGGTCTGGAAAATAAATGCAGGAAGAGAACCCCAATTTGGCATTAATTTCCCAAGGAAGGAATGCCTCTTTCTTGAGGGTGCCAGGAGATTAACCACTTTGGGGCCTCTCACTGCTCAGAAGAGATGGGCTTTGAGTAATCCTTTCATCTACTGACGAGTGGGGTGACAAACCCGTGGGGGGTGAAGCAATGCAAAGCAACAAAACGGTGCCCCATGTGAGGACATTCTCCACAGATCGGAGACTGACCTGCCAAGCATTAGAGAGGAATAGGACATCCAACAATTCATCCCTAATAAGCGAGTCCCTAATAAGGGAGACGAAATGCATCTTGGTAAGAGAATCACAGGTGGCTTTCCATTAGCGACTGCATGCCTGCGGCAGGTCAAAGTTAGGCTTTTTCAACCCTGGAAACACGTTTTCGTTTTCTTTACTTTTAAAATATGAATTATTTGTTAACGAAAGGGGAGACTGAACATACATTACAACTCGAATGTCTCCTCAAAGCAGCAGGCTGTAAGTAACTGAATGGCAGCCTGTAAAACTGTTAGTGGATATTAAACAACCATGTCCTTAATACCTCAAGGAAGGGAGCCTTAACATAAAAATGTGGGAACAAATTGATCACTGGTTAATTATGCAATGGGTCTTGTTAAGGCTTCCCACCTAACAACTAGGAATCTATGTCAAGTCACTCTGAGACCTATCTAAGACCTTGACAAAAATCTAAGACATGTTTATGTCACCAAAAAAGGATAAAACTTAATCTTTGCCAGTAACTGAGAGAACTTTAAATTGGACAATCTAAAGTAAAAGAAGTTAACATTTCTTTATGTGGACCTGAACCCCTTCCCCCACCCTTAAATATTAACTGACTAGCTTTTCTGCTTCTGTAATTAGCTTGCGCAAGGTTTTACAAGCCCCTGTGGGTGGGACTTTCTGGTAAGGGCAGATGAAGGACTTCCCAAACCACCCAAAGTTCACCCAGTTCTGGGAAGGGCCTAACCACACAAGGGGTGGGCTGTTGGGCAATTCCCCAGTTCCTCATCTGTATACCACCCTACTGAAAGCCACCAATAAATTTAAAAGTCACCTCAGGTGACCAATAAGCTGTATACAACTAATCCTGTTGCCAAAGTCTGCCTACCAAACTGTATAAAAAGTGCTCGTGTTAAGAGCTTGGGGCCGCTTCTGTCCTGAAGACGGAGCGACCCCAGCATGCTGGAATAAAAAAACCTCTTGCTTGATTGCAGCGATCTCTGTCTCCTGGTCTTTGCGAGATGAGCCTTCCCAACAAGTAAGATTCGCACTTTCAGGCCAGTCTTACATTTACAATGTTGTTATGGTTCGAGCATATTTTCCTTTCTTATCTGCACGATGCTTCTCTCCTCTCTTAAAAGCAGTGGTTCTTTTCTTGACTGCATGTGCTACTCTTTTTCTCTGAAGACTCTGGAGTTTTATGAAGAAAAGCAGCCATGGCACCAACCAGACCCCTTGTGGGTCTACTGCTCTTCTCCTAAAAATCTCAAGAGTCAAATGGTTGCAGCTCTTGATTGGTGGCTCAGCTCTTGAGCTCAGTAAGCTGTTCGAGAAACAAAAGCTAGACTAAGATCTACCTGTTTAACTAGATGGTCTCAAATTTTCTGGCATCCTCCTGGTTATCTTAAACAGACTTCTAAATTCTCTTCTGGTCTCATCTATGTATTTCTTCACAAAATTCTATGGTAAAACCCCAAGCTATCTTCTTAAAGGAAGAAAATCTTCTCTGCATCTTCTTGAAAAGGCTTGCATACTTTGTTTTGCAATGTAAACTTGTTATCTCGCTTTCTTTAAGGCAACGTGAACCCTCACCAATAAGTCTTTTTGGAAAGAACACAATCTAAACCTGACTGTCCTTTTCACTAGTGAGCTTTTTTTTTTTACATCTTGAACAAAACCTGTAAGATCTTTGTTCTTGTTGTTTATGTCTGCATATATGCGTATGTAAGCTGTGTGTTATGTCAATATGTTCATGTCTGTTTGTGTAATTGTTTTATGTGCAAGGTACCAAATTGGCTTATAATTAATGCAAGCTCATTAAATAAATAAGTATACTTTTCAAGTTCACGTGACTTAAATCTTCTAAAGTTTTGATAAACATATTTTCAAAATTTGATTCCAACCTTTTACCTAAATTTATCTCTAGGTCAATATGTCTCCTTCTTATCTCAGCTCTACCTCCTGGCCATGCTGGGAGAAGCAATATCTTTTAGACATAGATAGTGAATACTGCCCTCTGCCTCTCTGGATTCCACATGGCTCCAAATGCCACGTGGAAACCTGGGACCCGAAATGGCTAGTGAAAAGAAACCTATGCCAAATATTGCATAAGCCTTAGCTAGCATTAACTGATAAGGGTATAAATCTGTACACCAAGTTTTTGGCTGGGAAACCATAAATATGTATTTGGTAAATATAGCTGAAACTCAAACTGGGCTTTGTATAATTTGCTCTGATAAATGGACGCCTATTTACTAACCTAAATGTATAAAAATGTTATCAGCACACATCGCTGACTGGGTTTACTAGTCAAAAAGGTCTTTTCACTTAACTGCTCTTGATGCAAAATTGTAAAAGGTTTCCTTTGTCCCTTAGATAACTGGTTTAAAAAACTTGTTTCATGATAAGTTCTTAAGCTCTCTGCCTTTAAAACCCTTTGTCACTTTGGTTTTATTTTTTGTAGTAATCTGTGATCTTATTCAACTAAATGTTTTAAGTCTTTTGTTATTTAACGAAGCTTTCCCACACAAAATTCTGAAACTTTAAAATAATTTTGAGGAATTCCAAGGGCTCTGGAGTTTCTTAAAGGATATATAAAGGATGTATCAAAACCAATTGGCTTATTAAATAAATTAGACTAATATGGGAAAGCATTGTCAGTACTGAAGGTGTTATAGATATGTGTTCCAAAATCTAGTAAGGTTCTTAAATATCTGTCTTTGATATAAATGCTACCAGTCATAATCTTGGTTTAATTACAATTTAAGTGTTATGGCTTCAAATATTTCATGAAAAAACTCTGATAGGTACAGTTTCCCGACAAACTTTGACTTCATAGCTTTGAGCTAAAGTTCCAAAATTCTAATGAGGAAACTGAAGGGTTTGTGAAATTGTTCACTAAAGTCAAAACAACAAAAGTTAATTGGTAAACTAATTAAAAAGTATTATGGGTTTTTACAGTTTCCTTATTGTAAAACACTGCTGGTTCTCCTAATGTTTTTTGAAATGTAAGAAAACTCTCCCTCTCTCTCAAGCTATCTATAACTAACAACAGTTTGATAAAATGTCATTTAAAACAGAGATAAAAGCATTTGTTTTCTCCCTATTTTGATCCCCCCCAAATTTAATAACTCTAAGTATTTTTGTGATTATTATGGCAATGTGACTATTTTTATAAGTTCAATGAAAATTAACTCTCTCTTTATAACAGGATTGAATTTAGAACTCTGGATATAAGATAGCATGTCTCATTTCCAAGCTCTGACCTCTCTTTATGTTGCCATAATTTGGCATAAACTGCTGCTTCATCCTGCTGCTCATCTTTCCCCCGACATGGGACAGACAGATTTTCACCTGGGAAACAGTCTTCCCAACAACTGGGACAGATCTCTGAAAGAAAGTGAGCCGAGATGCTTCATTCAATCACCACCTGGGAAAGAGCCTTCCCAACACGGAGAGATTTAGGCAACGAAAAGTAAGACCTTTTCAATCTAGATATTGATCATCAATGCTTTTTTGAGGAATGCCTTGATCATAAGGGGGAAATAACTTCTTCTCTACGTTATTAAAGCAGAGAATAAAGCAGTTCTCTAAATTTTCCTGGCCTTAAAGAGGATGTTTGCAACTTGGATGAGATATCCTATTCTTAAGCAAAAGACTTGTAAATGATCAAAAATTTGACAAAAGACTAGACGCTCTGGAAACAGTAATGTCCTGGACAATTTTAACATTAAACGCTCTGAACTCAGAATCAACTATTTTACGACCATTCCAGAGTTTCAACAATTGGTAATTACACCCAATTCACAGCACCTGGAGTGATGCTGCTGCAGCCGCCCTTAGAGACGATATCGCCAGTCCTCACCTGAAGTAAATTAAAAGGACTTGCCATGCTAATTGATACTAACTTTGCTTTAACAAGATGTTTTTTTGTCTTAACTGTGCTAACCTGATCTATAGCTTTTGCTTTTTCTTTTAAATAAATAAAACGGGGGAGATGTGGGAATATACTATAAAGCATATGTACGTCACAGGGCCTGGTTTTCCAAAGCCTTTGCAGTTTCAAATATTGACCTTGAGGAGGACTAGAAATTTCTCTCAGGGTATAAGTATTGCAAGATGAGGATTGTGGCACAGCAGGTTGCTGGCTCAAAGACAGACTAGTTACTGGTTGTTATGTAAAGATACTGAGAAATTGCTGTTAAGAAGGAATGTTTGCAAAGATCAAAGCTTTTGTTGATTGCCTTACTGGAATGTCATCTGGCTTGTTTCGCTGAAAGTTACCAGCCTATACTGTTAAACTATAACCCCACCTTTGTTCTCTTCCTGTAACTTCCTGGTCTGAAAAATAAATACAGGAAGAGAACCCCAATTCAGCATTAATTTCCCAAGGAATGGATCCCTCTCTCTTGAGGGTTCCTGCAGGAGATTAACCACTTCCGGGCCTCTCGTTGCTCAGTAGAGATGGGTTTTGAGTAATTCTTTGCATCTCCGTCACCCAGGGGAGACAAATCTGTGGAGGGCAAAGCAACACAAAGCAACAACCAGACACAGCAAGTGTCTGGTGTTTCCTCTTGACAAGTGTTTGTTTCTGTTGGAAGTCCCAGATTTTCATTTTTAGGAAGTCCAAAACAGAATAAAATCTGCTTTTAAATTCTCTTCCAAACCAGACATAGCCCATATTGATTAATCCTTAGAACATCAAGTAAGACATATTTTCCTCTCACAAGAAAGACAATGGGTGCCCACAGCTTTTATTCCTAGGCCCTTGTAAGAGTATTATAATTCGCCTTTTCATTGTTGAGCTTGAGTCTGATGTCCTAGCCACTTGCTACCTGAATGACTTTGGGCAAGTCACTTATGCTTTCTGAGCCTTGGGTTCCTCATTTGTGAAATAAAGAAAATGACCCCTTGGGGTTGTGCGGGTTCATGTGCATAAAGCTCTAAGCACAGAAACATCTAGTAAGCACTTCAGAAATGTCAGGCATCATTTATTGACTATTAACATTTCTCTCTCTTCTAGTTCTATCTAGATATCTAGGTATATGATATCTTTGGTTGTGTTAACTTTACCCCAGAATTAAGCCTCTTTAGCTGTTTTCTAAGGACAACTCTTTCTGACATCTGAGGCCAAAGCCTACTAGCTGTTTTCTGCTCATAATGCCTAAAAGAAGCGTTTTGCACATATAGCCCCTCCCATTCATTTAGCAGTCTACTGTTTACAAAGTCTTCAAATGACCCTCCGATGGTGGCATCACCTTGTGCTCACTGGCCTTTGCCTCTCTGTCCTCTCTCCCCAAGCTCTTGCTAGCAAGTGACCTCCACACTGCCAGCTCCGTGTCTGCGAGGCTCCCCTCATGGGTGCAGGGTGGACCCAGCCCTTCATCCTGGTCTCTTCATAGGGATCACTTCAGAGAGGCCATGGGCTCAGCCCTCAGTCACTCTCCATCATATCACTCTATTTTACCCTAATTTACTATTTCAGAGTACTTTTGCTTTCTGATATTTTACTTGTTTACTTTTATTATCCAACTCCTCATCCTAGAATATAAGTTTTGTGAGGGCATTCTCAAAAGGGGTGATAGCACCCCCAAAGGGGCAAAAATTGGTTCTTGAGGGACCAAGTAAAAATCTTCCTCTTTTTATATATAAAACACAGATACAATGCACGAACAGGTACACAGTATACACATGGCATTGAGATTGGGTAAGGACAAGGACAAAATATCTTAAAAGTCCCCTCAGGATGATGAAGAAAAGGTTGAGAACACTGCCTTCTAGTACAGAACAGTGCTGAGCACATAGTGGGTTCATAAATAAATAACATCTTTGAGTGACTGCAGCGTGCCCTTTAATAGCTGTAAAAACTGAAGTTCAGAGAGGTGAAGTAGTTAGCCCAGGACATAGGTTAATGGATAATAAAACTGAGTCTCCAACCTCAGGGTCCTGAGTCTCGTGTTTTTTATTCGAAGCCACCCAGTAAATGCTCAGTATATGCTTATTGAATTGACTTGACATATTAGACATTCTCACAAGAGGAAGCAAATAAAACATATTTTCTAAGTGACACAGCAAATGATCTTGGAAAGTCATTCCATTCGGAAGAGTCCAGCTAATCTTTTTCCCTAGGAGTCATTAGTGATGTGTTATATATGGCTCACCTTTAAAATGGGAGGCAGTTCCATCTCCTACTCTTGGTTAAACACAGGTTAAAAAGTGAGTAATATTTTTAATGTCTTAGTGTTTCACAGCATCCCTGCACCAAAAGAAATAACTAACAGTTCTATTTTTTTTCTTGTGAATTCATTATTCACTCTCCATTATCAAGGAAATTCCTGTAATCTGATATTTATAATATTCTTTATGCTCTAGCTCCTTCCTTAATGATTATTCTTGTGACCTGCCCCTTCACATGATGCCTTTATGTAAGACACACCAATACATTTCAGTTCTCATCGACTTGATTGTTTTGGTTTTTTTTAAGTAATTAAGTAATTATTGATTTATTTATTTCTTATTGAAGTGTAGTTGACTGTACATATCTGTGGGGTACAGCATTGAATATCAATGCTGGTGCACAATATGTGATGCTCAAATCAGGATACTTAGTTTGCTCAACATTATACAATGTAATTGATTTTCATGGTCGTTTACCAGTTTCTCCCTTATCCTCCATTCCTTTCTCCCCCTTTCCCACCTCTGGTAACCTCAATTCTGTTCTTTCCTTTTGAAAGTTCAATGTATTATTATGATTGTTGTATCTTTATTCATTTATTTATTCTTTTTTTTTTTTTTTTTCTTAGCTCCCACTTATGAATGAGGATATGTGGTATATCTCTTTCTGTGCCTGGCTTATTTCACTTAATATAATTTTCTCCAAAGTCATCCATGTTGCTGCAAATGGCAGAATTTCATTCTTTTTTATGGCAGAGTAGTATTCCACTGTGTAAATGTACTGCATTTTCCTTATCCAGTTGTCCAATAATGGACATTTAGGTTGGTTCCAACTCTTGGCTATTGTAATGAGAACTGCGATAAACATGTGAATACAAGTGTCCCTTTGACATGATGATTTCCATTCCCTTGGGTGTATCCCCAGCAGTGGAATTGCTAGATTGTATGGCAGTTCTATCTGTAGTTGTTTGAGGAATCTCCATACCATTTTTCGTAACGGCTGCACCAATTTACAGTCTCATCAGCAGTGTAGTAGGGTTCCTCTTTCTCCACATCCTCTCCAGCATTTGTTATTCTCAGTCTTTTTGATAATGGCCAGTCTAACTGGGTTGAGATGATATCTCAAAGTGGTTTTGATTTGCATTTCCATAATGCTGAGTAATATGGAGCATTTTGTCATGTGTGTGTTGGCCATTCGTATATCTTCCTTTGAGAAATGTCTGTTCAGCTCCTTTGCCCATTTATTAATCGGGTTACTTGGTTTTTGTTGTAAAGTTGCTTCAGTCCCTTGTATATTCTGGAACAATTCCACTTATTAAGTCTTCAGGTCCAAATAGCTTAATAAATATTTATGTACAAACAACTTAGTGTCTGCACACCTTCTCAAGCCTTGGAATCTTATCAGACACCACCACCCCCATTTCTTGCTCTACATTGATTTTCTACGGGTACTTGCTTTTCATCACAGCCATTGCTGAAAATCCAGCTTTGAAGAGATTTGATGTTATTGAAAAAATATAATAATCTAATGTTGAAACTAAACTACTATTCCTACTTAGTAGTTAGTAGTAGTTTGCATGGTGTCTGACAAATGTTGCTATGATTCCAGCAAAAATTTCAAACATTGTGAGACACTCCTGTGATGTCATTGTGCACCCTGGGGTGCTCAGCGCATAGTTTGGGAACTGTGGCAGTAGACCAAGGCAAGATACAATGTTGGCTTGAGATGGAGTGGTGGCAGGGCAGTTGGAAAGAAGTGGGAAAATTTGAAAAATATGTAGAAGCGAAAAATTGGAGGCAGAAAGGATTGATCCAAAAATGTTGGAGGTTTGGAAAATGAAGTTTGGGACTTGGGTGGCTGGAGAACTCACATGCCATAGATAGCTTTATGGTCCCCATCCAGCCACCTCCATGTTCTTGAGATCAACAGCCATGCTGCATGTAGGAATGGACACTGGCAGCCATGTTCATCCCATGTGACTCATCTCTGGCAGAAGATGATTGGACCAAGGAACTTGTCGCACTCAAGTCACCCTAAACCAATCAGATTCTCTCCCAAGAATCTGGAGTTAATACTTGTATTAGTTTTCCATGGCTGCTGCAACAAATGACCACAAACAGAGCAGCTTAAAACAACAGAAATTTATTCTCTCACAGTTCTGGAGACTAGAAGTCCAAAATCAAGGTGTCAGCAGGGCTGCACTCCCTCTGAGGCCGTAGGGAAGAGTCCTTCCTTGACTCCTCCGGCTTCTGGTGGCTGTTGGTGTTCCTAGGCTCCTTTGGCTGCATCTCTGCCTCTGAGATCACATCGCCTCCTCTTTATGTGTCTGTCTTCTCTTGTCCTATCTCTTATATTGTCTTTCGGATCCACCTCATAGGTAATTCAGGATCATCTCATTTCAAGACCCTTAGCCTAATTACATCTGCAAAGACTCTTTTTTCAAATAAGGCAACATTCACAGAGTCTAGGTATTAGGACATAGATATATCATCTTGCGGGCCGCCGTTCAACTTAATACACTTACAGATGTAGAGATGCACCTGAGAGCATGGAGATATGGGTGACTGGGATGACTACTTTGTAAGATTTAGGTAGAGAAGTAGAGAAAGGAGGTCTAAGGTGAAGGAGAAAAGTGACGCAGGTGTGGAGAGAGAAGCAGAAATGAAGGGACATTTGAGCCCAGAGAATGACAGCCAGAGAGATGGGCTCTGCTTTGGTTCTGTTTTATTTTCTAGTTCTTGGTATCAGTCTCCCAGGAAGCCCAACTGTTTTCAGGCTCCTGATTTAGTTAAGTTCTTCAGCAAATTTTCCCATTTTCTAGTTGAGTGGGTTTCTCTTATTTACAACCAAGAGCCTTGACTAAGACAAAACAAACAATTGAAAAAGTAGAGAAGTTAGTCATGTTAGTCTCGATTTTGTCAAACCTTCAGTCTTCTTAAGACTATGATGTATGCCACACAAGCATGAACAGAACATTCTGATGGTGGCTACTCACAAAATGATGACTAGAAAAAGAATTTTTTTTTACATAAAACAGGAAGAAGTGGTTTATTTCCCTTACTCTCTAAGAATGTGAGAAATTAAGAATTGTTTTTCTTGCAATAATCCCACCCTATACAATACTTTGAGAACTTTAGAGAACTGTGTTTTATTCTGAACAATACAGAGGAGGGCATTGGCCAGTTGGAGTTTGTCCAGTGAATTATTACTAGGACCTAAGGACTAAAAATCCTATCACATGAGAAACTGTTGAAGAGGCTCAGGAAGTTTAGTCTGAAAAATAAAGGGCTTGCAGGACCACGATGTATAGTATTTAAACTTGAAGGACTGTCGTGTAAAAGTTTTTGTATGAATTAAACGTATTATTAGGAGTCACATTCTGGGTGAATTCAGGAAGAAATTTCCAGAAAATTTAGCTGTTCAAAAACAGAGCAGCCTGATGCCTGATCTGAGGTTTGAGAACGTGTGTGGGAAATAAGCATCCTTAAAAAAAAAAGACCATGAGCTCCTTGAGGGCAGGGATTATGTCTTGTACATCTTGGTATCCTCGGTGGGTAACATAGGACCTAGTGCTTAGCAGGTTCTCAGTCAAAGCTTGATGAATGGAACAGTGAGTAGCAGAAGTTCAAACAGAGGCTGGGTGGCTGTTTGGGATGATGTCGATGAGACAGAAGACTGAACTAAAGGATGGTGACAATATTAATAATGGTAGCTTTCATTTATTAAGCCCTTAGTTTATGTTATTATTTTATTTATTTTTTAAAATTTACTTATTAATTTATTTTCGGTTATACATATTATGGAGTACAAAGTTGACTACCAGTATTTGTATACAGTATGTGATGATCAATTCAGTATTACCAGCATGTTTATCATTACAAATTGCAATTATTCTTTGTGTCCCTTACCCAAAGTAAGTACTTAGGAGTGCCCTAAGTTCCCTCTCCCTCCCCCTTTCCCACCTCTAGTAACTATAGGTCTGTTCTCTCCTTATGAAAGTTCAATGTTTTATTGTGGTCTTTCTTTCTTTCCTTCTTAGCTCCCACTTATGAGTGAGGACATGTGGTATTTCTCTTTCTGTGTCTGGCTTGTTTCACTTAACATAATTTTCTCCAAGCTTGTCCATGTTGCTGCAAATGGCAGAATTTCATTCTTTTTATTGCTGAGAGGTATTCCATTGTGTATATATACCACATTTTCCTTATGCAGTCATCCGTCCATGCACATTTAGGTTGTTATCATCTTATTTAATCTTCAACAATCCTACATGGTAGTTGCCCCTCTTACAGAAGTGGGAACACAGCACAGAGAGGTGAAGTAGCAAACTCTACACAGGTAGTAAGTGGAAGAACTCAGGTCATCTCATAATAGTAAGAAGAATTATTGCTCATGTACTGAGCAACTACTGTGTCCTAAGAGTTTTCATACACATTGATCTCTAAGGTGCTTTACAGTGATGAGTCCATGATTGATGAGTATCTACTTCCCGGGTTCTTGCCCAGGGCCCTCCTCTGCTAGGGCAGGTTCAGTGGTGTGGGTCCCTCAGAGTAACTGGTCTGAAGAAGGCTCAGTCTTCACTGCTCATTGGCTCAGTTATCCGCTCTGGTCTCCTGTCTCCTACCCAAGCCAAGTATGAGGTTACTTAGGAATCAGGCAGCTCTGATTAAGAATGGAGAAGTCTTTGTCTTTTCAGATAGCCTCTTTATTTGGGGGGAAATGTGAGTTAACAAAAATGGTCTTCAAATTTGACCTACTTTTTAATACTGTAATTAGTCTTCAGGGGGATGTCCATTTCCAGCCTGGTGGATTTTCTGTTTTTGTATTTGTTTTCTCTGGGAAAGCTTGCCTGCCTGCCTGCATGTCTATCTGGCACTGGGAACATACCAGGCTTCCAGCATCATGCAACTGGTGCAGGTAGACCCCCAAGGGGCAGTAGCCCCTGCAAGGCCTCTGGGGATGTAGGATAGGCATTAGTCTTAGGTCTGAGGTTGGCTGAGGTGCCGTGTGACTTTAGATAATCCATTTCCTCCCTGCAATACTGTGCACTTTAATCTTTAACTTTATGTGTGTTCTACTGTTCTGTACACTTCAACATGAAAACGTTTCTGCTCATATTTTCAGCCTACCTCATATTTCTTGTGTAACCCTCAAGTCAAACAATCATGACTTGTGGGCTGTAGTCATAAGGCAGCTTAATTTTTGTCTTCTAGTCTCTCTATAAATTTTCTCTGTGGGAAAAATTATTTCCCTGCTGATGGGTAAACTTGGTCAGGTGCCAAGATTTTTATGGACCTTCTTACTTGTCAAACACAGTCTCAATACGGTTGTTTTTCCCCTTTCTTAGCTTGGGCCTGCTGCAGGCAGGAGACTTACAGATGGGGAATGGCAGCACAGTCACCCTCTTCTCTCTTTCCTATTGTCACTTATTTGGGTTCATTGACATCTCTACACCTGTGCCCCCAGTTGGAGAACTGTTTTCTGGAATCTCTGGGATTTGGGCATGGGAGGGAGGAGAGGAAAAGACAGTAAGAAAGTTGTTACTTGTCCAGTACTGCTGTGATTAAGCTGATACGTCCTCTGTGAGGCACTTTCAAGAGTCTTTCAAAGAACATTCTTATCACTGGGAATCTGTACTCTGTGTCTCTCTTTTGGCTGGTTCTTTGCTTTTCCTTGATCCCTGAAAACCTAGCAATACCCTCAGTGTCTTAGTCTGTTTATGCTGCTATAACAAAATGGATAATTATTTATAAAGAACAGACATTTATTTCTCACAGTTCTGGAGGCTGAGATGTCCAAGATCAAGGCACCAGTAGGTTCATTCTCTGGTGAGGGCCCAGCCTCTGCTTCCAAGATGGCACCTTGAATTCTGCACCCTCCAGAGGGAAGGAACGCGTGTCCTCACATGGTAGAAGGGCAAGAGGGGCAAACTACCTCCATCAAGCCCATTTATAAAGGCACCTAATCCCAATCACAAGGGCAGAGCCTTCACAACCTAATCTCCTCTTATAGGCCCTGCCCGTAATACTGTCACTCAGGCCATTAAGTTTCAACACAAATTTTGGAGGAGACACTTTCAAGCCACAGCACTCAGTTCCCCTTTGCTGAGGTCTCTTTGTCTTACCAGGTTTCCCTCTTAGAAAGGACCTAAAGTGACCCTGCACAATTTTTCTTGAGTGGTCCACATCTGCTTCATAGAAAACACTAATTTTTTACCTCGATAAATCCTGGGGGATGGAGGCAAGTTGTTGCCAACCAAGCAATTCCTCCTTTGCTCTGCTATCTGCTGACTAGCAGGCCCATTTCTTGCCCTTTAGAATTTCCGGGTGGGATTCAGACACAAGCCCCCTGTGCCCCCTGAACTGTAGGCAGCACATATTAAACTCATTGACTGGCCTCCTCAAAGCCCCTTTCTTTATACATATAAGAGATGTATATACCTCTCTCTACATCTATCTATCTATCTATCTATCTATCTATGGAGACACACACACACACACACAGAGAGAGAGAGAGAGAGAGATTAATTATTTTAAGGAATTGGCTTGTGCAATTATGGGGGCTGGCAAGTCTGAAATTTGTAGGGCAGGCCAGCAGCTGGAAACTGATAGAAGTTGATGTTGCAGTCTTGTGTCTGAAGGCAGTCTGGAGGCAAATTTCTTCCTCTTTGGGGGACTTCAATTTTTTCACTTAAGGCCTTCAACTGATTGGATGAGGCCCACCCACATTATGGAAGCTAAACTTCTTTACTCAGAGTCTAATAATTAAAACATTAATCATGTTTTTAAAAGTACCTTCACAGCAACATCTAGATGGGTGTTTGACCAAACGACTGGGTATCATAGCCTAGCCAAGTTGACACACAAAATTAATTATCATCGTTGGTGAGCCTTTTTGAGCCAATACAATGTATTTTGGGAATAGCTGTAAGTACATGTATACCTCTCCTGATTGTAAGGGGTGTTGCTAATGGGGAAATGCCACAATTAGAACAGTGGTAGGGGGTCTAGTGGACCACCAGGAGCCTACCCAGTTCTCTCAGCTCAATTATGTGGTATAAAGTAAAGTAGTATAGGATGCCAGGGAAAGGGGAGGGTGGAAGGGAAGATCACTGCCTTGATTAGAAACTAATAGAGACAGCGTGCTTAAGGAAAGTATCCAACAGAGTATACAGATGGCCCTTCCACTCTGGCGTCAGTCCTAATGAGCATTTTGTGCTACACGTGTCAGTGACTGACAATTACTGATAATTATGCAGACTGGAGCCTGTAACACCCCTTTCTTTTGACTGGAGATTTGGAGATGGGACTCACAGCTCAGCTCTCTGAAGAAATCCTCGCTGAAAATGCACTTCAGAAATTCTCCCTAATCACCTCCTCCTGGCCCTTTTATATACTCAATGCATGAAAGGTTTAAGAGTTACCTAACTTCATTTTCTTAGTGAATTCTTGGTCTACTTTCTCTATTTGAAATTTTCTATTTATCATGCCTCAGCCAAAATGTCTATTTTAACATCTGTAACAAGATTTCACTTGTTTATTCAACTAGCATTAAGCTCCCATTAGACCACCACTGTCCAATAGAAATATAATGGAAGCCACATACGTAATTTAACATTTTTAGCAGTATGATTAAAAAGAAGAAAAAAAGGTTTTAGTTTTAATAATAGAACTTATTTAACCCAATATATCTGAAGCATTATCATCTTAATATGAAATCAATATCAAAACATTACCAATGAGATATTTTACATTCTTGTTTTGCACTAAGTCTTTGAAATCCAGAGCTTACACTTACCGCACATTCTAATTAGGACCAGTCACATATCAAATGCTCAATGGCTACAAGCGACTAGTGGCAACTATGGTCCACAGCACAGCAGTAGACAGTAAGTTTTATAGGCGAAGTTAGTGTCTGTCTTGTTCGTTACTATATACCACTGTATGCTTGGCATACAGTAGGCATTCAATATTTGTAAAGTTGAACTGAAATATAATAGAAAGAATGAAGAAATTGTCAAGGGAATTGTTGAACAGCTCCCCAGAGATTTTCAGTCTCAGTCATTCAATTCTGCACGCAATTACTTTGTCCAGATATTTTGTAATCCATTTGTTCCACAAGCATTTAAGCTCTATGGAGGCGGAGGTGTCTTTGTCTTGTTCACCACTGTATCCTCACAATCTACCACAGTTCCTACTATTGTGATGCGGAGATTCATGCGGCCAACAAATATTTATTCAGTCTCCACGCTGGGCCAGTTCCTATTTTAGGTGCCAGGGAAACCATAACATAGACACAGTCATTTTAGGTGCTGGGGGAACCATAACATAGACACAGTCACTTTAACTTTCTGTTTCCTTTGCCTGTGCCACTCTCTCCCGTGATCTTCTACAGCTGGTGTCTTCTCCTGTCTCTAATCAAATGCCATCTCCTCAAAGAGGCTGTCCCTGACCTCCCTGTCTACAGGGCTCATCACCCCCAACACTCCCCATCATATCACTACTTTTTGTTTATTATCACAATCTGAAATGATCTTGTTTATGCATCTGTTGTCTCCTATACCAGAAGTAAAGTTCTAAGAAATTAGAGACTGTTTTGACAACTATATCTTTCAGTGCATAGAAAAGTGCCTCTGTGACAAAGACATGATGCTAATTAGTGATCAAGAGATATTTATTAAATGAATGAAAGAATGAAGGTCAAGAGTTAGTTAAAGTCTTTGGAAGAATTCTCAAGTCATGATGTGAATTAATGTAAGTGAGTCTGGGAAGAACCGAGCTCTGTCCGTGGTCTCTGAGAAGGAAGGTGGGGTTGATGCGCATGGAAGTTATTCTCTCGGACTGCCTTGGGCATCGGGCAACCTGGGTTGGTTCCAGCTCCTTTGAGAATCTGCAGCTATGGACCATCTTACCGGGTAAATGGATATAAAAGGGGAGTTCATGGACCTCCGAAGAGGTGAAAGGACCTCAGGTTAAAATTTTCTGCAGAAATGGGGAGCCCTCAGCAACACGGAGAGGCAGATGTTCCATGAGATAGTGCACAAAGCGCCTTTAATGTACTAGGACAGGTGTTTGGTGAACTGTGGCTTTGGGGAGAGATGGTATCTGAACAATCCTGGAAACCAAATTCTTTCCTACCGAGCCGCGCAGGCCTGCGGTTGCTATGGACGCTTGCCTTCTCCAATCAGCGCGCGGCTTGCTGGGCTATGCGGCTCCGTGGTTGCTGTGGCAACGGACGACAACAGCTCCGGGGCGGCCGGCGACGAGGAGAGCGGGCGGTGGGAGCCGGGTACCCGGCCTCTCGGCGGCGGCGTCTGTGAGTCGGGCGCGCGGTCTCGGCGGGGAACGGGGTGCACCGGGGGCGTCCTCGCAGTCATCGTGGGGTCAAAGTGCAGGGGGGCTTGGGGACTGGCCGGGCGCCCCCTCCTCTCGTTCTTGCCCTGCGTCCCAGGGGCTCCCCAGACTTTCCGGACCCCTCCCCATGCCTCCCCTGACTCCTTCTCAACCGCATTAAAATGACCGGACCTCGGATTGCCGTTGTTGGGATTCCCCAGCTAGACGGGTAGCCAGAGGGTAGCCAGGGGGTAGCCAGGGGCAGGCGTCTGCCTGAAGGACATGTGCCGGTGTTGTTTTGCTTCTAACTTCGAATTAGCCCTGAGGCCTTGGACGAATCATTTTCAGTCTTTCCTCACCAGGAAAATGGGGTGCCACGCCACCACCCCTTCTTCGCCTCCCTCCCCCTCTTCCTTCTCAGAATGATTGTGAGAATCAGATATACCACCAGTGCATCCTCAGATGTCGTTTACCTGCATGGTCTCATTTCATAGCCTCAAGGGCCCTGTGCAGTGACTGTAATGATTATCCCGCCTTTACGGTTGAGCAATCTGGGCTCCAAAAGTGCCCCGTAGTCAGGGTTAGTGAGTGTGAGTGGCCGTTTGGATGACTCCAGGCTATGCTGGCTGCAGTGTCCTGTCCCCTGTGTGTGTTCCTCTGTTTACCTTGGGTTTCTTGCTCCCTGCTCTATTGGGCCTTGTCCTTTACATTTCAGAATACTTCAACCAGTATGTATCTAATCAAGATGACTCTTTCCCATTCTCCTTTTCTTTACTCCTTAAAGTAATTGAGGTCCTATTTCATGTCTAGTACTAACCTAGGTGTTTTGCAGGGGAAAATATTGTAAGACAGGATCTGTGCCGTTGATGAGCTTGTACGGTTGGAATCACGTTTTACTGTTAGGTTCAGGAGTCAGTGCTTAATTAAGGTCAAAGTTGAACGCGGTCAAAAATATCCCCAGAAAAATCCCTTACATCATCCAGGAACAACCCAATTCAGAAATTGCACCATTAAAAAGCTTTAATTCTGAGAATATTTAAGCAAATTTCATAAAATTTTAATTTGTAAACTTTTCCTATGTATCGTCATAGATGAGTAGAAGTATAAATTTATCAGGTGCCTTATGTCTTTATTCTTCTAAATTTTGCTATGGCCTTCATTTCGTATTTCAGTTCCTTCTTTGAAAATGTCGAGGAGGCTGTCACCACTTACAGTGTTACCTGGACATCATGCTTTGTTTGGTGGGTGGGTAACTCCTTAGAGTCATTCCTGCATACTTCCCGTGGTTTCCCCAATCCGTAGGGGCTGACACTGATGAAACTCACCAACGCATTCAGGACTTCCCATCTCACCTAATTCTATGGCAAGGCCCATTAATTGGAGTGGCAAAGACAATCACCCAACTATTTAAAAGGTTATTTTTCTGTGTTCTGGTTTAGCCAGGTATGAATATAGTTGAATTCCATGTCCCCATTCATGAAACTCTTTTGGGGTCTTATTGTAGAGATTGTATTTGCCCTGCAAACTCAACAACACTTGGTGGGATCAGTCTTAAAATTTTGTCTTTCTCATGGGAAAATAATTGTTGCTTTGTTATAGTTTACATTTCCTTGATTACTAGTGAGGCTGACCAGTTTATGATAATTGATTATTGATAATTGCTCTTTTGTGAATTGCTTTTGCCCAATTTTAAACTTGACTGTCCTTTTTTGTATTGATTTGTAGGAGTACTGTATATTCCCTGGATATTGATACTTTGTGTGTTATGTTGAGATATAATTAAAATGAATATTTTCTCCCAGTATGTTCATAGTTATTTTTTAAAGTCAGGTATATTGATGTATAATTTACCTGCAGTAAAATTCATCCCTTTTAGGTGTACAGTTCCATGAGTTTTTAAAATATAAAGACGTGTAACCACCACCACAATAAGTGTATAGAATCATTTCATTAGCTTAAAAAGTTATCTTGTATTTGTTGGTAGTCAATCCCTTTTCCCTACCCCAGTGCAACCAATGACCTGTTTTCTGTGTCTGTATTTTGCAGAAAATCATATAAATGGAATCATAAAATACATAGACTTTTTGTTTGGCTTGTTTTATTTAGCATATTGCTTTTGAGACTTATCAGTGTTGTCGTATGTAGCAATAGTTCATTCCTTTTTATTGCTGAGTACTGTTCCACTGAATGCATGTACTGCCAGGTGATGGGCATTTGGGTTGCTTCCAGTATTTGGTGATTATGAATAAATAAAGCTGCTGTAAACATTCATGTATAGGTCTTTTTATCGTCATATGTTATTAGTCTTAACAATAAATACCTGAGAGTAGGATTGCTAAATTATATGGTAAGTGTATGTTTAATTTTACCAGAAAATGCCAAACTTTTCCAAAGGGATTGTACTATTTTGTATTTCCACCAGCACAGTATAAGAGTTTCACTTGCTCTGCAACCTGGCCAGAAGATAATAATTTTGTTAATTTTAGCTACTCCTAAAGGTGTGTAGTTGTATCTCATTCTGGTTTTTATTTGCATTTCTCTTATGACTAATGATGTTGAACAACATGTGCTTGTTTGTCGTTGTATCTTTGGTGAAGAAGTTTGAGGAACTTCTTTGGTGAAGTTTCTGTTCATATCTTTTGCCCATATCTCATTCAGTTATTCAGTTGTCTTTTTACTGACTTGTAAGAATATAATTATGTACCATATATATAATTAGAATATTTGTCCAGAATTTTCTCTCATATATATGTGTATATATATATAATATATAATGTATAATGTTTCTCTCATATATATGTGTATACATGTATATGGTCAGATATTTAATTTTGCAAATAATTTCTCCAGGTGTGTGCCTTGTCTTTTCATTTTTTTCATTTTCCTAATGGTGTCTTCTGAAACCAAAAGTTTTTTTATTTTGATGAAGTCTAACTTATTGATTTTTCTTTCATATTTTGGTGTGATACCTAAAAACTCTTTGCCTAACACAAGGTAATGCAGATTTTCTTCTGTTTTCTTCTCAAAGTTTCATAATTTTAGGTTTTCTCTTTAGGTCTATGATGAATTTTGCGTTAATTTTTGTGTATGATGTCAGGCAAGGGTTGAGGTGTCTTTTTCACATACAGATGTTCCATTGTTCTCACCCCATTTGTTAAAAAGTCTTTTCTCTCTCTGCCAAATTACCTTGGCACCTTTGAAAATATTAATTTTAATTATATATCAACATAACATACAAAGTATCAAAGTATCATAACATATCAAAGTTTTGACCATGTATGTATGGATCTGTTTCTGATTTATTAATGAAATAGAATAGCCCAGAATGAGAATAAGAGTAATATAATTTTATTTCTTGCTCAAATGAACTGCCAGTCATTCTAACAACATAACATTGTCTTGATTTCTGTAACTTTACAGTAAGTTTTGAAATCAGGTAGTTTGAGTCCTACTTTGTTCTAATTTTTCAAAATAGATTTGGCTACTCTGGTTTCTTTACCTTTCCATAAATTTTAGAATTAAATTGGTGATATTTACAAAACATCCTGCTGGGATTTTGAATGGATTTCATTGATCTGTATAGACTAGTTTGGAGAGAATTGACATCTTAACAATATTAAATATTCCAATTCATGAACACAGTATATTTTATATCTCCTTTTATTAAGGTATTTTAAAATTTCTCTCAGCAATGTTTTGTAGCTTTTAGCGTACAACTTTCGCACATATTTTATTAGCGCTGTATCTATTTTATGCTTTTTGATACTATTATATATGGTACTGTTTTTAAATTTCCAGTTTCCAAGTGTTCATTGCTAATATATAGAAATGCAGTTAATTTTTGTATATTGCAACCTTGCTAAAGTCTCTTTATTAGTGTTAGCAGCTTTTTTTGTATATATGTTTTTTATTTTCTATTTAGGTTATCATGTCTGAAAATACAGTTTTGGTTTTTTCCTTTCTAGTATGTATGGTTTTGTTTCTTTTCTTCTCTCTTTTTTTCTTTTTTTCCTTATTCTCCAGCTAACACCTCCAGTACAATGATGAATAGAAAGTGTAAGAGTGGTCATCTTTGCCTTGCTCCCAGTCTTAGGGAGAAAGCATTTAGTATTTCACTATTAAGCATGATGTTAGCTGTAGGATGTTTCACAGACGTCCTCTAACAGGTTGATGAAGTTCCCTTCTAGGTAATTTTATCATGAATGGATGTTGAATTTTTTCAAATTCTTTTTCTAGATCTATTAAGATGATCATGTGGTTTTTTCTTTTTCAGTGTGTTGATATAACATTGATTGGTTTTTTGAAGTTGAACATACTTCGCACTTTTTTTTCAAAGATCCCACTTGCTCACGTATTTCTGTTTCATACATTGTTGGATTAAATTTACTAATATTTTGATAAGGATTTTTATAAATATATTTATAAAGGATATTTGTGTGTAGTTTTATTTTCTAGTAATATCTTTTTTCTGATTTTGATGTCAGGGAGATTTTTTTTTTTTTCCTTAATTTTATTTTGTCGATATACAATGTGGTTGATTATTGTAGCCCATTACCGAAACCCCCCTCCCTCTCCCCACTCCCACGCAAAAATGTCCTTTCTGTTTGCTTGTCGTATCAACTTCAAGGAATTGTAGTTGTAATGTCTTCTTCCCTCCCCTCCCCCCCGGTTTGTGTGTGTGTGTGTGTGTGTGTGTGTGTGTGTGTGTGTGTGTGTGTGCGTGCGTGCGTGTGTGTGTGTGTGTGTGTGTGTGTGTGTGAATTTATTTATTTATTTTTAGCTCCCACCAATAAGTGAGAACATGTGGTATTTCTCTTCTGTGCCTGACCTGTTTCACTTAATATAATTCTCTCAAGGTCAATCCATGTTGTTGCAAATGGCAGTATTTCATTTATTTTTATAGCTGAGTAGTATTCGATGTCAGGGAGATTTTAGACTCATAAAATGTGTTGGGAAGTGTTCCCTTCTCTTCTGTTTTTTTTGTAAGAGTTTGTATAAGTTTTTCATTGTTCCCTAAATGTTTGATGTTCATAGTTTTTATACTTTATGAGATAATTTTCTTTTTCATGAAAGTTTTAAATTTTGATGTAATCAAATCTATCTTTTCCTTTGTATTTTGTTTCTTATTAAAGTCTTGCCTATATTAAAATGAGTGGCTTCCTGTACTTTGTTCAGCTTTTTATTTGTTCACAGGCAGTGTACTTCCTCAAGGCCAGAAGCAGAAGTCCACTAAATATTCTTAATGTAATTAAATTTATTGTTTTCTTCCCTCCAGGATTAGTACTTTGTATGGCTTAAAAAAATCCTTGCAGACCTCAAGGTTCACAAGGATTTTCTATATTTTCTTTGAAAAGATTACTGTTTTAGCACTCACATTAAGATATTTAATCACCTGGAATTAAGTTTTTTTTTTTTTTTTTTCCCTTACCGGTCATCTTTTATTTATTTATTTTTTTCAAATAGCTCATAAATATATTTTATTTTATTTTATTTTATTTTATTTTATTTTATTTTAAGTTTTATTTTGTCGATATACATTGTGGCTGATTATTGCTCCCCATCACCAAAACCTCCCTCCCTTCTCCCTCCCCCCTCCCCCCAACAATGTCCTTTCTGTTTGCTTCTCGTATCAACTTCAAGTAGTTGTGGTTGTTATATCTTCTTCCCCCCCCCCCCGGTTTGTGTCTGTGTGTGTGTGTGTGAATTTATATATTAATTTTTAGCTCCCACCAATCAGTGAGAACATGTGGTATTTCTCTTTCTGTGCCTGACTCCTTTCACTTAATATAATTCTCTCAAGGTCCATCCATGTTGTTGCAAATGGCAGTATTTCATTCGTTTTTATAGCTGAGTAGTATTCCATCGTGTAGATGTACCACATTTTCCATATCCACTCATCCGATGATGGACATTTGGGCTGATTCCAACTCTTGGCTATTGTAAAGAGTGCTGCGATGAACATTGGGGAACAGGTATACCTTCGACTTGATGATTTCCATTCCTCTGGGTATATTCCCAGCAGTGGGATAGCTGGGTCGTATGGTAGATCTATCTGCAATTCTTTGAGGAACCTCCATACCATTTTCCATAGAGGCTGCACCATTTTGCAGTCCCACCAACAATGTATGAGAGTTCCTTTTTCTCCGCAACCTCGACAGCATTTATCGTTCAGAGTCTTTTGGATTTTAGCCATCCTAACTGGGGTTAGATGGTATCTCAATGTGGTTTTGATTTGCATTTCCCAGATGCTGAGTGATGTTGAGGATTTTTTCATATGTCTGTTGGCCATTTGTATATCTTCCTTAGAGAAATGCCTACTTAGCTCTTTTACCCATTTTTTAATTGGGTTGCCTGTTTTCTTCTTGTAAAGTTGTTTGAGTTCCTTATATATTCTGGATATTAATCCTTTGTCAGATGTATATTTTGCAAATATTTTCTCCCACTCTGTTGGTTGACTTTTAACTCTGTTAATTGTTTCTTTTGCTGTGCAGAAGCTTTTTAGTTTGATATAATCCCATTTGTTTATTTTTCCTTTGGTTGCCCGTGCTTTTGGGGTCATATTCATGAAGTCTGTGTCCAGTCCTATTTCCTGAAGTGTTTGTCCTATGTTTTCTTTAAGAAGTTTTATTGTTTCAGGGTGTATATTTAAATCCTTAATCCATTTTGAGTTGATTTTAGTATACGGTGAGAGGTATGGATCTAGTTTCATTCTCCTGCATATGGATATCCAGTTATCCCAGCACCATTTGCTGAAGAGGCAGTCCCTTCCCCAGTGAATAGGCTTGGTGCCTTTGTCAAAGATCAGATGGCAGTAAGTGTGTGGGTTGATTTCTGGATTCTCTATTCTATTCCATTGGTCAGTGTGTCTGTTTTTGTGCCAGTACCATACTGTTTTGGTTATTATAGCTTTGTAGTATAGCTTAAAGTCAGGTAGTGTTATGCCTCCAGCTTTATTTTTTTTGCTCAGCATTGCTTTGGGTATGCGTGGTCTTTTATTGTTCCATATAAATGTCTGGATAGTTTTTTCCATTTCTGAGAAAAATGTCTTTGGAATTTTGATGGGGATTTCATTGAATTTGTATATCACTTTGGGTAGTATGGACATTTTCACTATGTTGATTCTTCCAATCCAAGAGCATGGGATATCTTTCCATCTTCTTGTATCCTCTCTAATTTCTCTCAGCAGTGTTTTGTAGTTCTCATTATAGAGATTTTTCACATCCTTGGTTAACTCAATTCCTAAGTATTTTATTTTTTTGGTGGCTATTGTAAATGGGCAGGCTTTCTTGATTTCTCTTTCTGCATGTTCACTATTGGAGAAAAGAAATGCTACTGATTTTTGAGTGTTGATTTTGTATCCTGCTACTGTGCTGAAATCATTTATCAATTCTAGCAGTTTTTTTGTAGAGGTTTTAGGCTGTTCAATATATAGGATCATGTCATCTGCAAACAGGGACAGTTTGACTTCCTCTTTTCCAATCTGGATGTCCTTTATTTCCTTCTCTTCTCTGATTGCTCTGGCTAGTACTTCCAACACTATGTTGAATAGGAGTGGTGAGAGTGGACATCCTTGTCTAGTTCCTGTTCTTAAAGGAAAAGCTTTCAGCTTTTCCCCATTCAGGATGATATTGGCAGTGGGTTTGTCATATATGGCTTTAATTATGTTGAGATACTTTCCCTCTATACCTAACTTATAGAGGGTCTTTGTCATGAATGAGTGCTGAACTTTATCAAATGCTTTTTCAGCATCTATAGAGATGATCATATGGTCCTTGTGTTTGAGTTTATTAATATGGTGTATCACATTTATTGATTTGCGTATGTTGAACCAATCTTGCATCCCTGGGATGAATCCCACTTGATCGTGATGAATAATTTTACGTATGTGTTGCTGTATTCTGTTTGCTAGTATTTTAGTGAGGATTTTTGTATCTATATTCATCAAGGATATGGGCCTGTAGTTTTCTTTTTTGGTTATATCTTTACCTGGTTTTGGTATCAGGATGATGTTTGCTTCATAGAATGAGTTTGGGAGATTTGCGTCCGTTTCAATCTTTTGGAATAGTTTGTAAAGAGTTGGTGTCAATTCCTCTTTGAATGTTTGGTAAAATTCTGCTGTGAATCCATCTGGTCCTGGGCTTTCTTTGTTGGGAGCCTTCTGATAACAGCTTCAATCTCCTTTATTGTTATTGGTCTGTTTAAATTTTCTACGTCTTCATGGTTCAGTTTTGGGAGCTTGTGTGTGTCCAGAAATTTATCCACTTCCTCCATATTTTGAAATTTGTTGGCGTATAGTTGTTTATAGTAGACTCGAATGATTCCTTGTATTTCAGATGAATCCGTTGTAATATCGCCTTTTTCATTTCTAATTTTGGTTACTTGAGTCTTCTCTCTTCTTTTTTTTGTTGCCATGCTAATGGTTTGTCAATTTTATTTATCTTTTCAAAAAACCAACTTTTTGATTCGTTGATCTTTTGAATTGTTTTTTGGTTTTCAATTTCATTCAGTTCTGCTCTGATCTTAATGATTTCTTTCCGTCTGCTAACTTTAGGTTTGGATTGTTCTTGTTTTTCTAGTTCTTTAAGGTGAAGTGTTAGGTTGTTCACTTGCCATCTTTCCATTCTTCTGAAGTGAGCATTTAATGTGATAAATTTTCCCCTCAATACTGCTTTTGCAGTATCCCACAGGTTTTGGTATGATGTATCATCGTTTTCATTAGTTTCAATAAATTTTTTGATTTCCTGCTTGATTTCTTCTTGGACCCATATGTCATTAAGTAGAATGCTGTTTAATTTCCATGTGTTTGTATAGTTTCCAGAGTTTCATTTGTTACTAATTTCCAGTTTTAATCTATTGTGGTCTGAGAAGATACATGGGATAATTCCAATTTTATTGAATTTATTGAGACTTGATTTGTGACCTGATATGTGATCTATCCTGGAGAATGATCCATGTGCTGATGAGAAGAATGAATATTCTGAGGTTTTTGGGTGGAATGTTCTGTAGATATCTGCCAATTCCAATTCGTCTAGAGTCTTGTTTAGATCTTGTGTTTCTCTACTGATTCTTAGCCTAGATGATCTGTCTAATATTGACAGTGGGGTGTTCAGGTCCCCTGCTATTATGGTATTAGTGTCTATTTCCTTCTTTAGGTCTAATAGAGTTTGTTTTATAAATCTGGCTGCTCCAACATTGGGTGCGTACATATTTATGATTGTTATGTCTTCTTGATGGATCAGTCCTTTTATCATTAAGTAGTGTCCCTCATTGTCTCTTTTTATGGTTTTTAGTTTAAAGTCTATTTTGTCAGATATAAGAATAGCTACTCCAGCTCATTTTTCTTTTCTGTTTGCATGGTAAATCTTTTTCCATCCTTTCACTCTTAGTCTATGTGAATCTTTATGGGTGAGGTGGGTCTCTTGTAGGCAGCATATAGTTGGGTCCTCCTTTTTGATCCAGTCAGCCAATCTGTGTCTTTTGATTGGGGAATTTAAGCCTTTTACATTAAGAATTGTTATTGAAAGGTGTTGATTTATTCCTAGCATTTTATTGGTTGTTTGGTTGTCTTAGGTGTATTTTGTTCCTTGCTTTCTAATTTACTGTTTGGTTTCTGTGTTTGTTGGTTCCTTAGGTTGTAGATAGTGTTTTTGTTTGCTTGTTTTCTCTTCATGGATGCCATTTTTATTATACTAGTGGGTATTGATTTTTCTTGGGTTTTTATGGCAGTGGTAGTTATTTTTCAGGATCCAAACCCAATACTCCCTTGAGAATTTCTTGTAAGGGTGGTCGTGTGGTAGTGAACTCCCGCAGTTTTTGTTTGTCTGAGAAATATACTATTTGCCCTTCATTTCGGAAGGATAGCCTTGCAGAGTTGAGTATTCTTGGCTGGCCATTTTTGTCTTTTAGTATTTTGAAAATATCATCCCATTCCTTTCTAGCTTTTAGGGTTTGTGATGAGAAGTCTGATGTTAACCTGATTGGGGCTCCCTTATAGGTGATTTGACGCTTCTCTCTTGCAGCTTTTAAGATTCTCTCTTTGTCTCTGAGTTTTGCCAATTTGACTATGACATGTCTTGGAGAAGGCCTTTTTCGGTTGAATACATTTGGAGATCGTTGAGCTTCCTGGATCTGAAGATCTGTGACTTTTCCTATACCTGGGACGTTTTCTGCCACTATTTTGTTGAATATGTTTTCAATGGAATCTCCATTTTCCTCCCCTTCTGGAATACCCATGACTTGGATATTTGAGCGCTTGTGGTTGTCTGATATCTCTCTCAGATTTTCTTCAATGTCCTTGATTCTTTTTTCTTTCTTCTTGTCTGCTTGTGTTATTTCAAACAGCCCATCTTCAAGTTCAGAGGTTCTCTCTTCACCTTCGACAAGCCTGCTGGTTAAACTCTCCGTTGTGTTTTTTATTTCGCTGAATAACTTCTTCAGTTCAGCAAGTTCTGCTACATTTTTTTTCAGGACATTGATTTCCTTGTACATTTCCTCTTTCAGATCCTGTATACTTTTCCTCATTTCATCATGATGTCTAGCTGAGTTTTCTTGTATCTCATTCAGTTTCCTTAGAATTATCACTCGAAATTCCTTGTCAGTCATTTCAAGGGCTTCTTGTTCTATAGGATCTAGAGTTTGAAATTTATTAACTTTTGGTGGTGTACTTTCTTGATTTTTTGTATTTCTGGTATCTTTTTTTTGGTGTTTATTCATTGTGGCAGGGGGTTTCACAGACCACCGGTTTGAGACTAATGACTAACTAGGATGTTGCTGTGGTTGCCACTTTTGTATGGCTCCCTCCGTGACTGCTCAGTTGGCCTCTAGTGCCTTGTGTGTGTGGTTGCCTCGGGTCTTGGGCTTCTCCGGGGAGCCACCTTTCTGGTCAGCTTGGACTCTGCTGGGCTGGTGGATCACGTACCACAGGGTGTGTGATCTCTGTTGAGCTTTCACTTCTTGTGCAGGACTTCTCCCTGTTCCCTGTGCTCTGGCCCAGGCTGTTGGATCATGCAGTGGCGCCCCCACCGGGTGTGTGGTTTCTGTGAAGTCTCCGCCTCCCAGGTCACCCATCTCCCCACTCTGTGCGCACTGTGCTGGGCTGGGGCGTGTCTTCTGCGCCCCTCTTCTATCAGCTGGGCCTTCAAGACCGTGCTCGGCACCGCCTCGCCCAGGAGGTCTACCAGGTTTCTGCTAGGCACAGACGACAGGTCTCTCTGGGTGCCTTTGTAGCACTGTGTAGATCTTTCTTGGGGCTTGTTCACCTTTGTATCCCCCTGGCACAGACCGAATCTAGCGCCCACCTGCAGCCTGCTCTCCGGCAGGTTCAAGTGGACCTGGGAACTCTCCTACCACACTATTCCCAACCAGAAATTGGTTAGGCTTTTTTCCGAACTGGTGGCTGCAGAGATGGTATCTGACTCCCAGTAACAGGAAGTTTACTGGGGGCCAGAGTCCAGGGTGTGGTGGAATGACAGTCGGCCCGCCCGTACTTCCTTGCCCTCCCGACACTGGCCGGGGACTCCCCCCCGCCACCAGCCCTGCCAGAGAACTGCGGAGGGAGTGGGAGGGAGGCCGGCCCGCAGGCTCCGGAAAGCCCCGCGCCGGGCCAAGCAAGTGGGAAGGCTCAGTGATGGCCAAGCCGGGCGGGGCTGTGAGCACCTGGGAAAATGGAGGCAGCCCCAGGGCGGTGAGTGGCCTGGTGGCGCAGGCAGGAGCCGGATGGGCGTAATCCCCCCGAACAGATCTGGGCCAGGGGTCACTCACAGGGTTGTGCCAGGTCAGGTGTTCCCTCTCTGTCTCTGGTTTGTCACCTTCCCTGTTCTCGGCTGCTGCCGCCTGGGGCTGTTCAGTCGCGGCGCGGCTTGAGCGCTCCCAGGAATCTTCTTTAATGCCAGCCTGAAACCTTGAATCCTGAATAGGGCAGCTGGCCGCCTTCAGCGTGGCCCCGGCCTCCGGGATCCTGTCTGCATCCACAGCAGCCCTGGCACCGTGTTCCCCGGCCCGAGACTCGCTTTTGCAGCTAAGAAACAGTTCTTTTCCTGCTCCACACTTCAAAGCTGTTGCCTGTAAATGAGGCAGCCTCTCCTGCCGGGGGCAAAGTGGCGGTCACCTCCCACGACCGGCCAGCAGCTGCAGTCCTCCCTTAAGAGATGGCCAGAGGAAGGTCCACAAGTTTCCCGGCTGCCTGAGGCCCAGTGGCTGCCTTTTCCACCTCAGCTACTCCGCGCCAACCGCCGCAGCCACCATCATCTTGAAACTCTGGATTTAAGTTTTACATGTGGTATGGAGTGGGGGTGGGGCCGTGGTTATTTACATTGACACCCAATTGTTCAGCACCCCTTATTCAAATGTCCATACTTTCTCCAATGCTCTTTAGTGCTATTACTGTCATAAACCAAGCCTCCCCAAATCGATGTCCATATTTCATGAATTCCAATTTTAACTTTGAAGTCAAAGTAAGGCATAATATTTACTGCTCTATTATAGTCAGTGTTTGTTTAGAGCTATCACATTTTTACCATATTCCTGCTCTTCATTTCTTCCTGTATCTCAGTCTTTCCATCTGGGATGATTGCATTTCTTCGACCTGAAGCACATCTTTCGAACACCTTTAGTGAAAGTTTGCAAATTGCAGTCTCTTTCTCGGAAAGTTTCTTTATTTCCGCCTCATTCCAGAAAGATATTTTCACTGATTTAATAGTTAGGCTCCCAGCACATTGAAGATTTCTTTTTGCTTCCACCTTTGTCTTTAAGAAGTCAGCTGTTAGTCTGATTCTTGCTACCTTGAAAATAATGTCTCCCTCTCCTGCACCTCTGATTCTTTTAGGATTTTTCTTTGGTCTTTGATGTTCTACAGTCTCACTATGACATGTCTAGATGTGTATTTCTTTTTTTATATTCTGCTTGGTATTTACTGTTTTTTCTTGAATCTGTGTATTGTTGTCCTACATCAGATCTGGATAAATGAAGCTATTGCCTCTTTAGTATGAGCATTTTTAATGCTATGTATTTCCCTCCAATCACTGCTTTATCTGCATTCCACAAATTTTAATATGTTGTGTTTTTATATTCCTCTTCATATTTTCTAATTTTCCCTGTATCATCTTCTTTTACTGGTGAGTTATTTAGAAGTGTATTTTTAAATTTTGAAATATTTGAGCATTTTCCAGACATCTTTTGTTTTTGATATCTAGTTTAATTCCATGATAGTCAGCAGAGATACTTTATATGATTTCAGTTCTCTTAAATTTGTTTTGCAGGTTAGGATATGGCCAGCCTTTTTTTAAGCCTGAAAAATGCTTTTAGTATTTCTTGTTATGTGGGTCATCTTGGGTGGCAACAAATTCTTTCAGCTTTTGTTTGTTTGAGAAACTCTTTATTTTGCCTTCACTTTTGAAGAATATTTTCACTAGTTATAGAAATCTTAAGTTGCCTTTTCCCCTCAACTTCACTCACTTATTTTCACTCATATTTTGTGGAATGGGGATATATACATTATTCAGCAATAAATGCTTAATTCTTTAAATTAAGTTACCTTACTTGCAGAAACTTGAAAATCATTACAATTTAACAACAAAAAAACATAAACAAAAAGTTCTTTCTTTTGCTCTTACAATTCAAAATATACTTAAAATAACATTTTTACAGAAGCCCAAACCTTTAACCAAAAATTCTTAATTTCAGGCCCATAAATGCAACAAAATGGCTGCATTTAACTTATTTTGATTTCATTGACTCTGAAGCAGTTGTCTGTGTTTAAAAAGATAAAATAAAAATAATAATCAAGGGTAAAGCTTTGAGTGCCCAGAAGGGAAATTTGTACCTACCATTTGCTAATCTCCCTTGTTTTAGGAGCCACCATACATTTTTTCAGTGTTAATAATCTTGGAGCTTCTTGAATCTCTTATTATTATGTTTAATCTCCTTTATTTATTTATATCTATTTTGCATAATTCTTGTAGCAGTTACCCTAATCTTGGGTTAACATCTCTTACTAGTTTGGAAAACTCTTAACTATTAATTTTCAAATACTGCTTCTGTCCCATTCTCTCTCCTCTTTCTTTCTGAAATGTCAGTTACATGTGTGTTAGACCATTTTACTGTATCCCACATGTCTCTTAAGTATTGTTCTTTTTTATTTCCTTCCTTTTTTCCTCTGTGCTTCAGTTTAAACATTTTTTATTCACTTGTTTTTGAGTTTACTAATTCTGTTTTTTGTGTTCAGTTTACAGTTAAATACATCCGATGTGTTCTTAACTTCAGACATTGTATTTTTCAGTTCTAGAATGTTTCTTTATTATAGATTTTATATCTTTATTGAAATTCTTCATTTTTCATTTATTTTTCCACCTTTTCCTGTTATATTTAAAATAAAGACCTGCCTCTAGTGCCTGCGTCATCTATGTGTCCCCGTTTCCTCAAGTATCAATCACTTTTTCTCCCCCTGCTCATCTTGTGAGTTTTGATTGTATTCCAGACATTTCATTTAACCAAGTGGACTCAGAATAATATGATTTTTCTACAGAAGAGGTTTGCCCTTTCCTATGTCAGGCAAATAGAGTAAGGAGCTGATGCTCTCAATCCAGTTAGGAATTTCGACTATGTCATTGCTGGGTTGCAGTTTTAATTAGACTTAGTCCACCTCTGGTTTGTCCCTGTTCCTTGGACATGGACTGCTTGGGCTTTTGATTATGAGCTTTGCAAGTCTTTGTCTCCCTGCCCATAAACATTGCAGGAGACTCAGTTGTTCCCTTCAGAATTTTGAGGTTAGTCCTTTAGTTTTCCACCCCATCCTGTATTAAAAATTGGCAAACATCCGAGTTGGAGACTTGTTCTCTCCCTCTGGCAGGACTTAGTTTCCTAAGCATGTAAGATTGATGGTAATTTCACCTACTTTTCCAGCCCAGCTTATTTCTTGGGCGTGGCTCTCCCAAGGCTTTTGATTGAGAGTTTTGTGTGTTTCTGGACCATCAGACTTGAAAGCTGGTCCCTTTGAAGGTTTTGAGGTTAGGTCTCCCACTCAGATGTCAAATCTCTTTCATATGTCTTGAGGGAGAGACCTGTGTTGTGTTTGTTGCAGGCCCCTCCCTCTATCCGGACCCTGAGTTCTAAGCACTATATATTTAGACTATAGCAGAATTTACTCTGTCTTTCTCATTTGACTCCAGAGCTCTCCTGCTGCCCTGCTGCTCAGCAAATCACCCATAGGGAAATCCGGCCACAGTTTCTAGATATCCGTCAGTCATGCCAGACTTCACAGCCATCGGATAATCCGTTGGTTTCTCTCTTACCCTAGAATTCTTCTACCTGTGTCAAGCTAGATCTTCTATGTGGAAGATATCTGCCTGGAATAAGCAGATGTCCCCAGAGGAAAAAAAAAGGGCCAGTGATCTCAACACACCGACAATGGGCCATTTCCCTTCTGGAATTTTAGGTCTTCTAGTTCATGTTTCCTCTATAGCTCTCTAATGTCTTTATAAATAGGACTTTTGTAATTTATCTTTTCATTTTTTTTCTAGTTGTTGAAGTAGGTGTGAGGACCTACTGCCATCAAATACATTCTTCTTAGGACTAGAAATTCTATTTATTGAGTTTTAATTTTAATTTAATTTTTATTTCTTAAATTTTTTTCTATAGTGTGTTTTTGTTGGTTCTCATTCAAGGTGCTCTTTTACTCTCTTAGTGTGCTTACTTATTTTGACTGTGAACTGCTTATCTTCTTTGAAAAATTATTTATGGGAAGATCTTTGATGACCAAGATGAAGGAGCAGCCCTCCAGAGAGGATTTGCATTTGCCTCTGCTAGGTACCTGGGGGAACTACCTGTTCAGGCTCACTTTAATGTAAAATAATACCTTGAGGCTCTTGGAGCTCACAGTGATGTGAATTTGGGCTGCACATCTATAAAAGAGTTGGCATATGATTCCAACCTCTCAGGTGTTTTTTGGTTTTTACCTTCCTTCTCTGTTCAGTGCCAAGGAAACTTCCCTTGGGGAATGGTGGCATAGGGGACAGGAAAGGTTTCTTTTTGGTCCATTCTTACCTTGAATCTTTGGGGTATCAGTCTCCCCACCTTGTGTGGGCCCTGGGCTTTGACACCTTTCCCCCAAGCCCTACAAGGCGGCCTCAAGCAGAGCTCAAGATATCCTTGTCTAGCAGATGATCTCACAGAAAAATCTGATGTAGTGCTCCACTTAATCTCTCTTGGTTCCTGTTTTCAGTTAGATGTTGGCCAGGTAATTCCTTATGGTCTTGTAAGTTATTTGATGCTTTTGAGAAGATTAAAAAAATATTTTAACCAGTATTTTTAGTTATTTTCATCAGGTTGGTTGGTTCAAATAAACCAGCCCATCCTATATTAGAAAATAATGTGTTACTCTTTAATTTTAATTTTTAGCACAATAGCTTACATATTCCTTGTAAAAATTCAAATACCTTAGAAATGTAACCATGACAGTCTCCTTGTTACTCCCCCCCTCTCCCAATCCCATTCCCTAGAAGTAACCTCTCTTAATAATTTGTGTATTGCATTATTTATTGAGAACATTAGAGTAAATCTATAATATTTGGACGTATTGGCTGTATGACGGTACTTCAAAATTTTTGTGCAAAAGTGGAATTGAAAGATAATACAAACCTTTCCATGAACTTTTTGAGGATTCCTTGTATACACATGTGACAAAGATGGGGAAAAAAATTTAGATTTAGCAAATGCCAACTGGAGAATGTATACCTTCACACTAGGGAGTTAAGTATTTTCTTTTTTTGTAAAGTGAGTAGAATAATTTATACTATATTTAGAGATATAAAAATAAATGCATGTCTGAAAAGCTCTTTAGAAAATGGTACTTATGTTGTTTTATTTCATGTCTTGTATATGAGGTGAAGCTGGTGTTATTTTGGGGAAAGCACAATAATACCTGTGGCTTGTGTGTGAGACTGATTCATGCAATCATAAAGTAGAGGGAAATTATTATCCGTCTTTAATTAGTGGGATAGTTTCACAGGCTACAAGAACAATTTTGAGAACGTTTCTCTACTCTCACAGCAAAAGCATTTAGAACGTGAAAACTCTCATCAAGTTTGAAAAAAATCCACATAGCCTGATAGTACTGAAGCCTTGCTTTAATTGGTGCACATTTGGGATCTGTGTAAAGTACAGATTCTTGACCCTGGCTGTGTGGACCTTCAGATTTTATGTTTATGGTCATCTTTTTGTGGGATAAATATTCATAGCCTTTATCAGATTTGCAGTGGGACTCAGGCCACAAAGGTTAAAGATCACTGGTTTGGCATGAGCACATTTCAGAACGCAGTAATAAGCTAGATCATAGTTACCATCATTAAAAGTGCAGAAGTTGCCCTTTCCTGAGGGCAAACTCTTCCTCTTTGATGTTTTCTTCCAAGATCTATTTCCTCATTAACACTGCAGAGGCACTTAGCAATTGTCTGCTCTTCATACAAAATGTCTGTCAAGGGGGATGGGATCTTGAAATAAGGCACGAATAACTGTAGGATGACAGCTGCAAGGACTTCAGGCTGGGTGGAGAAGGATAAGTGAGGAACTGTCCTATCATAAAATGCCTCTAATACGATTTATTTTGAAAAACTGTGCAGTCAGTCTTTTCATTTCTTTGAGGATTTAAAGTGCTTTAGTTTTCTGATTTTTAAAAAAGGGTTGTATTTATCCCTTGAGGTGTGTGTGTGGTAGGGAGGAAAAGCAGACTTTTAAAAAATGTTCTATGCTTGATTTAAAGGCTTGTCAGAAAGTGTATGATCTTGTGAAAGTGGTTAATCTTCATCTTAATATGAATACCAAAAAGTCAACTTGACTGACTTTAAAGAAAAATTAGTGTGAAATGACTAAAAAAGAAATCTCTCATAATTTCACTGGCAGTTCATAAATCTCCTGTATTTTATTTTTAAACGGTATCTCCTTGCTTTAATAAGCTATCTAAAATGTCCTGAATGTAAGGTTGCTCTAATAACTTTATGATCTTATTGTATCTGTGTCTGTTTTTATTTCTTTAAACTGCTATTGTTAGCCCAAGTTAAACAACTTTGCCTAATTCTATGTTCTGTACAACTATGTTGTTGATGCTTGTTTTTATTATAAACAATCCACCCAAGTTTGCAACAGTGGCTTTGAAAAATCCCTAATTAAAATAAATTTCAAGGCTAAGCTATTTTTATTGATGCCTGAAAACAATTACCAAATACTCATGGCTTTTAAAATAATAACAGTGTGGTAAGCATATTTCAAAACCAGGAAAGCAGAAATTTGTGTTTATGAAAGCCAAAAATTAGTCTTGCAGTGCTTTGGAATGTGCCTGGTAATTAATTATAGGTGATGTGTATTATATGAAACCTCAAAAATGTTGGTGGGAGGTGGAAAGAAAAGGGGCCTTGCATATTTCATTTTTGATATAATTCCTTTCACTCTCAGAAGGAATTAAGGTTTAATAAAAAGGAATAACAGGGGGATGTAATTTAAGATTACTAATTAATAACTTGAGCTCTACCAGAATGAGATTCTGTGACAAATGGTAGGTTGTCAGTTGCTAAATCATGAAATATTGCAGAGAGGGAAAAGCCAACATACTCTTTCACAATATGGCTTGTTATGTTAAAACTGTTAGTGGTAGGGAATTTTGTACTTGTTAATCATTTGTGTTTTTACATCATTGTTTGTAATAACAATTAAACAGATGGTTCTAAAAAAGATAGGGTGTTCTTAGCAATTAAACCATGGCAAGCAGCTTTTCCTCCTCCCCAACATACAATTAAACTGAATAGGATCACATAACCCAGTGGGTTCTTCAGAAGAAAGCTTCTGTGTAGATTTGAGTAGATTAGTATTCTGTTCTCCAGACCTATCATCTTGACCCCTTGCCAAACTGAGAGCTTTGCAGCTGGCAGGGGACTTCCAAATATGGCTTTTAGGAAGTGGTTACCCCTTCTCTGCTTTCTCCTCAAGTCCTATTCTTGCCACACTGGAATTAATAGAATATGTTTTAATATGGGATCTTTGGAAGACTCTTTAACAACCATTGGGTGTGTTGTGTCTAATACAGCTTGCAAAATTCTGGGAGTTCAGCTGGTGCATGAAATTCCTCAAGAGCACAGGAAAATTAGTATTTTCTTTTTTTTTTTCTTATTCAGAAGACTAATGTTGACATGTTTGCTTGTTAAAAAAAAATTCTTTCATTTCAGAGTTTTTATCAAAAGAATATAGAAATTACTTTCGGTTCTAGGGAAACCATATTCTCACCTTATTTATTGATTTCTTGTTACAATAAATTAACTTTAGGGTATTTTTCAACAAGGATGCAGCATCTCAAGAAATATTTCACTAGTTGAAATGTGGCTTTGTGGCCAGTGCTCCCTCCCATGAACCAGACCTCAGCAGTGTGAATGGCTTTGCCCCAAAGGAGAGGGGTTGGAGCCCGCAGTGGTCTGTTCACAGATGAAACCTTGGAAATACGTTCGTTTTGTATAAGCATAAATAGGCCCAAGTATACTTTCAATGATTTTAGGTACAGGCTTTTGTGCCCACCAGTAAGCAGTTATTTGCTGGTACAATTAACCATCTGCTCCTTATTATGAGGATGCAGCTGGCTAATTATGCTCAGTGCCATAGGGCAGGTTCAACTTCTCATCTGCATAAGAACTGTATTTGCAGCGAAGGACACTGACCTTTAAAAATGAGTCTTTAAATTTAACCAGTTCATTTTGAGGTCACCACTTACGGCATGTGTTTTGTTTTGTTTAGAATTGAAATTCATATATGAGGAGTAGTATTTCTGTTTGGGTAAAGTAATTAATATGGAACTGTATGACAGACATATTATTATGAGCTGAGGACAAACGAGATCCCTGCTTAGTTCAAATTAGTTTGGTTCCTTATTTTGGACAGTAGTACATCAATATGGATGTACATGTATTCATGAACTTGTCTGAATGACAACTTGGGGCATCATTGAGATTTAAAATGGGGGTAAATTTGTGTATTAACCAGTTTAAAGTCATTTTAAGCAATAGCAATAGTTGTGATTGTTCTTGTGATTTATTGGATGGATTGTTTGAGAGAAGAACAGCAGAATACTGGAAGGTGAATCTTAAAGTTTAGTGTGGGTCAAATTAACAGTCAGTGCTAATTTATTGGATGTTAAGCATCATTTAATTGGAAACTTACAGGAACCTGTCCAATAGGTACTTATTGCTGTCATTTCATGTGCAGAATCTGTAAGCCTGATGACTGTAAAACTCTTTGTAGGACAAGAGTTGAGACAAAAGTCAAGGAATGTCCAGTCTTCACTGACGTAGTGGAGAGAGCTTTGGGCTGGGGGTTGGAAGCAGTGGGCTGGTTGTGGTTCTACCACAAACCATGCCCAGGACAAATGCCTTAACCTCCCATGGAGTCTGGACTCAGCCAGGGCTTCCTAAACCAGGGTACCTATTGGAAAATACCAATGCCCAGGGTCTACTGTAGACCTGCTGAATCAAAATCTCAGGGGTAGGAATTGGTGATCCTGACATAAAGCTAGCATGGGAAAAACAGGGTTACATAATTTTTAAGGTGCTTTCTAACTTTTAAGAAATGTTTAATTTTTAAAGTGGACTCTCCTTGGAATTTTAATTGTGAAATATAATGCATGTAAGTGTTTGAAACATATATGTACTATTTAACAAATAATTATGAAGGGAACAGAGGTATAACCACCACCTGGACCAAGATTATGATGCGGGTACCCCAGAAACCTTCTTGATCACCGCCCCTTCCTCACCTCAGAGATAACTGCTAAGTCAGAGGCAACTGACTTTTATGATAATCCTGCTTAGTTTCCAATATAGTTTTACATTTTGTGTGCATTTCTAAAAATATAGTTCAGTTTTTTCTGTGTTTGAACTTTACATAAATTGAATCACACTGTCTATATTCGTGTTTTGTGTTGCTTTTTTCTCTCAACTTAATGTAAAATTCATCCGTGATGTAGATCATCTTTATTGATTTATGATATTCTATTATAGGAAAACAACAATTTATTCTATATACTGTAGATGAAAAGATTGGTTGTTTCCAATATTTCACTACTGTGAATAATGCTGCTATGAACGGTGTTGCTCATGTTTTTGTAGCACATACATGCATACACTTCTCTGGACTGTATACAGGGGTAAAACTGCTGGATATATACACATATTTTTAAGTTTACTAGATAATGGAAAGTTGTTTCTAAAGTAGTTTTACCTAGTTACAGTACCACCAGCAAGTGTTTAGGATTTCCCATTACAACACACAGGAGCCAATATTCAGAATTATCAGACTCAAATTTTGCCTAACTCGTAAATGTGTAGTGGTATCTTGTGAATTTGAATGTATTTTCCTGATTTTTGATAAGGTTAAACATGTTTCATATATTAATTGGCCATTTAGATACTCTTTAGTAAAGTGCCTGCTCTTTTGCTTTTTTCTGTTGAGTTGTCTGTTTTGTCGTATTGTTTGGTAGGGTTTCTATAAATATTCTGGTACTAGAGTTTTGTTGGTTACGTGTTGCAACTACTTTCTCCCATTTTGAGGCTTGTCTTTTTAATTTATATGTGGTGTCTTTTGATGAAACTTAATTTTAATCTTAATTAGCATTAATTCCTAATTTAACGTAGTCAGAGCTATCTTTTTCTTTGTCGTTAATGCTTCTCGTGTTTAAGAAACCCTTCCTTTAATGAAGAGCTCTCCATTCACCTAAATAATTGTTATTTTGCCTTTCACATTTAGATTTTAATTCTACCTGGATTATGTATGTTAGATAAGGTAGGACTGGAGTCCCCCTTTTTTTCTTACATGGATACCTAGTTGTCCCAACATCATTTACTGAAAAGTCCACCATTTTCTTATTGCTGTACAATTTCACCTATGTCATAAAGCAAGTATCTATAAATTTTGGGTGTGTAAATTATAAACTCCTTTGGTCATTTGTCCATACCTGTGCCAATACCTCACTCCACACTTATTCATATATACTTACACAACTACAGTAAGGGAATTTATATTCAGAGAAATAGAAAATTATAATGAACTCCCCTATACCCAACACCCATCTTCAACAATTTTGTCATCCTGGTTTTATGTAATCTTGCCCTCATTTGTCACCCCTTTCAAAATTTTGCTCAGGCATTTATGCCCATTTCCAGATTGCCAGTCTTTCTACATATAAGGATTTTTTAATAATTAAAATTCCATTAGTATACCTGCAAAATTAAGCATAATTCCCTAACATCATCTAATATAACCATGTTCCATTTTTCTTGATTGTCTCCAAAATTTTTGTTTTTAAAAGTGTTCTTGTTTTGTTCAAACCAGTATCCAAAAAAGTCCACTAATTGTATTCGGTTGGTATTTTCCTAAATTTCTCTTTCTCTCTCTTTAGTTTATTATGGAAAATTCCAATATACCAAGGTAGAAAGATTTGTATAATATTTTCCTATGTGCTTATCATACAACTTTATCTGTTAAATATAAAGAAGGACCATTTTAAAACATAACCACAAGGCCATTATCACATCTAAAAATGAGCAATAATTCCTTAGTACGATCAAATATCTAGTCACTGTTTACATTTCTTAAGTTGTCTTATATTTTTTTACATTTTACTCAAACCATGATCCAAAACAAGTTTCACCTATTGCATTGGTTGATACCAGTTTCTCCTCCCTTTCTTTTCTTCTTTTTCTTTTTCTTGTAGTTTTTTGTTTGTTTCTTTGTTTCTTTGTTTGCTTTTCCCAATTCACATGTGGAAGAAACCAGGTCGTTTATCCTGTCAAATTTTAAGTTTTCACATTCTGAACTTCGTAGTTTTGTATGTGCATGGTGTTATTT
Source organism: Cynocephalus volans (assembly GCF_027409185.1). Taxonomy (NCBI): domain Eukaryota; kingdom Metazoa; phylum Chordata; class Mammalia; order Dermoptera; family Cynocephalidae; genus Cynocephalus; species Cynocephalus volans. Next base: position 127,376,749 of record NC_084469.1, on the reverse strand, counting down.
GTAAGTTAACGTTTCTCTGTATTTCCTGTAAAGTGGAATTAGATTTAAAGCCTTGATCAGATTCAAGTTTGATATTTTTTTCAAAAGAATAATAGTGCTGTGTGCTTCCTAATGTAATTGCATCACTTTAGGGGAAACATAACACCTAGTTGTTTTTCTTTTAATGATATTAAGATTAATTAGAGGGTTCAGGTGTTGCCAGCCAAATTGATTGGTTATAATGTTCCTCATTAAGATTTTACCTAATGGTTTTTGCATAAGGGCTAAATCCTTTCAGTGGGGACGGCAATGTGATGATTTTAAATACTATAATGTGTTGTGCATTCATCAGCTAGGATTTTTCTATGAACAACAACATTTTTTCTCATTTGCTATTTTGCTGCCATGAAATAAATTTCATACAGGAAAGTCATGATGAATTCTTGGCTCTTCCATCTATCTATCTATCTATTTTCAGAATAATGAGTTGGTGCTCTAGTGACCTCTAAAGGTGACTAATGAGTTTTTTTTTTTTTAAATGGTTTCTTTATGAATTAATTAATTTGTATATATTTGATGCATCCCGTCTTTGGCCAATGGGAGAACCCTTCAAGTTGGCCTCTGTGCTATTTTTCGTATAGTCTTTGATAATTTCCTTATTTTCAGGCATGACCAGGTGTTTCAGGTTTACCTTGTGTATTTCCTGATTTTGATTTATTTGACCCTATGGATCAATTTGGGAAAAACTGATGTCTTTATGATATTGAATTTTCTAACCCATGAATGTAGTATATCTCTCTATTACTCAGGTAATTTTTAATATCTCTTAATACTGTATTATTACTTTATCAGTATAGCCCTAGGAATTTTAATTTTTTTATGGTATTGAAATTAATTTTTAGGTTGATTTTCTAACTTTTTATTGAGTATATTGAAATACAGATTTTGGTATATTGATTTTGTATCTAGCCATCTTGCTAAATTCTTATTGATTCTAGTACTTTAGGATAGTTTTGGGGGATTTTCTACAAAAGTTATATATTCATAGTATCTGCTAATTAATGGCAGTTTTGTTTCTTCCTTTCCAATTCTTGTACTTTTTTTGTCTTCCAGCATTTCACTTGATTGGAATGGTGATAGTGGGTATCCTTATCTTGTCCCTGATTTCAAGTGAAACTTTTCAATGTTTATTGATTAAACATTATGTTTGCTCTAGGTATTTTTACGTTTATAGATATTCATTATTAGACTGAAGAAGTTACTTCTATTTTTAATTTGTTAATAACTTAAAAAAATTTTATACATATTTGTGGAGTACAGTGTGTTGTTTCAATACATGCACATACTGTACACTGACTCACTTAGGGTAGACAGCGTAGCTTTGTAACCACCACTTCTTCACCCTCCTCCCCTCCTGGCCTCTGGTAGCTATTATTCTCTCTACTTCTATGAAAATCACTTTCTTTTTTTAAGCTTCCACATATGAGTGAAATCATGTAGTATTTGTCTTTCTGTGCCTGGTTTACTTCGCTTAACATGATGCTCTCCAGTTCCATCCATATTGCTGCAGGTGATAGTATTTCTTTTCTTTTTTTTCATAGCTGAATAGTATTTCTTTTTTTTTTTTTTTTTTTTTAGTAACTTTATTTTTTTATTTTTCTTTTTTTTAATTTTATTTTGTCGATATACATTGTAGCTGATTAATGCTCCCCATCACCAAAACCTCCCTCCCTTCTCCCTCCCCCGCTCCCCCCCAACCATGTCCTTTCTGTTTGTTTGTTGTATCAACTTAAAATAATTGTGGTTGTTATATCTTCTTCCCCCCCCCCCCCGGTTTGTGTGTGTATGTGTGTATGTGTGTGTGTGAATTTATATATTAATTTTTAGCTCCCACCAATAAGTGAGAATATGTGGTATTTCTCTTTCTGTGCCTGACTTGTTTCACTTAATATAATTCTCTCGAGGTCCATCCATGTTGTTGCAAATGGCAGTATTTCATTCGTTTTTATAGCTGAGTAGTATTCCATTGTGTAGATGTACCACATTTTCCGTATCCACTCATCTGATGATGGGCATTTGGGCTGGTTCCAACTCTTGGCTATTGTAAAGAGTGCTGCGATGAACATTGGGGAACAGGTATACCTTCGACTTGATGATTTCCATTCCTCTGGGTATATTCCCAACAGTGGGATGGCTGGGTCGTATGGTAGATCTATTTGCAATTGTTTAAGGAACCTCCATACCATTTTCCATAGAGGCTGCACCATTTTGCAGTCCCACCAACAATGTATGAGAGTTCCTTTTTCTCCGCAGCCTCGCCAGCATTTATCGTTCATAGTCTTTTGGATTTTAGCCATCCTAACTGGGGTTAGATGGTATCTCAATGTGGTTTTGATTTGCATTTCCCGGATGCTGAGTGATGTTGAGCATTTTTTCATATGTCTGTTGGCCATTTGGATATCTTCCTTAGAGAAATGCCTACTTAGCTCTTTTGCCCATTTTTTAATTGGGTTGCTTGTTTTCTTCTTGTAAAGTTGTTTGAGTTCCTTATATATTCTGGATATTAATCCTTTGTCAGATGTATATTTTGCAAATATTTTCTCCCACTCTGTTGGTTGTCTTTTAACTCTTTTAATTGTTTCTTTTGCTGTGCAGAAGCTTTTTAGTTTGATATAATCCCATTTGTTTATTTTTCCTTTGGTTGCCCATGCTTTTGGGGTCGTATTCATGAAGTCTGTGCCCAGTCCTATTTCCTGAAGTGTTTCCCCTATGTTTTCTTTAAGAAGTTTTATTGTCTCAGGGTGTATATTTAAATCCTTAATCCATTTTGAGTTGATTTTAGTATATGGTGAGAGGTATGGATCTAGTTTCATTCTCCTGCATAACGATATCCAGTTATCCCAGCACCACTTGCTGAAGAGGCAGTCCCTTCCCCAGTGAATAGGCTTGGTGCCTTTGTCAAAGATCAGATGGCAGTAAGTGTGAGGGTTGATTTCTGGATTCTCTATTCTATTCCATTGGTCAGTGTGTCTGTTTTTATGCCAGTACCATACTGTTTTGGTTATTATAGCTTTGTAGTATAGCTTAAAGTCAGGTAGTGTTATGCCTCCAGCTTTATTTTTTTTGCTGAGCATTGCTTTGGCTATTCGTGGTCTTTTATTGTTCCATATAAATGTCTGAATAGATTTTTCCATTTCTGAGAAAAATGTCTTTGGAATTTTGATGGGGATTGCATTGAATTTGTATATCACTTTGGGTAGTATGGACATTTTCACTATGTTGATTCTTCCAATCCAAGAGCATGGGATATCTTTCCATCTTCTTGTATCCTCTCTAATTTCTCTCAGCAGTGGTTTGTAGTTCTCATTATAGAGATTTTTCACCTCCTTGGTTAACTCAATTCCTAAGTATTTTATTTTTTTGGTGGCTATTGTAAATGGGCAGGCTTTCTTGATTTCTCCTTCTGCATGTTCACTATTGGAGAAAAGAAATGCTACTGATTTTTGTGTGTTGATTTTGTATCCTGCTACTGTGCTGAAATCATTTATCAATTCCAAGAGTTTTTTTGTAGAGGTTTTAGGCTGTTCGATATATAGGATCATGTCATCTGCAAACAGGGACAGTTTGACTTCATCTTTTCCAATCTGGATGCCCTTTATTTCCTTCTCTTCTCTGATTGCTCTGGCTAGTACTTCCAACACTATGTTGAATAGGAGTGGTGAGAGTGGGCATCCTTGTCTAGTGCCTGTTCTTAAAGGAAAAGCTTTCAGCTTTTCCCCATTCAGGATGATATTGGCAGTGGGTTTGGCATATATGGCTTTAATTATGTTGAGATACTTTCCCTCTATACCTAACTTATAGAGGGTCTTTGTCATGAATGAGTGCTGAACTTTATCAAATGCTTTTTCAGCATCTATAGAGATGATCATATGGTCCTTGTGTTTGAGTTTATTAATATGGTGTATCACATTTATTGATTGGCGTATGTTGAACCAACCTTGCATCCCTGGGATGAATCCCACTTGATCGTGATGAATAATTTTTCGTATGTGTTGCTGTATTCTGTTTGCTAGTATTTTAGTGAGGATTTTTGCATCTATATTCATCAAGGATATCGGCCTGTAGTTTTCTTTTTTGGTTATATCTTTACCTGGTTTTGGTATCAGGATGATGTTTGCTTCATAGAATGAGTTTGGGAGATTTGCGTCCGTTTCAATCTTTTGGAATAGTTTGTAAAGAATCGGTGTCAATTCCTGTTTGAATGTTTGGTAAAATTCTGCTGTGAATCCATCTGGTCCTGGGCTTTTCTTTGTTGGGAGCCTTCTGATAACAGCTTCAATCTCCTTTATTGTTATTGGTCTGTTCAAATTTTCTACGTCTTCACGGTTCAGTTTTGGGAGCTGGTGTGTGTCCAGAAATTTATCCATTTCCTCCAGATTTTCAAATTTGTTGGCGTATAGTTGTTTATAGTAGTCTCGAATGATTCCTTGTATTTCAGATGAATCAGTTGTAATATCGCCTTTTTCATTTCTAATTTTTGTTATTTGAGTCTTCTCTCTTCTTTTTTTTGTTAGCCATGCTAATGGTTTGTCAATTTTATTTATCTTTTCAAAAAACCAACTTTTTGATTCGTTGATCTTTTGAATTGTTTTTTGGTTTTCAATTTCATTCAGTTCTGCTCTGATCTTAATGATTTCTTTCCGTCTGCTAACTTTAGGATTGGATTGTTCTTGTTTTTCTAGTTCTTTAAGGTGAAGTGTTAGGTTGTTCACTTGCCATCTTTCCATTCTTCTGAAGTGAGCATTTAATGCAATAAATTTTCCCCTCAATACTGCTTTTGCAGTATCCCACAGGTTTTGGTATGATGTATCATTGTTTTCATTAGTTTCAATAAACTTTTTGATTTCCTGCTTGATTTCTTCTTGGACCCATATGTCATTAAGTAGAATGCTGTTTAATTTCCATGTGTTTGTATAGTTTCCAGAGTTTTGTTTGTTATTAATTTCTAGTTTTAATCCATTGTGGTCTGAGAAGATACATGGGATAATTCCAATTTTTTTGAATTTATTGAGACTTGATTTGTGACCTAATATGTGATCTATCTTGGAGAATGATCCATGTGCTGATGAGAGGAATGAATATTCTGAGGTTGTTGGGTGGAATGTTCTGTAGATATCTGCCAATTCCAATTGGTCTAGAGTCTTGTTTAGATCTTGTGTTTCTCTACTGATTCTTTGCCTAGATGATCTGTCTAATATTGACAGTGGAGTGTTCAGGTCCCCTGCTATTATGGTATTAGTGTCTATTTCCTTCTTTAGGTCTAATAGAGTTTGTTTTATAAATCTGGCTGCTCCAACATTGGGTGCATACATATTTATGATTGTTATGTCTTCTTGATGGATCAGTCCTTTTATCATTAAGTAGTGTCCCTCATTGTCTCTTTTTATGGTTTTTAGTTTAAAGTCTATTTTGTCAGATATAAGAATAGCCACTCCAGCTCGTTTTTCTTTTCTGTTTGCATGGTAAATCTTTTTCCATCCTTTTACTCTTAGTCTGTGTGAATCTTTATGGGTGAGGTGGGTCTCTTGTAGGCAGCATATAGTTGGGTCCTGCTTTTTGATCCAGTCAGCCAGTCTGTGTCTTTTAATTGGGGAATTTAAGCCTTTAACATTAAGAGTTGTTATTGAAAGGTGTTGATTTATTCTTAGCATTTTATTGGTTGTTTGGTTGTCTTAGGTGTCTTTTGTTCCTTGCTTTCTGATTTACTGTTTGGTTTCTTTGTTTGTTGGTTCCTTAGGTTGTAGATAGTGTTTTTGTTAGCTTGTTTTCTCTTCATGAATGCCATTTTTATTGTACTAGCGGGTTTAGATTTTTCTTAGGTTTTTATGGCAGTGGTAGTTATTTTTCAGGAACCAAACCCAGTACTCCCTTGAGGATTTCTTGTAAGGGTGGTCTTGTGGTAGTGAACTCCCGCAGTTTTTGTTTGTCTGAGAAATATACTATTTGCCCCTCATTTCGGAAGGATAGCCTTGCAGGGTAGAGTATTCTTGGCTGGCAATCTTTGTCTTTTAGTATTTTGAAAATATCATCCCATTCCTTTCTAGCTTTTAGGGTTTGTGATGAAAAGTCTGATGTTAACCTGATTGGGGCTCCCTTATAGGTGATTTGACGCTTCTCTCTTGCAGCTTTTAAGATTCTCTCTTTGTCTCTGAGTTTTGCCAATTTGACTATGACATGTCTTGGAGAAGGCCTTTTTGGGTTGAATACGTTTGGAGATCGTTGAGCTTCCTGGATCTGAAGATCTGTGATTTTTCCTATACCTGGGAAGTTTTCTGCCACTATTTTGTTGAATATGTTTTCAATGGAATCTCCATTTTCCTCCCCTTCAGGAATACCCATGACTCGGATATTTGAGCGCTTGAGGTTGTCTGATATCTCTCTCAGATTTTCTTCCATGTCCTTGATTCTTTTTTCTTTCTTTTTGTCTGCTTGTGTTATTTCAAACAGCCCATCTTCAAGTTCAGAGGTTCTCTCTTCAACTTCGACAAGCCTGCTGGTTAAACTCTCCGTTGTGTTTTTTATTTCGCTGAATAACTTCTTCAGTTCAGCAAGTTCTGCTACATTTTTTTTCAGGACATTGATTTCCTTGTATATTTCCTCTTTCAGATCCTGTATACTTTTCCTCATTTCATCATGATGTCTAGCTGAGTTTTCTCGTATCTCATTCAGTTTCCTTAGAATTATCACTCGAAATTCCTCATCAGTTATTTCAAGGGCTTCTTGTTCTATAGGATCTAGAGTATGAGATTTATTGACTTTTGGTGGTGTACTTTCTTGATTTTTTGTATTTCTGGTGTCTTTTTTTTGGTGTTTATTCATTGTGGCAGGGGGTTTCACAGTCCACCGGTTTAAGACTAATGACTAACTAGGATGTTGCTGTGGTTGCCAATTTGGTATGGCTCCCGCCGTGACTGCTCAGTTGGCCTCTAGTGTCTTGTGTGTGTGGTTGCCTCGGGTCTTTGGCTTCTCCGGGGATCCACCTTTCTGGTCAGCTTGTACTCTGCTGGGCTGGTGGATCACGTACCACAGGGTGTGTGATCTCTGTTGAGCTTTCACTTTCTGTACAGGACTTCTCCCCATTCAGTGTGCTCTGGCCCAGGCTGTTAGATCGTGCAGTGGCGACCCCACCGGGTGTGTGGTTTCTGTCGAGTCTCCGCCTCCCTGGCAGCACGTCTCCCCCCTCTGTGCACACTGTGCTGGGTTGGGGCGTGTCTTCTGCACCCTTCGTCTATCAGCTGGGCCTTCAAGACCCTGCTCAGCACCGCCTCACCCAGGAAGTCTACCAGGTTTCTGCTAGGCACAGACGACCAGTCTCTCTGGGTGCCTTTGTAGCACTGTGTAGATCTTTCTCGGGTCTTGTTCACCTTTGTATCCCCCCGGTATAAACCGAGTCTAGTGCCCGCCTGCAGCCTGCTCTCCGGCAGGTTCAAGCAGACCTGGGAACTCTCCTACCACACTATTCCCAACCAGAAATTCGTTAGGCTTTTTTCCAAACTGGTGGTTGCAGAGATGGTATCTGCCTCCCAGTAACAGGAAGTTTACCGGGGCGGAGTCCAGGGTGTGGTGGAGTGACAGTCGGCCCGCCCGTACTTCCTAGCCCTCCCAAAACTGGTCGGGACGCCCCACACCCCCAGCCCTGCCAGAGAACCGTGGAGGGAGTGGGAGAGGAGGTCGGCCCGCAGGGTCCGGAAAGCTCCGCGCCAGGCCAAGCAAATGGGCTCAGTGATGGCCGAGCAGGGCGGAGCTGCCCGCACCTGGGAAAATGGAGGCAGCACCGGGGCAGTGAGTGGCCTGGTGGTGCAGGCGGGGAGCCGCGTGGGCATCCACCCCCCGAACAGAGCTTTGCCAGGGATCACTCACAGTGCTGTGCCAGGTCGGGCGCTCGCTCTGTCTCTGGTTTGTTGCCTTCCGTGTTCTCGGCGCTGCCGCCTCGGGCTGTTCAGTCGCGGCACCGCTCGGGCGCTCCCAGGAGTCTTCTTTAATGCCGGCCTGAAACCTCGAATCCTGGATAGGGCAGCTGGCCGCCTTCAGTGCGGCCCCAGCCTCCGGGATCCTGGCTGCATCCACAGCAGCCCTGGCGCCGTGTTCCCTGTTTCAAGACTCACTTTTGCAGCTAAGAATCAGTTCTTTTCCTGCTCCACACTTCAAAGCTGTTGCCTGTAAATGAGGCAGCCTCTCCTGCCGGGGGCAAAGTGGCGTTGAGCCCCCACGACCGGCCAGCAGCAGTAGTCCTCCCTTAAGAGATGGCCAGAGAAAGGTCCACAAGTTTCCCGGCTGCCTGAGGCCCAGTGGCCACCTTTTCCACCTCAGCTACTCCGCGCCAGCCGCCGCAGCCGCCGCCATCTTGAAACTCCCTGAATAGTATTTCATAGTGTATATATTCCACAGTTTTTTGTTTTTGTTTTTTGGTGGCTGGCCAGACTGGGGATCGAAACCCATGACCTTGGGGTTATAAGGCTGTACTCTAACCAACTGAAATAACCAGCCAGCCAACCACAGTTTTTGAAATCCATTCATTTGTTGATGAGAATTTCCATCTCTTGGCTATTGTAAACAGTGTTGCAATGAACATGGGGGTGCCGGTGTCTCTTCAATATATAGATGTCATTTTTTTTGGCATATACCCAGTAATGGGATAGCTGGATCATAGTGTAGTTCAACTTTTAGTTCTCTGAGGAAGCTCCATACTGTTTTCCACAAATGGCTGTACCATTTACATTCCCACCAACAATGTAGGAGAGTTACCTTTTCTCCGCATCCTTGCCAGCATTTATTTTCTGTCTTTTTGATAATAGCCATTTTAACTAGAGTAAGGTGATTTCTCATTATGGTTTTAGTTTGCATTTCCCTGATGATTATTGATGTTGAGCTTTTTTTCATATGTTTATTGGCCATTTGCATGTCTTTTGCAAATGTCTGTTCAGTTCCTTTGCCAATTTTTTAATTGTGTTATTTGTTTTTTTGCTATTGAGTTGTTTGAGTTCCTCCTGTATTCTGGGTATTAGTCCCTTGTCTGATGTGCAGTTTACAAACACTTTCATCAATTCTGTAGGTTGTCTCATCACTTTGTTGATTGTATGCTTTGCTGTGTAAAAACCTTTTAGTGTGATGTAGTCCCATTTGTCTATTTTTGCTTTAGTTGCCTGTGCCCTTGTAGTCTTGTTCAAAAAAGTCCTGCCCACTTTCATTTCATGTAGCATTTTCCCTATGTTTTCTTGCAGTAATTTCATAGTTTTAGGTCTTGAACTTAGGTCTTTAATCCATTTTGAGTTGATTTTTGTATATGGTGAGAGATAGGGGTCTTGTTTTGATCTTCTACCTGTGGATATCCTGTTTGCCATTTATTGAAGAGATTGTCTCCCTTGAATACTTTTTGCACCTTTATCTAAAATCAGTTGGCTGTAAATACATGACTTTATTTCTAGGTTCTCTGTTCTGTTCTATTGGTCTGTGTGTCTGTTTTTATGCCAGTAGCATGCTGTTTTAGTTGTTATTGCTTTGTAGTGTATTTTGAAGTCAGGTAGTATGATACCTTCGGCTTTGTTCTTTTTGCTCAGGATTGCTTTGGCTATTCAGGGTCTTTTGTGGTTCCATATGAATTCTAGGACTGTTTTTTCTATTTCTGTGAAGAATGCCATTGGTATTTTGATAGGGATTACATTAAATCTGTAGATTGCTTTTGGCAATATGGTCATTTTTACAATATTAATTCTTCTATCCTACAAACATGGAAAGTCTTTCCATTTCTTTGTGTCCTCTTCAACTTCTTTCATCAGTGTTTTATGGTTTCCCTTACAGATATCTTTCACCTCCTTGGTTAAATTAATTCCTAGGTACTTTTTTTTTTTTTGGTAGCTGTTGTAAATGGGATTGCTTTCTTGATATCTTTTTCATCTTGCTCATTACTGATGTATAGAAATGCTAGTGATTTTTGTATGTTGATCTCGTATCCTGCAACATTATTGAATTTGTTTATCAGTTCCAAGAGTTTTTTGGTAGAGCATTTGGGTTTTTGTATATATAAGATCATGTTGTCTGCTAACAAGGACAATTTGAATTCCTCTTTTCCAATTTGGATGCCCTTTATTTCTTTCTCTTGCCTAATTGCTCTGGTTAGGACTTCTAGTACTATGTTGTAGAAGAGTGGAGAGAGTGGACATCCTTGTCTTGTTCCAGTTCTTAGAGGACGAGCTTTCAGCTTTTGCCATTCAGTATGATATTAGCTGTCAGATTGTCATATATGCCTTTATTGTGTTGAGGTGCATTCCTTCTATGCTTAATTTGTTGAGGGTTTTTATCACGAAGGGATGTTGAATTTTATCAGATGCTTTTTCTGTGTCAGTTGAAATGATCATATGGTTTTTGTCCTTCATTCTGTTCATGTGATGAATCACATGTATTGATCTGTGTATGTTGAACCAACCTTGCATCCCTGGGATAAATCCTACTTGATCATGGCGAGTCATCTTTTTAATATGCTGCTGGATTTGGTTTGCTAGTATTTTGTTGAGGATTTTTACATCAACGTTCATCAGTGATATTGGCCTATAGTTTTCTTTTCTGTTGTGTCCTTGTCTGGTTTTGGTGTCAGGGTAATGTTGGTCTGATAGAATGAGTTTGGGTGAGTTCCCTCCTCTTTAATTTTTTGGAAAACTTGAAAAGAATCAGTATTAATGTTTTGTTTTTTTCTAAATGTTCGGTAGAATTTGGTAGTGAAGCAATCTGGTCCTGGGCTTCTCTTTAATGTATTACTGATTCAGTCTCATTACTCATAATTGGTCTGTTTAGGCTTTCTATTTCTTCTTGATTCAATCTTGGTAGATTGTATTTGTCCAAGAATTTATCCATTTTCTCAGGTTTTCCAATTTGCTAACATACAGTTGTTCATAATAGTCTCTAATGATCCTTTGTGTTTCCATAGTATACGTTGTAATGTCTCCTTTTTCATTTCTGATTTTGAGTCTTTTCTCTTTTTTACTTGGTTAGTCTAGCCAATGGCTTGTCAATTTTGTGTATCTTTTCAAAAAACCGACATTTTGTTTCCTCAATCTTTTGCATTGTTTTTTGTTGTTGTTGTTTGTTTTGGGCTCAATTTCATTTATTTCTGCTCGGATCTTTATCATTTCTTTCCTTCTTCTAATTTTGGGCTTGGTTTGTTCTTGCTTTTCCAGTTCCTAAGATGAATTGTTAGGTTTGAAATCTTTCTACTTTTTTAATGTAGGCATTTATTGCTGTAAACTTCCCTCTTAGTACTGCTTTGGCTGTATCCCGTAGGTTTTGGTGTGCTGTGTTTCTGTTTTCATTTGTTTCAACAATCTTTTAAATTTTCTTCTTAATTTCTTCTTTGACCCATTGGTCATTCAGGAGCATGTTTTTTAGTCTCCATGTACTTGTACAGTTTCATTTCTTTGTAAGTTTCTGTGCCCTGCAGATACCTTCAGTCTTGTGTCTTAGTACTTCAAACATAGTAAACATAGCTATTTTATATTATAGTCTGTATCTAATAAATCCCCTATATGAAGTCTTCGATTGTATTTCTGCTATCTTTAGTTTCTGCCAATTGAGCTCATGATGTCTTTTTTTGTGTGCATTTGCTTAGTTCTGTTCCTCACAGTCCTTGAAATATTATTCGTTGGTATTCTTTTTCTCTGAGGTCTGGGATGATGGTGCCTTCCTCCATAGAAGATTTATATTTGCTTGTGCCAGGCACCTCAGGATCGTTTAGCCTGGGACTACCCTAACCCTAGCTCAGGGCTTGAAGTTCTCTGGACAATTTAAGTGGTATGGACCTGGGATATATTTTCGGTCAAAAGTAATCCCAACTTTTTGGGCATTTTTCCTTTATTTTTCTTTTTATTCTCTTTCTCTGCTCAGCACCATGACAAGTTTTGCCGTGGCTTGCTGAGGATGCTGATGGAATGGCCAGTTTTAATTTTGGGTCTCAGCCTGAAGTGGAGAATTTCTCTCATTATGCTTCTCATCTTCAGCAGGCTCTGATCATTGACTTCTATCTCATTGCCCAGCAAAGCCACCAAAACCAAAGCGCCAGTTTCTCTGGGTCAGCAAATGCCCTAAGGGCAAAAGTGGCTATGGTATTCCAGGAATTGTTTGCTTACTTCTCTGGTGCTTGATTTCCATTAGGGTTTGGCCTGGTAATTGCTTACTATCTCGACAGCTCTTTAATGCTTTTAAGGAGATTAAAAATCTTTTTACTTAGAGCTTTTAGTGATGTTCACATGGATGGTTGGTTCCACTAACTGTTACTTGCCATTACTGAAAATGGATGTCCTCTTTAATTGTAGAATATCTTATTGTTTCCTTATTAAAGATGTAGGCTGGTTACAGATATTTTTCATGCTTTTAATGGGAATCAATCTGGCCAAACCCTATCAAAGCAACACACTATGAATTTCCTAGTCAATATTTACCAACATGTAAATGAAAGAAGAAAAATGGCCCTGTTTTGTGCCAGGCAGGGCAAGTACAGTGTTATAGTATGTAACCAATCTGTGTCATTGGTTTTCATTGCAGATTCTGTTATGACAGCCATCCAATATGAATTAAAAGAATTATCTTTGACATTTTAAAAAAAGGTAGACATTTAACAAGAAGCTGCTAGTGAGGATGTAAGAGCCAGTGATCAGTGTTGAAAGCACTCATTTGGGAAAGGTCAAATTAGACTGCTGTTCACTTGTTCCTGGGAATTGCCACATTTCTAATGGCTGGTAGAGATTGATTAAAGCACCAATCTCTCTCTTTTCTGATGTCAATTGGAGCCATGGAAGGGCCAAGGAGTAAGTCCAAGATTGCTCTTATGCGTATAGCTGGCTTTATTAAAGGGCTTCTAGACTTTTTCTGTGAAAGAAAATCTGATTCCGAGGTGGGGTTTTTTTTGTTTGTTTTGTTTGTTTTTTGAGAAAGATTTGGTTAACAAAAAGATCAATTTTTAATAATGTTTGCAAATAACTCTTAAATTGTTAGTACTTGGAGAAAATGCATGTAAAATGTATCAGTTTTCTGATCTTTAGAATCTGATAATGAGCTATTTCCTGTTATCTTTTCTGGACTCACACATTCTGAATCTTTGGATTCATGTGAGCTTCTGCAAGACATTAGTATGTCCTAGTCATATTCATATGTGGGCTTCATAAGACCAGAATAATTTGTGTATGGAATTACCTGTCTTGGGTTACCTAATCTAGATTTCCAGTGATTTTTTTTTTTTTAATAATTTCCAGATTTCTAGGAATTGTAAAACATACTTGCCATCCTTGGTTCAGATTAATTAGTCTATACATTTTATATATAGGAACAAAAGGTATAGGCTTATTGTCTCCAATTCTAATAGAAATAAGACATTTTCAACTTGCTTGGAAATAGCAGCTCACATTATTGCATAGTGGTTATTTGCAAATCTTCCTAATAAACTATAGGAATAAATTCCAGGTAAATGTGTTATGGCTACAAATATAAATTATCATAGAGAGTGCTAGATGTCAAGTGACAGAAACTTACTTTAATACAGCTTAATCAAAATAAGGAATTTATTAGTCTATTTAGTTAGAACACTAGGATGGCTCACAGCGTCAAAAGATGAGTCACAGACACCAGGGCCTCAAAGTTTAGAACTGCTCTCGATACCTATGACTTACTCAAGTTCTTCTTTCTTCTCTCCTTCCATCTATTCGTGCATCCATTCATTCTGCTCACATTTCTGCTTTATTCACTTGGCTTTGTTCTACTGAAGGACTTCTCCATGTCGTGCGTAAGATGGCTGCCAATAGCTTTAAATTCATTTTCAGCCTAGCAAGTCCAAAGAAAGAACTTCTCTTTCCCAGTCTCTCACATGCTCACCCCCAACACCAATCAGAGCAGAGGAGAATAGGATGCTATGATTGGTCATGTCTGCCTACTCCTCTGGACAGGGCAGTGGGTTCTTATCAGGAGAAGGAGAACGGGAGAGGAAAATTACACTGGGCAGCCAAAAGAAATCCTTTAGAAGAGTAGATTGTTAAAAATGGATGAGTCTGGAGAAAATTATAAGTGAAATAAGCCAGATAAAGAAACAGAAATACCGCATGTTCTCAGTCATAACTGGCTGCTAGGAAGGCAGGAAGGGGGGGTGGGGCATGGAAGGAGGCAAGAAGGAAGAAATGAAAGAAAAAAAGAAAAGACTACAAAAATAAGTGGAACTTTCAGAAGAAGAGAACAAACCTAAGGATACTAGAGATTGGGGGGATGAAAGAGGGGGTTTGGGGAGTGATAGGCCTGGCAAAGGGCATAAAGAAATATCATGATTTGTAAGAATGAATATACTAATAATAAATAAAAATTTAAAATAAAAAAAAAAGAGTTAAAAGCTGCTAAAGAGTATTTCTAATTGAGTACACAATCTTGAATCCAAGCAAGATAGGTTTGAGAAAATGGTTTACTAAACTCATTATAGCATGTGAAATATTTCTCATGTTAGAGAATTTCATAGATTAAAGAATTGATATAGCAACTAGACAAAAGGACAATTGAATTGGGAATTATTGCAAGCGTTAGGAAGAGAAATTAATATACCTGATTCCCTTTGCTTAGATTTCTTTCACAATTAAGTTATTAAGAAGTGGTAGACTGCAGCGTATTGACTGATTGATTGTTAAACTAGCAGGAGGAGGCTATTGCATCTATTGTTTACATTAACATATGAATAAGCCTTTATTGATTTGATGGTTGGACCCAAAGTAAGGAATTTTAATTATTAATGATGGTAATTTCAATATCTCTTCTTCATTGCAGCAAATTTGTAATTTGTTACAATGAAAAATAATATGAATTGCCTATTATAAAATAGATTACCTTCAGTGGGGTGTGTGTCTGTGTGTCTGTGTGTGAGTTGAAGCAAATTCTCCAAGTGAACATTCATCATGTGTAATAACTATAGAAGCCAAAGGCACTCTCACTGTGTGTTTCTGGAAGTCTGTGAGTCTTTCAGACTCTTCTAGTGACAGAATCAATGATATATAAAATAGAAGTTATTGTATTTTAGTAAGGAAAACATGGCTTTAAAATAGATTGTCTGTTGTGTATAAATTAGTATATTTGATGACCCGAACAAAACTATCAAAAGCTGCTTTTGCAAGTCTTGGATGACTGTTCAAGTTATTCATGCTATAGAAATACATTACAGATAGTAGATGGACTGCAATTATTTATAAAGAATTCACTTTGTCAAGAAACTATAGTCACAGCATACAGCTCAGATGACAGTTGTATCAAAGGACATTAATGGGCTTGTATAACCCAAACGTTCCTGGCTGGATCTAAGCATTCAAGTGGTGTCATCAGAACTCAGTCTCTTGGCACTGTTTTCATTTGTGTGGCTTCATTCTCAGACAGCCTCTCCCCTCAAAGGGGCAGGATGGCTTCTAGCAACTTCAGGCTCAAACCCCGCTTCTCAGCACCTCAATAGAAAGAAAACATGTCTCTTTTACGGCAGTTCCAGTAAAATCAGAATTAAGCCTCATTGGCTCTGATTGGTTTGACGTGGGTCATGTGGTCTGTCCTGAACCAATTACTATGGCTAGGGAGGTATGATTTTGAGATAGGCCACTCTGCATTGGAGTAAGGGGTGGGTTGTTTCCTTTGGAAAAATCAAGGTATTGTCACCTTTGAGAAAAGGGGGAAATGGATGCAGGGTAGTAAAAAACAATAAATATCTGCCAAATGATTCTTTTTTTAAAATAACGATATCTTTGAGAAGGAAAATGGAAATGATTCAGATGCCAATCCAATCATTCAACTAATTTTTACTGACTCTATGCCAGTCACTATGTTAGGCGTATGTACCAGTGATGAACAAGGTGGTTGAGGTCTCTAGCCTCATGGATCTTGCTCTCTGGTGGGGAGGGCTGATGTAAAAATCCACTTACATGAATAATTTATTAAATATGTGAAAAGTGCATTACTCTGAGAACTTATAACAAGGGAGACTTCAGGGAGTCCAGGAAAAGCTTTCTAGATTAATTGATGTTTCAACTGAGACCTGTAGGATGAGACTAAGTTAGCATGGGAAAGGGAGTAGGATTGAAGAAGAGAGTTCCAGGCATTTTATCCCTAAATAACCCTGTAGTTTGATCAAGGGAAACACGGAAGCCTGAGAACCTAGACAGAGGAGGGACAGAGTGTACCAGTAGGGTTAATGGATTTGTAAGGAAAGGCTGGGTGTTTCAGAGAAAAGTCCTATGCATTTCACCATGTTGTCTAAGTGCATCCATGGTAGTGACTCTCATAATCCATATCCATACATGGATCAAGACTCTTTCTTAAAGTAGCTCAGGCTTAAACTAGATAAAGTTCAGAGAGTCTCAATTTTAGTACACCTTTTCAAAAAAAATTATTCTTTTGTATGCTTCACATGAGAAGGGGCTGAAAAAATGTGCTCGCTCTTGCTTGGCAGACAAATAAAAATGTTTACTTTTGGTCACTGAAGTTCTGCAAGTAACTATTCAGTGTTAATACACCATGTCCCTCTCAGTCAACAGTAATTGTGTCTCAACCTGATACCTAAAATGAAGCAATCAAGATGTCGAGACTTCAGCTCTACAAGTCTTAGATTAGGTGGCATGAATGGATTATCCAGGTTAATTTCAAATACCAGAGCAGTGCTATAAGCAGACTTCTACCAGTTCTGGGCACTATTTGTATTGTGCTTCATTTTTGCCATTTTCTCTTCAAACTAACAAAAAAAGGTCCTTTTCTGCATGGGGAAGTTCTTTAGGCATGAATTAGGATTTCTTCCCTTATACCATCTTCACTTCATAAATGGGGGATTTCTGCTTTTGATGATGGTAGAGTAGGTAATTCAGGCCCACTACCCTGCTGAGGACAACTAGAAAGGCTGGATAGATTATAAACAAAAGCTTGCTTCCAAGTAGTAGAAGGCTAAAAGGATGGTGAAAAATTACCAGGCCAAGTCTAAGTAAGGGAGGGTAGAGGCCCAAACTTGGAACCCCTTCTTTCCCTTAGAGTACATGGAAATTCCAAGGAAGAGTTGAGAGGCTAAGGGGATGGACAGCCTTTGTAGGCTTAGGCAACAGGGATTGCTGACCAGGGCCTGCCAAGGATGGAGGGAGCCTGGTGAACCCTCTTCTCTTTGGGTTTGGACTTCAAAGGGCTGCCTTGAAGGAGTAGGGATAAACTGGAAATAAGCTCATGAAGCCGCTTGAAATGCAAAAACACACCGTAGAGTGAGCAAAGATATTGTAAAAACATAACTGACAAGGGCTTCTATCCAGAATACTTAAAGGACTTCCACAGATCAATAAGAAAAAGACAACCCAATAGAAAAAAGTCAGGAGACTTGGGTACTTCACAAAGCATTTTATAAAAGGGGACATCCAAATGGCCAATAAGCATATGAAAAGATACTCAGTCTCATAAGTAATTGGGAAAATGCAAATTAAAATAACGATGAGCTATCATGACACATCCACCTGACAGCTAAAATTCAGATTGCTAGTAGCAAGTGTTTGCCAGGTTGGGAGTCAACCAAATCTCTCACACTGCTGATGGGAGTATACATAGGTACAACCACTTTGGAAAACTATTTAGCATTACCTACCATAGTTTAAGATATGCATATCATGAAGCAGGTTCACTGTGCACTGGTTACCAACTTGTCTGAGTCTGGTGAGATAGAACACTCACACATGACAAGTTACATAAAGTAGGTTTATTCCTTACAGGCAGCAAGGGACAACAGAAACCTAGGATTTATTGCAAGCCAGTCCCCCAAGGCTCAGAAGAGCTGCCTGGGGCAGATGGAGTCTCATCTTGCACGTTGCATTCACAGCACATTCTATAGTTATTCTCTAGAACTGCAAGCAATAAGAAAAATAAAAATAAATAAATAAATAAATTCAAACATACACAAAAGAAAAAAAAAAAACCGAGGGGGAGAAGAAGACATAACAATTACAATTCCTTGAAGTTGACATGACAAGCAAACAGAAAGGACATTGTTGGGTGGGAGGGGGGAGAGGGAGGAGGGAGGGAGGTTTTGGTAATGGGCCACAATAATCAACCACATTGTATATCGACAAAATAAAATTTAAAAATAAATAAATAAATAAATAAATAAAAAGAACTGCAAGCAAGAAAGGGGGCAAAACCGAGTCAGCCTGAGGTCACCTGGAGGACTGTTCTACACATATCCTATGATGCAGCAATCCATTTCCTGTGTATATACTCTGCTTGCCTTTGTGCACAGAGAGACATTTGCAAGAATGTTCATAATATCATTATTCATGATAGCCTCAAGTTGGAAACAACCCAAATGTTCATCATTGGTAGAATAGATAAATAAATTGCAGTGTATTCAAACAGTGGACTATAAATTAAAATGAACAGACGACAGCTGTTTGCAACAAAGTAGATACACAGCATAAAGAAAAACAAGCTAGATACTAGAGGGTACATACTATATGATTCCAATATTCTAAATATGAAAACCAGGCAAAACTATAATGTTTAGGGATACATGTTTAAGCTATAAAAGAGAATCAAGGAAGTACTTTTACAAAAGTGAGGATACTGGTTACTTTTAGTGGGGAGAAGGGACTTAGTGTTGAGAGAGGGGACATGAGAGGCCTTCTGGGGTGTTGGCAGTGTTCTGTTTTTTAATCTGGGTGACTATTACACAGGTGTTCACTTTGTAATAATTCATTTAGCTACACATTTGTGAGGCACTTTTCTGTATGCATTATATTTTGCAATAAAATCTTTGAAAAGATAATATCACTTCTTTTCCTTACCTCATTAAAACTAAATCAGAATTTATCACTGGCTCAATCAAATTGCAGCAATCCTTTTCACTTGGAGATGTGAGCCAAGCCTGAATGTGGGCAAGTATGCAGAGGCCAGGTCAAAATCTAGTTAGATTTCTGGGTGCTTATTACCACATGCTAGCATCCATGTCACTAAGTTTCGTCTTTGCTTCTCAAAAACAGTACGATTTTACTTACAGTTAACTAATATAGTGCTTTGCATATAGTAGCTACTCTACTGTATAAGTCGGGGTTCTTTGGGGAAGCAGAACCCACAGTCTGTGTCTATGTATCTATATCTACATCCATATCCATATTTATATCTACATCTATATCTGTATATCTAGGAAGAGATTTACTATAAGGTATGGACTCATGGGACTATGGAGGCTGAGAAATCCCGTGATCTGCTCTGCAAAATGGAGACCGAGCAAAACCGGTGGTGTAGTTTGAAGGCCTGAGAGCTGGAGAGTCAGTGATGTGGATTGCAATCTACACCTGAAAGCCTGAGAACCAGCAGCACCGAGGGCAGAAAGAGATCGATGTCTCATATTCTCACTTATTTGTGGGAGCTAATAAAAATAAATAAATAAATATACAAACAAATGGGGGCAGGGAGAACACACAACAATCACAACAATTCCTTGAACTTGTTAAGACAGGTGAACAGGTATGATGTTAATGGAGGGGGGGAAGGAAGGGGGGAAAAGGAGGAATTGGTAAAGGGATGCAAAAATCAACTACATTGTATATTGATAAATTAAAATTTAAAAAACCTATAAAATCTACTATTTATTAAATTGAAAGATAAGATCATTGAATTCCCACTTGAGAAAAGTAATCTACTTTGGAACTATAATACTTGTAGATTCTTGGTATAAGTCATGAAAATAAATGTGAATGGGGGCTCACAATAATAATAAGCACTTTATGCAGCTGTAGCTTTCTCTGTTCCTGTTGTTACCTTCTTCCTATAGGGCCCTTTGTTGGCTGTTTGACTTCTCCCCTGCCTGTGTTCGGCCTCGAAGCTTGTACAGTTTGAACAAGTTTTCAGCACCTGATATTTTTCTGTGGAGAAGCAGTTCTTTTTGTAATTTGAGGCTTTGGAAAAATTACTTTTTAGCGTACATCTGCATTTTCCTTTTCTTCTATATGGGTCAAATAAGAGGATTCTTTCTGGAATTTGTCTCTCTTGTTTCTACCTCGGATATAAGGAGTCACGCATCCTTCAGAGACATTGTTTTCCAGAAGTATTTCAAGGGGAAGAGAGCAGAAGCCAGTGTGAAGCCTACAAAATCTGAAATAATCCAATTTAAGAGATCAAACAAATAGAAAATCAAGAAGCATAACAGCTTTAGAGACAGTAGAAAACCAGACAATGAAGCAGGATTTTAAGGTGAAAATTAATCCTTTTACTCAGTGAGTGTCTGGAGAACACCCCACTGACAACAAAAGTCATGTTGCATTTACTTGAGTGTTTTCCTTATTTCTAATGTAATATTTTTATCAACATCCGAGTATAATAGTACTTGCTCTCACTGTAGCAGTAGCAGAAGTTGAAGATGTGTGAACAGTTTTATGTGCTCACATTTACTTCCAGCAAGCAAGGTAAATTGAATAGAATTTCCTTTTCTTTAGTATTTTTTTCTGTCATATATCAATATTTTATTTATCAAAGGTTATCCCATTTTAAAAATTCAATATATAATTTAAAAAATGACAAAAAACAAAACAAAGAAAAAAACAACACAACAAAAAAAACAATGATGTACGCTGAAAGAAAACAAAACAGTAATACTGGGTAGAACAATTTTACTAAACAGATGGTACCAACAAATGACTAAAAGCCCAAAAGATGAGAAAAGAGAGTTTCCAGCATGAGCAGCAGAGCAACTTGCTTCAAATTCCAAGACACAACATGCAACATAATACATGTACATATGTGTAAACACACCTAAACACATATTCGTACACTCACAGACCTTAAAGCTTTCGTTTCAGTCATGAGATAGTAATACCAACACACTAGTTCATAACAGAGTTGAATCCAAAGCATACTTCAGACAAAATGGGAGGTTTTCACATGGCCAAACTTTATTTGCTCCAATAGGTAATCAAATAATGGCTGTGGAACAGACCTTAGGTAAAGCAATTTCCATAGCAGTCTGAATCAGATCTTTTTGCTCACATTTTATCTTTCAGTTTCAAAGAGTTTGGGGTTAAATTCTCAAATATTACACATAGATAGGACTGGCTGAATTGTATAAGAAAAACAAAATCTACAAGTAACCTCAACTCTTTCTAATGAGGAGTTTCTCTTTTTTTCTTATCTTGGCTGGATTGCCATTAACAGTGAGTTCTGTTTTAACACTTGCAGAACTCTGTACACATATAGATAAGTTTTGCTGAGACACTTAGCCAATTTTTTTTTCATAGTAATACAGGCATATTTATTTTGTCCATTGACATAAATACCACTTACTATCACCATTGTTTTTTAAAAAAGATTTTCTTTAAGTTTATTATTATTTTTAATTAATTTATTTATTACGAATATTCAAGAGATACAAAGCTGATTGTCCCCTCTCCTGTCCATGATGTGGGGGCCAGATTCATATTGGGGACATACTCATTACCAGAAATTACTTTTGTACCCTTTGTCCCCTCCCAATTATCCCCCAACCTCCCTCCCCCTCCCCATCTCCCCTCCACTCCAGTTTGTAGTCCTGGGAATGTTCCCTCCCTCTGATGATCATGGCACTACTGTGGTCTCTCTTTCCTGCCTTCCTTTCTCTCTTAGCTCCCACATATGAGTGAGCACATGCGGTATTTATCCCTCTGTGCTTTGCTTGTTTCACTCAACATAAGTTTCTCCAGGTTCATACTTTCTGCGAATGATAACATTGAGAACAATTGTATGCCAGGTACTATGCAAAGTGAAGTACTTTACAAACATTCTCTCTTTTAATCTTCATAATAAACATATGAGGTGGATGTGGTAAATGGCTTCCATGTTGGCTCTCAGTTATCCTCACCTCCTGGTATTTATATCTGTGTGGCCTCTTCCACATTAAATAGGACTGATCTGTGTGATAGATGTTGTGTAAATGACGGTGTGACTTCTGGGTCAAAAGGGATGTTGTAGCTTCTCCCATAGTCTTTTGGGTTTCTCACTCTGGAGGTAGCCAGTCATCATGCTTTGAGGACACTCAAGCAGCCCTGTTGAGAGGCTCATGATGCGGGGGAACAGAGGCCTCACACCAACAACCAGCACCAACTTACATGTGAGTGAGCCATCTTAGAAGTGGGTTTCCCAACCCTAGTCAAGCTTTCAGATGACTGCAGCCCTGGCTGCTATCTTTGACTGTAGCCTCATGAGAGACTCCAAGCCAGAATCACCTAGCCAAGCTTCTTCCAAATTCTTGAATCACTAGAAACTGTGAGAAATAAGAAAGGTTTATTGTTGTTTTTAGCCACTAAGTTTTGGGGCAATTTGTTGCATGGCAGTAGGTAACTATTAGAGTAGGCTCACTATTCTTATGGTTATATCCATTATTCAGATGAGGAAACTAAGGCTCAGGAACATTAAAATCCAAGTCTGATGACTCCAAAACCTTTGAGTCTTCATGAAAACAAGGTACTTTCTCAAGGTTTTGGTTTATTATTGCTGACAGCTATTTCTGAGGAAAACCTTTTTTTTTAAACTGGGGGAAAACATTTTTGACAGTCAATGTTTATATTTATTTAAATGTGTTAAAGGCATGTGAGTAAATGAAATGCATGTGTAAGTGTGAAATACAGTGATTGGAGTTGAAGTTCTTTGTGATTTATTTACATCTTACACATTGCTTTTTGGGTAGAAAGAATTTTAATTTGTTCTGGGATTTAACTGGGAGCATTTATGCCAACTTTTTTGGTTGGCTCTTTTGCAAAGAAGGAGGGGCTTGGGAATGGAAGAAGGCAGAAGTAAAAACACAAGGAAGACTTTTTTTTGAGACATTTAGGATGAAGGGAAAGCAAAGAGAGATGGAATGGAGCAGAGGATGGGGATAGGATTATGGTGATCATGATAGTTATTGATGTGACATGTTCACATTCCTGCAGCACCTGGAAGCTTTCACTAATTTAATAATATACATTATGAAGTTCTGCTTTATGAGACAGCAACCCACTCTAAATTCAAACTCTTTTTAGATACAGTTCCTTTATGAATTTCGAGGTGAAAAGAACTCGACTTCCTACAGTAAATGTATTTTGTGCTTAAGAGTATCTTTGCCAAAACTTTCTTTTTAGAATCCAGTTGTGCAGATTTATAAATGCAGAGATTTAATGGCAAACCCCACCCTACTTGGTTCTAAGAATTCTTCCTAAGAGTTAGCCGAGAATACTTTTTCCTGTCTTTTCTCTTCAACGTTCTCTGAAAGAAGAATGTCATAGATACCGAACACTGACTTAACCTGGACTCTGTTAAGTAGAAACACTGCAAGGAGCTGAAGATTGACATTTAAATTAAGAAAAGCAAAAAAAAAGAGGGAAACAGCTCTTCTGAGAAATGTTTTGGCCTAGTGAAAATTCTCTTTTAATGAGTGCAATTTAATATTCATTCAACTCAACAATTATTTACTGTACTCCTTCTATGTGCCAATCATACATGGTCTTTACAGTTAGGAAGCTTACATTCTGGAGGTGAA
This sequence comes from Cynocephalus volans, assembly GCF_027409185.1. Lineage (NCBI taxonomy): Eukaryota > Metazoa > Chordata > Mammalia > Dermoptera > Cynocephalidae > Cynocephalus > Cynocephalus volans. Next base: position 127,353,207 of record NC_084469.1, on the reverse strand, counting down.
GAGAGGCTCGTAAGCAAATAATTGTCACACAGTGTATACAGTGCATTCAGTAGTGGAGGCAAAAGCAAAGGAAAGAGTGATTGGGACTCCTTGAGTGCATTAGAGAAAGCCTTGCTTCTGGGGACTCTTGAGATAGGTTTTGTAGGATAAATAGAAGTTTGATTGGCACACAGGGATAGGGATGTAAGAAGAAAGAATTCCTTGAAATCCCCCTTGTTATGTGTTTTCACAGTAAAGGACTCATATCTAGAATATATAAAGGACACTCAAATCTCTGTAGTAAAACAAAACAAAACAAAACATTTGTATTTGTTTCCTCTTGCTGCTGCAACAAATTACCAAACTTATGGCTTGAAACAACACAAATATATTAACTAAAAATTCTCTTGGTTAGAAATCTGACATGGGTCTCTTGGTAATAAAATCAAGGTGTCAGCAGGGCTGTGTTCTTTCTGGAAGCCCTTGGGGACAACTTGTTTCTTTGCCTTTTCCAGCTTCTAGCTCTTTATTTCATTAATTTTCTCTATTGCTTTTCTGTTTCAATATTATTTATGGTCTTATCTCTGCTATTTCCTCTTTCTGCTTGCTTTGGTTTTATATGCTCTTCTTTTTTTTATGGAGTTCATGATAGATTTGGGACTTTTATTATTCTCTAAGTATTTAGTGCTATAAGTTTCCCTCTCAAAACTGTTTTAGCTGTAGCCCACACATTTTGAAATGTTACATTTCCATTTTTCTTCAGGTCAATGTATTTTTTTTTTTTTTAACTGGTAAGGGGATCGCAACCCTCGGCATGGTGTGTTCTGCACTGCGCTCAGCCAGTGAGCGCACCGGCCATCCCTATATAGGATCCGAACCCACGCCTCGGCGCTACCAGCGCCACACTCTCCCAAGTGAGCCACGGGGCCGGCCCCAGGTCAATGTATTTTTTTATTTCCCTTGAGACTTACTCTTTTACTTATGTATTATTTAGAAGTGTGTTTTTTTATGTTTTAAAATTATTATTAGCATATTCATTATTACAAATCATGATTTTCCCTTATGCCCTTTACCCTATCTGTCCCTCCCCCATCTCTAGTAACCTTAGGTTTGTTCTCTCCTTCTGAAAGTTCAATGTGTTGTCGTGGTCTTTTCTTTCTTTCTTTCTTTCTGTCTGTCTTTTTTCTTAGCACCCAGTTATGAGTGAGAACATGCAGTACTTCTCTTTCAATGTCTGGCTTATTTCACTTAACAAAATTCTCTCCAGACTCATCCATGTTGCTGCAAATGGTAAGATTTCATTCTTTTATGGCTGAGTAGTGTTCCATTGTGTATATATACCATATTTTCTGTATCAAGTTGTCTGTCAATAGACACCTAGGGCCATCCCACTGTTGGGAATATACCCAGAGGAATGGAAGTCATCAAGTCGAAGGTATACCTGTTCCCCAATGTTCATCGCAGCACTCTTTACAATAGCCAAGAGTTGGAACCAGCCCAAATGCCCATCATCAGATGAGTGGATACGGAAAATGTGGTACATCTACACAATGGAATACTACTCAGCTATAAAAACGAATGAAATACTGCCATTTGCAACAACATGGATGGACCTCGAGAGAATTATATTAAGTGAAACAAGTCAGGCAGAGAAAGAGAAATACCACATGTTCTCACTTATTGGTGGGAGCTAAAAATTAATATATAAATTCACACACACACATATACACATACACACACAAACCGGGGGGGGGGAAGAAGATATAACAACCACAATTATTTGAAGTTGATACAACAAACAAACAGAAAGGACATGGTTGGGGGGGAGGGGGGGAGGGAGAAGGGAGGGAGGTTTTGGTGATGGGGAGCATTAATCAGCTACAATGTATATCGACAAAATAAAATTTAAAAAAAATAAATTAATTAATTAATTAATTTAAAAAAAAAAATAGACACCTAGGTTGGTTCCATATTTTTGCTATTGTAAACAGAGCTGCAATGAACATGGGAGTGCAGGTATCCCTCAACATGATGATCTCCATTCCTTTGGATATATGCCCAATAGTGGGATTGCTGGATCATATGGTAGCTATATCTGTAGTTGTTTGAGAAAATCTTTATACTGTTTTCCATAATAGCTGTGCTAATTCACAGTCCCACCAACAGTGTGGAAGAGTTCCCCTTTCCTTGCATCCTCGCCAGCATTTGTTATTCTGTCTTTTTAATAATGGCCAGTCTAACTCGGCTGAGACGATATCTCAGTGTAGTTTCCAAGTGTTTGGAGATTTTTCTGTTATCTTTCTGTTGTGAGTTTCTAGTTGGAAAATCTTTAAATTTTGTTGAATTTTGTTTCACAGCCCAGATATAGTCTTTTTGGTATATTTTCCCTGTATACTGGAAAAGCATGTGAACTTGTAGTTTTATGTCTTTTGCCATGCTTGGAACATTTTCAGCCGTTATTTCCTCAAATACTTCTTCAGCCTCACCTTCTTTCTTCTCTCTTTCTTGTACTCTGATGACATGCATTTTAGATCTTTTGTTATAGTCCCACAGATTCTAAAATTTCCATTTTCTCTCTTTATACTTTCTGTTTCTTTGCTGAGACTTCCTATTTACTTGATGAGATTTTCCACTGTATCAATTTTTTCAAGTGTGTTCATATTGTATGTTGAAGTGTTTCTATGATGGCTTCTGCAAAGTCCTCTCAGATAATTCTAGCATCTATGTTCTCTCAGTGTTAGCATCTGTTTTTGTCTTTTCTCATTTAAGTTGATATTTTCCTGGTTTTTGAAATGACGATGAGTGATTTTGTATTGATATCTGGGAATCTGGGGTACTATGTTGTGAAACTCTTACCTGAATTGTCTGTTAGAGCAATCCCCCTCTGACACCACTCCACTGAGGGAGGGTGGCACTGCCTCATTACTGCCAGATGGAGAAGGAAGTCCTGTTTCTTCCACTCAACCTTTGTTGACACACAACAGAAGAGGGACTCCTTGTTACTGCTGGGAGGACCGCTAGGCTTTTGCTAATACTACTCTGGCTGAGATGGGTGGGTGTACCTCATTAAGTGCTCCCTATGTGGTCTCCACTGCAGGGTGCGGTGGTGGTCTTGTTACTGCTGGGTTTTGGTAAACATCCTGACTCTCCATTAGGCCTCCTATGACATCACTCCAGTGAGGCAGGGAAGGGTTGCCGTGTTACCACTGGGCGGAGTGGATGTCCAGGCTCCCCACATGTTCTCCACTGACACCATGGTGCACGTGTGGGGCAGGGGGCATCATTTTCATTACTGCCTAACAGGGATGGAAGTCTGTACTGCTCACCTGGCCTTCTCTGAAACCATATTGGCAGAGGGGTTAGGGCACCTTGTCACAGCCTGTTGAGGGTGAAAGTCTAGGTATTCCACTCTGCCTTTGTTGATTGGGTTGGAGGTGGGGCTGCAAATTTTCCTCTGGTTTGTGGTGGAGTTGAATGGTTTTGTCTAAAAGTTTTCCGTCATGCTGAGCTGTTTCTTTTTGTTTGTTTGTTTTTTGCTAAAAAGAGAATGTTTCTCTTGGGACTTCTTTTAATTGTGCCTCTTGACCTTTCCAGATTGTTGGCTTGTCTAGCACCCAGTCTGAGGTATATGAGGCAAAAGAAAACTAAAGGAACTCACCACTCTTTGCTTGAGTCTGAGGTCCCTAGCTGGTCCGCATTCTTCTCTCAAACTTTCAGTCTTCTTTTTGTTTATTGTACATGTAATGTTCAGAGTTTTTAGCTATATTTAGTGGAAGGAATATGGAAAAGTATGTCTATTCTATTTTATCAGTAATGGAAGTCCCTGGCCAGTTTTTAAAATGGCTTTAGTTTATTAATATTTTTAATTATGAAAATTTTAAAACATGTAAAAATTTTTAAAATAGTTTAATCCAGCTTCAGCAATTTCCAACATTCTATTATTCTTGTTTCATATGTCTTACACACACACAAACACACACACACACACACACACACACACTTTCTTTTTTTTCTGGAGTCTTTTAAGTAAATCTCAGACATGATTTCTCTTTACCTGTAATTACTTCACTGAATATTGCTAAAAGATAAGAATTTTCTTTTAAAAAAATCATGCCCACAGTACCATTACCCTACCCAACAAAATGAACAATAATTATAAGTATTTTAAGTTTATTTACATATGTAGCAAATAACAGCAACACCATTAATCTTTTGGAATGGAAATAGTTTGATAGGAGTATTACTTAATGAATTAAAAAATAAAAATATTTAATCCAATGAGGAATAATTATTCTATATCCACCCTTATATTTGGTTGCTATAAAAATCTTTTCATAACCATTCTCTCTCTTTTTCTCTCTCTCATGCTATTTATTAATTGAATAAACCAGATCATTTTCCTATAACATTTTCCACATTCTGTATTTGGTTTAATTGTATTCTTACAGAATATACATTTTAGGCTGTAAGGTCTAGAGGCTGGTAGGTCTAGAGGCTTGGTTAGATTTAGGTTTAGATTTTTGTTAATAGTACTGCATAGGTAGTGCTATGTAACTGCATCACCTCAGGAGGCACATAACGCCTGTTTTTCACTCTTTTAGTGTTAAGATTGATCTAGAGGGCTCAGCTGTTGTTAGCCTGATTGAACTGTTGTGAATTTCTCCAGCAGCATCTTACCTAATTTATTTTAGCATTGATGATTCTTCGTTTCATTAGAAGCTGCAAATGGTGATTATTTTTCTGTCATTTCTTCCGCATTTATTAGCTGGGATTCTTCTGTGAAGAATAATTTTCCTTCATCAACTATTTGATGATGGTTAACCTACAATGCAATTTGTACCGGAAAAAAAAGGTGAAGGATATATGATCGATTCTTTCCTTTTGTTATTTCCAAAATAATTAGTTTGGTGCCCTAGCAACTTCCAGAGATAACCAATAATATTTTTTAGTGTCATTTGAAATTCATGTTTTTATGAACTAATTCATCATAGACTTTTTTTTTTTTTTTTTTTTTGATGCTCCAATTTTTCCATATTTGGTGAATGGGAACTCTTTCAAGTTGTTGTGGGTATGATAGAATGTTCCAAGTCTAACATGCATTTTGGGCACTCGACTTTGAATTACCCATTTCTCCAAGGAGCTGTGGTTCCTTTTAGTGGTAAAGGGTATTTGGAGATCACAGTCAAGATCCCTGAACTGTCATTGCTACTGGTCTTTCATTGCTTCTGGGATTTTTCAGTGAGCAGGTTATTTAAAAAGAGAAAAGCATGAGTTTGCACTCATGTTTTAAATTTAAATGTAAGATTATAGAATTTCTTAATATAAGAACTTCTTTGGTTTTATACTTTTTAAAGTGCTGAAATACTTGGTTCCTAACAATATTGATGTAATTACTTATTTGTTTTAAAAATATTAACACTAATATTATGACCAATGTAAGACTGCTGAATAAACAGTGAGATTTTTCTGCTATCTCTGTTTTTACAGCATGTCCCATTGTGAATGTACAGTCAAAATATTGTGTTTTAAGGTCAGTTGGAATAATTTTTTTCTCTTTGTGGTTATGATACCAGCTTGATATACAGTAAGGGTCATTTGTTTCAGTTTTCAATTTTTAAAAATTGATTTTTTTTCTATCATCTCTTTTGTTTTTGACATGTAAAACATTTACATGGTTCAAAAGTCAACACTATACAGTGAAGTACACTCAGAGAAAACTTTCTTACATTCCTGTCTCCTCTACTCTGTTACTTCACTCCCCCTATAGATAACCACTCTTACTGGTTTATGTATCATTTTATATTTTCGTCAGTATATCATTTGAATATGTTCCTAAAATAGGAATTGCTGGGTCAAGTGTATATGTATGTGGAATTTTGCTAGGAATTTCATATCACCACGTTTTTAGCTCTTTGTAACTATAATTTTATAAGCAAAAATGAGAATTTAGCTTCTTTCTTTCATGAATTTTTAACGCATGTTGTTCTTTAATAGATGGTTTTAAAATATCCAGGTGAATGGAACTTTTTTGTTTTGTTTTTTTAATTTCTAGTTTTATTGTATTGTGATCAGATTATTGTTTATATAGAACTTACTAATATTTTCTTTGTTTCCTAATATATTATCAACTTTTTGTGACTGGTCCATTTGCTCATGAGAGACTTTATTTTTTAATATTAGGAAGTAGTGTTTGGTATATATTCCTAAATCTATTTAATACATTATATTGTTCAACTCTTTTATGGTCTTACTTTTGTCCACCTGACATGTCTTATAATGAGAGTAGTATATTAGACTCTCCTATTATTTATCTATTTCTCCTTATATCTCCTGAAATTTCTGCCTTATATGGATGTTTTTTGTGCTGTTTGATACATACATTCATAACTCCTACATCTTCATTTTGAATTATTTGATCACTATAAAATATTCTTATTCGTTTTATTTAATTATTTTTTTAAATTCTATTTTTAAGTCAGGATGACAATCCCTCTTGATTGTTTCTGTTGTTGTCACCACTCAGAGACAGACTGGGGCCCCCAGCCAACATTCGATTTGGACGTCAGGACTGATAATGCCACTCATGCACCTAGAAGATATGAAAAGGTTATTACTCACATAATGGGGCTTTCTGGGAGAGTAGGTCAGGCTCCCAAGCAAGTTCAAAAATATCCTGAAAGAGTTGAAAAAGGATACTGGTTTGACGTTTCTCATGGTTGGGGGTGGGGCTGTAATGGGGATTCCCACGCAGTCTGGGCTGTGTGTTGTTTGAACTTCCTACCAGCACCAAAGGAGGGAACATCGGACCCTCATCACTTTGCCCACATGCAGGGTAGAAGAGGAAGGGGAGTCGTAGGAGTCGAAAGCTCTTAGCAGTCATCAAAAATAGAAAATTATTGTTGCTTTTTGGATCACTGTATTTTTAGGTGTGCCTATTGCATATATCACAAAATTGGATTTTTCTTTATGATTCCATTTGGAATATTTTTCTTCTAATAGACAAGTTAATCCCACTCACTTTTATTGGCATATCTGATGTATTTTGTCTCAACTCAATCATATTTTATATTACAATGATTGTGTGTATTTCACTTGATTGGTTGTTTGTCTTTATTTAGTGTGTCTCTTTCCCTTTCCTAATATTTCTTTGGGTGTTTAGGAAGGTTTATCTTTATGTTGCAATAGTTTTCTTGGTATATACACCCTTTATAGTGCCTCTCTGAGGGTACTTCAAAAAGCTCATGGAAAGATTTGTATTATCTTTCAATTCGATTCTTCCATGAACTTTTTGAAGTACTCTTGTATTAGTTATCTATTGCTGTGTAACATAGCACCCAAAACTTAGTAGCTTTAAACAATGGGTCAAGACTCTAGGTGTGGCTTAGCTGGGTGCTTCCTACTCATGGTCTCTCATACAGTTCCAGTCAAGCTGTTGGCCAGGACTGCAGTCATCGCAAGGCTTAACTGGGGCTGGGAAATCTGCCTTCAAACTCATTTATGTATCTGATGGAAGGTATCAGAAAATCCACTTCCAAGCTCACACATATTGTTGCTGGCAGGCTTGGTTCCTCACTACATGGGCCTTTCTATATAATTCCTGAGTGTCCTCACAGTATGGCACCTGGTGATCCAAGAGAGAGCCAGAAGGTGTCCAAGATGGAAACCACAGTGTTTTTATAACCTAATCTCAGAATGACACCCCCAAACTTATGCTGTATTTTATTTATTAGAAGTGACTACTTAAGCACAGCCACACTCAAGGGAAAGGGATTACAGAAATACATGAATACCAGGAAACAGGTATTATTGGCTGCTATCTTAGAGGAGGCCTTTGCCTTAACTCTCCTTTATACTATCTGGTCAGTTAGACTTCTATCTGTTATGTGTGTGAGAGTCAATGGTCTTATTCTACTTTCTGCTATCTTTCTCTTTTTTCCTTTCCTTTCCTTTTCAAATTGCATTCTTTCTACCTTCTCAGAAAATAAAATGTTTGAGTATATTTTCCTCATGTCCTCAATCTTGTTTTAGTCTTAGCTCTGCATTTAAACACATAAAATGTTCATGGTCAGTTTTTTTTGCTGAAATTCTCCTGTCATCTTTTGATTGGATGAAACCCATCCTCTAACAGATTCCTCAGGAGGGAACTACGTTTACCCAACCACGTGTATTTATCCCCCAAGTTCCTGAATGTTCAAACCTTTTTTCGTAGCCTTGATAATTAAGAGAGAGCTCAGCTATATATAAGATCCTTGGCTCACACATTTTTCGAAAATGCTGCTCCATTGTCGTCCAACTTAATTGGTTGCTTTTTTAAAGCCCAGTGACATCTAAAGCTCTTGCCCTTTTAAGTTATTTTATCTTTTTGTCTGAATGCTATGAGGATTAAAAAAAAACCAAAACCCAAAACTTTAAAGTCTAATAGTTCTGCTAAGATGTGACTCAGAATTAATCATCCTGGGTCAAGTTTCCTGGATACTTGCTGGGCCCTTTGATTGTATTTTATTTCTGGAAATTTTTCTTGGATTATGCTTTTAAATAGTTACTCCCTCCCAGTACTTTCTATTCTTTTAATGGACTCCACTTATAGCATGTCTGACCTTCTTGACTGTCTTGTATTTATTTCATTGGCTGCCATCTTAGAGGCTTTCTACCATAATGACCCTTTTTCCTTCTTAAAAATTTTATATTCATTTTCTTGGGTGTTTTATCGCTTTATTTCAGTGTACCTTATTATATTTTTATTCAAATCTATTTTCTTTAATACCCCTCCTTTCCCCATGTTTTGATTTGGTAGTGCCTTACTGTCTTGTGAGATTTTTAAGAGTTTTGGGGTGGTTTTTTTTAATGTGTTTTATCAAGCATTTTTAGTTCTCTCTGTGTGTGTTTTGTTTTGTTTTGTTTTTGCACAATGATTGAATAACCTAGCCTGCTGTTAATGAAATGAGAAATCTGTACCTAGTCATAGATGGGTTCCTGAAGTTGCAGATGTCCTGCCAGAAGTCTGAGGAAGGATGTACAAGAGGGAGATGCCATATTTATTTGATTCAGAGATAGTGGGTGGCTGTTTAATGGCTTATTTATGACTATAAACTTCAAAACTTTTTCCAGAAACTTCCTTTTCTCCATCTTATCTCATGCTGTCTATTTTGAGTCTCTGCCCAGCTATGAAGACCTGAAGCCTGTGTTTATTCCATTTGAAGGGTTGATTGTCATTAGAGAACTTTCAAATAAATAAAGTAGCAAACTATTTAGTATATTTATTGGGCAGTGTTTGCTTATCTCATTGGGAAGATAAAAGTGGCAAATGTAAGAACAGCTTGTATTTCCTTGTCTTCCTGAGCTTAGTCTGGAATCCCGTAGTCTGCCTAAAATGGATCCTAGATTTTGGGATAAGGATAAATTAAGACTAGTCACATGGAATAGATTCCTTAAGATATCTGTCCCAAGAATTTGATGTATTTTTAAAATCAGTATTTTCTAAACCTTCCTGAATTTGAAAAAGCTTTAAAAAAAAACAAAAAACAGACAAACAAAAACAACAACCTACATTCAGGAATTAACTGTATTTGTTCTAAAACTTTTTTTTCCCTGTTAGGTGAACAAAGAAAATAATAAAAATAATAAAATGACAAGTAGAAGACTTGAGGAGTCCATGGGGGCTGTTCAGATGGGATTAGTCAAAATGCTCAAAGGATTTCAAAGCAAGGTTTTGCCACCCCGAAGTCCAAAGGTGGTTACAGAAGAAGAAGTAAATCAAATGGTAACGTATCAAGGAATTTCTCTGTAAAATACCTAATGCAGTCTCCTCAAGAGAACGACAGTTTCTACTTGGCATTCTCAGAATATCAAATAGAGAATTATTGACTGATAAATATCAATTTAGTTAGCAGGGTAACAGAACATAGGCACCTTTAAAAGACTGAGAAGTTTTGATATTGCATACATACTTCAAAGTAGAGGCTTGAATTGCTTAAATTAGTCACTTGACATAAGACTATACAAGCAAACTATTAAGGTTTTCTAAATATTAAGTAAAACCATGTGAAACTGTCATTTGTGTAATTCAGAACAGTTAAATATCAGAATTTAATAGGATCCAAGCCAATAATTTATTACCTGTTGATTGGCAAGAGTTATTTTTGTTTGTGTATTTGTAGATCATAGAGCTTTAAAATAATGACTAAATGGTATCTAGGAAAATACATAATTTTTTTGTCCTTTAAAATAAAAAACCAATAGCTTTAATGGTTTATAATGATTTGGTGAGAATTGGATTATAAACCACAAGCTATAGAAAATATTAATTAAAATTTACGGGGCTGGGGATAGTATTTACTACATTTTTAAAATGAATCTGAAGTTGCGTTTCAATTAGAAAAATAAAATCAATCATCATTCTCTTTTATGGGAGTTGTATTTAAAGAAAGTTTTGACTTTTTGCTTTTAAGACTTCATTATTTTAACTTAGATCACAAAATAGCCAATGCCTCTTAATACTTTATTATTCTAATTTGGGTTCCAATCAAAAATAACCTAAAAACCAAGTTGAAAGCTATTTTATAAATATGCCTTAATTTAAGTGGATTCAATCAGAGAAATCAAATTTGTAGGAAAATAAGCATTTTTGAAGAGCATTGACTGTAACCCAAAGCAAAATAAATCAACTAAATTATATACCCCTGAATGTTTAAAAAAGTCTTGGCATATAAAGCATTATAGCCAATGATCATAATTTCCTTGTATATAAAGTAGGTGCTGGAACATGTGAACATTCTAGAATGATAATAACTAAATAATAATGATTGGTTCTGGCTAACCAATACCTTGTTGGGTCAGTTTTATTTAAATAACAGGTTACATGTTTTTCTCATAACATTAGAAAGTGTTGAAGCATTTTGTGTTCTTATTTAGGTATGTGAATGTGACTGGCTACTGGATCTGATGATTAGCTTAGAACTCTTTCAAAACAAGATCTAAACGTGCTCGTGACTTCTAAAAAGTTCAAACTATTTCTAAGTAGTGCTATCACACATCCAAGATCCTTTACATTTTTAAGATTTTTCTTTAACATGATATAACATGATAGTTAAATACCCCAAAGCTTTGCTTGCATGTTGTAACTTCAGTAGAGAAATAGAAGTATTTCACACTCCTTAGCTCTGAACCCCTCAGGTGATTTTACAAACTTAGAGTCTTATGTTTAGATGACTCTTCTGAGCATAAATGTTAAGCTCTTTGAACATGTTTCTTTGCAATTTCTTGACTTTTTTCTCTTAGGTTCCTTTGTGTGATTCCTTCAAAATCGTAAGGAAAAAGCAACCACATGTCATTTTGAATTACTGTGCAAAGAGCTCAAAAGTGCATGGGTATTTCTCTTATATAATTTAGTTATTTTAAATATTTTATTAGGAACTTAGTGGCATTCCAGAATTATCCTGAAAGCTGCAAACACAAATTATTCATTACTGGCACTTATAAAAACACTTTTTCAGTGTAACCACTTATGAATCTTTGGCTCCTGTTGTTTTAAATTCTAGTTGACACCCTCGGAGTTCCTGAAGGAAATGTCCCTCACCACAGAGCAGAGACTGGCAAATACACGGTTGATATGCCGACCGCAGATCATCGAACTCTTAGATATGGGGGAAACATCACATCACAAGGTAGCTGCTTTCTGTCATACTTACATATAAAATAGCCCCTAGAACAATGTGAACATTTCAGAACAACAGTAAGTAAATAAAAGTCATTGCTTTTGAGCTAACTAATTTTCATTGGGTTTATTTTATACGTTCCTCTCTTATCTCTGTTGATCTTAATATTTGTGATTTGGTATGGTAAAAATTATGATTAATAAATGCAAATCTCTTTTAAAATAACTTTTAATTAATCACACTAACTAGCTACTTCTGGACAATATATGACACTATTGTTTACAGGGTAGTGCAGTTGACCCTTGAACAACACAGATGTTGGGGCACCAACCCCAGCGCAGTTAAAAATCCACACATAACTTTTGACTCTCCCCAAACTTAATTACTTAACTGCTCACATACCTTGTGCTCTTTCCCCCAGGTTGCAACTGTGCTGCACAGTGCACTCGGAACCCTGCACTGGTGGGGCACGCATGGTTACTTAAGCATAGTTAACTACTAATGGCCTACCAAACAGTAGGCTACTTAACTGTTTAGGTATATCATGCATTCATTTTCCAATATATTTATTGAAAAAAATCCTCATATTAGTAGACCTGCAAAGTTCAAACCTATGCTGTTCAAAGATTTGCTGTAATTCCAAGAATTATATTAACCAAACCCAATTAGGTTATCTTCCTAGAATAAAAGAAAAATCCCTCCTTATCTGATCTGCCCACTAGAAAGGAAGAAGGTGCAATCATTTATTAAAGTAGGCATTTGTTCTCCATTCTGGCTTGTTTCCAATAACAAATATATTCTTTAAAAGAATAGCTATTTAAAAATGTTTCTACACTCAAATGTAAGCCATATATTCTACGCTTTAGGAACATACTGTTGTAGAAGAAGGTATTGTTTACTACTCTATAATTAATTTCTTAAATTAGATGCTTCACTTTTTTTATGCTTCACAAATTTTTGTATGATTAGCCCCCTCTCAAAGGGTTCCCCAGCTATTCACCCCACAGGAGGAATGTGTCCCTGAAGCTCTTTTGCTCTCGCTGCTACACCATTGCCTCCCGTCTCATATCTGCATAAAATTTGCTGTTCTGGGCATTGCTAGCTTTAGCTATTAGTTGTTTCTTTTCTTTCCTACAACCACTCTCCAAATTTGAGGAGAGGGAACATGGCCTTTCCCAAACTAGTTCATCGTAATTAAGATATATTTTCTCTTTCCTAAAAGCATAACTAAGGCCAGACTATGAGAATTTCTTGGTGTGTACTATCTGCATGTGTATTTTTTTGTCTTTTTTTTTTTTTTGTGACCGGCCGCACCGCGCTCAACCAGTGAGTGCACCGGCCATTCCTATATAGGATCCGAACCCGCGGCGGGAGCGCTGCTGTACTCCCAGCGCCGCACTCTCCCGAGTGCGCCACGGGGTTGGCCCTGCATGTGTATTTTAATGTATTTTGACTCCTGTTATGAAGGGTGAGGAAATTAGATACTTCACTACATTACACCTTCTCTCCTCTTTCTGCTCTCTTAACTCAGTTATTTTTACTTCATATTCTGGAATTTAACCATTTATTTCTTAGCTGGGTGACAAGCAACCTCTACTAATTTCTTCAAGAAATGCTTATGGAAAGTGCATTCCCTTGGTCTTATGTGTTTGGTAATATTTGCATATTGCCTTTATTCTGAACTGCAGATTTATTAAATATAAAATTCTTGGGTCACAAATTTTCTCCATAACAGCTTTGTAGAGGCATTTTCCCTACTACCTTCTAGTTTTAAGTGATGATATGCAGAAGTCTGTAGCCAGCTTGATTTTTGCCCTTATAGAGAACTTTAACCTTTTAGCCTGTGTGCCCACAGATTGTTTGTTCATACTTAACGTTCACTAATTTTATTAGGATATGACTACATTTTTCCTGAGATACTGTGTGCCTTTATTTTATTTCTAGAAAGTTTTTCTTGAATAGTCCAGTATTTTTTCATACCATTTTTGGTTTTCTTCTTTAGGAGCATGAATTATGAATTTGTTAGCCCTTCTTTGTCTGACATTTTAAACTTTCTGTTCATTTTCATTTCATTGTCGTTACATTTATCAGGCTGTCTTCTGTGTCCCTTACTTTGAGCTCTGTGTGCGTTTCTCTTACACTTTATTCTTGAGCTTGACCAGCTCAGTAGATCAAGGTTGTCTCACTGCATTTCACACTGTTAGTGTCTCCTTTTTATTCCTTTGTATCTGAGATACTAACACTCCTTTGGTTTTCCTCCTGTTTCACCAGTTGCTTTTTTCGTATTTGTTAGATCTTTCTCCTCTTCCTGATCACTAAATATTGGAGCTCCCAATGTTTGGTACTCAGACCTCTTCTTTCTCTTCTAAATTCATTCCTTAGGTGACCTCTTCTAGGAAAAAAGCTTTAAATTATATTTTTTGTTGATTACTTTCATATTTATCTTTCCTGCCTCAGTCTGTTCCCTAAACTCTGGATCATATATTCAGCTCAATGTATGGCTGGCAGCTCAAACTTCACACACATAAAATCTAATTGTTGCTTTGCATTTCATTCCTAACTGTTTTCTCAGACCAAACACTTCAGAGTTGTCCCCAATGCCTCTCTTTTTCTCAGATTTTATAATCCAATAACAAATGCCATAAATTCTGCTTTCACAAATATATCTTTAATCAACCCACTTCTCACCTCCTTCTCCACAACCATTCCAGTTCAAGCCACTGTCATCTAGACTACTGAAGTAGCCTCCGTTTCCATCTCAGCCCTCCCCCCATTATCAATTCTCCACAAAGTGGTAAGGGTCTGTTTTTAAAATGTAAATCAGAACATGTTACTTTCATGTTTAAAACCATCCAGCAACTTCCTGTTACTCTCGTAATAAAATCTAAACTCAATCCCACAGCTTCTAAGGTTCTGCATCATCTAGTCCAGCCTCCCTCGTGGACCTCTTTTCCTTCCTCTCTCCTCCAGCTCATTCTCTTCTAACTGCGCTACCCCCTTGCTCTTGAAACACTCAAAGGTGATTCCCACTTCAGGGACTTTGCGCTGGCTATTCCTTCTAACAATGCTGTTCTGTTCTCTCAGATCTGTGCATGACTTGCTTCAGATCTCTGCTTAGATGTCATCTTCTCGGACAGGCCTTCCTGTGACTATCGATCTAAAAGAGCAGCTGTCCCACATTCACTCGTTTCCTTGTCCTGCTTTAGTTTTCTTCATAGCCTTTTCACTCCTTGACTTCATTTTATACATTTCTTTATCTTTCTTGATTTCCTCGAGAATGTCAGCTTCATGGGGACAGGGACCGTGTTGGCTTTGTTCACTACTAGGAAGGTGCTTCAATAAGTTCATGGAAAGATTCCCATTATCTTTTAATTCTATTTTTCCACAAACTTTATTTATTTATTTATTCATTTATTCATTTATTTATTCATTTATTTATTTATTTTGTGACCAGTAAGGGGATCGCAACCCTTGGTGTGGTGTCACCTGCACTGCGCTCAGCCAGTGAACGCACCAGCCATCCCTATATAGGATCCGAACCCACTGCCTCGGCACACCCAGTGCCGCTGCGCTCCCAGCACCGCACTGTCCTGAGTGAGCCACGGGGTCGGCCCTTTTCACAAACTTTTTGAAGTACTGTCATATATGTTTAGCATATGGAAAAGAACTTGGCAGGTACTGGAAACACTATTTATTGCATGAAAACATGAATTTATATCTCTTCTTACTGCTTATATCTTCTCTACATTCTTGAGTATTTGCTTTGTGCCCTTTGGTTTTCTTCCATTATGTTCTTTGAGCTTATGGTAAAATGGTGTAGTTAAGATTTTTATTGCTTAATGACAACAGTTTTCTGGTAAATATTCTTTATTTGCCACTTTTATTGTTTTTTCTTGAGTACTTTTTTTTTTGTAGATCCTGGCTTGATTTATCACTATGATTGCTATTGCTAATCATCTTTTTTTTATTGAAACATGATTGATTATACATATTTGTGAAGTACAGAGTTGACTATCAGTATTTATGTACAATATGTGATGATCAAATTAGGATTATTAGCATATTCAACATTACAAAACATAGCTGCTACGTATCTTTGAAAGGAGAGAATTCTTCCTGGACTTCTGTTTGACAGAAGTTAATGTTGAGGCAGGGCGTGGGTACTGTCCCAGACCAGCTGGAAATCTCCATCATTATCAATGCAACTCTTTATGAAAGAGAATTGTGTGTGTATTTATTTGGAAGGGAAATGAGAGAAAGGGCAGAAGAGTGACTGAGTTTTGTTAGTCTTTTCTTCTCCACAAACAATAGAGTTAGGGCTGTAGGGACTCTCATGACTCAGAGTCCCTCTCTTCTAGCCTGCCTCAGTGACAGACTGCTTTTTGTAAGTAAGCATATTGGTGGGTTTGCCAATTCATCTGTGCCTTCCTTACTAGTTTATAATGACAAATGGCATCTAGGGAATTTCTTGTTGCCATCCCTGTTATTCTAAATGAGAGGTTGGTGGTTTTGCCCCTTAGAATGAGACACCTGCTTTGGAGATCTGTATAACGCAAGTGTCACCTGAGATCTGAAGTTGCAGATGCTGTTGCTGGGCGTCCTTTCTCAATCCTGGTTATTTAGGGGAGAGTGGAAGCTCAAGTTGCCACTTGTAACCCAAGCGGAGTCCATCTTGGGTTCTAAGTGTCATTTATGCGAAAGTCTATTCTTTCCTCCTGGACTGGAGGGCTTCCTTTGTCATATATTCAGTGTCCATATATGCAAGGATCTGTTTCTGGGCTATTTCACACCATTAGTCAGTTTGTCTGTACTTTTCCAAAACATAATATCTTAATTAGTATAGTTTTTTCTTTTCTTTTTTTTTTTTTAAGTCTTGATATCTAGTAGGGAAGGCTACTTTGTTCTTTATTAAAAGAATTTTCTGTTACTTTTCAAAAATATCTTGGCTGTTTTTGGTTCTTTGCATTTCCATATACATTTTAGAATCAATTTATTGAGCACAGAAATTTTGCTCAAGATTGCATTAAATCTGTAAATTAATTTTGAGAGAATTGATATCCTTACAATATCAATTCTTCTAATCCACAGACATACTGTGTCTCTTCATTTCTTGAAGTCTTTAATTTCAGTGAAGCTCTATGGTTTTCTTACAGAGGTCTTTGGCATATCTATTGTTCTATTTATTCTAAGATTTTTATATCTTTGATGCAATATTATCTAATGTTTTTCCTCTTTTTAAATTTATGTTTTATTTATTGAGGAATAGTTTATAATAGTATCTATTTTAAATTTTTATTTTTAATCTGTTGCTACTTAAAATCCAGCAACCTTGCTAAAAATCTCCTATTAATTCTAATGACTTATTATGGCTTTATTTGGATGGCCTAACAATATTATTATCTGAGAATAATAGCTTATTATTTCTTTCTTTTCAGTCTTAATTTTTTTTTAAATCAGTAGGCTTTTTTTTTTTTTTTTAAGAGAAGTTTTAGGTTTACAGAAAAAATGTATTGGAAAGTACAGCCAGTTTCCACATACCCCATCTCCCTCCCACATACCCCATCTCCTTCTCACCCCCCACCCCTCCACACACAGTTTCCTGTATTATTTATCCTCTTGTACTTACTGTGGTACTTTCGTTATAATTGATAAACCAGTATGGATACATGATTATTAACTGAGGTCCATACTTTACATTAGGGTTCACTCTGTGTTGTACATTCTATGGGTTTTGACAAATGCATAATAACATCTATCCACCATTGCAGTTATCATACAGGATAATTTCACTGCCTTAAAAATCTCCTGTGCTCAGGCCGGCCCCATGGCTCACTTGGGAGAGTGCAGCGCCAATGGCGCCAGGGCCGCGGGTTCGGATCCTATATAGGGATGGCCGGTGCGCTCACTGGCTGAGCGCGGTGCGGACCACACCGTGCTGAGGGTTGCGATCCCCTTACCGGTCAACAAATAAATAAATAATCTCCTGTGCTCCACCTATTCATTTTTCCCTCTTTTCCCTGGAACCACTGACAATTACTGGTCTTTTTACCATCTCCATCATTTTGCCTTTTCCAGAATGTCATATATCTGGAAGGTAGCCTTTTCAGATTGACTTCTTTCATTTAGCAATACGCTTTTAATGTTCTTTCCAATTTTAATTTTTTATTTTCTTACTTGCTTCCCTGAATTTACTACTAGTTCCAATAGACTGCTGAGTAAAAGTTATGATTGAAGGTATCGCTTGTTTCCAAAAGTAAAAAAAAAAAAAACCCTCAATATTTTACCATTAAGTATAATGCTTGTTGTGTTATTTTAGTTGCTGTTTTCTTTGTGAAGATCTAGGTCCTCTTTATCAGATCATTACTTGCTTTTCCTAGTTTGCTAGGAGTTTTTATGGTGAATAAATACTTAATTTTATCAAACGTTTTTCTGCATCTATTGAAATGATTGTAATACATTTTTACTTTATTCTTTTAAGTGTCAAAAATATTCTTTTTAAAAATTAAAGTTTTATTGCATTTTTGTGCATATATTATAAGTGTGATGAATTTTAATGAAGTAAACATGCTCACATAGCCACCTCCCGGATTAAGAAATGTGTAATGTTACTGGCATCCTAGAAGCTTCTTTATGCCACTTCCCGGTCCTTACCTCTTCATCTTGCCCCAAAGAACTGCTAATCTACTTCTCATATCACAAGTTAGTTTTCCCTTTACATAAGTGGGATAATACAGTATGTCCACTTTAATTTCTGGCTAATTTCACTCAGTATTATATTTTGAGATTTATCTATGTCGTGGTTAGCAGTAGTTCATTCATTTTTGTTGCCGTATGCTATTCTGTGTATGACTATGCAACTTGTTTATCCATTTTACTGTTGATGAGCATTTGGTCGTTTCCATGTTTTGACTATGAATGATGCTGTTATAAACACTATTTTTCATATCTTTTAGTGTACATATACACATTTCCATTGGCCATATACAATTGGTCCTTGAACAATGTGGGTTTGAACTGTATGGGTCCATGTATGCACGGATTTTTTTCAATAACTGTAACAGTACAGTACTGTAAATGTATTTCTTCTTTCTTATAATTTTTTTATTTTTATTTTTTAATTTTTGTTTATTTTATTTTTTATTTTTTAAATTTTATTTTATTTTGTCAATATACACTGTGGTTGATTATTGTGGCCAATTACTGAAACCTCCCTCCCTCCTCCCTCTCCACCCTCCCTCCCAACAATGTCCTTTCTGTTCGCTTGTCATATCAACTTCAAGGAATTGTAATGGTTGTGTCTTCTTCCCTCCCCCGCAGTTCATTTGTGTATTTATTTATTTATTTTTAGCTCCCACAAATAAGTGAGAACATGTGATATTTCTCTTTCTGTGCCTGACTTGTTTCGCTTAATATAATTCTCTCTAGGTCCATTAATGTTGTTGCAAATGGCAGTATTTCATTCGTTTTTATAGCTGAGTAGTATTCCATTGTGTAGATATACCATATTTTCCATATCCACTCATCCGATGATGGACATTTGAGCTGGTTCCAACTCTTGGCTATTGTAAAGAGTGCTGCAATGAACATTGGGGAACAGGTATACCTTTGACTTGATGATTTCCATTCCTCTGGGTATATTCCCAGCAGTGGGATAGCTGGGTCGTATGGTAGATCTATCTGCAATTGTTTGAGGAACCTCCATACCATTTTCCATAGAGGCTGCACCATTTTGCAGTCCCACCAACAATGTATGAGAGTTCCTTTTTCTCCACAACCTCACCAGCATTTATCATTCACTGTCTTTTGGATTTTAGCCATCCTAACTGGGGTTAGATGGTATCTCAGTGTGGTTTTGATTTGCATTTCCTGAATGCTGAGTGATGTTGAACATTTTTTCACATGTGTGTTGGCCATTCGTATATCTTCCTTTGAGAAATGCCTATTTAGTTCTTTTGCCCATTTTTTAATTGGGTTACTTGTTTTTTTGTTGTAAAGTTGTTTGAGTTCCTTGTATATTCTGGATATTAATCCTTTGTCAGATGTATATTTTGCAAATATTTTCTCCCACTCTGTTGGTTGTCTTTTAACTCTGTTAATTGTTTCTTTTGCTGTGCAGAAGCTTTTTAGTTTGATATAATCCCATTTATTTATTTTCCCTTTGGTTTCCCGTGCTTTGGGGGTCATATTCATGAAGTCGGTGCCCAGCCTTACTTCCTGGAGTGTTTCCCGTATGTTTTCTTTAAGAAGTTTTGTTGTTTTAGCGTGTATATTGATTTTCTTAATAACATTTTCTTTTCTCTAGTTTGCTTTATTATACAAATACAGTATGTTATACATATACAAAATTTATGTTAACCAGCTGTTTATGTTATAGGTGAGGCTTCCAGTCAGCAGTAGGCTGTTAGTAGTTATATTCTGGGGGAATTAAAAGTTGTATGCAGATTTTTTTACTGTGTGCCCCTAACCCCCACATTGTTGAAGAGTTAACTGTACATAAAAGTGGAATTTCTAGGCCATAGGCTATGCATATATTTCACTTTAGTAGGTAATTGCCAGTCTTCCAAAGTGTTCGTGCTAATTTACATTCCCACTCACTATGTATGAGAATTCCAGTTGCTGTACATTCTTGTATCTTTAATTTAAATATCTTTATTGTGTGTGTAACTTCTCACACTGTGGTTTAACTTTAATTTTCCATATGTTTATTATCCACTTGAATATCATTGTTTGTAAATTGTGTTTGTGTTTTTTATCCATTTCTTACTGATTTGTGGGAGTTCTTCATATATTTTGGAGAGTAGTCTTTTATCAATTATAAGTATTGTAAGTGATCTCCCACTCTAGGTATCCTTTGATAAAATATCTTTTACATTTCAAAATAACTTAATTTATCAATATTTTAGTTTATGTTTTGTATTTTCTATGTCTCATTAAAGAAAATTTTGTATTCTTCAAGATGATGAAGATATTCCCCTAGGTTTTCTTCTAAAAATTTTGTTGTTTTACCTTTCACAGTGAGGGCTTCGATGCACCTGAAATAGTGTGAATAGGGATTAAATTAATTCATTTTCATATGGACTATTCAGTTAACTCAGCATTATTTATTGAAATCACTTTTAGAACTCCCTTCCCAGTATTTTTTAAGTGTTACCTTCGTCGTAAATCAAATGACCATATATTGAAGAATTGATTTCTGGGCTTTCTAATCTGTTACATTTGTTTTTATAGTAAGTCGTATGCTAATATCTTACTATCTTAATTACTGTGATAAGTGACAGTATATGATATATAATAATATAATTATAACATCTTACTACCTGATACAGCAAGTCCTCCTATATTGTTCTTCAAATGATTTTGTCTATTCTTGGTCTTTTGCATTTTCATATAAATTTTATAATCAGCTTTTTAATTTCTGAAAAAAATTCTGCTGGGTTTTTTTATAGGATTGCATTCAATTTTTAGATAAATTTGGGGAGTATTTGACATCCTTAAAATATTGAGTCTTTCAACTTATGACAATAATATATTCCTGTACTCATGTAGGTCTTCTTTATTTTCTCTCAATAATATTTTGTAGTTTCTGGGTAAAGTTCTTACACATCTTTCATTGGATTTATTCCTATGTGTTTTACATTTGGGGATGCTATTTTACATGGTATTGTTTCTAAATTTTATTTCCTAAATGTTCATTATTAATACACAGGAATATAATTGGTTTGTTTATATTGACCTTATACTCAATGACATTGATAAATCACCTGTTAATTCTAATAGTTTGTTTGTAGATTATTTTGAAGTTTCTAAATAAATGATTATTTCTTCTGTGGAAAATTGCAGTTTTGTTTCTTTTGATTGATTTCTAATACAAAAACAAACTTGAATTTCTGAGATAAATCCGTCTTTGTCACATTGTCTTATCCTTTTTATGTATTGCTGGTTTCATTTTGCTAATATTTTGTCCCTTTTTTTTTTTTTGTATCCATGGTTCATGAATGAGATTGGCCTATAATGTTTATTTCTCTTACTGTCTTTCTCAGGTATATGAAGGAGGTTATGCTAACATTATAAATAAATAAAAATATGTAGTATTTTCTTATCTCCCCTGGGCATTTTTGCCACTGTGTGACTATATGAAAAATTTACTCTTTCAACTTCAGTTTTCAGGAATTGACCTGGATCAGGCATTATTCCAGCCCTTTCCATCAGAAATTGTGTTTCAGAACTACACTCCCTGTGAAGTCTATGAAGTTCCTCTGGTTTTGAGGAACAATGACAAAGTGAGTATGCTTGCTGGGGTAGGTGAACTTTTCCAGGATATATGAGAAGGGGTCAAGAAAAATGGGATCCTGCAGGATCTTAGATAAGTTCTTTAATTTGATAGACTTAGGAAAATGGTATGAAAACATGCCCTTTGATTGTAAGCTTCATGAAGACAATGCTAGTCTGTTTGTTGCTATATGTTCAGTCCCAGTGCAGTGCTCAATAAATAGTGAACTTTTAACATGTGCACTAACTTTTTGTTGGATAAAGGATTGATCAGATGAATGGCATGGGTTAGGTTTTCATCTAAGACAGGGCAATTACTATTAATGTTTATGTACTCTACGTTAGAGACACCATTTCTCCAGTTCAAGGTATGAACTCTAGTCATATGAACTGCAATTGTTGAACGTTTATATTTATATTCTGAAATGTGTTTATATTCTACAGACTGTACTTTTTAAAAGCTTCTTTTCTCTTCTAAAAAATGTCTATCCCTTTCCCCCTTTTCTGTTTCCTCCCTTGTATATCAGATGGCCTTCAGGTTTTGTCTACAGATCATTTTGGAAGGCTTCTCTCACTGTCTGTACCTTGTCTCTTTGTGATTGAACCTGAGTGTTTCTTCTCCAGTCTTATGCCCTTTTCTTCAGAGATAAATTAAGATTTGTTTCAAGAAAAAGGTATTTAATATCTGAGGATATCCTTGACACCTAATAATAACGAACAAAGAATAATGCGGAAGGTCAGTGTGAAACACAGTTAAGTGGGAAAGTCATCAGGTGGGGAGAAAGGTGCTAAACTTCAGGTGTAAAGACAAATAGGAATGTTTACAGGAGTCTAAGGATATGGAGGAAAAAATTCTAGGTATAAGAGAAAGAGAAAATAAGTAAAGACTATTCAAGAATCCAAAGTAAATGGGAAGACCTGCGGTTATATTTGGTACAGTAAGTAGCTCATTAAAGGAATCAGTGATGCTTTTCAGAGATCAATGGGGTGACTTAGTGACAGCAAAGTCAGACTCTGGAGAAAATGGTATATTTAATTTTTTGCTTCAGTGGTGTTAGTAAGAGAAGCTCATGGGACAGAAGCTAAAAGGGTAGGCAAAGAGAAGAAAAAGAATCCAAGGTATTCAGGGGTTTGTTTCTAGACTTCAAGAAGAGGTGCATTACATAGACGTTAGGACTCTATCTTTTCATGTAGGTCTGCCAACCAATTCAGTTTCTCACTTACAATTCTCTTTTTCCCTTCTCCATTACTTTTTGACTCTTGTTGAGGTATTTTTAGGCTACTAAATGGAGAGAAGAGCTAGTCCAAAGGGTCCTTTGGCCAATCCTCCATGACCTTGAACATGAAATATTATTAGTGGGTGTATATGAGCAAATCAAGGGTAAGGGGCATATGTAAGTTTTGTTTGCCAATGGGCACTCAGTTCTCATGGATAATCCAACACCTCTCAGTAAGATGCAGCCAGAGTGTTGGCCCCATGGAAAGAGGGCTCCCATCCAGGGATTGCCCAGCCACCAACAAGCTGACAGCTTTCTCTAGGCTAAGCAAGCTTGTTCTCAGGGGAGTTACTGCAGGACCCTTGTACAGGGTGGCTGATGTAAGCCTGCTTCTCTACTTCCTTAGTTCATTGTCCATAAGGACCCGCTGGGAGAGATTTAGGGAACCAAGAAATGCTTTCTGTGCCATTCACCTTGTCTTTGCTTCCTCACAGGCATGCAGTACAAAAGACAGACCCTGTTTGGTCATTATTCCTTTGTCTCACATACACAGGGTGCAAGTAAGCCATGAATACTTGATAAGCCACAAAACAATTCTACTTGAGATACAATTTTAACAACCCAGACTCCTGATTCAGACTCATCTATGCTGTCTCCCAGCTGGAGACCTTGGGCAAGTCACTCCACTTCCCCAGCCATGGGGATAATAATAGTACCTATTGCAATAGTTTGCCTTGAATATGAAATGAGATAATGAATGTCAAGTGTTCAGCTCAGTGTCTGTCACATAGCAAGTGCTAAACCAATATTATTGTTATATTATTATTAGTGCTGCTGCTGTTTTCTTTTCTAGTTGTTAATCAGCAATTATACACTTAACAAAAAGTATCCCCAGCAAACTTACATAGTACCATTCAGCACATCACAAATCCACCGCACATTCCCATCACCAGCAAGGCCCATTCTGTTCCTCTCAGATCTTCACACAGATTTTCTAATCTTAAGATCTGTCTGAACACTTTCTACATCTCTTCTTGCCTTCCCCATCTAGGTTACAGCTTTTAGAGGTTGTGGGAGTTCTTTTTTCCTCATTTTCCACTTGAGACTTCCAGGTGACTAACTATAGTTAACTTTCTTCTGGCCTTTTGAGTCTCTTAAAAAAAATCCTCCCCTTTTCCTTGTGTCCACAGATCCTCCATCCCAACCACCCCCACTCTCCTTATACCTGCATTTCTTTTAATGCCCCTGCTGAGACAGATGCGTAGCTCTGGGTCAGGCAAACAGAGCAAAGGAATAAGATTTACAGAATGGAACTGTTTGAAGCTGCTCTAAGAGGGGCCTGGGGGATATCATACTGCCCTCTTTGTTCTTGCTTCATAGTGGAGTTTACTTAGGACAATCCATAGAGAGGCAGGGTGGAGTCAGGCTGGGACCTGATTCCCAGCACCCCTGCATGGTGGAGCCGTACCACTTCGGGCAGGTGCCCATTTCTTCATCTGTGGACTGGGAGTCATAATACAGCTCAGAGGTTACTGGGAGGATGAGGTAGCATGTCACATTCAGGGGAGGGACAGCTGAAGGAGTGCGGTGAGCATGATTTCTTCTCCCAGAGCAGCTCTCAAGTGTTGGGAAATCCAGCTTGACTCTGCTATGTGGGTGGGATTTTAGCTGTTTAAGCAGTTAGTCTTTGAAGATAGTCACATTTAAGTAATAAAATAAAAAAGAACAAAGACTTTCAATAATAATAAAAATGAATAATAATGTTAAAAATTAAAGCTAGAATGTATTGAGTATTTACTTTGTATGAGATAAGGATAGGTACTATTATAGGTGCCTTTACAGTTGAGGAAACTGAAGTTCAGACCTGACCAATGTCACACGTCATATAAGTAATCGGCAGAGATTTCAGTCTGACTCCAAAGCCTGTGCTTTTTTTTCCTTCTGCTTTTTCGCATGCACAATGTCCATCACCATGTGTTTTCCCTACAGATTCCAAGGATGGTGAAAGTGGTTGAGGAAAGTTCACCTTACTTTAGAGTCATCAGCCCCAAAGATATTGGCCACAAAGTAGCTCCAGGAGTGCCATCCATATTCCGAATCCTCTTCACTCCAGAGGAGAACAAGGTAACAGCAGCACTGGCAAGAAATTAGTTGAATACTTGTCACTAGTAGTTTGCAATTCAATTCTGAACTTTCATGGAGATATTGGGGGTGTTGTTAGTGGTGGTGTTGGTATTAGTGGTGTTGGTATTGGTGGGTGTTGGTGATGGTGTGGTAGTGGTGTTGGCAGTGTAGATGGTGGTGGGATTGTCATTGATGGTGGTGTTGGTGTTGGTGGTATGAGATGGCCTTGGCAGTGATGGCGGTAGTGACAAGAGAAGTGATAAAGGTGGGTGAGAAGAGGGGATGGTGCACCACTGGGAATAAGGAAAGAATTGCCAAACAGTGCTGAGGGCTTGTATGAGCTATCAGTAACCAGGGTATAAGGAAGAATAATCCTGCTGGACGCTCCCCCTCTACCGCCCCTACCCCAGCATGTTTGTATTTGAGTATACAGCTAGAGGGACACCAAAAAGGAAAAGGTGTAGTCCAGATGCTATGAGCTAAGACAAAGGATAAAGGAAGGTTATGGCTTCTTGGAAGTTTGGGACCCTAATTGGTTACATCTTTTCTCCCCAGATTCTAACTAGTTTGGGAGTAAGACCCAAGACCCCAATATTGATCACAGTATCAGCCTCATTAATGGCAGAGAATGTGGCTAGGACCTGAGACCCAAATGGGATCTCTTGCTCCTCAGTGACTAGTAGATAACTGGTTCTCAGTAAAGGGCTGACCTTGCCTACAGCCCACCCCAAGCACGAGCAGAGAAGTTAGAGCTGAGAGCAGAGACCTGCCTAGTCTGCTTACCCCTGTCTACTTGCATTCAAGAGCTTGCATTCCAAAAGAGGACACCCTTTTCCCTCAGCACCACCCACAACTGGGAATCTAGCCCATTCTCAGACTGTCCTCAGTCACAGAAATTCTAGTTCCTCCTGGGAGGGAAGGAACAGATAAGCGGGGCTGAGGGTGGAGGCTTCCACCAGCTCTTCTCCAAGAGGGTAAGATTGTCGGTCAAGTTTTCTTCTCTATGGTCCTAAGTGAGGACTAGTAAGGAAGAGAGGGGTTTTACTAGCATGACTGAGGGAGCGAGGATGGAAAACAAGACTTAAATAGGCATAACAAAGTGGCAGGTTCTATAATGTTAACAGGATGCGTGCTTATCTGTGTTATGCCCTTATGGTTGGAATCAACAGAGTGTAGTGGAGTCAAACAGAACCAGCTTTGAGTCCCTGCTTCTCTACCACTAATACTTAGTAGCTGCTGTTAATGTCATTACCAGTAGTCCTGCTACTGTTGCTGTTGTTACTACTTTTCTGGAGAGCAGGATAGAAAATTTAATGTGATCTGTTAAGCATATACTCACTGTAGTGAGTAGTTAAAATTCCATTATAATAATACTGCTGTTTTGTCACTTTGTGGTATTACTGTTTCTATCTTGGGTTGTATTTATCAACCTACAATTTTGTTTGGGGTACTATTGAAATAAATAAAAAGATAGATAACTTCAGATGTAGAGCTTTTTGTTATATACTGTGGAAGTACTTGTTTTTTTCTGGATGCTCTGTATCTGAGAGCTATCCATAAAGAGAACAGTGCGTGGATTTAGTTTTGACGTTAGATTCCTACACTGTCATTTCTGTAGGAAGCCAATTACAAGCCTTTGTGTGGCTTGAAATACAAAGCACGTTGGATTTGAGGAATTTCCTTAATTTTCTCCTCTGTTGGGTAAATATGTCTTCAGTTGGATAACTATTGTTCTACTTGCAGGTAGTCTGACTGGGAAAGGACACATGGGACTTTCTGAGAAAATAGAATGTTCTGTATCATGAGAGTTATATGTGGATTACATGAATAACTTCATGTGTCAAAATTGTACATTTAATGTTTGTGCTTTACTATATATATATTATAAATTTTATTATTAGTATTCTCTTTAACCTAAAAAAAACCTGTGTAACAATAGAGGGGAAGTGGGTGGAAGTATAGATGAAACCAGAATAACAGAATATTAATAATTGTTGAATCTGGGTGATGGGTACATTGGGGTTTGTTATACTATTCTGTTTTCTTTCTTTTTCTCTGTTTTTTATGTTTTAAATTTTCCATAATCAAAGGCTGAAAGAAAAGAGAGAGAAGCTTATTACTGCTTATCTATACAGCAAATAAATAGTTGACATATATTTTAGGTATATGAGTATTCAGTTTATAAATACAAAATAATAACATTCTGATTGAGGATTATTACTTGGCTATATTTTGTAGCTGCTTATTTTGCTCCTAGATCTTTTATTCCCTCTTACCATTCTATTTATCCAACATTGCATGTCTATTGGGAAACCCCTAAGTAAGAAATATTAACTAAGTTAAATGTTTTTATACTGTTGCTTCTTCTAAATATTTGGAAGTTATCAAAGGCCATGTGCATGTATGAGGTGGCAGTGAGAATAATGGTTATCTATGAGAAATTTAACTGCACAATTATGAATACATTAAAAGTTTGTGGACTCTAAGCTGTAATATAATTTACAGAATTCATTTTTCTAAACACGGAAATGTTTTCTCCTTTTGCTGTCTGAGACTGATGATGCCTTTTCAGTATCTACATTTGTCCTCACTGTTGGAAAGCCGACAGGGCCATGCACAGAATGACTGGCTAGGATTAGGCGTGCTGTCTCCTGCCCTGCTCCAGAAAGCAGCAGAGGAGTAATGAGAGCCAGATATATTTTAGGAAAAAGAAGAGTCAATCATTTCACTAAGTGTCACTGTTTCTTCAGTTGGCCAAATGATAGCCAAAATACATACGTATTTTTTCTTTCTTATCCCCTGCTGATCTGAGCACACTCCATTCTCATTTACCCTCTTCACATCTGGAGGGTGAGATATGTAAATTGCAGCATGCCACAGTTAATAAGCCAGACCCCTTTCAATTGGATTTTCAGCACCCTGCATATTAGCATGTCGAAGATGATAATGCAATTTCCATTTTTCCCCTGTCATCTATTAATCTGGCTTCTTGGGGATGGAGCTAGTTAAGAATGGCAAATACACAGATAACAGGTGCAGCAAATTCACTTTGGCTTTCCTTATCTCTCCTCACCCAGACTTTTTAAAAAATGATTGAATGTGCTATTAATCTAATAATCATAGTGTATACATTGTGCACTGTAGAAATATAATAGACAATATTATCATAAAATAACACTATAAAATTCTGGAGCCTGGCATTTGTCTTGACCTCTTAAATTTGTATCATTACTATTAAAATGAGTAGGAAAAATATTAGGCTTTTGTGAGAAAGGAAAACAGAGTACTTCCTTGGGCTTAAGAAAGCATCTGTTTACAATCATGTTGCCATATGCAAACAGCAGCAGTGCTGTGAAGAAAATATGCAGTGGTGCAATTTTATTGCTCAGTTATGTTTTAAGAAAATATCTAATTTATTGTCAGAATGGTTTTCCTGATTTGTTACTATGAAATTTTAAAACCATAACCTGAGAATAAAAATGTTAACATATTTCATGTAATCTAGGTGTATAATAGTAAACAATGTTGCTAGCATTTTGAATTAAAGGGTAGGTATCATAAAATTTTCCACAATCAATAATTTCTGTTGGCAAAAATAACGATAGGGATTTTGTTTACCCCCTTCCTGGGATTAGCTCTCCCCAGTTCTGTCTGGATCCACCCTTGTAACTCCAGCGCCTAGCACAGTGCCTGACACATATGGAGTACAGAGTAAATATTTGTGAGTGAGATAAGTCAATCCAAGTTTATCTCAAGAAAATATAAAGAAGTTTCTTCATCTTAAAGATGGCCTACAGATGATAAAAGCAGAAGTGTATAAAAAGGGCTCAAATATCTTCTTGTGTCATGAATGTAGTAGACATTAACTTTCTTGTCATTTCAACCAGGAGAAAGATATCTAAGAAGTCTTCTCTAAGAGTATTTCTCTCCATTTTATTTCATATTTTCTGTGAATCATGTCACTACTTTTTAGCTTTCTGGGCTTAATAAATCTCATTTGGTAATAAGGCCAATGAGGATCTTAGGAATTCTCTTTATGAAGAACTCTTGATAGTTTAGTACCCAAATAAAGATATTAAAAATGAATACTATTCTTTCACTCATTCTGTGCCAGGCTCAGTTCTGTGAGCCAGATCTGATGGAGAATAGAACAATCTCTGGCCTCCATGGGACTTTTGTTCCACAATGAATAAACAAACAAACATATACAATTTAATGTCAAATCGTGACATGATAGAGGTTAGGGAGTGATGGAGGCTCTGCCTTCTTTCAAAAAGAGGATCACGGAAGTCTTCTCTGTTAAGGTGACATTTGGGCAGAGAACTAATTTAAGCCATGCAAATATCTGAGGGAAGAACTATCTGGGAGGGAACAGCAAGTGCAAAGGACTTGTGGCAGGAACATGGTTGGCAGCAGCCTTGGAGAAGTGCAAGAAGACCAGTGGGGCTGGAGCAGAGGAAGCTGCTGGAAAAATGGAAGTTGCAGAAGGTGAGATTATGAAGGGTCTTAGAAGCCATGCAAAGTGGGGTAGGAAACCCCCATAAAGTATTTAGAATATTTTTATTATGGAAGCTTTCACACATACATAAAAGTAGAGAGAACAATATAGTGAACCGTCATCATCACCCAGCTTTTCAAGTTACCAATGCGTGACCAGTCTGGCTTTGTCTATCCTGCCCCCTATCCCAGTGGATTCTGAAGCAAGTCCCATACATTATATTACTTCATCTGTAAATACTTCATTATTTGTTTCTAAAAGATAAGGACCTTTTTAAAAGTTGACATAATCACAATACCATTATCACACCTAAAAAATGACCATAGCTCCTTAATATCATCAAATATCTCGTCAGTATCCAAATTTGCCCAACTGAATCCTAATTTTTTAAAGTTGTTCTGCTTCCATCAGGATTCAAACGGGGTTTGCTGATTGCATCCCCACCAGGTTGTTTAGAATGGTTCTCTGTCCCCTGCTCCCTGTCAACTAGTAGTTGGATCTAGAGCCTTGATTAGATTCATTTTTGGCAAGCCTTCCTAGGTGACGTAGTCCTTCCTTTTGCACCACATCAAGAGGCACAGAAAGTCTGTTGTTAGGTTTTGTTTTGTTTTGTTTTTGTAATGATCCCAATGAGGGTCATTACCTAGATCGTTGAGGGTTAAGTTTCTGATTCTATCATTTATATTGCAATTACTGGTTGGAATTATTCTAAAAACAAAACTTTCTCTCATCAACTTTTTATCTACCTTGAGGTGTAGTTCATACAGGGAAGGTAGGATAACTGCTTGGTCCTTTCCCTTTATCTACCCTGGTGGGTTTTGATTAGGAATGATATAATCTAACTTACATTTTAGGATCTCTCTGGTTGCTAGCAGAGAATAATAGGTTGAAGGATGTGAGAGGCATAAAAGCTAGTTGCCTGTCCTTGATATCCACTTTCCGTTTCCACATTGGCAAGAGAATACAATTTTTAAAATTAATTATTTACTTTAATTGACCAATAAAAATTCTATATGTTTATGGTATACAATATGATGTTTTGATATATGTATAAATTGTGAAAGGGCTAAATCAAGCTAATTAACATATCCATTACCACACATACTTTTTAAAAAATCTGCTTTCAGCGATTTTCAGATATGCAATACATCGTTATTAACTGTAGTCACCCCATTGTACAATAGATCTCCTGAACTTGTTTCTCCTGTCTGTCTGAAATTTTGTAGCCTTTAATCAGCATCTCCCTAATCCCCCCAATCCTAGCCTCTGGTAATCATCATTCTACTCTGCTTCTACGTGTTCAGCTTTTCAGATTCCACATATAAATGAAATCGTACGTTACAGTAGTCCCCCCCTTATCTGCAGGAGATTCATTCCAAGACCTACAGTGGATGCCGGAAACCTGAAGTAGTACCGAACTCTGTAAATACTATGTTTTTTCCTAGACATACGTATCTATGATAATGTTTAGTTTATAAATTAGGCACAGTAAGAGATTAACAACAATAGCTAAAAATAAAACAGAACACTTATGTGCCAGCATCACTTCTCTTGCACTTTGGGGACACTCTTGAGTAAAATAAGGGTTACTTGAACATAAGAACTGCAATACTGTGACAGCCAATCTGATAACCAAGAAGGCCACTGAGTGACTACTGGAAGGATAGAGTGTACAGTGTGGACACACTGGACAAAGGGATGACTCACATCAGGGATGGGACTGTGGCAGGCAGTGTGAGATTTCATCACACTACTTAGAATAGTGTGCAATTTAAAACTTATGAATTGTTTATTTCTGGAATTTTCCATTTAATATTTTTGGACTACAGTTGACCACATGTAACTAAAACTGTGGAAACCAAAACTGTAGATAAAGGGGGACTACTGTATTTTTCTTTCTGTGCCTGGTATATTTCACTTAGCATATTGTCCTCCAGGTTTATCTATGTTGTCACAAATAACAGAATTTCCTTCTTTAAGATTGCATAGTATCCCATCGTGTATATATACCACATTTTCTTTATCCATCCATCCACTGATGGACACTGGGTTGATTACATATCTCGGCTATTGTGAATAATGCTGCAACGAACAAAGGAGTGCAGACTTCTCTTTAATGTACTGCTTTCATTTCCTTTATATATATACCCAGGAGTAGAATTGCTGGATCATATGGTAATTCGATTTTTAATTTTTTAAGGGACCTCCATACTGTTTTCCATAATGGCTGTACTAATTTACATTCACACCAACAGTGTACATTTTGATTGGATTCATTGCTGCCTGACATAAGAGATTACATTTTCCAGGCTCCTTTGCAGTTGCACGTGTCTTGTGTTGGCCGGTAAGACGTAAGCAGAAGGCCTTCCAAGGCATCTGCTTGGAGAGGGCTGACACAGCAGGAGTTGCTCTGGTTTGCCCTACCGGCTTCCTCCTTCTGGCCTGCAGCTTGGCTTTAAGAGAGAGTGGCATATCAGGAGTCACTCTGCCCCATGAGGTAACATCGAGGATGGAAGCTGTGCTAGAATGGTAGAGCAGAAATTTAGGAATTTGGGTCTCTGGTGACACTGTTGAGCCACCCTACCAACCTGGCCCTCCTACCTCTAGACTTCTTTCTGTGAGAGAAATAGACTTCTATCTAGCATAAGCTGCTTTCGTTTTGCTCCTGTTGTATGTAGCTGAACTGAACCCTGATAAATACAGGAGCAAGAGGCAACTGCAATAGTTCAGGCAAAAGATAAGAGTGGTTTACACTAGGGTGGTGAAGAGAAGGTAATGGGAATCAGGAGGAGTAAGGATATGTATATTTTATTGTAGAACTGTCAGGATTTGCTGATGGACTGGACAAAGGGTGTGACAAAGAAGATTCTGGTCTGACTCACAGGGTTTTGGCCACCAACTGGCCAAATGGTGACACCATTTACTGAGATAGGGAATAGTGGAGGAAAAGTGGGTTTGTGAGGCTGGGTGCAAGTAAGGTGGGGGATCGGGAATAAAATAAGATGTGGAATTAACCTTGGGTTTGGCAAAGCCATTAGTGACCTTAGCAAGAGAGTTTCTGTGCAACGTTGGGTACAGAAGCCTGACTGGGTGGGTTAAAGAGAATAGAAAGTGTGGAGTTGGCAGAATTGAGCATAAATAACACCTTAGAGTTTTGCTCTAAAAGGTAATTGGAAAAATGGGAAGGTACCCGCAGGTAGATGTTGGGGTCAAGGGTAGATTTTTTATATTTAAGATGAAGCTATTCAGGTATGATTATAAGCTGATGTGTGAATGTTCAGTAAGAAGGGAAAATTGGTGATTCAGGAAAATCCTGGAGTAAGCAAGAAGAGTTGAGATCTAGTACATAGGAGAGGGGTTGGTCTTAGATAGGAGCAGGAGTGAAGGCAGAGTCTGTGGGTACAGATGCAGGTGAGTTGGTAGATTTAAGGGAACCTTAGAAAGCAAAAAAGCTAAAGAGGAAATTGATTTTCCTCTTTAAAGTGGATCTTTTTAAGTGGATGATTTATACATGAATCATGAAGTAACCACATTATGACTGTACACTAAGCACAATAATGGTCAAAATAAATTTGGAAGTCTCAGGCCTCGTTTCATGCTAAGTCAGAGGTCATCTTCTCTTAATAGATGAAGAAATGTAGGTGCTGCTAGGAAGCTAAGACCCCAGCCAAATCACATGAAGAGTCGTAGTCTTAGAGGACAAGGCTCAAGTTACCTGATCAATCTCATTTTTAAACTGATTGGAACTTTGGAACTGATTGTTCCCTTTTGAGGGGTGAATTTCAGATTGGGAAGATATTATATAATAAATACTTTTAACCAGTTAGGAAATTTAGAATATTTCCCAGGGACACTGAATATTAAATTTACTGAGTCCTAATCAGATCTGGTTTTATTCTGGTATTCCTCCATCCAGTTTAGGAGTGGAGAAAAGACAGGAAGAGGATGTGAGGGCTTAACCACACAGGCCTTGCCCTTGATCACCACAGAGAGCTATTTATTGCAGTTAGAAGACATCATTCTCCTTTGCCTGAGACTTTAAAGGACAGAATTATTGGCACGTTTGCTTTCTTTTTTTTTTTTTTTAAATTGAGTATGCATATTCATGGGGTACAAAGCTGACCATCACCACTTGTGCTCAAGATGTGATGGCCAGATCAATACTATCAGCACGCCCATTACCACAAATTGCAGCTACTCCCTGTGTCCCCCACCCAGTTAATCCCGACCTCCCCCCGACCCCATCCCTAAGTATGCTCTGTCCCTGTGCAAGTCCAACACATTACTGTGGTCTTTCTTTCCTTCCTTTTTTCTCTCTTAGCTCCCACTTATGAGTGAGGACATGTGGTATTTTTTCCTCTGTGCTTGGCTTATTTCTCTCAATATAATTTTCTCCAGGTTCATCCATGTTGCTGTGAATGGCAGAATTTCATTCTTTTTATGGCAGAGTAATATCCCATGGTGTATATATGCCACAATTTCCTTATCCAGTCATCTGTTGATGGACATTTAGGTTGGTTTCTTATCTTAGCTATTGTAAATAGAGCTGTGGTGAACATGGGAGTGCAGATATCCCTTTGACATGATGATTTCTATTCCTTTGGGTGTATGCCCAGAAGTGAGATTGCTGGATCATATGGAAGATCTAGCTGTAGTTGTTTGAGAAACCTCCATGCTGTTTTCCATTGTGGCTGTACTAATTTACAGTCCCACCAACAGTGTAGGAGTGTTCTCTTCTCTCCACATCCTCGTCAGCATTTGCTGTTCTCCATCTTTCTGATTATAGCCAGTCTAACTGGGGCGAGGTGATGTCTCAATGTGGTTTTAATTTGCATTTCCCTTATGATTAGTGATGTTGAGCATTTTTTCATGTACCTATTGGCCATTTGTATGTCTTCCTTAGAAAAATTTCTATTCAGCTCCTTTGCCCATTTTTTAAATCGGGTTATTTGTTTTTGGGTTTTTTTACTGTGTAATTGCTTGA
This sequence comes from Cynocephalus volans, assembly GCF_027409185.1. Lineage (NCBI taxonomy): Eukaryota > Metazoa > Chordata > Mammalia > Dermoptera > Cynocephalidae > Cynocephalus > Cynocephalus volans. Next base: position 127,318,482 of record NC_084469.1, on the reverse strand, counting down.
GTTCCTTGTATATTGTGGATATTAATCCCTTGTTGGATGTATAGTTTGCAAATATTTTCTCCCACTCTATAGGTTGTCATTTCACTCTATTGATTGTTTCCTTTGCTGTGCAGAAGCTTTTTAGTTTGATTTAATCCCATTTATTTTTTTCTTTTGTTGCTTGTGCTTTGGGGCTCTTCATAAAGTCTGTGCCTAGTCCTAGTTCCTGATGTGTTTCCCCTATATTTTCCCTTAGTGGTTTTACAGTTTCAAGTCTTATACTTAAGTCTTTAATCCATTTTGAGTTGATTTTGGGATATATGGTGAGAGGTGCAGGTCTAGTTTTGTTTTTCTGTATATGAATATCCTGTTTTCCCAGCACCACTTATTAAAGAAGCAGTCTTTTCCCCAATGTACGTTTTTGTTGCCTTTGTCAAATATCAATTGGCTGTAAGTATGTGGGTTGATTTCTGGGTTCTCTATTCTGTTCCACAGGTCTGTCTGTTTTTATGCCAGTACCATACTGTTTTGGTTACCATAGCTTTGTAGTATAACTTGAAGTCAGGTAGTGTTATGCCTCTGGATTTATTATTTTTTTTTTTTGCTCAGGATTGCTTTGGCTATTTGGGGTCTTTTGTTGTTCTATGTGAATGTTAAGATTGTTTTTTCTATTTTTTGTCATGTTTGCTTTCTACCGTGGTGCTAATGAAAAATCAAGACTCATTCTTTTCATTTCTGAGAAAGTCATATCTGCCATTTTTGTATTCTACTGATGGTGTTTTAAAGGTTGGAGAATGAGCATGTTGGAAGGAAAGCTAATGATGGTTTGGAAGTTTCATCTGGAAAGCATTGTTATTAAAGATTTGGCTTTCAGTGGTGACCTGATGGCTCTGAATCTAAGTACAGTGAAAAGAGTACATGAACTGAAGTAATTGCTTAGCTTGCAGGCTGCCAGAGCCTCCCAAGTCATAACATCTGAATTAATTTTAAGCCACTGGAGCAATATCTAACGGTATATTACATAATCTAATAAGTCATATTAAATGCATAACTTCAAAGATTGGAGAACATTTTAAAGGAATTGTTTAAAGTCTTTCTTCACATTCTTTTATTGATGGATATGTGAATTGATTGTGAAAAAATATATAATTGTGATCAAACTTCAAACCTTCCTCATCTGGGAACTTGAAAAGGCTCCAAAACATCCCTCTCAATATTTCAATTAGCCTCCTATTTTCAGCTGTCTTAAATTCTTTATAGAACAAGCCAGAGCATGATATGTGAATACAGAATAAAAGATGATGAAACACTTCATGGTCTCCTCTCAGCTCGGATTCAGCAGCATCTTTTGTTCTTTGTCTCAAAGCTTCGATTAATTTTAAATTTCCACATGTGCCAGGTGCTTTCCAGTTTATAATCCCAACAACACCTGTGCTGGCTGGATTTGCTCTCCTTTGAAAAAGTGAAAACACTATCTCTTTAGGATTTTGTTGTAATAAGACTAGACTGTTGCTTTGAATTCTGTGGGGTTTTCTAAGATCAAGTTTGCTCAGCGAACTTTGCACTTCCTTGTGTCTCTGGATAGCATAATTTTTGAACCTGGTCTTACCATCTTGAAACCAGAATCAACTACAGAGCTAAGAGTCTAACAACTCAACTTCAATAGATTTCATTAATACTGTCCACTAATTTTTATTACTCACTTCAACCTTAGTACTTTTATGTTTGCAATTCCCCTTGTCAGGAACACTCTCTTTCTAGATCTCACCAGGCTGGCTCCTTTTGCTATTCAAGTCTCTATCCCAAGGTCACCTCCTCAGGGAGGCCTCCTGGGTTGTTCTAATCTAAAGCAGTCCCTTCCCATATTATCTCTTCACCATGTTTTATTTTCTTCAAAGCCCTTGTCACTTTCTGAAATTATCTTGTTCTATTATTATTATCATTCTAAGTATTAACATTATTAGTATCCTAACAATAAGAGTAAACACATATTGAGTTTTTCTTATATGCTTTACATAAATCATTGTATTTAATACAAAATTTTAATAATGCCAGCTAACATTTATTGAGTACTTACTACTTACCAAACACTAGGCTAAGCACGTGGCCACACCAGTCCAGGTCAGTATCATCCGCCTGGACTACTGCGGTGGCTTCCTAACTGGCCTCGCTTTTCCCATTGTGGCCTCCTTGCAGTCGCCTGCCCATGTAGCAGCTATGCTTTCTCTAAAACATAAGTCCAGTTACAGCCTGATCAGCTTTTGGCATCCTTGGGTCCTAAAAATGGCTCACAAGATCCTTGGGATCTGGTCCCACAACTTCTCAGCTGCATGTCTAACCACTCTCCTTGCTTTCCTCTGGCCACAGGGTCCAATTCATGCTTTGCCCAGAGCCGTCTATCCATATGGCTTCATTTTTCACTCCTTCAGGGCTCCTCCAAAGTGCCACCTCCTCATAGAAGCCTTTCCTGACCACCCTCTGTAAAAGAGCTCTCCAATCACTTTCTGTCCCCTTACCATACTTTACTTTTCTTCATCCGCCACTACCCAACATTATATTACTTATTATCTTCCATTCAGCAAATATTTGTTGAATGTTGCTATCAGGCCCTGTTGTAGATGCTGGGTGTACAGAAGTCAGGAAGATGGGCAAAATCCCTGTTGACATGGAAGTGCTGGGGGGACATACAATGAACTCACCCAGTAGGTAGAATATGCAAATTGTTAGATAGCATTGGGGAAAACTAAAGCAGGATGGAAGGCGAGAGAGCGATGGGGCAGGAAAGGGAGAGTTAAAAGCAGGGCAGCCATGGAAGGCCACGTGAGAGAGTGGACAGTTGTGCCAGATCCTAAAGAGGGAAGCGTATTCTGGACAGAGAGACCTCACATGCAAAGGCTCTGAAGGGGACGTCTGCAGCAGCTGAGATGAGCCAGGGGAAGAGGAGGAGATGTGCCAGAGAAGTGACGGGGGACCAGGCTGTGGAGCCCCCACGAGCACCTCTGCTCTCAGCCTGGTAATTCTGACCAGAGGAGCAACCTGAGCTGACTTATATTTGAACTGGATCTCTCTGGCCCTTGGGTGAAAAACAGACTTTGGAGGAGTGAGAGTTGAAATAGAGAGTCCTGTTATCCCAGGGAGGATTGGAGTGGCTACAACCAGGGTATCAGGGGTGGAGGAGGAAGAAGTGACTGCAGTCCGGATGTATTTTGAAAGTAGGTCCTACAGGATTTACCAAGAAATTAGGAAATAGAGCAATAAAGGATGCCTCATTCCAGGGTCTTAAATCCAGGCCACTGGACGTAAGGAGATGCTAGTACTGAGACCAGGAGGCTGTGAGGGATTGGGGCTGGCATGGAGAGAAAGTCAGGAATAGGACCTCAGCTGGCTTTGTGGAGCCTTTGGGGTACTAGCAAAAGGTCACCCCTCTAGGCTGATGCTGTTGGGGCCAGACAACTGAGCTGGGTTTCAGCCCCCATCCTGCCCCTTGCCAGGGCATCTTTATGCACAGTTGAGGGCAATGGCATTAATCAGGGGCTTTGGTTTGCGACATGATAAGTTCACATTCAGTGGGATGCTGGATGGGCAGCTGGGTGTGGGTTTGGTGTTCAGGGGGGCAGAGAGAACTGCAGTTGTAAAGGCTATGTTGTTGAGCATTCCTGGCTACTTTATCTTTGTGTTTATTTACATATATATTTCATTGTATGTTATATATCCTCTATTCATCTTTGACTGTCTCCTCCGTCCTTATGCAAGCTGGAAGAGGGCCATGACCATTGCCACGTTTCCTAATCAACTGTATTCCTAGACCTCACACTGAACCAGCACTTGGCACTTAATACGCTTGATTGAATGAATAAAACTAATTGGGGATGACACTGCCTTGTACTTGTTCTGTAGTTTCAGGAAGCTGAGTGCATGGCCAGGTCTGTGTATCAATCTATATGTCAGACATACCCATTCCTACTCTGTCCAGAGCCCAAAGAGAGTTTTTTCAAAAAAACCTCCACCACTTAATACAATTTACTACATGATTACAGAAAGGAAACTTAAAAATTCAAAGTAACTTTACATTTATCAAGATTGCCTTACAACTAAAATGCACACTAAAATGATGGAAAAACTTAAAATGAAGAAAAATAAACCTGGTTTATAACAAATTCTTTTCATGGTGACTTCTGAACTTTTGGCCTTTTCTTGAGTGAACTGTTAATGCTTTTCTCTTGCATTTACTTTTGCTTGTTGGTGAGGGTTCACTTTTAAATTTTTCTTTGCTATATTACTGGTGAGAGTTCTATATTTATCTTAAATCATATAAAAAGTGACTTTATTAAACATTTCTGTTCCATTTAGACTCAAGACTGGGAAAGATAGATGCCTAGGGCCTTAGCATTTTTATTTGGAATGATCGATAATGGCTTTGCATAGAAGGTGGGGTTTAAACTGGGCTATGTACCAGTTAGCTATTACTGTATGATAACAGACCACCCTCAAATTCAGTGGTTTAAATAATAAACATTTATTATTGCTCATGAGACTGTGGTTCAGCTGGGCAGTTCTCGTGGTCTTGCCTGGGCCCATTCATGCAGTGGGTAGGCAGCCCTACTCATTTTGGCTGGGCTCTCTCACATATCTGGGGATCAGCTGGTGTAGGCTGGTCTAGCACAGCTGTGGCTGTGGGACATCTGGACTCACATCCTGTAGTAGTCTAGACAACAATTGTTCACATGGCAGGGCAGGGTTCCGAGAGTAAGACTGGAAATGCCCAAAGCTTCTTGAGGCCTCAGCTCAAAACTGGCATAGCATAACTTCTGCCACATTCTATTACCGAAAGCAAAGGGTGGAGAAATGTGGTCCTCTTTTGATGGAGGAGCTGCAAAGTCACATTGCAAAGACTATGGGCATAAAGAGACCATTAATTAGAATCGTCATCCTAACACATGGGCTTGATGGATAAAGAGGGTTCAGAAGGAGGACATGAGGGAACTGGTATGAATCTCCTTTGATCTAAAGAAAAATGTGCCCTAACCATCACTGTCTCCCATCCCACCTCCCTATATCTGGCAAACACATGAAGCATAAGCTTCTCTGCTGGCTTGCAGGTTTTAACACTTGAACTGTCCTCTCTCGGAAAAAGAGAATCTCATCTGTAATTGTCTTCAGAGAAGTTTTCATAGACATACACTAAGTTGGTTTGCAAACTGCCTGGCATATGACCATTTTTCTTGCACAATTATCTTGATCATGTTGGTTTTCCCACAAATAATGATTGTACTCTTTCCTTATAGGATTATGCCCATATGTTGACCTGTGTTACTGAGAGAGAAAAGTTTGTTGTACCCATCAAAGCTAGAGGGGCACGAGCCATCATAGATTTTCCTGACAAGCTGAATTTTTCTACTTGCCCTGTCAAATACAGCACTCAGAAGATTCTGCTGGTACGGAATATTGGCAACAAAGATGCTGTGTTTCAGATCAAAACCCGTAGGTATGCATTCCTTTGGCTCTTGTTTCTGATTGATTATAGCTAAATCTAGTCAGCACAAGTAATTTGCTAGAATAGTATTTGGGGAGAAACTGCTTGTTACAATCTCCAGTTGCAAATCTGGGAGACTTCACGGATGTGGGGGAGACATCCTTCTCATCCTAAAATGAAACTAAAATTCAAGGTTTAATAACTTCTATCCATTTTTTCCTAAATCCTCTAACCTGTTTAGTTTTTTGACACTGGATAAAAGTCCTTAGTATAGAGAACAGCTCATGGGAATTTATAAACATATTTGTTCTGACCAAGAATTTTAATGACTGGCTGGATTAGTTTTCTATCGCTGTTGTAACGAATCGTGACATATTTCATGGCTTGAAACAACACAAATTTTTTATCTTACATTTCAGTAGGTCAGAAGTCTAACTGGGTTAAAATCAAAGTGTGAGCAGGGCTGTGTTTCGTTTTGGAGGCTTTGAACCCATTTCTTTGCCTTTTCTAGCTTCTGGGGGCTGTCCACATTCCTTGGCTCATGGCCCTCAGTTTTCTCATCTGAAAATGGAGAAAAGTATAGTAGCCACCTCATAGGCTCGTTGTGAGGATGATGAAAATAAGCCGCAGGTGCATTGCAAGTGCTGTGTAACGCATTTGCTGTTTTATTTTTTCTTCCATTGAGCTATGCTGGTGTGGAAGGCAGAATAACAGCTCTCCAGATAGGCCCACGTCCTAATCCCCAGAAGCTGTAACTGTGTAATGTTACATGGCAAAGGGAGATTAAAGTTGCAGGTGTAATTAAAATGGGCAGATTATTCTGGATTCTCTGTATGGGCCCAGTGTAATCACAAGGGTTTTTAAAAATAGAAGAGGGAAGCAGAAGAGAAGTTCAGAGAGGGAGATGTGAGAACCTTCTGTTTCTGGCTTTGAAGATGAGAAAACTGAGGGACACAGAGAGGTTGTGTCACTTCTTCAAGAGCACAGAGCTGGTGACTGGGAGTGGGATTTTAATCTGAATATTTATGGAGTAGCTACAGTGTAGACACCACGAGACAATATAAAGGATGAGAAGGCAATCCCTGCTGTCAAGGAACTCTCTTATATAAGATGAGAAAGAACAATTTGTTATGGGACATGAGAATGGTGGCTGATCGGTGGGGCCTTAACAAGATCGACCAGCTTGGAAAGACAGGAAGAAAGAGGTCAAGTTCTTTTTTATGACTTAAAAAAAAAAATAGTGTTTACTGAATTAAAATTAATTCTGAAGTAGCAATGATGTAATGTCTTTTACATAAGTCTTACACTGTTTCTGAACCTTTTACCAAAGCTGGTTTCCAGTGGGTTTTTATGTATGCGTTTAAAATCAAAATTTCAACAAGGTGGATAGAAGATTCACTTTCAGATGCTTCATTTAAGTGAATTAAGCTAAATTCTGAACTAGGAAAAAATAAAAATGAAAGTTAAAAATATATTGTTTATATGGAGCTGGATTTAAGCTATTTTCAGAAGGGCTTTTATCTGTGGAATCCCTTGCTAGTTTAAGGACACATCTCTCCAGAAAGGATTAACATTTGCTTCTGCCTGGTTCTCAAAGGTTAGACTACTATGAAATTCTCTTTTGGTAGCTTCTTGGCTTAGGAGTTCCTGGAGTGGTTGCATTTATTTAAACCCCAAACCTGTATAAGACATAAGTCCAAAGTTATGAACTTCCTAGGGAAACTTTGTTTCCCTGACTCAATACCAAGACAGACAATTTTCCTTTTGTGGATGGGAGAGTGTTTTGGTAGCCCTTCAAGTTAACCAGGTTTATATGGAAATTTGGTACCAGTCCCCTGACTTGACTATCCCAAGGCCTAGGTTCCTGCTCCAGCAGGGCTGTTGAAAACCCAGGCTTCTAGGAAGCTGGGAACTCAGGGCAGACCTAGAATTAGCTCGGTGGGTTACCACTCTAGTATTTAGCTTCCTCTTTGTTTGGAATCCTGTGAGTTTTCTTTATTTTTGTGCATGTCCAGCTACACATTTTTATGTCATATTTTATCCAGTCTTTCTAGGTATCTTCTGGTGGAAGAGTTTTCAGGTTACCCAGCCTGCCATATCGTAGGTATCAGGGCTGCCATATTGCAGTTGAGGGTACATGCCTGGGGAGGGGATGTGTGTTTATCTTCCAAGAATCCCAGGAGTGTCACTATCTCCAAACCATTTCATGTAGATCCACATTTCTGTCTTGTAGAATATTTCTCCTGGCTGAAAAACTACCCTTAATATTCCTCGTAGCCCAAGTAAATACTGTAAATTCTCTCAGTTTTAGTCTATCTGAAAAAGTATTTTTTTTCATTTTTGAAATATATTTTCTCTACAGTATTAAATTCTGGGTCAACAATTATTTATACACTTTTTTTATTTTCCAGTACTTTAAAGATGTCACTCAGTTGTCCTTCGGCTTATATTTTTCTAATGAGAAGTGTGCTGTAATTTTTATCTTTGTTCCTCTGTATGTAATTAGTTTTTTTTTCCTTGGGCTGCTTTTTGGTTTTGTCTTTATATTTGCTTTTTGGCAGTTTGAATATGATGAGTCCAGGTGTAGGTTTTGTTTTTGTTTTGCTTTTTAAAAAAAGAATTTTGCTTTGCTTTTGTTTGGTTTTGGTTTTAATCCTGCTTGAGCTTCTGTGAGCTTCCTGGATCTTTCATTATTTTTGGATAATCTCAGCCATGGCCTCTTCAAATATTTCTTCTGCTCCGTCCTCTCTCACCTTTTCTTCTCCTTGAAGGAAGTCTGCCACAGGTGAAAGCCGCAGATGAAATAGTCTGCACATGTCCCATCTCCCTTGCAGTCGGAGGATTGACTGTCTTTAGATTTCAGAATGCTGTTTACCTTCCAACCTCAGCTCTCTGACAGGTTCATGGAGAGTTGTGATTTAGTTGTTTATATGCTTTTTTCATTCTTAGGGTGAAAGAAACACACTTTCCAGTTTTCTACATCCTAGGTGGAAGCTAGATCCTTGGAACTACTTTAAATAAATCAGCCATCAAAGGCAAAGGACAATTTCTTTTGGAAATCAGTGACATTGTACATAAGCACTTTTACAGCCTTTGTCATCTCATGGTGGGCCTTGCACAATTTGATTGAGGGAGAAGGAATCAGGTTGTTCAAATGGCTCACCATGACCTAGAAAGAACCTCTTTTTCAATTAGAAAATGGTCTCCCACATCCACTATCCATAATACACAATAGAAACGTCCTGTTACATTGGTATTTTTTCTACGAAGAGGAGAATCCACCTAAGGTGGAGAAACAAGTGTAAGCAGCATATCTTCCTGGACCATTTGGATGAATCTTAAAAACTACACATAAATGGCAATTTTTTTTTACATGTTTGATTCATGCAAAATCACTTCCCCAGAATCTGATAACACTTCTCCTCTCCTTTTGCCCCCAGGGCAGGCATGGAAATGGCTCACTGCTGTTACTAATCCCTGAGCTATCTCACCATCTTAAGTTGGGTTTCTCACCTTTCCCATCTTCTGTGTAACCAAGTCTCTTAATTGAATTCTGTGTTTGTAAATATTTGTGTTTTCCTGTTTAGACTGTTCATGAAATAGCAGTTTTATGTTCTTTCCACAAAATGCATGTTTTCCGACTGTCATCGATTCTGTGAGTAAACTCAGATCCTTCCAATCAATTTCTTCTCTGTTTAAATTAACCACAGTTTGCAAGTGGAGTGCCCTGATGGCTACAATGAGAAAGGATGTGGTTGAATTTGTGGTCACATCATATTGAGTCAGGAACCTGGAGAGATCCCATGATAAGTTTCCATTCTAAAAACTGCATAGGTGATTCTGTTGCCCCCACAGGATACTTCAGTTAATGTGATTGTCAATAGACATGGAAGAGCAATGGATAGTTTGGGAATTTGGAAGCAAAAGCCCAGAGTCTATTCATGGTACTGCCACTTGTAGTGTCAATATACAGCTAGAAACAGTGTCTCATAGGAAATTGTTTAAAAAACAGATCATTGTACAAGTAAGTGTTAAAATTTTTAAAAAGCATATTTTTCTCATTGAAATATTATTTAAGTAATAGTTAAGTTTATGAATTTATTAGATTCACCTAAACTATAAAAAGTAAAACTTTCTTTACATTCCTATTGCCCCTAGTAAGACATGAGCTTCTCAGATGCGATGATTATATCTAACTCTTCATTTGTATGTCCCCAGCATCTAGCAAAGTGTCTAGAATTAATAAGCACTCAATAAATGTTTCTAAGATGCTTAGCCAACATATCACAAAGGCAAAACTATCACACCTATCAACCTCTACAATAATTTAAAATAAAAAACATGCTCCAAGTATTATAAAATAGGTATAATGTTTTTTACACTAATAAAAGGAACTGCAATGTCTTTTAAAATATACAGAAAACATAAACAATTACTGTTCAACTTTATTACAAATTTGTCCTAAAATTTATGTAGGCATCAGAATAACTTTGACTATTAATGTAGGCTTACTATTGGAAGGTGAAATAGGATTAAGAAGCAATTTCAAAATCGAAAATCTCGAGTTAGGAATTAGTAAAATAAGAAAGATTGTATGAAGAAAAAATACTAATGTTCAATATTTAATATAATAGGACCAATATTTAATCTTCTGCTAAAATATTCAATCACTTGGATGGAGTAGTTTTAGTTCATAAGATTAGCTCATAATTGATCAAACAAAAACTCAAAGTCTTTTTCATGGCTCATGATTTTTCATAAAACCAAATTCCCTTTATAACCAAGTATTTGGTATTAATGAGGATGTGATATCAAAACTAAACACTTTGATAGAGCTAGCTTTATACCCTTGAGGAGCAATACCCTTTTTTTTTTTGTAAGAGCATTTTCTGATACTTGATAATTTCTAGCCTGTTCAGTTTGTCTTCTTGTAGTAAAATAAAGTACAAAATCGAATTACGGACAATGTTTAAGGACCAGAATTTAACACACTTCACCTAATTAACATCAGATTTATTGAGAAAGCTCAGGCAGTTCTAACTAGCAATGGTGATCCCAGGTGATTTTCTAACTACTGAAGAAGTTCCATGTGCTCTAAACCCAACAATTAGCACAAAAGGAAAGTATCTATTACCACTCTGTAGAATTTGGATTCCTGGAGGTCCTAGCAATGGGACAGTTGTAAAGCTAGCGCTAATCATAACTAAAAGCCAAAATGTTTCGTTATTTTAGTTATGCTAAGTTTCCATTTATATTGTCAGAAACTAGGACTCAGACTCTCCAAACCCACTGTACAGACTGGGTCCCCAGATCCCTCACACGCAGGTCCATGCTAGGTAATTGGGAAAGATTCTGGGAGCTGTTGGCAGATGACACGAACTCAGTCCTCAGCAGCAGCTTACAGGTCCGGTGGTGGCGGTGGCCTTGCAGAAGGTCCCAGGGGCACTAGCAGCAGCAGCAACAGCCTCAAGCAGCAGTAGTGGTATCCCGAGGGTGGGGGGCACTATGGATCAGAGCCGCTCATCCTTTGTACCTAAGTCATAACCCAGGACACCTGGATGCACATGCGCAATTACGTTAGACGATAACCAAGGAACACCGGGGCACACTTGCATGTTTACATCAAATGCTCGGGAAGATTCTGAACATCTGAGGGGCCCTGACCATTTTCCTGTATTTTCCCAACAGACAGTAATGTCACCTTCTCTATAGAAAATTAGCTTAGATTCTGCAATGTAATAATATCCAATCCATTTCAAAACTGTTCTTTTGCCACCAAGAAATGTTTGAGAAGAAAATGAAAGCCCAGTGCAGGAAGACAAATAATAGGGAGTAGGGAGACAAAGACAGAAGAAAATATTGTGACATTGTTCCCAAAGCCAGGAAACTGGACCCAGTCCTCAGCTCCAGATTCTTACTAAAGAGAAAGGCAGGGAAGGACTTTGAGACTGGTAGACTCACCTGCATCTCCCATTGAGCACAGATTCTTGAGATACTGAAAGCTTGCTCCTTTTCTGTTCCACCAAGAAGTTATAAATATTAATTAATGATTACAGATATTTTTCTTTTCCTTTAAGAGTTCATTGTAATTTAATTCAACAGCCTCTTCCAAGAGGCTCCTGTGAGTCAAGACTGCATAGGGTGCTCAGAGACACAACGATGAATCTAACCACGCGGCTTCCACATTCGGGGGTGGGGGAAAGAACAGGAAGTCCCAGCTCCACCACTACCTAGCTGGGCAAGTTGGGGCAAGTTGCCTGCCCTTTTGGAGCATCTATTTTCTCATGTCTAAAATGCAGAGAACAATACCTACTTTCTCAGTTTTTTCAAGGATTAAAAGAATTGACATGTAAAGCACCCTGTGTACAACAGACCATGTGCTCATGAAATTCTGTTTTCCCTTTCCTCACTTCCCAAGAGTTTCTAGCTATTGAGAGAGATCTATTTTGGTATTGCTATTTTATCTCCCTCACTGGCAACTCTAGATGCTATAAGATAAACCTTAGGATGAGCTTGGGTGTTTAAATGAAAACTAACTCTAGTACCAGGTAAACTGCAGTAAGGAGTAAAAAGAAAGTTATAGCCTCTGAGAGGAAGGAGAGAATCAGAGAAGACTCTATTTAAGACGTGACTTCTAGTCTGGACTGTGTGATAGGTGACTTTGGAGGGAGTATGGCATATGGGAAATGGTGAGTGTTCTGATGCGACCCTAGCAGTTCTGGCTCATATGTGGGGGCACAGTCTGGTTGGATGGCAGAGCAGGAGCAGTGCTGGGGGAGGTCGTGGGTGAAGGGACTAAAGCCCTCCCACCCCATTCCACTCCAGCACCAACTCGGAATGTGACAGGTGGACAGGATATTCGAACAGATGCATGTGTATAATGAGAATGCGAAAACTGGCTGGGAACAGATTGTGTGGGACCTCAAATGCCTAGGAGTTTGAACTTTATGACATAGGTTATGAGGACCATTGAAGGTGTTTGAATAGGAGATTGATGTGTTGTGACCTCTGTGTGCTTTCTCACAGTATCTCTAGAGCAGTGTGAGGGATTGAGGGGAGAATGACAAAAGCTTGGACTCATCTGAACACCCAAACTCATCTTCATGTTCATCTCCCAGCATCCAGGGGCGGCCAGTGAGGGATATGAAAATAGCAATACCAAAAATAATAATAAACACTTGTGTGGCACTTCCTATGTACCAGGCATTCTTCTAAGCACTTTACCTGTAGCAACCCCTTTAGTCCTCAACAGAAACCTATGAAGCAGGTGCTGTCATTATCCTCATTTTGCAGATGAGGAAACTGAAAGTTAAGTGACTTGTCCAAGGTCATGGCAGGGCTGAGTTTTGAACTCATGCAATTGGCTCCAGAGGCCAGGCTAGTCACCACCGGCCCAGAGCACCCCTGCAGCAATGCCTGGGCTTCCCTGGAGGATTGGTGCTGTGGGTATGGGGAAAGGACAGAGAAAGGAAGGGGGGAAATCAGGAAGTCCTCTCCTTTTGGAGAAGAGCCCCCAAGTAGAAAGCACCAGAGAAAATAAATAATTGCCCATGGTAGGAAGCCCCAGCGGTCCTGCAGTAATCATTTCAGCACCGGCCAGTGCTACTCTTGGCATAAGCTCTCTACTGTCATAGCAGAAAGCTTAGGTTTCCTGAAACTAGTTCATTATCTAACAGAAGATTTAAGGAATGATGACCCTAAAAACTATTATGATAGAAGTAAATAATCAGAAACAGCTTAGCCTGCCAGATACATTGTACAACACATTACTTTGAAAAACTGGCAATTTAAAAAAGTGAAATGGACCGTGAAAGTAATTAAATGGGTTGGGTTTCCTATTTAGAAGGAAGAATTCTATAAGTTATTTCAGGCACTTCATGATCAGATCCACTTTTCTCTGACTATTCCCTTTCACGACAATTAAACTAAACTATTTCCTGTTCCCAAATCCACTCTCATCCCCCACCCCCCACTATGTCTACATCCTCGAATTCTATTTTCAAGACTCAGAGCTTATCCCCAGTTTGCCTTTCCAAATGTATGCTCCACTCTTCTGCAGCCCGCTCTAGCCCAGGAGGCTGACCTCTGTGGCCTGGTTCAACAGGCCCCGTGCCTCTGGCTTCTGGTTGGGTTCATCCAGAGATTACCCTGCAGGCAATCAGACAGAAGGGAGATGAGGTCAGGACACTTTTCCCCCAGTGTCTTCCCTGTGAGGCCACTTGGGCTGGCTGGCTCCCTTGGCTAAAGCTCCTTGCTCCTCACAAGGCAGCCTTCTCTTGGGACTCTCCTTGTGGATTTCAAAACCACTCCTTCCCATGGCTCTCTGGGCTAGAGGTGGTAACCCCTCTACTGTTGCTCACCCTGCGCTGTCGCGTCATCTCTTGTAGTTCTCCTACACCTTTCCCACCTCTTTTACGTAGACCCTCTGGTAAACTGTCCTGGAGTATCCTAATGAGATTGTGCCGTCACTTTCCTTTTGGGACTCTGATGTATTTTTCCAATATGATGCCCTCTCTCCTCTGAACTCTCGCAAAACCTGATGTTTATTTCTTTGAAGGCACTGTTCTTTTGCAAATGACAGTATTTGCGCACATATTTTAAGTCTGTCCCTTACTGGAATCTCAGTGTTTGAGGATAAGAGCTGGATTTTATTCATTTGCGATTGCCCTAACCAGTTCCTGAGCCCAGCAGGAACACTCAATAAATGTTAAAAGAAGCTCTGAATGGCAAGAACACAAACAAAAATATTATTGCATCTGTTTCCTTTACATATTGATGATCTATTACATACTGTTAGTTTAACATTAAAACTAAAGTTCCTTCACATTAGGGAGGAAAGTATACTTCAGTTCTGGATCATGGAATTGGGGTATCGGGTCTGAGCTGCCTGCAGAACTAGAACTTACGTCTCCTCTCCTTCCTCTCTCAGCCTAGTCAGAAATGAGCTCTGATCATGTGTCTCCCTGTGTGTTGCAGGCCTTTCTCTGTAGAGCCAACTGTTGCAACTCTTAATGTGGGAGAGTCCATGCAACTGGAAGTGGCGTTTGAGCCACAGAGTGTGGGCAATCACAGTGAAAGACTTATCGTGCATTATGACACAGGTATGCATTATTCTTTGTTAAAAGTTCTACCTGTTAAGAAAGGTTGGATGGGAAGTATGATGAAGATGAACAGGAAATGGTAATTTTGGCTGCATTAGAGTAAGCTAAGATCCACAAAGTAAAGAACCAAAGAATGAATTCTTCCAAAAGCAATGATGTTGAGCCAGATATAAATCTCATCTCACTGGTTTCCCCAGTGCTTGAAAGCCGAGGAATACAGGGCTCAGAAAGGAACCTATACCCAGAAGTCAATCTGGTAGATTGAGGTTATTTATGTGTAAATGGAAACTTGAAGGTAACAAATACCCCATGGGTTTTCCATTAGATTTATTGCTGCATTTGTCTAACATTTTAAAAATGTAAACCCCAGTTCAGAAAGTTCTTGTATGTGCCCACTAGTCTACGTAAGATCCAGTTACTTTAATCCTCAGAAACGCAAATATCTTACTTAACGTCTTACATAAATAGAGGGCTGTGTCTATTGCCACTAGCATTTTTTTGAGGACCACTCTGTATGTAACCATGAAAATTACACACTGTTTTTGCAGATATTTAATTTACGGTCATGTCGACTGCCTGTACGTTATGTAGTCTCCAAAGTTTGTTTTCAAATTAATATTTTACCATTGCCATTTATTATTTTATGATTTTTCTCATTTCCTTCTTACTTCCTTTTTACTCATTCATGTTGCTTGACCCAGATTGTCTGTAGAAGGGCATTGTAGGGAGAAAACAGAAGTGTGCGGCCAGGGAAAGAGCAACTAATGGCAGCTGGGTCACATTTAGAGTTGCTATCTCTGTGGATGCATATCTGAGCAGGACAATTCAAGCCCTTGCCCTAAAGGACCCATGGTTAAATGGTCCTGGCTCCACATTGCCCAGCATAACAACAGCACATAACCAGTAGCACAGTCTATATGTCTTAAAAGTGTTAGCCATAATTTACTGGCTGCTAGCCAGAGAAACTTAATTTGAACTAGCTTAATCAAAAGGGGGATATTCTGACCCATGTAACCAAATGATGGAAGGTTAAAGCATAGTTCATAACACATTGGGGAGGTCAGTTCTCCAAGGTCGTTGTGCCATTTTACCCTCCCACCAACAAAGTGAGAGTTTCAGTTGCTTTCACATCCTCACCAACATATAGTGTTGTTTTACTAATTTCAGACATATTAGTGGTGTGCAGTGGTCTAACAGTGGTTTTAATTTTCATTTCCCTAATGATTAATGATGTTGAGCACCTTTTCATGTGCTTACTGGCCATTCATATATTTTGTGTGTGTGTCTTTTCAAGTCTCTTGCTCGTTTATTCTTTCGTTATTAATTTGTAAGTGTCCTTTGTAACTCGATATTCTAAATACTAGTCATCTGTCAGTTATATGTATTATTAATATTTTCTCCCAGTCTGTGGCTTGCCTTTTTATTTCCTTAATGATATTTCTTGATCAGCAGCAATTTTGGGTTTTGATGAAATTCCTATTATCAATTTTTTTCTTCTAAGATTAATGCTTTTAGCCTCTTGGCTAAGAAATCTTTGCCCTCTCCAAGATCATGAGTATATTTTCCTATGTTTACCTCTAGAAGGATTATAGTTTTAGCTTCTATGCTTAGGTTAATGATCCAGCTGTGATTTAATTTTTACGTGTATGTGAGAGAGGGCCCCTGTGTCATTTTTTTTCCTGTATGGATTATCAGCTCTCCTCCTTCCTATTATCTTGTTCTGGAACACTGTTTAGAGTCACTCTATTTTCCTATTACTGAATCTATTATTACTCTATCATTCTTTTCTTTTAATCTCTAATTTATGTTTTCATTTCTTTGTCACTGGATACTTTCTTCTTATCCATTATCCCATTCATTAATTCCTTCTTCAGTGAGGTCTCATCTGCTGAGTTTTAATTCTTCAATTATTTTGATTTTTATTTCTCAAAGTTTTATTTAGCTCTTGTCAAATCTGATTGTTCTCTGCTGTTTTATTTTTCAAGTTTCCCTTTTATTTCTAAAATATATTAAACATGGTTATTTATGTTCTGTATCAGATAATTCAAATATAATTTGGATTTATTGAGTTTATATTTATTTTATTTATATTGCGTTTTAGTTAGTCTGCTGTTTATTGCTTCTGTTAAATTTTCAACCTCAGTATCTATTCCCCTTTGTGTTTTATAATCTTTGGATTTATAATCCCAGCTTTGGGCAGGCCCTGGACTTTATCTCTGTCCTAGGCACACAACGCAATCTTTAAAGCAGAAGTTCAAAGGTTAACAAAAGCCATTATAGCAAAAGCCAGCCCAGGGATTCCATTATTCCCTGGTATTCTTCACTTCACTTTCTGTCCTTATGTTCTTATCAGGTTAGTGATGAATTTAAAAGTACTCATAGTTTAAAAACTATTTATCAAGTGTTTTAGTTATTTAAGTCTCCAGTTTGGTTTGCTGCCTAAAACTGACTCTAATTTATGGCTTTTTTCACATTCTTCATTACTGTTTACGGAGTAGCTCATTCTTTCCCACTATTTTATAACCCTCTCTCTCTATTATATTATAAACATGGGTTATCCCTTCATGTATTTAGGTTTTTTTGGTTTTTTTTTTTTTTACTTTCTCTCAGCTGTATTTTCTGGGTAGAAGTCTTGAAATTTTCATTAGATTTGTTCCTATATATTCAGTGGTTTTTGATATTAGTGTAAGTGGGTTTTTTAATTACATTTTTTATTGAGATATGATTTATTCTTTTTTATTTATTTTTTATTGGTTATGGGTATTCCTGAGATACAAAGCTGATTGTCACCCCTTGAGCCCATGATGTGAGGGCCAGATTCATACTGGCAGTGTACCCATTACCACAAATTGCTTTTGTACCCTGTGTCCCCCACCCAATTATCCCCAACCTCCCTCTCTCTCTTTCCTCCCCACTCCACTTTGTAGCCCAAGGAATGTTCCCTCCCTCTGCAAGTTCAACGCACCACTGTGGTCTTTCTTTCCTTCCTTCTTTCTCTCTTAGCTCCCACATATGAGTGAGCACATGCGGTATTTATCCCTTTGTGCTTTGCTTATTTCACTCAACATAAGTTTCTCCAGGCTCATCCATGTTGTTGCAAATGGGAGTATTTCATTCTTTTTTATGGCAGAGTAGTATTCCATGGTGTATATATACCACAGTTTCCTTACTGAATCATCCATCGATGGACATTTAGGTTGGTTCCATGTCTTGGCTATTGTAAACAGAGCTGTGATGAACATGGGAGTGCAGGCATCTCTTCAACATGATGATTTCCATTCCTCTGGGTATATACCCAGAAGAGGGATTTCTGGGTTGTATGGAAGATCTATCTGTAGTTGTTTGAGAAAATATTGAGGTATGATTTAGATATGATAAGATGCACAGATCTCAGACGTAAAGTTTGATGAGTTTTGTCAAGTATAAATACCTGTGTCACTACCGCCCCATTCAATATATAGAACAGCCGTCTGCTCAGAACGTTCCCTCATGCGCATTCCCAGTCAGTCCCTCAACCCCTCACCCCAAAGTTTCTCATTTCTTCTACACTATATTAGTCTTGCTGGATCGTGGACTTCAAATAAACGTACTCATACACTATACTCTTTTGTGTCGTTTCATTCACTCAACATAATGTTTTTGAGGTTTATCCACGTTCTTGTGTGTGTCAGTAATTCCCCTTTTATTGCTGAGCAGTATTCCACTGTATGGCTATACGTAATTTATCCGTCCTCCTGTTAATGTAAATTTGGGTTGTTTGAGATTTGGGGCTATTATGAATAAAGCTTTAATAACCATTCTTGCACGGGTCCTGTGTGTGTGCGTGTGTGCGCAGATGTACATATGTTTATTTCTCTTGGGTAAATGTATAGAAGTAGAATTGCTGAGTCATAGTGTAGTTACAAGCTTCACTTTATGAAAAACTTCCAAATGGTTTTCTAAAGTGGTTGCACTTTTTGTTCCCACCAGCAATGTACGAGGGTTCCAGTCACTCCACATTCTCATCAATTCTCGGTCATGTCAACCTTTCCATTTTAGTCATTCTAGTGGGTGTGAAGTGCTATCTCATTTTGATTTTAATTTGCATTTTTCTAGTGACTAATAATGTTGAGTATCTTTTCATGCACTTTTGACCATTTTTACGTCTTTTGTGAAGTGTGTGTTCAAGTCTTTTGCCTATTTGTGGGGTAATTTGTGATTTTGTTATTGACTTGTGTTTTTAAATATATTCTCTATATAAGTCTTACAGAAAGAATTGTAAATATTTTCTCACAGTCAGTGGATAACAGTATGGAGGTTTCTCAAAAAACTACAGAGAGTACTACCATATGATCCAGCAATCCCACTACGGGATATGTATCCAAAGGAAAGGAAATCAACGTGTCAAGGGATATCTGCACTGCCATGTTTATTGTGGCTCTATTCACAGTAGTTCTATTCACAGTAGCCACAATATGGAACCAACCTAAATGTCCATCAGCAGGTGACTAAATAAAGAAAATATGGCACATATACACATTGGAATACTACTCAGCCATAAAAAATAATGAAATTCTGCCTTTCTGATTTTCTTAACCGTGCCTTTTCATTAGCAGCAAAATATAATTTTGATGAAGTACAGTTTATCAATTTTTTATTTTATAACTAGTGTAGTGTTTTTATTTCCTAATTTTATTTTCTAAATTTGTGTGGGTATATTGAATTACAATTGAATTTTGTATGTTGATCCACAGACCTCGCTAAATTAACTTATTATGGTTTATCTGTAGATGATTTTGGATTTTGTATATACATAATCAAGTCATTTGCAGATATAACAATAGTTTGATTCTTTTTTAATCCTTATGCCTTTTATTTCTTATTCTTTCTTGCTTGGGCTAGACCTTCAGTACAATGTTCATTGGCAGGGATGACAGCAAATATCCTTCTCTTGTTCTCCATCTCAGTCTCAATCTAAATCTCAATTCTTATACTGAAGTGCTCAGTATTTCATCATTTACTATGATGTTTGCTAGAGGTTTTTAGTGGAAAGTCTATCAGAATAAGAAAATTCCCTTCTGTCCCTAGGTTTTTAAGACTTTTAATTTTGAGTGGGTGTTGAATTTTATCAAATACTGCTTTCGCATTTGTTGACATGATCATATGTTATTTTACCTTAATTCTTCTATTTCAGTGATTGGTTTTGAAATGCTAAATCTCTGCTATATTCTGGGAGAAACCCAAGCTTTAAATATTATCATTTTAATAAATCACTAGATTAGATATTCTAATACTTTGTTTGAGAGTTTGGCATCCAAAGTCATGAGCAAGATTGGCCTGTATTTTCTTTTTTTTTTTTTTAGTTTTTTTTTAATTTATACATATTTATAGAGTACAGAGTTAGCTATCAGTATTTGTGTACAGTATGTGATGATCAAATCAATATTATTAGCATGTCCATGTCAAGTTTTGGTTTAACAAAATTGGCCTCATAAAACAAGTTGAGAATTCTCTTTTTTTATTCCTTTTTTCAAGGAATTTATCTATTTAATCTAAAATCTTGAATTTGTTGGCATAAACTTGTTCAGAAAAACCATTTGTAATATCAGTAATGTTTGTAAGATCTTTAGTGATATCTCCTCTTTCATTATCAATATTGGTAATTTTTCTTGTTTTGTATTGTTAGGGATTTATCAATTTTATTAGTTTATTAAGAGAACAAATTTTCAGTTGATTTTCTTTATTATTCATTTCTTTTCAATTTCATTGATTTCTGCTCTTTATTACTTTATTTCTTCTACTTTCTTCAGGTTTGACTTGTCATACTTTTTTTAAATCTCAGAAGAGTTGCATTGATTTTCAGCCTTTTAAAAATAATATATGCATTTAAGACAATAAACTTTCCTCTAAAGCTGACTTTATCTTCAGCACATATATTTTCACATGTAATTTAAAATTTTAGAATTTCCATTTTTATTTTTTCTTTGGCACATGGGCTATTTAACAGTGCATTAATTAATATTCAGACACTTGGGAAATTTCTGGTTATATTTTTTGTTGTTGATTTCTAATTTAAGTCAACCAGTGACAGAAAAATTCTATGTGACTTCAGGCCTTGAAATTAGTTGAGACTTACATTATGGCCCAAAATGTGCTCCATTTTGATAAATGTGCCCTGTACACTTAAAAATGATACAAGTTCCATAAATGTCAATTAGGTCAAGTTGTTAATAATCATGTCATTCAATCTATATCTCTATTAACTTTTTGCCTCCTTTTCTCATTTATTGGAAGATGTTATTAAAATTCACAACTCTGATTATGGATTTGTTGTTTCTCTATTTTGGTGCTATCAGTTTTCATTTTATGTATTTTGAGCCTATGATGTTGGGGTATACACATTTAGGATTCTTATCACTTCTTGTTGAAGTATCCATTTTATCGTTATGATATGTCTCTTAATCTTTAGTAACATTTCTGACATTAAAGTCTGTTTGATCTGATATCTGTATAGTACAGAAATTTTCTTTTGATTAGCGTGGACATGGTATATTCTGTTCATCCTTTTACTTTCAACTTTTCTGTGTCTTCATATTTAAAGTCTTACATTTGGAAGTATCACCAGGTGGTTGTTTTTTAAATCCAATCTGAAAATCTTTGTCTTTTAATTGTACTATGCAGTCCTTTTATGTTGAATGCAATTACTGATATATTTGGGTTTGAATCTTCTGTTTGACTATTAAGTAATTGTTACCATTATGGAAAAATTATCAGCTGAATTTCAACTAAAACCTCTGTGTTATTAGTGTTGATAGTGGATGAAGTTGGAAAAAATTTTAAATAATTAAAAAATTATTAATAAACTCAGTCAGTGATACATTTCTTTCATCAGGAGCTCCATATCTTTGTGAAGTATCATTTTTGTTTATGTCAATTCCTAAAACTAACTATTGGGAAAAATGTGAATTATCTTTGGAGCACTATGTCACAAGGTTTTAAACCAGGAGTTTGAAAAAGAATGAAGCATAGTTAATCCTTTTACTCTCACTAAAATAATTAATTGTTGGTAAATATGTTAAATAAATTACCTTTAAATATTGTTTATTTCATCTATATATCATCCTTTTTAGTATTTAGGGTATGTTTTTAATACATTTGACATATGAGCACATTAATATAGGGGTGTAACTTCTAAATAAATATGTTTACATATGTTGGGAGTATAATTTCAAAAAAAGTTTATTTGGTTAGGTTTTGAGACCAACTAACTTAAGAGTGCTCATAGGTAAATAGAATCAAAACGGGAGAGAAGACTTCAGTGATAATTTAATCTAGTCCTTAGGTTTTACAGATGAAAAAGTCCTGAGAAATTAAGTGGCTGTCCTAGGTCACATAAATAATCAGAAGCCCAATTAGAACCCAGCCTCAGACTTTTCACTCCTAGGCAGAGCTTTTCCACCACAGTAGATTGTCTTCCTAATGTCTCATATGACCATATGTGCGTTTTTACGGTCTTGATCCACTGACTTGAAATGCAGCTGCGTTCTCCCGGCGGCCCTTGATCTGGATTTTACTTTTATATAAGTATTTGGAATGACACCACACTTACATTTATACTCCTATGCTAAAGGAAAGGTAGGTTGAACCACAATGAATGTCTATGTATTAAAATTTAATCATCCATGGAAAAATTGGTTTCTGCACCCTGAGGTTCTGGTGTCAACTTTGGTGCATGAATGAATGAATGGTTATTTTCTGAAGATTGCAGACAGAGCTAAACTTCTTGTAGCATTTTTCCTTACATGAAATGGACTGCTGATAAGAATATGTTTTCATCTTTCTTGTGGGTTATTGATGACCAGAACACATAACCTTCCATCAGTGAAAAACTGTAATGACTTCCTAAATTCAATTAATCACAGAAGCTTTTTCAGGCAGCCTTTATTTCTGGCTTCTCATTTCTCTAAATAAGCATCTGATTGAACTTTGGGCAGCTGTTTGAAATATGAATTGATTTGAGGAGGAAAATTTAATGTGAGCTGTTGATGAAAGTCTTTTCTTCACGCTTCCTCAATGTTCCAGAAGGAGGAGCATTGATACTCCTCTGCAGGAATTATTAAATTGCATTTCTCACCATTGGGCTTGTTCCTTCAGCTTCTGGTCCTCTGCTGGGTACCCTCTTGATTAGATGCAGCGAGGAGATTTTTTACTTTTCCTGACAACCAGAGTTTGAAGCAGTGCTCTAGTAATGAAGGAGATCGAGCATAAAGCTTCACCAATTTTTAATATTTTGCTCATTTACGTTTTTCTGAACCAGAGTTCCCTCCTTTCTTCCTCCCTCCTTCTTCCTGTGGGTGCCTGTGTGTAGTAATATCAAGTTTGTTTAGGCAATTGATTTTACCTCAGAAATGATTTAGTTACCTTTTTAGTCTAAACCTGAAAAAGTTTAGACTTTAGTCTAAATCTGAGAAAGAACTGAAGAGACCTTTCACAAATTCACCCCTCCAGAAGAGATTAAGAATGCAATTAGTCAAGGCTACATTGCTGACCACGAAACAAAACGAAAACAAAACAGAATACCTCATGCGCTAGTTCTGTCATTTCAGTAAAACTGAGAAGTGAAAATACTACGTGACTCTTAGACAAACAATTGCTTAAATTTTACAGTTTTCAACTGGGTATTGTATTGAGAAACTTTATGTAATCTAAGGCTCCAAGGAGATATTAATATTCAGAATATACTTTTTAAAAAAGATGTTCTTACTTGAATGAGTACTAGAAATAGGAGCACAGCAGAGTGTTTTCTTCAATGTCAGGTGAGGTTGCTATAACATTAGAGGTGACATTAACCACGGGCATAATCAAGAAATAGAGCTGATACACTTATTCAGCATTTTTTACAGTATTATGTCTCTTACTGAAGAGAAGATATTTCAATTCAGGAGTCAGAAGTTGGCAAGTAGGTTTTTTTCCCACAAAGGTGTGATTATGTATTAATATTAAATATAGAAGCAATCATAATATTAGTACTTCGCAAGGCAGCTTTACAATCATTTATATGTTTTACTCTAGTAAACTTTCTAGAACCATAAAGAAATTTTTTCCTCATAAAGATTAATGAATGAATACCAAAATATAAGAGAGTGAGTGTGATATGATTACTTTGCAGTTGAAACTGCTAAATAATATCTATCTGAAAATATGCAAATTTGCCTGCATGAACTTTGTTTCAATTATGTGATTATTATAATTAGTTATAAACGTGTGCCATTGTAATTAGAAAATGTAGCAACACATAGTTATTATAAAAGAAGCAAATGTTTTAACATGGATTTTAGAGGTAATGGAGACATTCTTTGACCTAGTTTTCTTTTCTTCTTTTCTTATTCTATAGCTTGGGATAGGTAATAGCAGAAGTTAGTACACTGATTGTCAGGGATTGTTTAGGGAGATGGGATGAGGTTTCCATAAATTACATAGCAAGCGAAGACTCAAATTGTTAGGTGTTAGTATTTAAAGAGACATTAGAGGACATTTCTTTAACTCCCTTAATTTTAGAGGTGAGTAAACTGAGGCCCAGTGATGTTAAATAACTTTTCACCTAAATAAATCTGCACCTTGAACCCAGATCTTTGGAACCCTCTGGGTTCCATCTGTGCAATGAGGAATGCTGATTTTGGCATCACTGCTGATGTGCTGGGTTAGCTCAGTCAAGTTGCCTTTATTTCAGTTTCCTGAACAAAGAAAGAACACTTCCAAAGAACTTTGGTTCAGCAATTCACTACATTGGTAAATTTGACCCTGCTGTGACCAAGATATGAAAAACACTCTTTCCATCAATTTGCCAATTTCCTGAAGAGTCTATGGCTCCACTCCGTTTTGGCAGTATACTCATATTGGTAAGGAGGTGGAAAAACAAGAATTTCTTATACTGCTGATGAAAGTATAAATTGGTACAACCACTTGACAGACTGATCCAGTAATGTGCAGAATGAATTTGCCCTTTAACCCAGCAATTGCACTTATAGGTATTTATTCTGAAGGAAAATCTCACACAGCTGTACAGAAGACATTGTACAAAGATGTTCAATTCAGCATTGTTTGTAATAGCAGAAAACTAGGAACATCCTAAATATTCAGTAGGAGAAGAGATGTATCATAGTATTTTCACATACTGGAATGGAACATGGTACATTAGTTAAAATGAATAAAAGCAATGGATACCTACATATTTAAATCTGTAAAAAAAATGCTGTATGAAAAAAACAAATTGGAGAATGCTATGTACAATGTGATACCATTTATGTGTCCTCTGTTGTCTGAAAGTATTGAAACCATAGTATGAAACTATGTGTGTGTTGTATATACCTAGCTTCACATTTATTTTTGTAAAATTAGTTTTTCATTCCTACAGCAATATGTGAGAGTGCCTTTTTCCCCATAGTCTACACAATAAATTATGCTCTCAAATTTTCATTTACCTATCTGATGGTGGGGGGAGGAGAATGATATATAAGTACATCTTTATTTGCATTTATTTTATTATGAATGAAGTTAAGCATCTTTTCATTCATACAGGGACTGTTTATGTTTCTTTTTTTACAACCTTGTTCCATTCTTCTATTGGATTGTCTTATTGATTTCTAAGAGCTATTTATATATTTGGGCATTCAATCCCTTTGTCTCGGATCTGAGTTGCAAATACTTTCTCCAGTTTTGCTTTTGTCTTTGCTTATGAAATTTTGTGTCATGCAGAATTTATTTATTTTTAGGTAACCCAATTTATTAATCTTTTTTTAGAGGGCTCTAGATTTTGAGTATTGTTCTACTTTTATGGCTTCATATTGAACATTTAAATATTTGATTCACTTGATATTTATTCTGCTGTGAGATATATTTTTCCATATGCTATGAAATTGTCTTAACAACGCTTTTTTTTTTTTTTTACAAAGTTGATTTTTACACAATGATTTGAGATGCTGCCTTTATAACATACTAAATTCCAATATGTATTTGGGTCTGTTTTGACTTTTTATTCTATTCCACTGATCTTCCTCTTCATGCACTGCTACCAAGCTGTTTTAAGTACTGAGGCTTTATACTATGTTTTAATTATATCAGTTCCTATTTTATGGACTTTAAAAAAAGTTTTGTATTTTGTCAAATTCTTTCAGCATCAGTGAAGACTATATGATTTTTCCCCTTAGATCTGCTGCTACGTTAATAGATTTTTGCCTTCTTGAAGTAAACCACACTGGTTATGAAGTATAATGTGCTGATGGATTATGACTGATAATTTTTTATTTAGGATTTTTATATTGATATTCAGAAGTACAATTGGTCTATAAATTGAACAATTTATTTTATCTTTGTCAGATTTTAATAACAGTGTTATACTGAAAAATACAATATTGGAAATTAAAAAATAATTTTGTGAGTTTAACAGCAGAATGGATACAGCAGAAGGCAGGATTAGTGAACCTGAAGACAGTTCAATAGAAAATACCCAATCTGAAGCACAGAGAGAAACAAAAAAGAATAGAAAAATAAAAAAAGAACAGAAAGCAAAAGCCATGTGGAATACAGTCAAAAGGTCAACATACATGTAACTGGAGTCTCAGGAGTAGACGAGAGAAAGAATGGGGTAAAAGAATGTTTTAAGAAATAATGACTGTAAATTTTCCAAAAATTATGCATAACATTAAAACTCAGCAAGCATGTGATGGTACAAATACAAAGAAAACCAAACCTAGGGATGTTATAGCTAAACTACCAAAAACTTAAGCAAAGAGAACATCATAAAAGTACCCAGAGAAAAAAAGCACATTACCTTAAAGGGAACACTGATAGTACTGATGGCAACCCTTTCAGCCGAAATTATGAAAGCCAGAAGACAGTAAAATGACGTTATTAAAGTGCTGAAAGAAAACAATGCTAATTTAAAATCCTTTACCATTGTAAGTATCCTTAAAAAGTGAAAACAAAACAAAGACATTTGCAGACAAAAGAACAAAAAGCCAAATAACTTCTGTACGGTTCTTGCTAGGCATTGTTCTCACCTTTGTCATATTAAAGATACCATTCTGTTGTTTTTTAGTTTCCATTGTTTCAGTTGAAAAGTCAGGTGTGGGTCCTTTGAAGATAATCCGTCTCTTCTCTCTGGCTACTTTCAGGATTTTCTTTATCTTTAGTTATCGTTAGTTTCATTGCAACATATTTAAGTATAAATTTTTTTGCTGTTTATTCCATTTGGCTTTCTTTGAGCTTTTTGAATTGTGAACTGATGGCTTTAGCTATTATCTCTTGAAATATTGTCTTTGATTCATTATCTCTTTTTACTCCTTCTGGGTTTCAAGCTAAACACTTGTAGTTCTCACTCAGTATCCCTTATCTCTTACCCATTCATTGTATATTTTCCATATATTTTTATTTCTTTACACTATCTTTTGTATTTTCTAAACTATCTTCCATTTCACTAATTTTTTTTTTTTAATGCGACCAGTAAGGGGATTGGAACCCTTGGCTTGGTGTCGCCCGCACCGCACTCAGCCAGTGAGCACACCAGCCATCCCTATATAGGATCCGAACCCGCGGCGAGAGCGCTGCTGCGCTCCCAGTGCCGCACTCTCCCGAGTGAGCCACAGGGTCGGCCCTTAAATGAAAATTAATAAAATTCTCTTATTAAGTATATCCTTTGAGTTTTTTTCAATTGAGATTTTTCTTTTTTGATTTAAGCTATTTTATTTCATTTCTGTAAGTCCTAGAGGGTGGCTTTTTTCAATATTTTTATATTTTTTTCTGTTCTCTGGATATAGCTACAAGCTCCTCCATTTGTTTCTTTAAACATACTAAGTATGTGGAGTTTTATTTCTTGGCATGCCTTGTGATGTTTGGCTTTGTGCTTTTTAAAAAATACTGCAAGTTTTGAAACTATGGATGCAGGTACTTTCCTCTGAAGAGAAATTAGGTGCTTCTTCCAGATATCTGAATGCTAACCAGTCATTGACCACCAAATTCAAAGCTTGAAGTTCTCTGCAAGACATAGACAATTCCAGCATGATATTTAACTCTGAACTAGAGCTAATTTACTTTCAGTTTACTCTCAACTTGAAGGCATAGCTTTTTGAGTATCAGCTTATTGTGGAAGTGTTTTTTGGGGGAGTGGGGAGAAGCTTAGGCCAATTAATATATGAAAAAGTGTTCAACATCATTTATAATTAAGAATATGCAAATTAAAAGACCAAGGAGTTTTCACTCTTCAAATTGTTAAATTTCAATCATCAGAAAGTTTAAAAGTTGGCAAGAGTACATACCTTTTTTAGGGAAGGATGTTTATGAAAATATTGACAATTCTTACCCCTAAAGAGCAGGCCTGGATTGAATAAAGGGAAGGTAGGCATTTTAGTTTTGTTGTATGTGCTCTTATAGTACCTAAAATTTTGACTCTGTGTATACATTTTTTAATAAAAATTGTAAATTTTAGAGTTAAATAACTAGATGCTTACTTTTTCTTTAAACTCTGGGCAAAGACTTTATGAACAAGACCCTAAAAGAACAGGCAACAAGAGAAAAAATAAACAAATACAATTATATCAAACTAAAAAGCTTCTGCAGAGCAAAAGAAATAGTAAAGAGTGAAAAGACAACCTACAGAATGGGAGAAAATATTCACAAACTATGCATCCAACAAGAGATTAATATTCAGAATATGAAAGGAACTCAAACAACTTAACAGTGAAAAAACAAGTAACCCGATTAAAAAATGGGCAAAGGAACTGAATGGGCATTTCTCAAAGGAAAACATACAAATGGCCAACAGACACATGAAAAAAATGCTAAACATCACTCAGCATCAGGGAAATGCAAAGCAAAACCACACTGAGATACCATCTCATGCCAGTTAGACTGGCCAGTATCAAAAAGACGGAGAATAACAAATGCTGGTGAGGACGTGGAGAAAAAGGAACCCTCCTGTACTGTTGGTGGGACTGTAAGTTAGTGCAGCCATTATGGAAAGTGGTATGGAGGTTCCTCAAACAGGTAGAACTACCATACAATCCAGCAATCCCACTTCTGGGTATATACCCAGAGGAATGGAAATCATCATGTCAAAGGGATACCTGCACTCCCATGTTTAACACAGCTCTATTTACAATAGCTAAGAGTTGGAGCCAACCTAAAAGTCCATCAATGGGTGACCGGGTAAGGAAAATGTGGTATATATATATGCAATGGAATGCTGCTTTGCCATACAAAGGAATGAAATTCTGCCATTTGCAGCATCATGGATGAGCTTGGAGAAAATTACATTATGGGAAATAAGCCAGGCACAGATAGAGAAATACCACATGTCCTAATGTAGAAGTGGGAGCTGAAGAAACAAAACAAAACAAAGAAAGAAAGATACAACAATCACAATAATTATTTGAACTCTTAAAAGGAGAGAACGGAACTGAGAACATCAGAGGTGGGCACGGGAGCGGGGGTCGGTTAAGGAGAAATTGGTAAAGGGACTTAAAAAATGTTTACACTGTGTAATGGCAAAATTTAAAAAAAAAAATATATATATATATATATATATATATATATATATATATATATATATATATATATATAAACTTTGGGAAAAGTTCTTTTAGAGCCTAAAAGAACATTTAAAGTGTACAAAGCATTGTCAATTTACTAAGTGGCTGTTTGATTCATACAATAGTGAATGGAGCAGAAATGTCTGCTAAAAAAATAAGACACAAGTAATTATGCTTTCTGGGTTCTGGTTAAAACTTTAGCAGTACAGATCAACAAAAAATTTACAGTGTTTAAGTATTTCTTTTCTCTATTTTGAATGATGTACCTGTTGTGACATTGCAGAGATCAAATAGAATAGGTTTATGTCTTCTTGAAAGCCCAGGGCCCCACTTATACACCTAGTATCAATGTAGTTGGTGCATCTTGAATGAAGTCAGGAACTTCAGTTGCTATGCTGAATAAAGGTGTTCCTAAAATTTTAATTTTTTTTATTTTAAATACAGTTTTTGTCTATTATTGTTTTCTTTCTATATAACCAGTACCTAGACATGGCAGGTGTGTGTGTGCGTATGTGTGTGTTTTGTTTTTGCTTTGTTTTAATTGTTGTTGTTTAGGGATGTGGTTCCTTTTAAATGGTCAGTTTTCTATTTCTGAAGTTATTGAGTCTTCCTGATCCCCACTCTTGATTAAACTTAAATCCTCTCATGCTGAGCAGTTCTTCCCAGGTACACTTGATACAATCATTTTAAGAATTAGAAATCCAGTTCAGCCATGGGCTAAGAATGAGGCATATGGTTGTAATTCTAGAACTCAGTTGCCCTCCTGGTCAGGCTGCAGGATCGAAAACTTAAGTAGTTTTAAGAAGAAAAAGTATTAGGGCACCCACCACAACAATTTATATTTTATGTATTGCTTACAATGGCCAAGCAAGATTTTGACTTTGTGTAACTGCACCAAGCACAGTATTTAAGTTTTCTAATCATATCTGATCTCTGGAATGACTGGGAGTGAGGGTGGAGGTAGTAAAATGCCTAATGCTTGTGCCATGTTCCCTAACTTCAGCTTGGAAAACAGTAGCCCGGGAGTGTCATTCTAGAATAAATCTTAAAGTGTTTTTGTACTTTGTTAATTCCTAGGTGAAAAAGTGTTCATATCTCTCTATGGAGCTGCTGTAGACATGAATATAAGGCTGGACAAGAATTCCTTGATCATTGAGAAAACCTATATATCTCTGGCCAATCAGCGAACTGTAACCATTCACAACCGCAGTAACATTATCGCTCATTTCCAGTGGAAGATATTTGCTACCCAGGAAGAGGAGGACAGAGAAAAGTTTGGGTTTGTAACAAAAATCATCTGTATTCAATATAGGTGTAAAAACTGCATATAGTTTTTATAAACTATATAATAGAGAATAGTGAAGAATGATATATTTGGTCTTTAAAATCTGGGGACGGTGGGGGACAAAGGCTTTTGCCACACCCCTTTGACATCTGCTCCCTGCCAGGCAATGACCAAGCCACTGCTGGAAGCCCCCCGTGTCCCCTGTGGGAATGAGGGGTGCCACAGGCCTCAGTCCCCTCCCTTCCTCTTTCCTCCTTCTTCCATCCCATTTCCTTCCCCTTTCCCATCTCCCTCTTCCTCCCAACTGCTCCGCAACAACATCCTAGAATGTAAAAAATAATATTAATAAAATTAAATTTTCTTTTAAATAAATAAATAAATGTAGATAAATAAATTTTAAAAAAAATAGTCTGAGCTGAGCTATGTGGGATAGAATGTCATCCATCGTCACTTAATCTTAACCCGGTTATAATTTAGCAGTAATGGAACGCCTAGATTTTAAAGACCAAATATATCATTCCTCACTATTCTTTCAGAACTAATCTACGTGTCTGTATTTCTTTTCATAACCCTAACCAGGTCAATCAATTTTCAGTAAGAGTTCCTAAAAATAATCTATTTCGGATTCACATCAGTGTAAATTTTGTTGTTGTTGTTGTTGTTGTTTTTTGGTGAGCAGATATTTCCAGAAAATATGAAGAATGAGGAAAAAGCAGGACTTAGTTATACCAGGTTTTCTATATCAGTTTTAGTAGCATTGCTCGATCCCTGCAAACCTATAATTTAATAATGGTTTTTCTTGGTATCTTTAACATTCTGCTTTTTAAAATGATACTTCAGGCAATGGAGAAAATTAATGAAACGTAAGACCAAGCTGTTTTAACTAATCTTAGCACTGTTAAATTTTGAATATTTCTTTTTATTGATTCGGTCCTTGCCTCTTTTAAACTTCATTTTCATTTTTATCTCCTTCCAACCTCCCTGAATTAACACTTTCTGCTGCTTTCATTGGAATTTATTTCAGCCTTTTTTATTTGCTTCTCCATTTTCATTAAAGATTAGCCCTGAGAAGCTTCAAAGCTTTGTTTAAAACCAAGTTAGTATGTGATAAAAATAAAAGCCTTAGGTCCATAGAAACCGGCAGAAGTCTCCAGGTGTGCTGTCCCTAATTGAATCAGAAGGAGCTATGACAATGACAGGACACAGTGGGCCAGGAGCTTTGTCCATCAGACAATGAGCTTTAATCACTGGATCGCCACTGTGCCATCTTTAAAAAGTGAGAAAAGAAGAACCTTTCCTGCCTAAAACTTTCACCTGGCCCCATGCATAGGAATACCAGTGGTTTAAAAAGGCAAGAGGACATTGCTCATTTGTCCTGATCCCCAGCTGCTGTGCGCTTCCCAGCAATCAGAATGGCCCAAGCATGTTTAAAGATAAAGTGAGAGAGTAGGTACAAATGAAGAAAGGGAAACAGCAGTGACAGTGACGTTTGGATAACATGCTTGTCCTGTGGACGTAACTGGGGAGAATGAGTACACACTGTAAGACGGAAAGCCAGTTCCAGCTTCAGCCGTGTCTGTGTTTGTACGTGTAGTATGTGGTTAATGCCATGCCAGTGTCCAGACAGTGTTTAAGTAAGTTGATTTCAACAGAAACTCAAGAAAAATTAAAACCACTTGTTGTCAGACATGCTAGACTATAAAGAACATCATTTCAACCACACACGGACGGGCATTTCTTTTCTTTTCTTTTTTTTTTTTTTTTCCCGCCTTCACCTCCCAACACTCTCACCCCATCTCTTTAATATTGACTCTGACACTCGTCCTTCCTTTCCTCTTTTATTTTCTTTAACTATCTCTCTTGCTCTTTCTATTATTTCTTCAAGGGGACAGTTTAGGATGGCATTTTAATACCCATGATTGGAAGCCTAATTTCATCATCTAGGATTATGCTCCTCTCTTAAACGATGAACTTGAAAAGTGACTTCAGATGGCTGAGTAAGAATACCTTTACTTTCACTTTGGGTGACACAGAGCAACGTAACTCATGTTTCTCCAAACTGGGTTGGTTTAGCTAAGTAAAGAGTCTGCTGAATGTGCTGCCCCTTGCTCTCCTCCTCCCCCTCCCCTGAGTGCCAGGCGCCTAGGGCAGGAGGGGAAACTGATGCCATTTTTGCCTGATCTCTTATTTGACTAGGGCAGCTCTTCTCTCTCATTCTCTCTTGCTCCTTGATATCCCCAAGCCTACCACGACTCTCATATTCATAGCCATGAATTCTTGTTCTTGAAACATCCTCTTGAAAAGTTAGGCAAGTACAGAGATGTTTGCAATTTACTAAGCATTTTGTTCCCGTCTCTGGATAGCTGCCCCTCTGTGGGAGGCAGTGCTCTTGCTCTGTGGGTGTAGACTCCTTCCTCCTCCGTGTCACAGATTCTCAGGTTGTGTCCCGGGCTACACATCATTGGCAGATAAAGCAGAATATTCTTTCACAGCTTGCCCATCTCTGAAAAGCAGCGGCAAGATGTTTAGCTAGTGGGATGTATTCTCTCTTGAGCTCCCCAGCAAGGCCTACTTGAGTATCTCTAAATCTGTTTTGTTTTGTTTTCAATATATATGCTTTTTTTTTCTTTTCTTCTGCTTTTTTATTACAAAATTGGGATTACAGTATACATTACATTTTGTAACCTGCTTTTTCACTTTAAAATATTTCAGACATTTGAAAATGCTGTTGAATATTCCTCTTTAATCCCATTTAATAGCTGCTTATTATTCCATTGATACAGATGCATTGTAGGAGGCAGTGTAGCATATTGGCTAGTGCTAGCTGATCAAAACTGCAAAAGACCCAGCTAGAGGTCCAGGCTCCATATTTCAGCTCTGTGACCTGGGGCAAGTTACTTAACCTTTCTGAGCCTCAGTTTTATCGTCTACAAAATGAAAATGATGACAGTGATGATGACCTCATATAGTGGTTATGAGTTTTAAATGACCTGATGCATGTGAAAGGTTTGGCAAGTACCTGATAAATGTAATGTTTATGATTTCCATTTTTGTTTAACCAACCTTCATTATCTTACATCAAATTTACCCACTTTATCTGGTATCATTCCAGCACTTTAATGAACATCTTTGTAGTTGTGTCTTTCTTTCCCTCCATGGTTGTTTTTCAGGATTTATTCCTGCAAGTGAAATTTATTGTTTCAAAGGGTATATAATTGATAAGTCTTTCAGATAGGTATCACATAACAAAATGAAAAAGAAATGGATTCCTTTCTTTCTGCGGGCTGAGCTGTCTTTAATTTGCCCCGCTGTGCCCAACGGTATAGAAGAACTGCTGCTGGTTGCCTTGGACACTGCTTCCTACCTAGTGATAAAAGGCAAGCACAGAATGCTTTCTTCCTTGGAAACGGAACACACTGAACCCATTTCTTTGACTTCTTTGTGCTATGCAACCGAAGGACCGTGAACACTCAAGTTATTAAAAAGAGCTATTTGACAATACTGCACGTATGGTTTGCATGAAGTCATTTAGAAAATAGTTGGGTCTGGGACAGGCATTCAGTGACCCCAGGCTCTCACTAAGCACTCACATTGCTCAGTAATTTGTCTCTTACCACTGGTGATACCAGTACAGTGCTGGGAATATGGTCATAGGTCCTGGGAGGAGATAAAATTCAGTCTGCAAAGTTCAGGAGCAATGTGAACACAGCTCCAGTGAGGGCAATGCATGGAGGGTTAGAGAAGGCTATTTTTCTGACTTGTTATGATGGATATAAAAATCTAGAAAGAGAGAGAAAAAGGAGTGTCTTTAGGTGTAGCTGGAACATTTTATAAGTTTGACGCTTGGTAATTGCGTTGGTTAACACAGGGAGAAAGTGTGTTTATGGAGTGCCTGCTTTGTTCCAGGAACTGCACCAGGGCCTTGATCACATTTAACCCTCAACATAGGAGTAGCTTCTATTATCTCTACAGGGGAA
The DNA here is from genome assembly GCF_027409185.1 of Cynocephalus volans. Lineage (NCBI taxonomy): Eukaryota > Metazoa > Chordata > Mammalia > Dermoptera > Cynocephalidae > Cynocephalus > Cynocephalus volans. The sequence continues at coordinate 127,284,103 of NC_084469.1, read as the reverse complement.
GGCTCTGAGGCTTAGAGCAATTGGGCAACTCCCAGAGTCACAGAGCTAGTAAATAGATTGTAGAATCAGTATCCAAACCTAGTCCGATTCTAATCTCTAGGTAACTAACATCTAAGAAAGAATTGCAGCTAAGCAAGTTTACAAGGGAAAAAATCATCCTTGCAGTGTGAGAGGCAGGATAGATGTTCAGTATTTAAAAAGCAGCCTGGAGAACATAATTATCTAAAAGAAAATATCTGTCCCTATATATGAGGGCTCAGGAGTTAACTAACAAATGAGCACTGAGTAGGAGAGAAATCCAGGGAGGACTTCTTGAAGGAGGTGACCAAAGATGAGCGAGCTGAGGCTCTGAGAGGTCTGAGGACTGAGTACAAGGGTCACACACCTAGTATGTTACAGACTCAGGGCAAGCAGGGACCACCCCTGGGCAATGGATGAGGACATTTCCAGGAAGATGAACTGGAGGGGAGCCCCTTTACAAAGTTCTTCATGGGAACGTCAAAGGGAATCTCACATGTCTTGTATTTTCTTTAGGGTCTGTGATGATCTGAACAAAGAGGAAAAGAACGAGACTGATTCATTCCTTGAAGAGTGCATTCTTGATCCTTCACTCCGAGAACGTCTTGCCATTCTCTCCCGCACATTTGAGAATCAGAGGAGGCTGGTTCAGGGAGACAGCATGCTCTTCTTGAATAACATTTTCACCATTGAGCCCCTGGTGAGCACGTGAATAAAATCTGACATACAGTCAGCATAAGTGGGAATGTGGGGCTTGTTTTGATGAAAGTTTGCACTCTGGGGTTGATATCGTGAATTCTGAGAAAGTAAAGATTTCTTCTAATGAGTCTCATGATCATTAGGAGACACTGGGTGAAGGTTAATGGTAAGCATGCTCGTAGGTCACGTTTATATAGGCCACACTTTCTATGCAGCAGTCACTGTGTTAAACACTTCGTGTGGCTTACCTCATTTGTCTATATATATTATCTTAAAACAACCCTGCAAGATATAATTAGAACCCCATTCTACAGATGAGGAAATTAAGACTTAGAGAAATTCCATCACTTGCTCCAGGCCAAAGAGCTAGTGTTAGAAGTTAGGAACTCATTCTTATTAGCCTGACTATAGAGCAGGTTTTCTCATCCTCAGCATTGTTGACATTTGTGGCTGGATAATTCTTTGTCCTGTGCATTGTAGGATGTTTAATAGCATCCCTTACTTTTACCCACTAGATGCTAGTGTGATACTCAAAATTGTTTCCAGACACTGCCAAAGATCCCCTGGTAGGCAAAATCACCTGAGTTGAGAACTGCTTTGTCCTTAATTCACTCAATAAGTAGTTAATGGCTGCATGTTCTGTAATGGCACTGCGTGTGTACCAGGCATTGACGAATGAAAGGGACATCTTCCTCACCCTCACGGTCTGCCTAATGAGAGCTGCTCCAGTGTTAGAATGGGCTCTGTCTGGTTCCACAGGCTAAACTCCTAACCACTCTGCCCTTCTGCCTCAAAATGGAAGTGGCTGGCAGCTTTTGTATTTATTTTGTGCTGGGCACTGGGCTAGGAGCATTCTGTGCATTTCCTCACCCTTAGCAGGCATACAGTGGTGTGAGGATAAACACAGCAATAGGAGTTAAGAAAGTCCACAGCTAGTTAGAGCTGCCAATTTGCTGCCATTTAAACCAGTTGGAGAAAAGACATGGGCACAAGGGCACATTAGAATACAAGGTCACTTGTGGGAAATGCCACTAATTTATATAGACCTGTTTTCTTTACATCTGGACTTCTAAACTGTTATTAAAGAATATAACGTGGAAAGGGGGTTCCATTGCAAAATAAGTTTGAGAAACACTGGGTTCAGTGTTCTTTTCTGTAAGACCTTAATATGCTAATGTGTGTTAAAGATCTCTAAGAGAGAGCTTTCCCCTTGGAGACATCCTCTGGGACTAATGGTTTGTGGGACCCACTGCATGAGTCTCTGGTGAAGACAGTAAGAACACAAGTTCAGAGGCCGAAGTGATTATCACAGGTAAGAAGTTAGAGAAAACTTCATGAGAGGAGCTGGGTCTTGCAGGATCAGACCTTTGGAGAACAAAATTGTGTGTGTAGCACAGATCATCCAGGGCTCCATGCGACATGTGTGCTTGAAGTAAAGGGTCATGCAGGAAAATGAGGTGGGAGATGTGGGTTGAACCCAAATCTTCTATCACGTCAAAAGACTCTCCAGGGCTCAGCTGAGCAAAAGGATCTCCAGACATAAGGGGTTAGACCAGCAAGAGGTTAAATAAAGATGAGAACCAAAGGTGAAAATAGGTCAAGCCCAGAGGTACTGAGAAGGTCAGGAAGGAATTACTGGTGCAAGCAAGTGGCTGAGCCTGGCCAAGGTGGGGAAGAGCAGCCAGTCCTGACAATGACTCCTAGACAGACGGGTAAGGTCCACACAGTCCAAGATTCTTCCCCACTGGTTCTGGAGGCCCAGGCCGATGATTCCTTGTCCTGTTTCTCGTTGCCTTCTGGGAGCGGACAGCCCTGTGATCACAGACTTGGTGGTCAGGAGGTGGTGGGTGGAACACCCACAGGTGAGCTCTGCCCGTTTCTAATTCAGAAGGACAAAGACTAAAATTACCTCAATTTTCTTCTCCTCCCACTTCCTTCCATAACCCAAAGCTTCATGATGGAGATATATGCGTGTTAAAATATGGTATTTAATGTGATTGCTTTTAAATCCCAGATAGGAACTGAATTGGCATTCTTATCACAAGACATCTTTTCTCCATCAGGAAGAAAAACATTTTCTTATAGTAATATACAAAAATGGTACTTTTTAAGTAAACAAGACTAATTTGTTTATATTGCACAGAAAAATATTACCAAAAATAGGAAGAGAGTAATATTCACTTCTAGTAGAGCTAGACTTCATGGAATCTGTAATGATTTTGTCTTTTTGTATACTATTCAGTTTTTCTTCTCATAATAATATTCATTAGCTGGTTCTTGACAGTTTTGGCAAAATAAAAATGAAGGCATGAAACCTTCTTAGTGTCTTCCTAAAATTATTCTGGTCAAAACATCAGAACTCAGTGTCAGTTATGGTGAATTATTTATTGATGTTGAATCTCCTTTTTTTTCCTACTTAAAGATCCTGATAATTTTATGTAAATGCAGTTCTTGTTCGTGAGTGTCATATAATCTTACTTGTAAATTACTTTTGAAGGTATTTAATAGGAAAATTCTGGCATTTCACTAGCTTCTTGACACAAGTGTTTCTGGCTGTTGAGATTTTAGTTTTCTGATACAGGTAAATAAATGCTACAGAAGAGTAGGGAGTTGAGAAAGGATTTATAGAAGACCTGAATATTGTAGGGAGGGTCAGATTTAATTAAGTGGAAAGGGAAGAGGAGAGTGTTTCTAGTTGTAGAAATTATGAAAACAAAAAAAGGAAACTATTGGGTTCATAGCATGTTAAATAACAGTGAATAGACCAGTTTTTCTGGTTGGGAAGGAGAGCGGAAGACAGCTGGACTGCCCCAGAACCTGCTGTGCTTTAGCCCACAGCCTGCTGGATCTGAGAGGTGGGAATGTGTGTTCCTTGCAAAGAGTTTTGGGGTCAGATAACTTTGGGAAATACTGGTTCAAGAGAAGGGCATTCTCTCATGGCAGAGTGCAAACCCCACTTCCCTGTGACCACGGACCCCCTCTCCCACAGGGCATCTACCAGAATTCTGCAGATCCCAGGTTGGCAAATGGTGCTGAGAGTATCTGAGACCCACCGCAGGGTTCAGAGGAGAAGTGTGACATGTCCAGGGGGGTTTAGAAAGATTGGAGGGGGGAGACAGAGGGTGAGATGGGGGGTGCAGGTCAGGCAGGGGAAACGCCTAGTGTGGGAAGGGTCAGGGGGGCTAGACATCTCTGCAGGCAAGTTCAGGGTGAAGTGTGAGGGGATGCCAGCCTGAAACAGCCTGGTGGTAGTCGGAAAGGAAAGGAAATGGCAGATGTGAGAGGTGTTCAAAAGACACTAAACTGCTTTTTGATTGACTGGCCATGGAGGGTGAGACATTGTGAGGAATCACGTGCTTCCTCGGATCTGAACTGGAGAGACTGGGAGAATTATGATGTCCTTGGTAGAAATTAGCAAGTCAGGAGTCCTTGGTTTAACTCGTAGCTCTGCCAATAGGAAATGTGACCTTAAACAAGCTATTTGATCTCCCTTGGTTTTGGTTGCTTTGTACACAAACTAAGGGTATTGCAGGTAGGTCACTTTGATCCTTTCAACTCATAAATTCTGACTCTCTGATTTGGGATCAGACTCTGAGTTCCTTAAGGTCAAGGAATGCCTTATCCTCATCTGTGTCCAACACCTCTCCCAGTGCCAGTGGGTGAACAAATGGATGAACTAATGAACAAAGGTAAATCAATCAATGATGATGAGCTTGGCTCTGAACATGTTGAATTTGACATGACTATAGATGTCCAAAAAGTTTTAGAAGTGCAGGACAAAAATTTGGGGGAGGGGATTCAGGGCTGAAGGCAAGACTTGTGAATGACCTGTACAGGTCTTAGTTGAAGTCTTGAAAAGTGGGCGGAAATTCTAAGAGCAGAGCAAAAAAGGAAATTTGCAAAGGGCCCAAGAGGGCCTCCAGGCACTTGTCCCTAGAGGCCCTGTGAAGACAGGAGCAGCTGTGGCTTCCCAGAGCAGGGCACGGAGCCAGCTGAGAGCCTGCCAGGGTCTGTATCTCTCTCTGCACCCATCGTGCCTGGGTCAGCACCATCTTCTACTGAGGGTCTCTTCTGAATCTTGCTCATGCCAGCTATGCCAAATGGCACTACTTAATTTCTGACACCTGAACTATGCATCCGTGATTAGTTTTTTTCTTAAGATTCCTTTCAATTAGCTTCTTGATGTGAATTAAGATCACAGTAGAAGCAGAGAAGATTAGAACCAAGCAGTATCACCTACTGATCTACTAATCAATCTCTAACTGATATCCTGTTCAAAAAATAAAAATAAAATAAAAGGTTGATGCAGAGGCTTAGAGACCATGACCAAAAGTCTTATGGACTCTAGCCTCTGTGTCCACTGAGGAAGAACACTGTCTTCAAATAGGGTAAACATAAAAAGAAAAACAAAAGAACAGGAAAACTGTGACCTTAGGGTCTGAAAAGAAATAAGAAATACATGCTTATTTTCTCAGACCTATGTCTGTATAGCTTGGTTCTTCAAATGGATTAGGTAAAACAAAAACTTGTTTAGCCCTGATTGTGTTCTCTGCATATTGAGTATTTTATGGAAATACTCGGTACTATACTCCTGATACTCCTGTTTCAGAGGCTCTTTTAGTTTAAAGCAAAGAAATTGAAGCTGGAGAGATCAATGCTGTCCGTAAATTGCCCAGCAGTGGTGATGGGTTTGAATTTAAATCAAATGTTATTGATGTTATCATGTGAGAAGTAGCTTGACTCAATGCTGTAAGACCCAAAACTGTAGAACTGCAAGTTCCTCCTCTGTCCTACCATCTGTTCACCATTTGCCCTCGAGTCACTGCCATTTTCTTAGCTCACTTTCTTATCTCACTGGCCACAGAGGTGGTTTTGACCTTGAGGAGCTAGGCCCAGGCGTCTTGGGTACTGATGTGGCCGCAGAGCACCAGGCCTGCTAGTTTACCTCATTTCCTTGTGATCTGAACAGAGGGAGGCCGGCAGCTGCTCCACTGGCACACAGATGGGGTCTCTTGAGAGACCCCAGATGTTCATTCATTGATGGAGAAAGGGGGTAGGCCAGGACCCAGAGTGACCACAGGGAGAAGGGAGTCCATAGCTGAGGGCTGAAAAGGAATGTTTTTTAAGCTTTGCTTGGTAATTTATTGATATTCTAAAAGTAACCAGAATTGTTCTAATCATAAAAGCATGTGGTGTGTTACTCTGTAATTTATTGATATTCTAAAAGTAACCAGAATTGTTCTAATCATAAAAGCATGTGGTGTGTTACTCCTATCTATATCATGTCTCATGTGTCAGTTATTCTAATAATATCTTGGAGTATTAATGTCATTAGCCTAAATTTTTCCATTTATTTCTTACCTTCAGCAGGTACTGGGTTCTGTAGTATACTGATCATTTCTCAAGCCACCTGCTTCCATATGGGTTTTTTCACCCTTTGGAAAAAAACTGCAAAAATGAGTCTATTATGCATGTTTTGTGCCTTCCACAAAAGCAAGTGGAATTGGCTACTTTCAGAAATATAATATTCTATTGTGCTAGATGGACCCTGGCTTTACAGAATTTTGACAGTTTCATTCTGTTATTTCCTCTGCTTCTGCTTAGGTCTCTTGGGTACCCTGAGGGAGAGAGATTCAAAGACAAAAAAAACACAGTTCTGAGAATGGAGAGTCAAAACAATATCACAGAGCAAAAAGAGAGAATTAAGCTTTCCCTTTCCATGGCATCTAGGCGTCCTCTGAGGAATCTCAGCACAGATGTGCTGGCCTTGTTTTTGAACTCTGGTGCCCCTGGCTCAGGTCACACTTTGAAGATGCAGCAGTTTTCTGAATGTTGAACACTTGGTATTTTCTCAAAAAGAAAGGTCTGAGAATTTAAAGGTATTTGCCCATACTGGCCCTAACTGATTGGCTGACATCAGTGAGCAGGGAAAACATTTCTGCTTCTGTTAGCAAGCATCTCCTCAAAGAAAACTTCATCCAGTATCCGTGGAGAAGCTTAAGCTTAATTTAACTGAGCTTAAAAAGGGAGAGAAACTTGATGATTTCTTTATTACCATGTAAGTAATAGTAAACCATGTTTTGTTGTCATCTAAGCCTGCAGAAAACGTGCTGTTCCAGCAAGACTTTGAGAGCACAGCTCAAATTCAGTTTACTTTATTTTTCCCAAATTGGTATAGCATGTGAGCTCAGCAGAATGAGGTTGGGTGGAAGCCCAGATGGCTACTAGAGAAGAAAAGTCCAGCTTTTCACAGCAGGCCCTTTCCACTTCTCACACCACTAGACGTGAATCACGTTGCAAACGTTTGGGAGCTGACTCCTCAGAAATGGACACCAGAAAGGAGAAAGGAGGACAGGGATCTGCTGAGAGCAAGCTGTCCTTGACAAGTTCCAGCCTTCTCCAACAGTGTGGCTCTCCCATTCTTCAACCTCTGATTGTCCTTTCAGGTCTTTGTGCTCAGCCACGCTTTTCCCAGTTGCACCGCTGCATTCACCATTGTATTGGAGGACCAGCGTAGGAGGGAGGGAGGCCTGCGAAGTCCCAGAAACAGCAAGGCTCCCTGTGGCTCATTAAATTAGTTAACACCCTTCCTTGCTAGAAAAGACACAATTTTGTTCTCTCCAAAGAAAGGCACGAACATCACACACAACTACCTCTGCTCTGTAAAACCCCAGTGGAATTTTCACTGTATTTGGGTTGGAGGTGAGCTCAAGATAGAATACAGCTTTTGTGAAGCTTCCTCTGACGGATGGCCAAGTCTTAGAGCCCTCTCTTAGAAACTTTATGGTCATTATTTTGAAAATCATAACTTTACTTGATTCACAGTTTCTTGTCCCAAGAGAAATAATGGAATAGAAAAATCTAGTTGAATTCATGTGCCAACTTGATCTTTTCTCTCAATGATAATTAGGGTAGTTTACTTTCAAATTTTTAGCTTCCACTTATTTTTCCATTTCTCTCTGAGATAACTGCTGTTTGCCCCGAGTGACACTAAAGAGAGCAACAATTTCTCTTCTTGATCTGGAAGGGTCTAGAAGAGCAGTTGTGGGTGGTGGAACAGATTATAGCTTTTGATCAGCGATTTTTTTTTCTTATTTATTGATAGAAATTTGACTTTAAGAGCATGTTTTCATTTCCCATGTTTTATGTTGACTTTTCTCCAATATTTTAAGGAAAATGATAAGTAAGATAGCTAAAAATATGTGACAGGACCCTGACCTCCCAACCAGAATAGCTTGATAAAGATCTACCAATGCATTTCCCAAGAGCTGCAACACAGTAATGTTGACTGTGTTGTCCAAAAGAACCTCCTGTGAGTCACCTTCCAGAGGCACCTGAACCTACAAGCACACAGGTTGTCCCTCTACGTTCACCGGACAGGAACACCAGCTCATGCTGTTTTCATCAAAGCCTTGCTTAACAGTTGTAGTGTTTTTAAATTTCTCCTGCCTTTTATATGACTCTGTGAGAAAGGTGAGACATAATCTTTTGTTATAATTGCAATAGAGTTAGGGAAGTGAGGGAAAAAATTACTACAGAATCTTAGCTCTGCCCGTTAATATTGTCTGGCCTTGGATGAGGTACATAACCTCTCTTTGTCCTGATTTTCTCTTCTTTAACATGGGGATAATACTACTTCACAAGGTTATAGATATTGAACTAGATTATGTATATAAGCACTTAACACAGTGGTGGGAACATGAGCTCTTAGTAAATGGTTGTAAATATTATGACTTGTAGTTAAACATAAATTTGTCTCTTCTCAGATTAGCGAGTATGATTGGAAATATAATATTTGGGTGGGCAAACATTTGGATTACTCTTTTAAATGTAACTTGGGAATTAAAATGTAACTATTTTGTTTGATAAATGTAGGAGTTGAGTCATATTGTAAACTCCTTTCTAGATAAACCAAGATAAACTAATTAAACACATATATAACTCTTTTTTCTTGTACTTCGGGTTTTGATTTGGCAAGATTTACAAGAAAGAATCCTGGAAGGAAGGAAAGAAGGAAGGGAGGGAGAGAAGGAGTGAAATGGGGGAAGGAAGGTGATTTTTAAAAGATTTTCTTTTTTATTTAAGTATTTTCAAGGGAGATTTTTAAAGAGCCCCTTTAATCATTGCCAACGTAATTTTTTGCAGGTGATCACTTTTAAAGGACACCTTTCTGATGATCATATTTAACACCCGTATTAGTCTATTTCTGTTGCTTATAAGAGAAAATAGCAGACGAAGGTTGCAAAGATGAATAGGTGTGTGCTAAGTTACTCCTGAAACTGAGTAATTTATTTTTTAAAAAGGGTTATTTGGCTCACGATTCTGGGACAGCTGCATGAGGCACAGGCCTCAGGCTGCTTCTACTCAAGGTGGAAAACGGCAGGGCAGCCGGCAGGTGCAAGCAGATCACATGGCGAGAAGAAGCAAGAGAGAGAGAGAAAGAGAGAGGGGAGGTGCCAGGCTCCTTTAAACAACCAGCTCTGCGGGAACTAATAGAGCCTGAGAGCTCACTCACTACCCCCACCCCCAGGGAGGGCATTCATCTATTCATGAGGGATCCACCCCCTATGACCCAAACAGCTCCCAACACTGCCACATTGGGGATCAGATCTCAACATGAGCTTTGTGGGGACAACACATCCAAACTCTATCATCACCTATCATGGACCAGTTTATAGATACCTTTTGGAAAGTTTCAGAACTGGGGCCATCAAGTCACTTGGCTGTTTCGATGATATTTAATATTTGGGCAAAAACCACAATATGGGAATTAGCTTTAGACCTGAAAATTCAAAGTTGATTTCTTCTAGCAGGTCACTTGATTAATAAGTAAAATGCAATTACTTTTTCTTTATGGATTAGAGGGAAAAACAAAACATTAAGACCAAGAGGAAAGATAATTACAATATAACTGAAAGCCATTTTGACAGTTATTTTCAACAAACAAGGTCATAGTCACTTGCAGATTAAATCCTATATACTCTATCTCTCATTTGGAGCAGGCAAATGGGCAGTGATGGGAGAGAGGTCATATATTATAGATAAAAAGCAGAATGGCAGGGAGTTCTGAGTCATGGGGCAGATCTCATAAGACTAGGAAAATTGATGTCAGGGCCAGTAGGGAAATTTCTGAATGTTTTGTTTTATTTTTTTTTTAGAGACTTTAGAACTGAGCAATAAAGAAAGAACAATTCTTTTCAGAGACATAATGACATGGAAGTTAATTTCAGAAGTGCTGGAGAAGTAATATGAAATATTTCAAAGACATATAAATAAAAGGAGAGTCATTTTTAAGGCTTCTTGCCTGTTTCTGGAGTTTGCACTCTTGTTTGCTAGAAAATGCTATATTGAGTTTTTGCTATAAAGCAATAGAAGTTCTTTAACTTTTATTTGAATCCCAACTGAAAAATAAAAGTGTCCTACCTGTTCCTAACTCCTTCAAATCTGTAACATTAAGAGCATCCCTCTGTGAGAGGAAACTGAATGACCACACTTCTGTTTTTACAGATACACAAGGACCTCTTAATAAACGTTGCCCGCTCCAAGCCCAGGAGAGGGTTTTAGAATAAATGGGGTTTGTCGGATTATCTCGGCTGCAAGTCACGAGTGGCTGTCACAGACACAATAAGACATTGCAGCCCAGGATGAGAAAGCACTGAGCCCAGGGCCCCGTTTGCTCAGTCTGAACCTTGTGGGCTCAGGTTTCCTGGTGCTGGTCCTCCCTCCCCAAGCAGAAGGGCTTCTTGGCCTCTAGGGAACCTCCCCATCAAATGATCCTCTCACCCATCACATCTGAATGTCGACGCTCCCTCTGGTCGCCTCTGTGGAATATGTCATATTTTCCAACCCACCAGTTCTCCTAGTCAGACTTTTGTGATGAAAGCATGTCCAAGGGTGCTTCTGTGATAGGACTTCAGTGCATTGTCTTCTTGTCTGCACGTGGACCTGGATTCTCTTGCTAGGACAATACTTTTAAAAGCAGTCTGGCCCACCACAAACCATAAGACCCTTGACTTTCCCACGGGTACTGAGCTTCACTGACTTCCAGTGTAACCATTTGGGGGCCATTTCCTACCATTCTGGTGAGACTTTTCTAGCATGGGTTCTCTCAGGATCCAAGATGGCCCCTGGACCTTTGGTCAGTCACTTTGTGTAGGAGCAGGTTAGCTACATGCATTCTATACACCTGAGCAGAGCAGAATCTAAACCCGCCAGGGCAATGCATCTGTCTCATGGGTTAGGAAGCAGCCAGCATCTTCAGTGGTTCTGAAATGGAATACCCACTGATACACCTTTGGTGAGCTGGAGACATGAATGATGAGCCATCTCACCTGCTGGCCTCTCTGCCTGTTCTAGCCATGAGTGTTCCTAACACTCCACATCACTAAATTCCCACCAATCAAAAGGGGACAGGTATTTGCCACTTATCAGAAGCGAACAGGTACTTGTTTGAAGGCTTGGAAGAGCACCCTGGTGAAATGCCCAAATGAGTGAAAGTGCTCAGAACATCTTTATTCCCTACATGACCCCACAGGTGTCTTTCAGCTCTAAAATTGTATGACTTTGGGGGTTCCAAGTGAAGAGAAAGTAGACGAAGGTTGCAAAGATGAATAGGTGTGTGCTAATAACTACACAGTGTACAAACTGAGTAGATACAGCTGATTAAACACATATTTACTGAGCACCTACTAAGAGCCACCTCTGTTTAGCCGCTGGAGATGGAGCAGCGCCCACCCTCATAGAGCTGATCTGGGGACATGGGAGCACCCCGGGCCCGCGTGACATTCACAGCCCTCACTGCTGCTTCTTGGGGTCTTTGTGCCTGCCCTCATTCTGCAGTCAGGAGGGACACTGCCTGAGAAGTACACTGATCAGACCATGTTCATAAATAAATCCAAATTGGCTCTAGTTTTCTATTTCTCCCCTCTTGTTTGATGTGTGCATTTTAAACCATTTTGTTCTGTTCTCAACACAGAAGTATGTTCATGTCTAGCCAGAGTAGAAATAGAGTATGTATTGGGGACTGTCTGAAACTGGACTCTAGTAATTTGTCAAGTTGTCTTTCCTCAGTTTTCTATTTAGCTGGTAGGACTGTTTATAGATTTTTGGATGTGTTTATCACTCATGCTCATTTGGCCCTATGTACAAAAACACATACTTTTGCTCCGTTTTTCAATACTTCCATCTTAGTCCTTCTAAGTGGCATAAAAATAATATCTATAGTAGTAAACAGTTATTTACTGAGGTCTTACCACATGCCGAACATGGGGTAAAGCATTTGACCTGCGTGACTTCCTAGACCTTAGGAACCCCTTTGAGGCAGGTGCTATTAGTATCTCTTTTACAGCCCTGAGAAGTTAGTAAAGAGGCCCAGGTTACATGGACAGTACAAAATTTTTTTATCGAAGTATTGCTTAACAAGGGGATTCTTATATAAGGCATGTTGTATTATAGTTTCAAAACTAGAGTTCCTTATTATGACTTTTGGATGGTTTGAATGACAGTGAGAAGGAGCACACAGGCTCAGAAGCAGGGTGATTAGCCATTGGCCTGTCACAGGCCATTATTGCCATGTTTTTATAGAATAAGAGTGTTTGCTGTCACCTCAAAAGTTAGAAAAGTGGTGCCTCCACCAAGGAAATTGGGTACTTCTTTCTCTGTGGCTCCTCTGGACTTTATTTATATAGGCACAGCACTTATCACATATCCTGTAAACTATTTGCATGCAAGCTTGTCATCCCGCTAAGTCTCCCTACTGTCATCTCCCTTTCCAAAGCCCAGGTGTTGGGCACACATTGGGCACACAGAGAATGTTTACTGAATACACACATTTCTAAAATGCCCTATACATTCTAGTTTCCTTTAGTAATTCATTATATAGTCATAAACTCACTGAAATTATCCTTGAAGCTTATTTGTAACCACCTCATAAGTTAACAAGCAGTGTAAGTTTACTATCTGCTGGGTTAAATAGCGCTTTCTTGTATTTATTGTAAAAATGTTTCCTTCAAGTGTCCTGGAATTGAACCCTTGTACACTGTTGGTGAGAATGTAAATTAGTATAGCCATCATGAAAAGCAGCATAGCAGTTCCTGAAAAAATTAAAAATAGAACTACTATGTGATCCAGTAATCCCTCTTCTGGGTGTATACACAAAGTAAATGAAATCAGCTCCTTGAATAGATACCTGCACTCCCACATTCATCACAACATTGTCCACAGTAGCCATGCTGTGGAAGCAACGTAAGTGTCCTTTGACAGATGAATAGATAAATGGTGTATGTATACAATGGAATATTATTCAGCCTTTAAAAAGAAGATCCTGACATTTGCAACAACATGGGTAAACCTGAAGGATATTGTGATAAGTGAAATAAGCCGGACACAGAAAGACAAACTGCATGATCTCATTTATATATGGAATCTAAAAAAAGTGGAATTCATAGAAACAGAGAGTAGTACGATGGTTACACAGGGGTCAGGGGGTGGGAAAAATGGGGAAATGTTGGTCAGAGGGTACAACCTTGCAGTTTTAAGATGAATGAGTTCTGGAGTCCCAGTGCAGAGCATGATGACTTTAGTTAACAATAATGTATTGTGCGCTGGATATTTGCTAAGAGAGTAGACTTTAGGTGCTCTTACCACACACAAAATAGGTCACCATGTAAAGTGATGGATATACTAATTCATTTGACCATAGTGTTCATTTCACTATGTACATGTTTATCAAAACACCGTGTTGTACACTTTAAGTAAATAAAATTTTTATGAGAACTATTTCAGGGAATTATAACATAATAACAACAATTAAATACAGTGTCTTCCTTTCATCATATTGTTTTTTAATGATTCTTTTCTGCTTTTCAGGAAGGTGATGTCTGGCCCAACTCATCAGCTGAAATCACTGTGTACTTTAACCCTCCAGAAGCCAAGCTCTACCAACAGGCTGTTTACTGTGATATTTCAGGTAGAGACTTTCTCGGCATGGTAAACTCCGGTTACCCAGTGCTCAGAGCATAAAGTGGGGTGGGTGAGAGAGAGAGAGTGTGTGTGTGTGTGTGTGTGTGTGTGTGTGTGTGTTTGTGTGTGTGTTCAGAGCATAAAGTGGGGTGGGTGAGAGAGAGAGAGAGAGAGTGTGTGTGTGTGTGTGTGTGTGTGTGTGTGTGTGTGTGTGTGTGTGTTCAGGCCACGGGCAGTGCATGATATCAACTGGGGAATATTGGAGCCAAGCTATGCACCTCTCACTTCTTTCTAGAACAGGTCAAGCTTTAAGGTGCCTTACAGTTGGGACAATGGCAAAATTATTTTACAGTGGTAAAAATGGGAAAACGTAGATCTGAGCTCCCTCTTGATTGTTAGAGCAGTAAGAATATTACATGAGACAAATTCTCAATGTTATTTTTTGTTCCTTTTATAGTATTTGGCTACTTGATTCCTTTTTTTTAAAGTTTTTATCAAAACAATGCATGCTAAGTGGAATAGGAAGGCACCCAGGCAGAGGCCAGAAGCCACACGGAGAGTGTATAAGTAGGGTGGCAACCTAATGGCATCAGGAAATCGGATACATGTAGAGGAATTAAGCATAAAAGTAAATATACTAAGGATGATGGGAGCCAACATTTTTAACTCTTAGAGGGTGATACAAATATGGAAAAGAGGAAGACTAAGATAAACCCTTTTTTGGTATTGGAATGGAATTGGATTTATTGGTAGGAACTCGTTGTTGTTGATAGGTGTAGATAGATACAGCAATAAATATATATGTACAAGTGTGTATATGCATACGTGCATACATATGTATATTTCCTAGCTGTGTCCATTGAAAGGTCCTGGAAGTTTTGAGACCCTGATAGCAATGAACATACCAAACACAAAAAGCTTGGTTTCTGAATACTAGTCTTCATTAAAAGGAAGCTTGGACAACTGGCTGATTTCAAGACTGAGGCAGAGAAAGGCCAAGATGAGCCAGGAACATCCTCTTGTGCTAGAAAGTAAGGAAACGCCCAAAGAATGATGGGGACACGTCAAAATGACACAGAAGCCAGCAAAGGGATTCCCACTGACCAAATTTGGAACAAGTGGAGCATCAAAATAAATAATGATACTAATAGATTATAATCCATTGAATAATAGGGATCTAGGAATCTACTTAACGAAAATGTGCCATTTGGCAATCATCACACTAACAACCAATTCAGTTATAAAGCATCAATAGATCTTAAAGCAATGGGTGAAAATGGGGTGTGGAAGAGGATTTTACATAGTCTCAAAATATCTTCCCTTAAAATACTTTTATCAATTGTAAAGGGGAGAAAACTAATTTTATCGTGAAGGAATCTTGTAGATGTTATCTTAGTTATACCAGCAGTACAGAATGAATTAACCTCTTGGACAATCCCACTAGCATGCAGTGAGAACACAGCATCCCTTCTGTGATACTAGAGCCAAATTACCTAACTTGAGTCTAATCATGAGGAAACATCAGACAACCCCAAATTGAAGAATGAAATAAAATGACCAACATGTGATCTTCAAAAATACCAGGGTCATGACAGTCAAGAAAAAACTGAAGAACTGTTTCAGATTGAAGGAGACTAGACAGAAGTGGTAACTGGGAGCAACATGTGATCCTGGGCTAGGTCCTTTGGTATAAAGGACACTATTGGGCAGAGGATATATGGAAGTTTTTGTAGTACTCTGGAAACTTTTCTGTGTTTTAAAAATGTTTCAGAATTTTGTAAGATGCTAATGCCAAGAAATAAGTCAACATGATAGTAAAATTATAAAGCTAAATAGTAGTCTACTTCCAAGGTAGTACTTCCAAGAAGAAGCACTTTTAGCTGTTTCTTGTGATGGTAATTTGCCTTGCTAACTCTATGCTCATGTTGCTATTTGTTGATTTATTAATTTTGTACATTTCCTTTTGACTCCCCATTATGAAAGATGAGGATTTAGTTCACTTATATCTCCTTTTCCCCTTCCTGGGCTTATTGAGTTATAATTCATAGGCAATGAAATTCACCGTTTCTTGGGGTACAGTTCTGGGAATTTTGACAAGCACAAATAGTCATGTGATCACTGCCAAAGTCAAGACATAGAAAATCTCCATCACCCTTTGAGTTCCCTCCTACCCCTTTGCATATAATTCTATCCCTCCCCACCTCATCCCCTAGCAACACAATTATTTTTATTATATTTATTTTATTTTATGAGTTTTTATTTTGTGAGTTTTATGTATAGCCTTACATAATACACTTACACCTGTATTTTTGTTCCATCAACTTGACAGTATCTCAGTGTATAAGGATGTTGGCACCCCCAGCCTATCTACCACCATTTCACTAGGCTTTTCCTCTAACTTTTGTGAGTTGTTCCACTTTTACATTATCATTATTGATAACCACAGTCAAGTCTTCTATTTACTCCACATAAATACTATACACTGAAGGGCCAAGTAGTATTCTGGGATTACACCTCTGTAGGCCCAGTATACTGACCCTTAGTCACTCAGAGAGTGTCTCTAAGGTCTATACCGAGTAGATTCTTTCTCTTTACAATCCATCAGTTACTTATAATTATGCCTCATTTTATATTATGTCATCATTGACCTGACTGTTTCTGTTCAGCTTTTGTTTTTTCCCCTGTGGTTTCTAATTCTTTATTCATTCCTATCTAATTTTAGAATTTATTCTCTTCTTCTCTTTGAAAGCATTTTTCTCAGAGCCTACCAGCTTCTTATTCTAACTCAGATTTATCTCCTGAACAGTTGTTATCCAGGAATTTTAAAAAATGATTTCTATGTGTGTTCTGTCACATCTTTTCTCTCTCACTCTGCTCAAGTCATTTCCTCAGATAGGTATACAGAAGTGGAAACTTGGTACTTGACTACCTAAATATGTCTTATTCTGCTCTTGTACTCGCTTGCTAGTTTAGCTGACTATAGAATCCTCATTCAAAATCATTTCTCCTTAGAACACTGAAAACATTGTGCCTACTTTATTGTAAAAATTAGGAAGTCGGAAGGTTGTCTAGTTCTCATTCCTTTTTGGTGTCCCGTTAATTCTCTCTGGATGTTTTCAGGGTTTTCTTTTTGTACTTGGGGTTGGAAATGAGAAGAAGCCGTGTCCAGGAGTAGGTTTTCTTATTCATCCTCTTCAGCTTTCTATGAGTCATTTGAGTCTGATGACTGATGTGTCACTTCAGCTCTGGGAAACTTACTTTTCTTTTCTTTTTTCTTTTTTTATATTCTTTGCTCCATTTTTTAAAATTCTGTTCTTCTGGAAAACATCAATCCAATGTTAGATCTGAAGGATTAATCATTGTGGTCAAAGAACCAGATTTTAATCATCAAACTACTAATGACATTAAAATTAATTCAAAGCTATTAAATAAGGATGCCTGGATAAATAGTGATATTTATTAGTCAGGAAATTCCAGGGCGGCAGGAGTACACTGGGTAAGTGTATCTCTCCTCAGCCATCAGCAGACCTGTGGCCTTGGGTCAAATCTTTCCAAATGTACAGAGCCACCTCCCTGAGCGTAAGTCATCCATTTGATGCAGTGATGCTATTCTATTACTCAAATTGGCAATTTTCCCTTTCGCACAGATAACAACCACAAACCCAAGTTACTCTTCGACTTACATTTTTTTCTCTTTGCAGTTGAGACTTTCCTTGCCTATCTCAAACAGGTTCAAGAAAGCATTTTGCCACAGTGGTTTCAGGGCATCTTGCAATTTGGAACTTTTCTTGTTGAGGTATGAGCATGTGTTACTCACAAACTTGGAATATTTTTGGTTTTCTTTTTTTCTTTTTTGCAATTAGATGAAGAAAGGTCAAGCATTTAACTTTATCAAGTGTCAATTGCTTTGCAAGAGACCCAGCTCAATTTTTTCTGATGTACTTCCTGGTGATCTTTTATTTCTGTGATCTTATTTTCAAGACCCCATTTGTACTCTATTTATTTTTCATAACAATTCTTTTATGAATGCAATTTTTTCTCACTAATTCGAGGATAATAATATTAACCTTCATTTATTAAAAAAAAGAATATCTTGTGTTCTCCAAATCTACAGTGGCCTGCCGTGTCAGTTACGTTTGTCTTTCATGATTCCTAGGGTTCCATCCAATGCCTTCTGGTCTGTAGTTGTCCATTCATATATAAGAATGAGAAAGTGGTTTAATTTTGAAGGCAGCTGGTGCTATTTACCTCTGCTGTTTTATGTCTGGATTTCCAAGGAAAGTATGGCTGCTGTGGTTATTTTAAACTGTGTGGGGGTAGGGGGAGGGGAGAAGTAAGAATGCACAATCATTCAAGTGCAAAACTTCCACTATTCTGCCACACCCTGCATGTTCTGAGCCCATATCTATGCACTTTTCTATGTGTGCCAAAGGATCAGTGTGCAGAAAGATGGGCTGCTCGACCCGAGACTGTGCTATCTGCCACCTCCCGCAGGTGTGTGGTCCTTCCTAATAATGTATCCCTTGCCCTCTTTGGATATAACCATCACCTTAACTTTCATGACAGTAATTTTCTTGCTTTCAGATATTATTTTACCACCTAAGCAAAATGGCATAATATTTCCTGTTTTTGCAATTTATATGTTGGAATCATACTGTATATCTCATGCTGCTAGCACCATGAAAATAAAGTCACTCAAGAAATATTGACTAAATAAATGAACAAATAACTGGGAAAAAAAGAATAAATGAGTGAACAAATCCTAGTTTGATGTGGTCTCTTCCATGCGCATGAATGTGGGATTCTCGAGACAACCCCCGAAAGAACTCAGAATAGATTAGGAGTTTCTGGATTGACATGAGTCTGTTTCTGCACTTGAGACCAGCATGCCCAGACTTCTTAATGGGTCTGAGGGAAATGTCGGTACAGCAGTGTTTGGACACAGCTGGAAATGCTCCACTAGCCCCCAAGCCACAGGTGGTGGGCCTCCCCTCCCATCTATAGCTCCATGTGGACATCATGCTTGGCCATATTCCAGGGGGTTGGCTGCTCTCCAAGAGGTTCCCAAATATTACACAACTAATCATATTTATCTGTTGTTTCGTTTGCAATTCTGAATTCTGCCACAGAATTCACATCCTGGGTAAACTGAATAGTATTAATTTTCCACCTGCGTGACATTCTTTTTTGTTTTGTAAATAGTTTATTAAAAGATACACTTGCCAGGGAAGAGCTTTGTTTACCTAGTAATTCCATATTATCTTCCCTGTAAATTCCTTGCAGTTCTCTGTGCCTTTTCAAGAGCTGGTGATGATTCCTTACCATCATCTTCAACAAGGTGGAAAAACCTCCTGGTCTTCGGTCACTAAGAAACACTTCTTAAGCAGATAGAAAATTCCTTTCCCTTGTCTTACTTTGTTTTGCTTTGCTTTGAAATATGTATGGCATATAGAAGCAAATACATATAGATAAGCTTCCCCTGTGTCTTTTTACATAAATGGCAGCATATTTTACACCATGGTTGAGACAGAGCTTTACAAATATTTCTTGGAGATTCTTCCATAACACTGAGTAGAAAGTATTATTCCTTTTCATAGTTGTATAGGAATCCTTTGTGTTTATATACCACAATTTAATTTTTAGCCTTGTGTCATTATGAAACAGAACATAGATTCAGAAAAGTACATAATACCTACTGTGGTAGGCATAGTAGTGGCCTCCCAAAGATGTCATGCCCTAATCTCCAGAACCTGTGAATATGTTGCTGTGGATGTATTACATTACATGGCAAAGAGGAATTAAGGCAGCAGATGGATTTTAGGTTACCAATGAGCTGACCTCAAGGCGGGGAGATTATCCTGAACTACATGGGTGGCTCAATATAATCACAAGTGTCCTTAAATGTCAAAAGTAGTAGACAGTAATTGTTGCTTTGTGTTGCTTCACTCCCCACGGATTTGTCACCCCACTTCCCCTGGGTGACGGAGATGCAAAGGATTACTCAAAGCCCATCTCTTCCAAGCAGTGAGAAGCCCCAAAGTGGTTAACTTTCCCAGGACCCTCCATCAAGAGAGAGCCCTTCCTTGGGAAAATTAACGCCGAATTGGTGTTCTCTTCCTGCATTTATTTTCCAGACCAGGAAGTTACAGGAAGAGAACAAAGGTGGGGTTATAGTTTAACAGTATAGGCTGGTAACTTTCAGTGAAACAAGCCAGATGACATTCCAGTAAGGCAATTAAGTGGTCTTATCAACAAAAGTTTGATCTTAGCAAACATTCCTTCTTAACATCAATTTCTCAGTATCTTTACATAACAATCAGTAGCTAGTCTGTCTTTGAGCCAGCAACCTGCTGTGCCACAATTCTTATCTTGCATCAGAGACTTATAGCCTGAGGAAAACTTCCTGTTCTTGCAAGGTCAATATTTGAAACTGCAAGACTTTGGAAAACCAGGCCCTGTGAAGTACATATGCTTTTTAGTATATTCCACAAGTAATATTGGGCTCAGTGTCAAGGTAATGAAATAGGAGAAAGTCTCAACCAGCCATTTCTGGCTTTGAAGATGGAAGGGGCAAGGAATTTAGGCAGCCTCTAAAGACTGGAAAAGGCAAGAAAATGGATTTTCCCCCAGAGCCTGCAGAAAGGAACACAACCTTGCCAACACCTTGATTTTAGCCCAGTGCGATCCACTTGGAACTTTTGATGTCCAGAACTTAAAGAAAATAAATTTGTACAGTAAGCCACTAAGTTTATGGCAATTTGTTGTAGCAGCAAAAGAAAATTAATACACATACATACACATTGTAACAAATCATTATAAGGCAAACACTATGTAATTGCCACCAGTATCCATAATAGAATAATAAAATACTTCCTGTACCCTTGGAGCTCCCTGTATGTCCCTTCCCAATCATTCCTCTCATTCCAACCTCCACCTGAGATAATTACCATTCTGTTCTTTATGACCATCATTTCCTTGCTTTCATTTGTAATTTTTGCCCCTATGAATGTATCCCTCAACAATACAATTTAGTATTGCCTGTTTCGAAATGTACATAATTGGAATCAATCTGCAAATCTCATCCATGTAGTTGCTTTTGCTCTAGTTGTTTTCCATTTTCATTGATGTACAATGTTCCATTAAGTGAATACATGTTCAGAGACAGGAAGTTGCGAACAAGGCCATTGGTCTTGAGGGAGGCCGCTTGGGATGCATGCTGCATCCCTACCTGCAACCCATTTTTCTTTTGAAAACTTTTGTTTCTAGACAACATGAGTACAAAGATGTACAAAAGCGTAGTTGCCACCTTCAGAAAGCATAGAAATGAATGGGGGAACTGACATATAGACCAACAGTTATACGATACCACAGTGCTGCACAGTGAATGAATGCACAATAGAAGAGGATACAGGGCGTGCAGCTCAGCCCTGGGGTGTCAGGGGAGGCTCCCCAGGGAAAGTGACCCTTATTATAAGAAATAATTATTTCGTTAGTAAAGTAAAACAGAAACGAGAAACAGCTGGACATGTCAGGCAGGGAAATACTTTGTGAAGCTACATAGAGAAACACTAAGTGAAAATATGTAGCAAAAGCATGACAAAGAATTGCAAGTTCTTAGGGGTGGCTGCTATGCAGATTGAGAGACAGACAGACATATGGGCTTTGGAGGGGAGAGGCAGTGGCAGGAAATGAAGGTGGAGGCTGGAGTAGTAGGTAAGATCCAGTTCAAGGGGGGCTGCCCTTGAACGCCAGACTGAGCACATTGGACTTTATGTTGAGTGCAATTGGGAATCTCAGGAAGTAACCTGCTCAGAGCCGAATATAGCAAATGTAATGTCATTAAAATCTTTTCAGTCGATCTGAAACTGAACATTTTTCTTCATTTTAAATCTTCAGATTTTCTTAGAAGCAGTTATGTCTGTACATTACATATTTATAAAGGCTTGCTGATGATTTGATCTGGGTCTTGCAACTAATCTTTCATCTGTTTTGACTTTCCAACGGAATGTGGAAATTCCTAACTTCATAATGAAGAGTACCTTTTTTAAAAACACAGAGAAGAAACTACACATATCTGGTTTAGATTTGCATATGGAAACTTCAGAAGGAAGCAACACTTTCTGATTTAACCTGTGAAACGTATTGCTAGATAACACTGCTCACGGGTGCTTCAGAGTCAAATGCAGAAAAGCAGCGTGGTGGGAGTGATTCCAGATGCACCTGCTTCCTTCAGAGACCCAGCTGCAATGAAACCTCATTGTCCATTTTCATTCTGTACATCCTAAGAGGAAGAGATCTGGATTTTAGGGACATTTTAGTGCTTTTGATTTTTATCTTACTTGAACTACAGAATGGAGATCGAATTAGATTTAGGAAAGAGAAAACTAAATCACCCTAGTCATTAAAAAACATTTTTGGGTTTTCAGAATAGTAAATGAGTCATACTCTACATATTGGTAGGTTTTCTTTTTCAAAACTCATCAGACTGTAACCTCATAATAAAATCTCTTAGTCCTATAAATAAGAAATTATTGCTAGTTTGTTATACTAGCAGTGTTCTCTTTTTATTTCTAGCATCTGGTATTTCCCTTTCTTTATTTTGAGCTTGGATAAGCATCATATAGATGATATAGATATAGATAGATAGATGCATGTGTATATATGTGTGTGTGTGTATATGTGCATGTACATGTATGGACATATATACAAGTATATGAGGGTACTTCAAAAAGTTCATAGAAAAATTAATATTGTCTTTTAATTCTATTATTCCACAAACTTTCTGAAGTACTCTCATATATATGAATACACACACACACACACATATTTGTCATATTTTTAATCAGTTTTTTTTTTCTTTTTGTATATGCGGTGAACCGATGGACTGAGTCCAGCTAACTTTGCCATGTTGTCAGAAGTCAATGTAGTTAACAATTTTCATATATTTCTTGAAGTACTGTCCTTCAGAAATCTGCATCAGAATCATCCTGGCTACTACTTAAAAATGTAGATTCTTGGGTTTCAGCTATGTTTTATTGAATAAAAATCTGTGGAGATGGTGCTGGAGAATATTCATTTTAAACGAGGACTAAAAAGTAAGTGTAGCAAGATTGCAGGGTACAAGATCTAATGCAGAGGGAAATCAATTGTATTTCAATATACTAACAATGAACAATGGGAAATTGAAATTTAAAAAGTCAATATCACAGTAGCATGAAGAAGTATGAAATGCTTAGAGATAAATTCAACAGAAGTACAAGACCTATATACTGAAAACTATGAAGCATTGATGAGGGAAATTAAAGACCTAACCTAAACAAACGGAAAACTATGCCTTGTTCATAGGTCAGTAAATTCAATATTGTTACCATGCCATTTCTCTCACAAATTCATCTATAGATTTAATGAAATCAAAATAAAAATCCCAGCTGATTTTTTTTTGTAGAAATTGGCAGGCTGATTCTAAAATTTGTACGGAAATGCAAAGAACCTAGAATAGCAAAAATAATGTTAGAAGAGAAGAATAAAATTGGAGGCTACTTTTCTTTTTCTTTTTCTTTTTCTTTTTTTTTTTTACTTCTTAAAAATTTTTATTGATTATACATATTCATGGGGCACAGAGCTGACCATCAACACCTGTTCCCAAGATGTGGTGAGCAAATCAATGCTATCAGCCTGCCCACCACCTCAAATTGCAGTGATTCCCCATGTCTCCCACCCAGCCTCTCCCCGGTGCCCTTCTCCTGCTCTCCCTCTGCCTGCCCCCCTGCAATCCTAGGTCTGTTCTCTCCCTCTACAAGTTCAACGCACCACTGTGGTCTTTCTTTCCTTCCTTTCTTCTCTCTTAGCTCCCACTTATGAGTGAGAACATTTGTTATTTTTCCCTCTGTTCCAGGCTTATTTCACTTAACATTATTTTCTCCAAAGTTGCCCATGTTGCTGCAAATGGCAGAATTTCATTTTTTTTTTTTTAACGGCTGAGTAGTATTCCATAGTGTATATATACCACATTTTCTTTATCCAGTCATCTGTCCATGGACATTTAGGTTGATTCCATATCTTGGCTATTGTAAATAGAGCTGTGATAAACATGGGAGTGCAGGTGTCCCTTCGACATGATGCTTTCCATTCCTTTCAGTATATACCCAGAAGTGACATTGCTGGATCGTATGGTAGATCTGTCTGTCCTACTGCCTGGTTTCAAGACAACTTTTAAGCTACAGTAATCAAGATAACCCAGGAAAATCTTCCCATCTCAAAATTTTTAACTTTTGACATATAAGGCAACATTCACCTTTTGCCACAAAAGGTAATATTTACTGATTCAGGATTAGGATGTGAGTGATTTGGGGGGCCTTTATCAGCCTATCACAGACCCATGTGGATGTCCAATTGTTTTAGCTCCTTATACTACACAGTCCATCTTTCCTCACTGATACTCAATAGCTGTTGAGTCAGAAATCAAATTTACATAGTAATTTATGTGCACATATATATGAGCACATTTGTATATAAATACAAAGACATTTACATATTAATCTCATTTGAGCCTCTCAATAACTCAATAAGGTACGTTGGAATTATTATCTTTATTTTACAGATGAGGAAGCTAAAGCTTGGAGAATTTATGTGAGTTGCCTATGGGGCTTCTGAATCCAAGATTTGAATCCTAGGTTGTAACACGTCCTATTCCCTGTCCTGTACCACACTACCCCATAAAGACATGGTTCCTGTGAAATGGTACAAACCATATTCCATGATTTTAATGGAGAGAAACAATTAAGTTCCTGGCCCATCCAAACATTCCATCCAATTTTCCTAGGATTATTTAAAAAATCCATATAACAATCCATAGAAGATTTCAGTATAATAAAAAGCATTTAAAACACATGAATTATCTATATAATTCTGAATAAGTTTATTAATGGGTGTATTGGTTTGTAGCATGTAAAGATACTGTACAATATCAGATACAAATTACATTTTCTTCCTGTACTGCTGTGAACATGAATTACTATATCAACAAAATAATACTTTAAAGATTCTAAAAATACTATCTAAATTGGTCCCTGGTCTGTGGTTGCTCTAGGTAACCAGCAGAAACAAACCCTGGGACCCATGAAGGACTAAACCTTCGGGGAAAATGCAGGAAGATGAGCAGATAATGCACAACATGTTTTAAACAAGAAAAGCATGAGACAAATCTATCTTCTGCAAATAGCTGAGGTTGGGCTGTAGCTCATACCACGTTTTATCACTGGAACATATAGGCATATGTATTATAGCATTGTTTTCATTTAGGTAATGAATCTGCGTTAAACACTTCATTTCATATTGTTGAATGTGAAAATTCTGATACTGAGATTTGGGGTTCCAAGAAATACCTGTATATCAAACAATTTTGTGCACACAGACATACAGTGAAATACTTTAATTAACATCTGAGCAAGCTTTGTTCTGTGTTTTTAAAATTTATATTGAAATTATGCAAAATAATATTTATACTATATAGGTAAGGTATAAAGAAAACAGTAAGCTATAAAGAATAACAGTGAGACAAACAACCATGCAGCCATCACCCATCTTAAGAAACAGGATTTTACCAATATCTTAGAAGCTTCATCTGTGTCCTTCTCTCCTCTGCTTAGAGGTAAACATCCATTTCAAATTTTGTGTAGTCAGTTGACCATTTCCTTGATTTTCTTTGTATTGTTTTTTTAGCCATAGGTGGATACACGTCACAACCATATATACTTTATTTTTGCATATTTTAAACTTTATGTAAATATTATTTGTTCTGTATTTGTTTCTCTGAGATTCACTCATGTTATGCATGTGGCTATAGTTTATTTTAATAGTAAATATTCTATTGCCTGAATATACAAAGATTCTACTCCTGGTGGACATATGTTGTTTTCAGTTTCATGTTGTTATGCTATTAAGAATAAGGTTCTTGGGAGCAGGGAAGGGGGATGGAGAGAGGGTGGTCAATGGATACAAAATTGTAGAGAGATGGGAAGCATAAGATCCCAGAGCAATATAGGGAGACTACAATCAACAGCAAATTACTGTATAACTTCAAGTAACTAATTGAGAGGACTTGGAATGTTTCTAACACAAAGACATGACAAATGTTTGACGTGATGGATATGCTAATGCCCCAATATGATCATTGCACACTATATAAATGTACCCAAATATCACATTGTATGCCATAAATATATACAATGATCACAGCTCAATTAAGAAAAAAGAAAAAGAGGGTTTTCAAGATGGCGGCGGCTGCGGCGGCTGGCGCGGAGTAGCTGAGGTGGAAAAGGTGGCCACTAGGCCTCAGGCAGCCAGGAAATTTGCGGACCTTCCTCTCGCCATCTCTTAAGGGAGGACCGCTGCTGCTGTCCGGTCATGGGGGGTGACCACCACTTTGCCCCCGGCAGGAGAGGCTGCCTCATTTACAGGCAACAGCTTTGAAGTGTGGAGCAGGAAAAGAACTGTTTCTTAGCTGCAAAAGCGAGTCTCAAAACAGGGAACACGGCGCCACGGCTGCTGTGGATGCAGACAGGATCCCGGAGGCCGGGGCTGCGCTGAAGGAGGCCAGCTGCCCTATTCAGGATTCGAGGTTTCAGGCCGGCATTAAAGAAGATTCCTGGGAGCGCCCGAGCCGCGCCGCAACTGAACAGCCCGAGGCGGCAGCGGCTGAGAACGGGGAAGGCGGCAAACCAGAGGCAGAGAGTGAGCGCCTGACCTGGCACAACCCTGTGAGTGACCCCTGGACCAGCCTTGTTTGGGGGGCTGACGCCCACCCGGCTCCCGCCTGCATCAGCAGGCCACTCACCGCCCCGGTGAAGGCCCAGCTGATAGACGAGGGTTGCAGAAGACACGCCCCAGCCCAGCACAGTGTGCACAGAGTGGAGAGACATGCGGCCAGGGAGGCGGAGACTCGACAGAAACCACACACCTGGTGGGGTCGCCACTGCACGATCTAACAGCCTGGGCCAGAACACACGGAACAGGGAGAAGTCCTGCACAGGAAGTGAAAGCTCAACAGAGATCACACACCCTGGGGTACGTGACCCACCAGCCCAGCAGAGTCCAAGCTGACCAGAAAGGTGGCTCCCCGGAGAAGCCCAAGACCCGAGGCAACCACACACACAAGGAACTAGAGGCCAACTGAGCAGTCACGGAGGGAGCCATACGAAATTGGCAACCACAGCAACATCCTAGTTAGTCATTAGTCTCAAACCGGTGGACTGTGAAACCCCCTGCCACAATGAATAAACACAAAAAAAAAGATACCAGAAATACAAAAATCAAGAAAGTACACCACCAAAAGTTAATAAATCTCAAACTCTAGATCCTATAGAACAAGAAGCCCTTGAAATAACTGATAAGGAATTTCGAGTGATAATTCTAAGGAAACTGAATGAGATACAAGAAAACTCAGCTAGACATCATGATGAAATGAGGAAAAGTATACAGGATCTGAAAGAGGAAATGTACAAGGAAATCAATGTCCTGAAAAAAAATGTAGCAGAACTTGCTGAACTGAAGAACTTATTCAACGAAATAAAAAACACAACGGAGAGTTTAACCAGCAGGCTTGTCGAAGTTGAAGAGAGAACCTCTGAACTTGAAGATGGGCTGTTTGAAATAACACAAGCAGATAAAAAGAAAGAAAAAAGAATCAAGGACATTGAAGAAAATCTGAGAGAGATATCAGACAACATTAAGCGATCAAATATCCGAGTCATGGGTATTCCAGAAGGGGAGGAAAATGGAGATTCCATTGAAAACATATTCAACAAAATAGTGGCAGAAAACTTCCCAGGTATAGGAAAAATCACAGATCTTCAGATCCAGGAAGCTCAACGATCTCCAAATGTATTCAACCCAAAAAGACCTTCTCCAAGACATGTCATAGCCAAATTGGCAAAACTCAGAGACAAAGAGAGAATCTTAAAAGCTGCAAGAGAGAAGCGTCAAATCACCCCTAAGGGAGCCCCAATCAGGTTAACATCAGACTTCTCATCACAAACCCTAAAAGCTAGAAAGGAATGGGATGATATTTTCAAAATACTAAAAGACAAAGATTGCCAGCCAAGAATACTCTACCCTGCAAGGCTATCCTTCCGAAATGAGGGGCAAATAGTATATTTCTCAGACAAACAAAAACTGCGGGAGTTGACTACCACACGACCACCCTTACAAGAAATCCTCAAGGGAGTACTGGGCTTGGTTCCTGAAAAATAACTACCACTGCCATAAAAACCCAAGAAAAATCTAAACCCACTAGTATAATAAAAATGGCATTCATGAAGAGAAAACAAGCTAACAAAAACACTATCTACAACCTAAGGAACCAACAAACACAGAAAACAAACAGTAAATCAGAAAGCAAGGAACAAAAGACACCTAAGACAACCAAACAACCAATAAAATGCTAGGAATAAATCAACACCTTTCAATAACAACTCTTAATGTAAAAGGCTTAAATTCCCCCAATTAAAAGACACAGACTGGCTGACTGGATCAAAAAGGACGACCCAACTATATGCTGCCTACAAGAGACCCACCTCACCCATAAAGATTCACACAGACTAAGAGTGAAAGGATGGAAAAAGATTTACCATGCAAACAGAAAAGAAAAATGAGCTGGAGTAGCTATTCTTATATCTGACAAAATAGACTTTAAACTAAAAACCATAAAAAGAGACAATGAGGGACACTACTTAATGATAAAAGGACTGATCCATCAAGAAGACATAACAATCATAAATATGTACGCACCCAATGTTGGAGCAGCCAGATTTATAAAACAAACTCTATTAGACCTAAAGAAGGAAATAGACACTAATACCATAATAGCAGGGGACCTGAACACCCCACTGTCAATATTAGACAGATCATCTAGGCAAAGAATCAGTAGAGAAACACAAGACCTAAACAAGACTCTAGACCAATTGGAATTGGCAGATATCTACAGAACATTCCACCCAACAACCTCAGAATATTCATTCTTCTCATCAGCACATGGATCATTCTCCAGGATAGATCACATATTAGGTCACAAATCAAGTCTCAATAAATTCAAAAAAATTGGAATTATCCCATGTATCTTCTCAGACCACAATGGATTAAAACTAGAAATTAATAACAAACGAAACTCTGGAAACTATACAAACACATGGAAATTAAACAGCATTCTACTTAATGATATATGGGTCCAAGAAGAAATCAAGCAGGAAATCAAAAAATTTATTGAAACTAATGTAAACAATGATACATCATACCAAAACCTGTGGGATACTGCAAAAGCAGTATTGAGGGGAAAATTTATTGCATTAAACGCTCACTTCAGAAGAATAGAAAGATGGCAAGTGAACAACCTAACACTTCACCTTAAAGAACTAGAAAAACAAGAACAATCCAAACCTAAAGTTAGCAGACGGAAAGAAATCATTAAGATCAGAGCAGAACTGAATGAAATTGAAAACCAAAAAACAATTCAAAAGATCAACGAATCAAAAAGTTGGTTTTTTGAAAAGATAAATAAAATTGACAAACCATTAGCATGGCTAACAAAAAAAAAGAAGAGAGAAGACTCAAATAACAAAAATTAGAAATGAAAAAGACGATATTACAACTGATTCATCTGAAATACAAGGAATCATTCGAGACTACTATAAACAATTATACGCCAACAAATTTGAAAATCTGGAGGAAATGGATAAATTTCTGGACACACACAAGCTCCCAAAACTGAACCATGAAGACGTAGAAAATTTGAACAGACCAATAACAATAAAGGAGATTGAAGCTGTTATCAGAAGGCTCCCAACAAAGAAAAGCCCAGGACCAGATGGATTCACAGCAGAATTTTACCAAACATTCAAAGAGGAATTGACACCGATTCTTTACAAACTATTCCAAAAGATTGAAACGGACGCAAATCTCCCAAACTCATTCTATGAAGCAAACATCATCCTGATACCAAAACCAGGTAAAGATATAACCAAAAAAGAAAACTACAGGCCGATATCCTTGATGAATATAGATGCAAAAATCCTCACTAAAATACTAGCAAACAGAATATAGCAACACGTACGTAAAATTATTCATCACGATCAAGTGGGATTCATCCCAGGGATGCAAGGTTGGTTCAACATATGCAAATCAATAAATGTGATACATCATATTAATAAACTCAAACACAAGGACCATATGATCATATATATAGATGCTGAAAAAGCATTTGTTAATGTTCAGCACTCATTCATGACAAAGACCCTTTATAAGTTAGGTATAGAGGGAAAGTATCTCAACATAATTAAAGCCATATATGCCAAACCCACAGCCAATATCATCCTGAATGGGGAAAAGCTGAAAGCTTTTCCTTTAAGAACAGGAACTAGACAAGGATGCCCACTCTCACCACTCCTATTCAACATAGTGTTGGAAGTACTAGCCAGAGCAATCAGAGAAGAGAAGGAAAGAAAGGGCATCCAGATTGGAAAAGAGGAAGTCAAACTGTCCCTGTTTGCAGATGACATGATCCTATATATCGAACAGCCTAAAACCTCTACCAAAAAACTGTTGGAATTGATAAATGATTTCAGCACAGTAGCAGGATACAAAATCAACACCCAAAAATCAGTAGCATTTCTTTTCTCCAATAGTGAACATGCAGAAAGAGAAATCAAGAAAGCCTGCCCATTTACAATAGCCACCAAAAAAATAAAATACTTAGGAATTGAGTTAACCAAGGAGGTGAAAAATCTCTATAATGAGAACTACAAACCACTGCTGAGAGAAATTAGAGAGGATACAAGAAGATGGAAAGATATTCCATGCTCTTGGATTGGAAGAATCAGCATAGTCAAAATGTCCATACTACCCAAAGTGATATACAAATTCAATGCAATCCCCATCAAAATTCCAAAGACATTTTTCTCAGAAATGGAAAAAACTATTCAGACATTTATATGGAACAATAAAAGACCACGAATAGCCAAAGGAATGCTGAGCAAAAAAAATAAAGCTGGAGGCATAACACTACCTGACTTTAAGCTATACTACAAAGCTATAATAACCAAAACAGTATGGTACTGGCATAAAAACAGACACACTGACCAATGGAATAGAATAGAGAATCCAGAAATCAACCCACACACTTACTGCCAGCTGATCTTTGACAAAGGCACCAAGCCTATTCACTGGGGAAGGGACTGCCTCTTCAGCAAATGGTGCTGGGATAACTGGATATCCATATGCAGGAGAATGAAACTAGATCCATACCTCTCACCGTATACTAAAATCAACTCAAAATGGATTAAGGATTTAAATATACACCCTGAAACAATAAAACTTCTTAAAGAAAACATAGGAGAAACACTTCAGGAAATAGGACTGGGCACAGACTTCATGAATACGTCCCCAAAAGCACGGGCAACCAAAGGAAAAATAAACAAATGGGATTATATCAAACTAAAAAGCTTCTGCACAGCAAAAGAAACAATTAAAAGAGTTAAAAGACAACCAACAGAGTGGGAGAAAATATTTGCAAAATATATATCTGACAAAGGATTAATATCCAGAATATATAAGGAACTCAAACAACTTTACAAGAAGAAAACAAGCAACCCAATTAAAAAATGGGCAAAAGAGCTAAGTAGGCATTTATCTAAGGAAGATATACAAATGGCCAACAGACATATGAAAAAATGCTCAACATCACTCAGCATCCGGGAAATGCAAATCAAAACCACATTGAGATACCATCTAACCCCATTTAGGATGGCTAAAATCCAAAAGACTATGAACGATAAATGCTGGCGAGGCTGCGGAGAAAAAGGAACTCTCATACATTGTTGGTGGGACTGCAAAATGGTGCAGCCTCTATGGAAAATGGTATGGAGGTTCCTCAAACAATTGCAGATAGATCTACCATACGACCCAGCTATCCCACTGCTGGGAATATACCCAGAGGAATGGAAATCATCAAGTCGAAGGTATACCTGTTTCCCAATGTTTATCGCAGCACTCTTTACAATAGCCAAGAGTTGGAACCAGCCCAAATGCTCATCATCAGATGAGTGGATACGGAAAATGTGGTACATCTACACAATGGAATACTACTCAGGTATAAAAACGAATGAAATACTGCCATTTGCAACAACATGGATGGACCTTGAGAGAATTATATTAAGTGAAACAAGTCAGGCACAGAAAGAGAAATACCACATGTTCTCACTTATTGGTGGGAGCTAAAAATTAATATATAAATTCACACACACACACACACACACACATAAACTGGGGGTGGGGGGGGAAGAAGATATAACAACCACAATTATTTGAAGTTGATACGACAAGCAAACAGAAAGGACATTGTTGGGGGGAGGGGGGGAGGGAGGAGGGAGGGAGGTTTTGGTGATGGGGAGCAATAATCAGCCACAATGTATATCGACAAAATAAAATTTAAAAAATAAAATAAAAGAAAAAAGAAAAAAAGAAAAAAAAAAGAAAAAAAGAATAGTGGTTACCAGAGGAAGGGAAGTGGGGAGGGACGGGGAGAACTTATTCCTCCTAGCTAACTGTAACTTTGTAACTTCGTACCCATTTGTACAAAGTTACGGTTAAATAGGAGGAATAAGTTCTGTTGACTAAAACTAATAATATTGTATTGTATATTTCAATATAGCCAGAAAAGAGGATCTTGAATGCTATAACCACAAAGAATTGAACATTTTTTATGTGATAGATATTTTGATTGGATCATTATACAATTCTGTGCACGTATTGAAACAACAAACTTTACCCCATAAAAATGTACAATTAAAGAAATTAATTTAAAGAAAGAATAATGCTCTTATGAATATTCTTGAACATGTGTCCAAGTACATGGTGCCAGGTTTTTCTAGGATATATCCCCAGGAGTGGCATCTCTAGGACATACGGGATGTACACAATCAGGTTTACTAGGTCAGACTTCTCCAAAGGGGTTGTGCCAATTTACCTTTACACTTCTCCTTCTACCTGAAGGAGATAAATATCCATAACCTTACTCCTTAACTTTGACTGCTCTTAGTATTGGTCAGCTTTTATAATTTTACCCCTCAGATAGGTGTGAATCTCACTGTGGTTTCACTTAGCATTTATGCAACTATGAATTTCATTCTGTTAATGAAAATAACGTGTTATATAGACTGGCCATTTGTGTTTCATCTCCTGTGAAATTCCTATTTGCCCTTTGCCCATTTTTCTATCTCTGTCTTATTGATTCATAGGAGTTTTTGATGTACTCAAGACGCCAAACTCTTTGTCTTTAGGTGTATTGTAAATATCTTCTCCCAGCTTGTATTTTATCTTTTCACTTTTCTGTGGTGATTTTAGTGAACAAGAGTTTTTAATTTTAATGTAATTGAATTTAGCAATTTTTTATTTCATAATTCTCTCACTTTGTATTGTTGAAAATCCTTTACTCCAAGTTAATAAAGACATTCTTCTATTTTATCTTCTAAAGAGTCTTATAGATTACCACTATGTTTAAGTCTCTGATCCAACTTAAGTTGATTTTTGTATAGAGCATAAGGTAACTGACTCTGTGTCAGTTTCCTATGGCTGCTGTAACAAGTTACCACAAATTTGGTGGCTTAAAACAGCACACATTCATTCTCTTTCAGTTCTGGAGGTCAGAAGCCTGAAATCAGTTTCACTGGGTTAAAGTCAAGGTGTCTGCAAGGCTGGATTCTTCTAGAGGTTCCTGGGAAAAAACTTCCTTTTCTATTTCAGCTTCAAAAGCTGCCAACATTCCTTGGATTGTAGCTGCATCACTCCAGTCTGCTTACATCATTACATTGTCTTTTCATCTTTGGTATCAAATTTGCTCAGCTTTTCTCTTAAGGACACTTGTGATTACATTTAGAGCCCACCAAGAAAATCCAGGATAATCTCCCCATCTCAAAATTCTTAACTTAATCACATCTTTTGCCATATTAAGTAATATTCACCCTTTTGCCATATAAGGTAATACCTACAGATTCAGGAATTAGGATGTGGTTATCTGCAGGGTTCATTATTCAGCCTACCACAGACCCCATGTGGATGTCCAGGCATTTTAGCTCTGTACTACATAACCCTTCTTTCCTCACTGATATTTAACATCTGCTCTGTCATAAATCAGATTCACCTATTTGTGTGCATCTATTCTGAATTCTGTATTCTATTCCCTTTGTCATTTTGTACTTAGTGTCCCAATACTATGTTATCTTAATTACAATAGCTTTGTACTGGATTTTAATATATGAAAGGTCAAGTCCCCCCGATTTATTCTTCTTTAAATTTTATGTTTAGATTTTAGATGCAACCAAATCCTACCTTTATTTAGGAGTGCATTGAATTTATAGATATAAATCAGTTGGGGGAATACTGATAGCTTTATGACATTGAGTCTTTCTTTTCAAGAATATAGTCTATTCTCCATTTATTTAGATCTTTGTTAAGGTCTTTATACAAAGTTTTACAGTTTTCTCCATGAAGGTCTTAAATATATTTTGCTGATATATTTCCAGGTACTTTATGTTTTTGTTACTATTGTAAATAGCATCCTAAAAATTACATTCTTCTAATCATTGCTGGATATAGAAATGCTTTTTTTTCAGATTTTTGTATATTGATTTGGTAACCCTCAACCTTACTCTGTCTTATTAATTTGAAAATTGTATTTATAAATTCTTTGGAATTTTTCTAGGTATACAGTCCTAAAATATGTGAATAATAGAAGTTTGTTCTTATTTATACTTTTTTTCCTTTTTCTTATCTTACTGCACAGAAACAGATCTCAAGTATAGTATTAAACATCTAAGATATCTTAGATGGTGTCTTAGTCTGTTTGGGTTGTAATAACAAAATACCATACACTGGGTGGTTTATAAACAACAGAAATTTATTCCTCACAGTTCTGAAGACTGTGAAGTCCAAGATCAAGGTGCCAGCAGATTCGGTGTCTGGTGAGCATCCATTCCTCGTAAATGATGACTTATTGCTGTGTCCCCACATGGTGGAAGGGGCAAACAAGCTTTCTTGAGCCTTTTTGATAAGGCCATTAACCCCATTCATGAGGTCTCTGCCCTCATTATCTAATCACTTCCCAAAGCCCCACCTCTTAATATCACCACCTTGGGGATTAGGATTTCAACATATAAATTTGGGGGGGTGGGGGAGGACACAAACATTCGGACCATAGCAGATGGCAAGTTTTCAAAAGCCCATGGTTTGCAATGTCTGGTATTTCATGCAATGGATTCTACTGTATTAAGGGATTTCAGGGGCTAAAGGGGTTCTGTAGTGCATTTCTCTGCTTCTCATGTGTGAAACCAGGACACTGTAATCACAGATGAGAAACTGCTCTATTTTAAAAAGCATTTTAATATTTTCCTCTTCTAATAAGGAATCTGTCCTTAAAGCTTACTAGTTCCTTCATGCTTGTCTCTCCTGCTGCCTTTTGCCAAGATAAGAAAAATATCTGCTTAGAAAATCTTATGGAGAAGTAGCATTTGTGATGTGACCCTAAAATTTATACTGACTGTTAGAAATGCAAGGCTTCGTGTTACTTGTACTCCCATTCTATCCTGGGTGAGGGAATTGGCTTGCTACAGATAAGACGAACTCCTGTGAAATAACCCCTTTGAAATAATTCCCAAAGAAACATTGGCTCACTACTTTATTACAATACATCTCCATTTTTTAAAGGATGGCAGTTAAGGTAACAGATGGAGAAAGTTTTAGGCCTGACAGTTATAAATAGTCCTACAGTTTATTCCATGATATATTTGCAATTCTTTTTCTTTGCCATTCTGAAATTTGGATCTCAATCAAAATACTTTTCTCTTTACCAAGGAGTGCAAATTATTGCCAATAGATTAGAACTCTAAAATGATGGAGAAAAGTGAGGATATTTGGCCCTGCTGAAAGTTTTGCGTACATTCTAAAGTATTGTCATCACTATCACCTAATCTTTAGAGGAACTTCTTCTCCGGAGATCATATAGAATGGGGAAACCCTTTGAATAAATCAACTGTTCTAAGGATTGTTCTTGTTTCTTATAATCAAAGTAACACTTGCCTAATGACCACTCCATTGCCAAGCACTAGAGGAGACAAAGGGACAAGTATGTCTGTCTTTAAAAGGACAGTCATGGACAAAGCACTAAAGATACTAAAGCTAAATAGCAACAGAAAACAGTGGAATATAAAATGTCATAAGGCATTTTAATGATGGTAATAAATTAGAAATATCACTTGGTTCTTCTGAGTGTCTTTGCTATAATACAGAAAATTACATCTAACAGAACATCAAAAGTATTCTGAGTATTCACATGCTACGTACAGGATAAATACATTCTTCTTCTTAAAGAACTTGAAATTTAAGGTAGAAATTTAAGGAAAACCGTCAAAGTATCAAGGATTTTCAGCAGTGGTGATCTCTTCACTGTTGGGGAGGATGAGAAGAGACAGGAATCCTTAAATACCATTGGTTTTTGTATGCCATTACTACAGCCATTCTGGAGTGCAATATGGCAATAGTTATCGAAATGTCAAATGTTCATCCCTTTGTTCTGGAAATTCTACTTCCAACAATGGCGGGCTGCATGATTTGGATCAACTTTCTCTCTTAGAACAACTAGAAAAGCAGGGCAAAATATTTTTTTAAATCTGTTTTGAAGGCAAAAGAGAGCTATCAGGACAGGAAGGAATTGTGGGTCCAAGATCCTTGAGAAGAAAAAGACCAAGACCATTAGTCATTGGGGCCACTTTATCCTTAAAGACACTGCCTTTTCGGTAGAAACTGCAGAGAAGCCGAAAAGATAAGTAGGGTTATGGAAGAAAACATAGGTGTTCAAATCTTTTTTTTTTTTTCTTTTTAGCTAGGAGAATAAATTTATTTTTATTTTTATTTTTATTTTTTAATTTAAAGTCAATTGATAAGGAACAAATTTAGCACACAAAGATTGACATCCTGAATACATAAAGAACTCTTAAAAATGAATTCAACAAACCTTAACAGAAATTTGGTGAAGGACATGAGCAGACAAGTCACACACTCCAAAGAAACACACGTGGCTAATAAATACACCCTGAGATGTTCTTGCTGATGGGGACTGGTCTCAGGACCCTGGGCATGCTCTGTTGTTTGCCTGGATGCAGGCATGGGCACTACAAATCTTTCCGTGAACTTTTTGAAGACCTCTTAGATAAGTAGGTTGGTAGGTAGGTAGGTAGGTAGGTAGGTAGGTAGGTAGGTAGGTAGGTAGATAGGTAGGTAGATACAGCTGAAAAGTGGAGCAGAAGCAACATTTTAAGAGATAATGACTGAAATTTTTCCAAAACTGCTGAAAGATGTTATCCACATATTTAAGAAGTGCTACAAATCCCAAGGAGGGTACATGCAACCACACCTAATAACATCATAGTAAAACTGCTGAAAACCAAAGACAAAAATCAGTCAGAAGACAAGACATATTACTTCAAATAGCAATAAGACTATGAGCTGACTTCTCAACAAAAACAGAGGAATGATATGATATCTTCAAAATGCTTGAAAAAAATATAGGAAAACTGTTCACAGATGCAAGTTTGAGGATAGCAATTACACTGTAAATTGCTGTAGGGAGCAGTTGTAAACCACTTAAATGTCCAATAAGAGGTTTAAAAATATTTACCTCCTTAGAGTCAACTATACAGCCATTAAAATGGATAAGGAAGATCTTTAGGTACTACATTAAAATGTTCTAAATATATTAAGTGAAAAAAGCAGAATACAAAATAATATATAGTATATGCTCTTATTTACATTAACAGTATTTTGATATAATTAAGTATAGAGAGACAGGCACCAAAATGTTAACAGTAACCTATGGATGGTAGAATTATGAGAGAATTTTCACATTCTATCTAATTTTTAAAATAACGATCATATATTATCAAATGAAGATATTTCCATTTGAAAAAGGGAACAAAACTAGTTAGTACTTTGAAGGTTATGTGCTCTCTATTGACCCTGGGTCCATTGTGGCTGTGTTATAATGGATACTGTTAAGTGCATTCCATTACCTCTATATGGAAGAAACTCTGCAAAGTAAGGGTCAGGTAAAACCTCCAGACTTGGATCCCTAATACTGTGGATCTTCCTAAATCTAGGGAAGATCAATGTGAGCAATGTCCCTTGGAATTCCATGATGGCTCTCATTTTATGAAAAGCATCAATCAGTGGTCACCCTTCTCTGATTTAGAGAAATAACTTTCTTTTATAAGAAACTTCAGAGTAATGTTAAGAATTGGGTTAAATTGTTAAATGTTTTTCTGTTAAAATGTCAGTCTAAATTGCAGTGTAGGTGTATTAGTTCATCTTTGTGCTGCTATAACAGAATACCTGGAACTGCGTAATTTATAAAGAAAAGAGGCTCAGGGTTCTGGGACATGATTCTGGGACAGCTGCATCTGGTGTGGGCCTCAGGCTGCTTCTACTCATGGTGGAAAGCAGCAGGCAGCCATGTGGCTAGAGGAAGCAAGAGAGAGGGAGAGAGAGAGAGAGAGGAGGTGCCAGGGTCTTTTAAACAACCAGCTCTCGTGGGAACTAATAGAGCAAGAACTCACTCACTACCCACACCCCAGGGAGAGCATTAATCCATTCATGAGGGATCCACCCCCATGACCCAAACAGCTCCCAACACTGCCACATTGGGGATCAGATTTTGACATGAGTTTGGGGAGGGACAACACATCCAAATTCTATCAATAGCCTATCCCTAAAGGTAAACTAGCAGTACTTCTATTTCCTAAATATAAGGTAAATTTTCAGCTTTGGTTAAATTGCAGCTCTCTCAGTGCAGTGCAGGGAGTTGTTTAATAATCTTGATTGTTTACATTGGAAACAAGTTATGGGTATTTTGGGTAATAAAGCATCATTTGGGGTAATAAAGCCTGAATTGTTTTCGTAGGCCGAGAGATCCGTCTGCCCCTCCGAATCAAAGGGGAAGGGATGGGACCCAAGATTCACTTCAACTTCGAAATGCTGGATATTGGGAAAGTTTTTGTTGGATCTGTACATTGTTATGAGGTAAGCACTAGAATTGTTCATTAAGATGTCAAACAGTACGTGGCTTTGTTCATTGGATTTATTTTGTGTGTGTTTTTATTTTACAGTAATTTTTTACGATCACATACATTTGGCATCACTCATCCTTATTCAGACCCCAGAATCCTCTGCCTTGTCCTCCTGTCTCTAGCCGTGCTGAGGGGAAGAGCTTTTCCCTTCTTCATCAACCCCTTCTAACTTTACTAAAAGCTAAAAAGCATCAAAGCCATAATTTAATTGGTTTTATCTTCATCATATTGTAGACTGCAAAGGGGAAAACCATAAATATATTTCTCCATCTGTTTAGTACTTGTTCTCTGACAACATAAATTCTACAGATCAGAGGATAAAGAACCTTTCACATTTTCTAGAACGTCCTAATGAGCATAGCTGTTTTCACACTTTCGAATTTTCTCTGAATGTGCTAGTCTGCAATCCATGTTTTAAAAACCAATCATCATGGTTTTTGGAAGAGACCTCCCTGTTTTGTCTTTCCAATTAAATAGAAAATGCAATTTTACAAGATGTGTTCATGGGTTCTTTAGGATCAAAGTTACTTCAATGTCATCTCATCACTAAATTTGTAACTGGGGCATATTTTTACACCATATCAAACTGTAACCATTGAAATTTTGTTTTAGAAAGGTTTCTAAATTGTGTATGTTTATATTTTTATACAGGCAATACAAGCAATTTTTTAATGAGTGACAAATAGGTTTCAGGTTCCATGCTCCACTGTGTGTGCATGTCTCTGTGTGTTTGTGCACACGTGTGTAATTTCTAATCCTTACAAAAATGTGAAAGGTAGGTTATATTATACATATTATTCAAATGAGAACTATGAGGTATGTAGTGATTAATACCATCAACAGCATCGCCCTTCATGTGTGTTAAGCTAGTGCTCTTGCTTTGACATGCATTAGTGCCCTTTGTCCTCACAAAAACCCTGCAGCGTAGATACAATTACTGTTCCCATTTGATAGCTGGGTAAGCTGAGGCTTAGAGAAGTTTCACTAGCTAAGGTAATGCTTGATACTGTAACAAATACAAAAATATGTAATATCTCAAACATGATCTAAGTTCCTTTTGTTGCTTACATAATGTCCAAAACAAAGGCTCCTAATCGGTAGGTGCTCTCCTCCAGCAGATTATCTGGAACTCAGGCTCCCTCCATCTTCTGCTCAGCCATCTCTACCAAGTGGCCTGAAAGATTGTGGTCTCACCTGTATCCCTCTGGCAGAAGGGGAAAGAGCATGAAGGAGTGTACATGAGATTTTTATAGGAAGTGGCACTGGAGGTGGCACATTTCACTTTCATTCACATCACTAGCTGCAACTGTAACTGCAACAGAGACGGGACATGTGGTCTAGCTGTAAGTGCAGAAGAAGAGGAAATGGGTTTAGGGAACCGCAAACCTGACTTCCAGAGGAGTTAAGTAACTGGGCAAGGTCATACGGCTTATAAGTGTTAGTGAGTGCTGGGTTATTAGGATCCTCTATCTTGTCCTGGGAAGAGAAAACCCTTTGCAGGCCTTTCAGCCCTTTGGGGGTTCAGTCTCCCGCTCTGTCACCTCAGGCAAATCCAGCTTACAGCCAACTCAGCTCAAGCCCAGCCTAACCTGGGAGGGGACAATGTTGGGCATCCCACTTCCCACTAGGGTAACTGTAGCCTAAATGGGATGACACGAGAGGTAAACGGAGATGTTAACGTCATGACGAGATGGAATATACACAGGAACATAATTTAAATGAAAAAGTTGGTCGCATAACTGTCCTAAAATGAAAAGTGGCACAGCTATATGCTGCATTGTTCTATATCACATTAGAGAGAAGGGTCACTTAGGGAGAGAGGGAAAAAGTACAATCGTTCTTATTAAATTGATATTCTGTCTGCAGTTTAGCCAGTGTGAATTTACCTTACATCTTACCTTATGGATGCCACATCAGAAAAGAATCTTTAGTTTTGATGCAAACTGGATAGGGTTTCCCCGAGTATAAATGTAATAGAAGTGTACTTCAGGCCACCATTTCCAGATTTTAACAGTATAGCAAACCACAGCCAGCTAAATAAGTGTTAAACAAGGCGATGCATCATATTAGACAGTTCTGATTACTGTGCAGAGGCAGAGAAGGACATGGTCAGGTGCTTCTTATGGGAATATTCTGCACTCTCTGCGTATTTAATGCTAATGCCTCATTGCCTCTCCTACAATTTATTACATTACCTACTTGAGACAAATTTGAATAACTAGCTATTGTCCTGAGTCATTGCTGAGCTTAGCAGATACATAAAGAATAAGCTATAACCCCTGCGTATACACTATTCCCCGGCGTAATTAAGAAGGAAAACAAACGACAGGGGAGGTTCT
Source organism: Cynocephalus volans (assembly GCF_027409185.1). Lineage (NCBI taxonomy): Eukaryota > Metazoa > Chordata > Mammalia > Dermoptera > Cynocephalidae > Cynocephalus > Cynocephalus volans. The sequence goes on along the minus strand of NC_084469.1, from coordinate 127,242,924 downwards.
ATTATAAATTTTCTCCTCTCCAAGGAGTTGGACTGCAAGGTTAAGAGTATTACCAGTAATCAAAGGCCTCGGAATTATGTCCTAAACTATTTGCTGGATTCTGTATTCATAAGTAGGTGCCTCTTTGTCAGAGACAGAAGAACAGCATGCACGTTCTTGAAAATAGAGGAACTATCACCGTAAAGAAAATCTGGGTAAAACATTCCTGTTAACAGAAAACACAAACACATGAAAAGGCAATCCATGCATCTTCTCAAAGAGAAGAACAAGGGTCCTGCAAGTTACCACTAAAACCTTCGCGTTGCCTTCGAGTTACCACTAGTATATGTTGGTCACTTCTTAAGCAGAGGGAAATTCTAAACCCATTCTGCTTCGCACTGGGGATGTAAATAACAATCACTTTCATTTATAAGCACTGTTTGCCAGTCACTATTCTAAAAATTGCATAAACTAATAAATTTAATCTTATAGCAATATGAGAAGTTAATAGTACTCACATTTTACAGATGGGGAAACTGAGGCACAGAGAAGCTAAGTTATACAGCTAGTAAGTCAAAGGCAAAACCGAGTTTGAACCCTGGCAGTTTGGCTCCAGGGTCCCTGGCCTTAACCACTTTTCTACATGGTCTCTTTAAAAGGAATTAAGGGCGAGATGGGAAATAAACATAAAAAGAGAATAAAATAGCAAGCAGCAATTATTTATGTACACATTTTGGTGCATTGGCCATCTTCTCTTGGCAGCAGTGGTCGTCCTGCTCTGCAGAGGCTGCTGCCACTTTCTCTCCTACACGTGCTCCTGGTGCCCTCTTCCCTGATTCTCCAGAGGCAACCTGAGCCCACGAACTCATCCCTCCCTGCAGCCACCCAGACCCATTCCTTGGTTGCCCAGCCTCTCTCTCTTATGACCACAGCAGGCAGCACTTTGGTGAGCACTTCCTCCAGGCTGGGCACTGAGTATGCATTATCTCACTAATAAGGAGTCTCCGCTAAAGTACCTTCCCACGGCTTTGCCACTTCCTTTCTTACTTTTCACCGTGAATCTTCTCAAAACAGGAATCTAAAATAGTCAACCACTATTTCCTTGCACTTGTTCTCTCCCTTAACATTTGTCTTCTGGATTCTGCAATCATACCCCCTTTATTTACTCTCTTCTTTAAGGTCAGGGATGACCTCTAATTTTTTTTTAAAAATGAAAGAAAAAAAAATCTCTTACTTTTTCTTAGAGCTTATTCTCCTGACCCCTGTCCACATTTGACCTGTTTGCGAATCCTCCCCCGTCAGTTTCCAGACCCTGACATGCTTCACTTTTTCCTGCTGACTTTCTGAATGTTTCTTCACCATCTCCTGTGCTCTTTGTCCTCCAGTGCTGTAAGTGTAGGTTGAGGACAGGTCCTATATAAATCAAGAGAATATGTTGTTCACCCTTCTAGGTGTAAGGATGGCCCTGGCGATAGAGGTGGTGTCTTTGAGGCCAGGAATATAACAGTGTGGCTGTAGTGCAGGTTCCTATACAGGAATTGTAGGAGGTGGGGGTGGAAAAGGTAGACTGAGGCCAGCTGTGGAGGACTGTGAAAGCCAGGCCGGACTGCTTCACACACACACACGAAACCTACTGTGCAATCAAATATGGGCAGTAACATGGTTCCAGAGCATGGGAATATAGGAATAAAACTTTCCAGGGGTAAAACAATTGCTTGCATAAGAATTCCAGAAGAATCATTTATCCAATAGAGATTGAGATGAAAATATCCTTGTAGGATCAAAACTAATAGCATAATAAAGAGAATCCTTGTCATCTGGAATCCACAATGACATCTCATTTACATTCTTCAAGCTACATTTTAAGCACAGGCTTAGGTAGATCTTGATCCTCTATTATGACTTGCTTTTTATTTTTCAGTATGCCACTTAACCTCAGCCTTCTCATGCGTGTAAGAGAAATACCTACCTTTCCTTGGTTACTGTATAGAGTATTAAAAAAAGGTATTAAACGAATAGATGTGATTATGATCAGTATTTATAGCATAATATACAGATGACTAACTTCATTTTAAGGAGGAGACAAAAAACAAAATTATTTTCTGGCTTGGGGGTCCTACCTTCAAACATTTTAAGACATCAGACTGTTTATTTCTTCCTGAGAGTTTTTCTTTGGTTCTAATTTCTGCACCTTTCTTTGTGTTGGTGTTAAACAATATAGCCACATGTTTATATGGAAATAGATCAGAGGTCCATTGACCTTTTCATTCTTGCCTGTGATTGATCTAGGCGATCCTATCCAACAAAGGCAGCATTGATGCCCTCTTCAACGTGATCCCTCCAAATTCTGCTTTGGGAGCCTGTTTTGTGTTCAGTCCCAAGGAAGGCATCATTGAACCAAACGGAGTCCAAGCTGTCCAGATCTCTTTCAGTTCTGCCATCCTTGGGCACTTCGAAGAAGAGTTCCTGGTCAATGTTAATGGGTCACCTGAGCCTGTGAAATTGACCATTAGGTAAGGTACATTTATAACTAATGTACAAACTAACTGAAGTTTTTACCTACTGCTCTTTTGAACTTCAAAACTAAATAATGTCTTGGATGTTCATAACTGTCTGTTGATGTGAACACATCAGCATAATAGGGTGTGTTGAATTTCTGCCAGTGTTTCCCTAGTGAATGTGTATAACATTATTGTAATAAGGATACAGACGCTATTTCAGAATCTTGTTTTTCTGTAAGTTATAACCTTATAAAATAAGGATTTAAACATTAAACTAGTTTCTACTTACTCTCTATATTTTAGGATGTTTAGAGAAAATAAGTTATTGCAGTAACACCATGGTGAAAATGTCCATACTACCCAAAGTGATATACAAATTCAATGCAATCCCCATCAAAATTCGAATGACATTTTTCTCAGAAATGGAAAGAACTATCCAGACATTTATATGGAATAACAAAAGACCATGCATAGCCAAAGCAACGCTGAGCAAAAAAATAAAGCTGGAGGCATAACACTACCTGACTTTAAACTATACTACAAAGCTATAATAACCAAAACAATACAGTACTGGCATAAAAACAGACACACTGATCAATGGAATAGATTAGAGAATCCAGAAATCAACCCACACACCTACAGCCATCTGATCTTTGACAAAGGCTCCAAGCCTATACACTGGGGAAGAGACTGCCTCTTTAGCAAATGGTGCTGGGAGAACTGGATATCAATATGCAGGAGAATGAAACTAGATCCATACCTTTCACCATACACTAAACTCAACTCAAAATGGATTAAAGAATTAAATATATACCCTGAAACAATAAAACTTCTTAAAGAAAACCTAGGAGAGACACTTCAGGAAATAGGGCTGGACACAGACTTCATGAATACGACCCCAAAAGCACGGGCAACCAAAAATAAAATAAACAAATGGGATTATATCAAACTAAAAAGCTTCTGCACAGCAAAAGAAACAATTAAAAGAGTTAAAAGACAACCAACAGAGTGGGAGAAAATATTTGCAAAATATACATCTGACAAAGGATTAATATCCAGAATATACAAGGAACTCAAATAACTTTAAAAGAAAAAAACAAGCAACCCAATTAAAAAATGGGCAAAAGAGCTAAATAGGCATTTCTCTAAGGAAGATATACAAATGGCCAACAGACATATGAAAAAGTGCTTAGCACCACTCAGCATCTGGGAAATGCAAATCAAAACCACACTGAGATACCATCTAACCCCAGTTAGGATGGCTAAAATCCAAAAGACTGAACGATAAATGCTGGCGAGGCTGCGGAGAAAAAGGAACTCTCATACATTGTTGGTGGGACTGCAAAATGGTGCAGCCTCTATGGAAAATGGTATGGAGGTTCCTCAAACAATTGCAGATAGATCTGCCATATGACCCAGCTATCCCACTGCTGGAAATATACCCAGAGGAATGGAAATCATCAAGTGGAAGGTATACCTGTTCCCCAATGTTCATTGCAGCACTCTTTACAATAGCCAAGAGTTGGAACCAGCCCAAATGTCCATCATCAGATGAGTGGATACGGAAAATGTGGTACATCTACACAATGGAATACTACTCAGCTATAAAAACGAATGAAATACTGCCATTTGCAACAACATTGATGGATCTTGAGAGAATTATATTAAGTGAAACAAGTCAGGCACAGAAAGAGAAATACCACATGTTCTCACTTATTGGTGGGAGCTAAAAATAAATAAATAAATTCACACACACACACACAAAAACCGAGACATAACAACTACAATTCCTTGAAGTTGATACGACAAGCAAACAGAAAGGACATTGTTGGGTGGGAGGGGGGAGAGGGAGGAGGGAGAGGGGTTTTGGTAATGGGCCACAATAATCAACCACATTGTATATCGACAAAATAAAATTAAGAAAAAAAAAAAAAGTAGATATTCTCAAGCAGTTTTCCACACTCTCTGTACCAATTTACATTCCCACAGCCAGGTATGAGCATTCCAGTTGCTTCACATCTTCATCAATGCTTGGTGTTTTTTATCTTTTACATTTTGGCCATTCTTGTGTGTGAGTGGAAATATTACATTGTGCTTTAGTTATGAATTTTCTTGATAACATATAAATATTAATATTACATGTTTATTGAATACATAAATATCATCTCTTGTGAAATGTGTACTTGTCTATTCTCTAGTTTTATAAATATTTGTGTGCCTTATTAATTTGCAGATGTTCTTTATATATTTTGGATATAAGCCATTTGCTGTAAGTGTGGCTCATCTCTTCATTTACTTATAGATGTCTCTTGGGACACAGGTGTTCAAAAAAAAAATTATCTTGACTAAGCTTTTGCTATTATCACAGTTTCTCTGAACCTTCATCTTTCATTTTTATTTTAAGAAAATTTTTTAAATTATCTCACCTATAATGCCTCCAAGCATTGTGAAAAAAATGTCCACTTACAGTGTCAGTCAGCCAAGGCTAGACACTTGCATGTTTTATGCTAAAGGCCTTTTGATGGCTTCTCCAGCTGCTTGTGATAACTGAAAATCATTAGTAGCAGAGTTTGTCTCGGGTTTTGAAAAGATATTCTCTGTTACCAACCCACTGGGCAGATCTACAACTTCTATTCCTGGTGTTTAGAAAGGTCATATCTTCAGAACACATTGCTCTGACTCTGTTTGGAGTCCCACAGCAACAGGTTATTAACAACCATGGCAATCTCTCTTAATTACGGTTACTGCTAGCAGGGCTTCCCTCCATCTACAAGCTGAGGTCTCCCTGGGAGCCTGAAGGTAACATAGAAAAGAGACAGACTCATATGGCCTTGAAGGATCCTAGGAAAATTTATTGATTTTGTGATATCTACTGGAAATTCAGAATCTTGCTCAAAGATTTGCTCAAAGGTGATTACCATTTAATCTCAAACTCTTCCACCTGAGTACCCCTGGGCTGAATTGTGTCCCCTCAAAATTAGTATGTTGAAGTTCTAACACCCACTACAACAGAACGTGACTGTTTTTGGAGAAGGGACCTTCCAAGAATTAATTCAGGTAAAATGAGGCCATATGGAGAGCTCTAATCAAATATGATTGGTATCCTTATAAGAAAAGGAGATTAGGACACAGATACATACAGAGAAAAAGACCATTTGAAGACATAAAAAGAAGATATCCACAAGCTAAGGAAAGAAGTCCTCAGGAAAAAATAACCCAGTACCAACCCTCTGACAATGACAGAAATAAATTTCTGTTGTTTAAGCCACCTAGTCTGTGGCACTTTGTTATGGCAGCCCTAGCAAACAGATATAACCCCTAACAACTAAGGAGAGTGAATACATGTGCCTCCAGGGTTCTGTGTCATGACATCTACATTCTCTTCTATAATTACATCTGTGTTTGTTATAATAGAAAAAATTGAGTTATATTCCAAATACTTGAATAACATTGACTCTTCAAGAAGATGCATTGTACTTACGCCGGCCCATGGTTAATATCGTTCGAGTATGTGTATAATATGAGTAGTATGGGAGTACACTTCCACATCATATGAACTTCAGCCCACTTCCCACCTCCATAACAACTCACATCTCATGACAAGCCTTGGAGGTGGTTATCTGGAGAAGCAGGAAGAGCAGACTTGCAAATGTGACCTCCATCTCCCACTTACAGAGTATGTGGTATCTTGAGGACCCTTGACAAGCTTCGGCAGATCAACTCTTGAAAGCTTTTGAATCAAGGCTTTCTGACTTCTTGACATTGGGAAGTATTGCGCAGAATCATGAGTACCCTCCACCACATCCAGCCTCGTAAATAAGACTCCATACAAAGATGGGGAAGATAAAACCTTAAATCTCTGCTCTTACAAACATTTAAAATAAAAGGAATAATGGCCCTATCTGTAGGTAAGAAAGTACAGGATGTTAAAGCACCACAATTTTACCTTTCAGGCAGACCAAAGAAAGGGGAAATGTTGTCCAAGACAGGCTAATTGTCCCTCATATTGAATACGAGAGCCCATCCTAATTTCACCTGGCTATTCCCTGTTTTCAGACCTAATAATTAATACTGCATCTCACCATCAGCACACATATGTGGCTACTCTTTTTAGGAATAAATATGTATTTTGGATATTCATTTAATAAACTCTTTTTGAGAACCTCCTCCATGCAAAGTTGTATATAAGGTGCAGTGACTTGTGAATTTGAGTTTATCAGATGTTCCTCTCACATGAATCCTACTGCCTAACTTTTGACTCTTTGAATTATTTATCCAAATTCAGGGTATAATTGCCCATTCTCTAAACTATTCCCTAAACTAGCTAAAAAATTCAGTGAAAGAAACAACATGGGAATTAAAAGGGTACACAAGAAAATATCCATTTAACACAAAGGAAGGCAATGGAAGAATACAGGAACAAAAAGGACATAAAACATACAGAAAACAAATAGCAAAATGTAAGACATAAATACTACCTTATCAGTAATTACATTAAATGTAAGTATATTAAGAACTCCAATCAAAAGGCAGATGTTGGCAGAATGGATTAAAACAAAACAACCATGATCCAACTATATGCTTTCTACAAGAGATAAGTTAAAGATGGGAATAGGTTGAAACTCAAAGGATGAAAAATATATACCATACAAACAGTGACCAAAAGAAAGATGGAGTGGCTTATATTAATATCAGACGAAATATAATTCAAAATAAAAATTGTTACTCAAGGCAAAAAAAAAAGGACATTTTACAATGATAAATGAGTCAATCTATCAAGAAGATATGACAGTTATAAATATGTACACACTTAACAGCAGAGCACCAAAATACATGAAGCACAAACAGGTAGAATTAAAGGGAGAAATAGACAATTCAACTATGATAGTTGGAGATGTCAATACCCCACTTTCAATAATAAATATAAAAACTAAGCAGAATATCATAAAGGAAATAGAAGAGTTGAACACTATAAACCAGCTAGACCTAACAGACATCTACAGAACACTATACCCAACAGGAATTATTAGGTAACATTGTGAACCACTGAACACCAACAAAATAGATAACCTAGATAACATGGGAAAATTCCTAGAAAGATACAAACTACTAAAACTGACTCAAGAATAAACAAAAAATCTCAATAGACCTGTAATAGAGAGATTGAAATAGTAATGAAAAAGCTTACCACACAAAAACAAAAACAAAAAAATGAGAATGAGATGGCTCTACTAGCAAATTCTACTAAATGTTCAATGAAGAGTTGACATCAATCCTCCACAAATTCTTCTCTAAAAAATGGAAAAGGTAGGCACACCTTCCAACTCATTTTATGAGGCCAGTATTACCCTGATACCAAAAACAGACAAAAACATCACAAGAAAGCTGAAAACAAGTAACCTTTATGAATATAGACACAAAAATCCTCAACAAAATAGTAGCAAACAAATCCCATAACTTATATAAAAAGGATTATACACCATGACCAACTGGCTTCAGAGGTCTATGTTCTTACTGCGGGAGGCCCATTATTTCTGATGGTCTCTCTGTGACATTAGCAGTCATTGATGATCATTGCTAGATTCATTTTTTCAATATGAATTTGCAAAATACCATATTCTAATTATTTTATTCCCCCTTTATTTACTAACTGGGATACTTTACTAGACAGAAATGTTCCCTCCTCAGCTATTTATGGCTACCCTGAGGAACAATTCATATAGGAAAGACAGGATAAATGCTTGACTCTTCCCTTTTACTTACTAGTTTTAGAAAAATGAATTGTTTCCTTATCCTCTTCCAAAAAGACTGAGAGTTTGTTTGCTTTGTTTCATTGTCAATATGGTTTTTTGTGGTGGTAACATTTAGTTTCTTTCTCTTTCTCATTTGCATTTTTATTCTACCAATGGGTTTTGTTTTTTCTTGTGTATGCATGATAGTGATTATAGTTTTTCAGATTCCAGATGCAGGACTCCCTTGAGGATTTCTTGTAGGGCTGGTCATGTGGTGGTGAATTTCTGCATCTTTTATTTGTCTGGAAAATACACTATTTCTTCCTCATTTCTGAAGGATAGTGTTGCTGGGTAGTATTCTTCATGGAAATTTTTTTCTTTTAGTACTTTGAATATATCATCCCATTTTCTTCTGGCCTGTAGAGTTTCTGTTGAGGAGTCTGCTGTTAGTCTGATAGAGGCTCCCTTATAGGTACCTTGATGCTTTTTCTTGCTTCTTTTAAGATTCTCTCTTTGTCTTTGAGCTTTGCCTGTTTGACTATAATGTGTCTTGGAGAGGATATTTTGGGTTGAATTAGTTTGGGAATCTTCGAGCCTCCTAGATCTGAAGGTCCGTGTCTCTCCCTATACCTGGAAAGTTTTCTGTTATTATTTCATTGAACAGGTTTTCCATTCCTTTTTTCTTTCTCCTCCCCTTCTGGAATACCCATGATTTGAATGTTTGTGTGTTAAGGTTGTCTGCTAGCCCTCTTAGATTTTCTCCATTTTTAAAAAATTCTTTTTTCCTTCTTTTGTCCACCTGGGTTATTTCAAAAAGGCTATCTTCAAGATCAGAAATTCTTCTGCTTGTTCTAGCCTGCTGCTTAAGCTCTCAGTTGGGTTTTTTGTGTGTGTGACCGGCCGCACTGCGCTCAGCCAGTGAGCACACTGGCCATCCCTATATAGGATCCGAACCCGCGGTGGGAGCGCTGCTGCGCTCCCAGCGCTGCACTCTCCCGAGTGTGCCAGGAGGTCGGCCCAGTTGGGTTTTTTATTTCACTGAATGAATCCTTCAGTTCCAGGAGTTCTGCTACATTCTTTTTCAATGTATTAATCTCTTTGTAAATTTCCTCTTCCTATCCTGGATTTTTTTTCTCATTTCATTATGTTGTCTAACTGAGTCTTCATATATCTCCATGAGTTTCCTTAAAATTGTTGCTTAGAATTCCTTTTCAGTCATTTCAAGGGTTTCCTGCTCTAAAGAGTCTGGTATTTGAGAATTACTGTATCCTTTTGATGGTGTCATATTTTCTCGGAATTTTGTATTTCTAGTTTCTCTACATTGACATCCAGTCTTCCGATAGAGCAGTTGCTTCTTCTATTACTCCGGAGTGGGATTTGAGGAGAGAGATGTCCTCTTCTTTTTCTGGTCTCCACTGGTGACTCTCCTTATGTCAATGCAGTTGAGTGTCTGGCAGGCCACCTGCATGGTATCTGTGGCTGCTGCTGTGACATCAAGCTGCTTTTACAGCAACTATGGCTGTGACAGTGTTTGTGGTAGACCACTCATGTGGAAGTCATGTTTTCAGTGTGCTCTTTTGCCTGCTTCCAGGTGGGGGATGCTGCCGTTGGCTCTTGCCTAGGACTCCAAGCATAATCTGCTGCTTGCCTGCTTCCAGATGGAGGGGGCTCCCCTCAGCTCCTGCCTAGGACCTCGGGTGTGCTCCTTTCCTGCTTCTGGGCAGGGGATGCTGCCCTTGTCTCCTACCTAGGACCCTGGGCATGCCACTTACCTGCTTCTGAGCAGAGGGGGCTGCTCTTGGCTCCTGCCTAGGACCCCAGGCATGCTCCTTGCCTGCTTCTGAGCAGAGGGGGCTGCCCTCAGCTCCTAAGACTCCAGATGTACTCCTCTGGGAACCAATATTCTACCTACCACACCTGAAGTAAACTAGAAGTTGCAGAATCTCTCTATTGTTTATTTTAAACTAGAGCATCTCTCCAAGATCATGAGGCCTTGCACTGAGAGAGGAATACAAAAGATCTTCAAAAATTTCATGGAAAATGCATATTATGAAAAAACTATGCATAGATTTCAAAAACTTTTTGCACCAAAATAAATTTGTATTAACTATTTATAACATGTCTAAGCAGGATCTAGTCTGAGGCACTAAGAAGGATAAGACAGTTTGAAAAGAGCCCCTATCAGAACAGCATGAATTCTGCTAAAATTGAAGCAAGAACAAACATCAAATGTATGGTGAAGCTTGGGTGGAAGAAGGGCAAAAATCACTGATGATTTATAAAAAGTTTATAAAGACAGTGCCCCAAAGTAATCAGCAGTTTACAAATGTATAATTCATTTTAAGAAGAGAGGAGAGAATATTGAAGATGAAGACTGCAGTGGCAGAGCATCCACATCAATTTGTGAGGGAAAAAATAATCTTCTTCAGGCCCTAATTGAAGAGGATGGATGAGTAACAGCAGAAACACCAACACCATAGACATCCCAATTGGTTCAGCTTACACAATTCTGACTGAAAAATTACAGTTGAGCAAACTTTCTATTCAACAGATGCCAAAACTGTTGCACCAAGATCAGCTACAGACAAGAGCAGAGCTTTCAATGGAAATTTTAAGCAAGGGGAATCAAGATCCTGCAGCATTTCTTTGAAGAATTGTAACAGGAGATGACACATGGCTTTACCAGTACCTTCCTGAAGACAAAGCACAATCAAAGCCATGGCTACCAAGAGGTAGAAAAGCAAGAGTGGATCAGTCAAGAGCCAAGGTTGTGGCAACAGTTTTTTGGGCTACTCAGGCATTTTGCTTGTTGACTTTTTGGAAGACCAAAGAACAATAACCTCTGCTTATTATGAGTGTTTGGAGAAAGTATGCCAAAGCTTTAGCAGAAAAACACCAAGGAAAGTTTCATTAAAGAGTCCTTTTCCACTATAACAATGCTCCTACTCATTTATCTCATCAGACAAGGGCAATTTTATGAGTTTCAATGAGGAATCATTAGGCATTCACCTTAAAGTTTTGATTTGTCTCTTTCTGACTTCTTTTTGTTTCCTAATCTTAAAAATCTTCAGAGGGCCCCCATTTTTCCTCAGTTAATAATATAAAAAAGACTGCATTAACATGGATAAATTTCCAGGACCTTCAGTTCTTTCGGGACAGACTAAATGGCTGGTATCATCACTTATAAAAGTGTTGTCTTGAACTTGATAGACCTTATGTTGAGAAATAAAGTTTGTATTTTTTATTTTTATCTTTTGATTCTATTTTTTCACAAACTTTTTGAAGTCCCCTTGTAGATCAACATTTAGAGTAAGGGGTCAGGTCATTCAATACCATCTACCCCAGTCCTCTCTTTTATACATGAGAAAGAGAAACTTAGGCTGATAGAGGTAAAGTGACTGGCCAAGATCACAGCTAGGTGGCAGGAGTGGAATAAACACAGTTTTATGAAAGTGTGGGACAGGGATTACTGGAATCATTGGTAGTCTTGGATGTTTGTTATATGATTAGCCTTACAATTTTTATTTCTGGATGAGTTAAGAACTTTACATGATATGTGTCTCATCTAAATTAACAATATTTTGTGCCATTCATTGGTTTAGTGATCTGTCTGCTCTGTCTCTGCCCCATTCATTAGTAGGAATAAGGTAGTAAGTTAACTACAGCATCATTTGCTAAAACCAGTGGTTCGAGTCTTGGAAAAGAATTATAAGAACCATTATGATAGACCATCATCTCATAATCTCTTTAAATCCTAGATTCTATAATTTATTTAATGCCAAGTTATGGTTTTTAGAACTTACCCTCTCCCCAGTTGCTGAATGTTATCCTGAATTCACTGGATTCTCTCCCTACTCCCCCAATTTGTATTCCTACTTTCAGAGGCTGTGTCATTGGACCTACCTTCCACTTTAACGTTCCTGCTCTGCACTTTGGTGATGTTTCCTTTGGTGAGTCATTTTCCGTTTTAAATTATAAATAAGGTAGAATTCCTTTTCTCTCTTCATGGGAGAAGAAAGGTTTACAAACAACCCCTCTTACTATTTTTAGTGAGTACCAGCCAAGAGTGTGTAGAATTGGTCTTTCCTTAATGGGCCACAATAATCAACCACATTGTATATTGACAAAATAAAATTAAATTAAAAAAAAAAAAGAATTGATCTTTCCTTCCTCTGTGGCAGTGGTATTTGGGTGCCATTTTCTAGTTTATATGTAAAAGTAGTCGCTGTGTCCTGAGCACTAGCAGCTGTCATGCCATGGCCATCTTCCCTCTTCCAGTGGTGAGACAAAGGAGAGCCTCGGGCTTCATTCCACTCTCTGAATATTCTGAACACTCTATTTAAATGCAGGTTCTGATTTTCCAGTCTGGCTACACAGCAACTGCTTCACAGAGATGCTGTCAAGTTTAAGGTGGACTCAGTGGTGGTTTGATTCAGGTGTTCCATCAGTCCAGGTTGAAGGCTCTTCTACGTTTTCGTGTTCTCTTCCCACTCAATTTTTTCCCTGAGCTGTTTCTTCCTGTCTAAGCTTCTGCAGTAATAAAAACAACAGTAGCAGCAGAAGCTCCATTTATTAGTTATTTCTTGTATTTCAGCCACTGCCAAGTGGATAACATGCAGTGCTACATTTAAACCTTTTAGCAATCCTGTAGGGAGAAACTACTTAATAGCCCCATTTCAGAGATGGAAGCAGTGATGCTTGGAACAATTACATAACTTCCTAAGGTCGCACAACAGTAGCAGAATTAGTATTTCAGATTAGATCTATCTAAAGTTATGCATTATGAACCGGTGTGATGTTGCCCTCAAAGGGGCAAAAATTGGTGCTTGGATGGTGGGGAAAAAACACACAAAAACATAGATAAAACAATGATTTGTGAAAGTTCAGTTGTACCCAAGAGAATCTCAGTCCTTAGTAATTAACTTTTTTTTTGCTGTTAGGGAGAATTTTAATCTAACTTAAATCATATTTAATTAATTAACTTTCTTCTATTTAAAATTAATTTACCTTTTTTTTAGGTGGTAATAATGGGGGAAAAAAGGTTGAGAAACACTAGTCTAGATCTATATTCCCCAATCCTTTCCATTCTGCCTCATTGCCTCCCATTTTGACTTTTGCTTCATTTTGAGTAGATCCATTTATTTTGGGTAAAAATAGTTCTTTAGAGAAAGCCTATTCATGATGTCTTTCTCACCTGCTTTAACATTTAGGGGTTATGACAATTTTATTTGTTCAGAACACATTATTTATACAATGCCCCTCATGTGTGTTATATTGCATAAAATACATACTGTAGGAAACCTTACATAAATAAAGTTGAATATCTGTTACTGTAACATATGGAAATGGCTGGAGAGATTTTTACAAATTGTAGGGTATGTCCAAGTGATACTCTTTTGAAGGAAAATAAAAGTGACCTTCAACTTGAAAATCATCTGGTGGCCAATTAAGAGAGGTTCTCAAAGGTAACTGCAACTGGTGCACAATGTGAGGAATATTAGTTTAACCAAAGACCTAGGTAGTCATCCTCTGAACCATTCAAATTGAGTCTGAGGAGAGGTCTGTGCAGCTGATGCATGACAGCAGCACACCCTTCCACAGCACTGGAATACAAAGCCCAGCACAAGGACATTGGACAGTGTGCCCTGTATCACATTGCCCTGCAGGGAGAAAGGAGAATCCAATTAAGCATCCCAAGTCAGTTCCTCCAAGAAATCTCACACGTTTTCATTGTCTGGAATCTGCTCTATTGTTGAGCTCTGAAATGTTAATGTAAATGCCATATGCCAATTGCAAGCCAATTATGAAGCCGCAAGAGTATCTGAAACTCTTTGTCTAAAATTCAGACACTTAAAAACATCAAGGCCCCTAATAGAGTGTATTTCAATAGAATATGGCAAAGGGGAAGCATACAACATATAGTGCTGAGATGCCACTGATATTTTCAAAACGCTGTATTTGTTTTCAGTTATCTATAGCTTCCTTCCAGTGTGTATCAATGACCATAAATACAAAAACAGGGCCTTCAAGGAACAGGTATTGATTTTTAACGGGGATGCTTCTAACATGAATAACTTCATGTTAGTGTGCTCCAGATTGAATAGTATAAGTCACTAGCGGGTTCCAGGTACAGTTTTTAACAGTGATGGGAGCAGAAGCCAAACTGCAACACGATAAAGAATGATAAAGATACTCAAAGCAATATATATCTGGCAGATTGCAGGCATTCTCTTAAATGTACCTATGAAATGGATTTTGTTTATAAGAAATTATCAGCACTGGTCAATGGGTTTTTTAATTTATAAAAACACATTTATTCATAACATTTAACACGTTCCTTTGGCACGAGTCCTAGATACAGCAATTTAACCCTCACCCATCACCTACCCCCATTCTACACAGCTTGGCAACTGTGTCTCTCTCACCCTGGCATAAGACTAGAGATTGATCCATGAAGAGGATGAACCAAAGGGTTTGTGGATTGGTGGACCCCAGGTACAGCTTAGAGAAGAAATATTATATTGATAACAAGGAATTAGGTACTACTGAACACACCGAACTGCAAAATTCTCCATCCTCTTCCTTTCCCCTCCACTTGAGCTCTCAAAACACTGCAATCAGGCATAAAACGTGTATATTGACAATTCACTAGAATTGAGAAATTCATCCTGAATACAGCACTGGAAGCAAACGAAGCATAAAATGTATAAAAGGGAAATAAAGAAACATGGAGAACAGATTAATTTAAAAGTTCCAACATGTATCTAATAGGAGCAGAAGGAGAAAGAGTAAAAATGGCCAGAGAGCAATATTTGAAGAGATGGTGGCTGAGAATTTTTAAACTAAAGAAAAACAGCTGTCCTCATAGTGTATAGCCGGACGAATAAAAGTAAATCCAAACATAGAAACATTATAGTGAAATTGAAGGACACCGAAGATAAAGAGAAAATCTTAAAAGCTAGTAGAGAGAAAAATTATCTATGAAAGAATAACAAACTAACAGCAGCTATCTTACAGTAGCAATGGTACAAGAAGATCTGCAATAAAGTTTTCAAAATATTGAGAGAAAATAATTGCCGTCCTAGAATTCTGTGCTCACTCTGTCATTAAGTTAGGATGAAATTGAGACATGTTTAACATTAAAAAGACTAAAAGCCACCATCTGCAGACCCTTAGTGAAAGAACTTCTAAAGGATGTAATTTTTAAAATAACATCCTGAACCCAAAGGGCTTGAATGAGTTGCAAGAAAAAATTATAAGCAAAGAAATTAGTAAAATATATTGGTAAATTGAATTAACTATTGACCATTTAAAAAACAAGTTAGAAGTAGATCAGTTCAAAATACCCACTGCAGTTAACAGTCATTACTCCAAGAGACTGATTGTATTTTATTACAGCAGGATTCAAGGTAGAAGAGCAGTGTTTGCATCCAGTAGAAATAGGTATTTTTGTTCTCCTATGGCTGTAGATAATTCTTCTTGTTCTGAAAATGGTGGCAGATACATAATGTCCACCTAGGGTATCCAAAATCAGAGCTCAGTTTATTGTTTGCCAGGCAAGGAAGATCTACATCTCTTCAGAAAAGAGCATGAATCTCACTGAACTGAACGCAACAGAGTTGTATAAATGTGACAAAGCAGCTTTGTTTAAGCGAGGTAAAAGTTGGGGTGTTAGTCTCTGGCCTCTAAAGCAGGTTGTAAAGCCTCTACTGGGAGAGGCTATTATTAAATATTATATCATCAACACTGAGAGCATGATCCACAGACAAGTCCAGGATGAGTTCTGTCATGTCTAGGCAAGGGTCACACAGAGGGCAAAACCACACAGTCTGCTCCTTTCACACCTAGCAAACAAAAAGAGCAAGCATAATTCCTTGTAAAAAAAAAAAAAACATATTTTTATGCAAAATATACTTCTCCAGAACTACTCAGCAAACTAGTAATAGGGGCTGCCTCTTTGGAAAGGCCTGGGTGACGTTCAAAGGGTTTGTTTTGTATCTACTGTTTAACCTGATACATAGTAAATGCATAATAAATATTCATTGAGTGAATGCATAAGTGAATGAATGCATAAATGAACAAATGAACGAATGAATGAAATATATTTATTGGTTGTATGATTGAAACAATATTTAGGGAAAGTTGGAGTTAAGGAGTGATGAAATTAGAGCAAGTTGGAGTTAAGTAGTGATGAATTGCGTAGACAATTTATTCAAGGAGTCTGGCATTTGCTAGGAGAGGTTGAGAGTCAAGGGAGCCTATTTGGGGGGCTTTTATTTCTCACATCATATTTTGTTTTTCAGGATTTCCTCAAACCTTGATATGTTCCCTCAATAATACTTCTTTGGTCCCCATGATCTTCAAACTGCGTATCCCTGGGGATGGCCTTGGCCATAAAAGCATTTCAAGTTGTGAGCAGTATTCAGACAACAAAAGACCATCCTGGACCAAGGAAGAAATACCCACAATGAAACCAAAAGAATTCACCATCACTCCCAACTGTGGCACCATCCGCTCCCAGGGATTTGCTGCTATCAGGGTAAAGTGCATGGGCTTCCAGCACACACAGCTGTGCAGCTGAATTTTCAAATGGCCATTAGAACCACATTTAGGGTTTGCTCTATGTCCAGTGTCAGTGAGAGGGAATGCCTGTCAATTCACGTGGAAACATGGGCCTATCAGAAAATGAGCTACTGCAGTAAAAGAATTCAGACACAAATACATCGGGCAAGGAAATTGACCCTGCTCCAGTGGATTTACATTAATCTAGATGCATTGCCTTCACCAGAACAGTGGATTCTAGGTATTTCTGCCTTCGGTAATAGTATAAACAGATTTACAAATTCATTGATAATTAGGTTCTTTCCTTCAGACTCAGATCCTTTATACCAACAAATAGCCAGATTTATGCCAAAGATGATATCCAGTTTATTCAGATTTGTAATATGAATCCGGACTTCATTGCAAACATGGATGTGAGGTTACCATCGATGCTTTATATTTAGGTCCCAGGAAGAGCGGTGGGAGGCTGCTTATCCACCCTGTCTTGCTGTGTCCAAAATCACACCCGAAATGCCGTGGTTATGGCCTCCTGATGCCGCCAGCAGAATTATTTCATGGTTAACTGAGAAAGGTTTTGGCTGTCTTCCTCACTTTTGCTCCTCCAAACAGTTAGGTCTAGCAATACTGAAGGCTACTAAATTGAAATGATTTTATGCTTTCTGGGAAAGAAAAAAGATAAGACTTCATAGCTAAGGTTGGTAATTTTCTCTTTAGTCGTTACCATCGAATGTTTAACCCAGTTGTCATTTTATCCCCCAGATTTGTTTTCAGTGCTTCATAATATTTCACCTCAAATCCACTCACCCTAAATCTTTTCTGGGAGTTTTCAGTCCTTCCATGGGCTTCTCCACAGGTCCAATGAGGTTTGATATTATATATCATTATAACTTCTCAGGATTGCTAAATGTGACTTTCCTAGTGAGAAGTGCTGCTGCAATGGATTTCTTTCTTTTTTACTTAATAAAACTTAGCCCACGTGTGTTGCCTGTCTTTCCTTTTTTCCTTTTCTTTTTTTTTTTCTGCTTCTCCCAGATAGCAGAAGATTTTAAAAGACATAGCATCTCCGTAGCAGCCTTCCACCAGGACCACGTGGTCTTTCTTCCTTTTAACCATAGCCCAGATACATAAACAGGGGGTGACAAGCCACAGCAGGATTTTCTGCCTCTTTCCAAATCTGACAAGTTTTCCTTCCAAATCAATGACTTCATCTCCATTTTATTTTTCCTTTATATCTGGAAAAGCTTTCTCCAAGCTTCGATTTTCTCTCCTGACTTGCACTTCAGCCAGGTCTATGTGGACTGCAATTTGCATCCAGTGATTCTCTCTGCAACCAAAAAAATTTTAATTAGTACCTGATACATAATTTATAAGTAGAAAAGCTTTAACCCATGCCAGAAGCTGTTTTCTAGACTTATAAGTACCTCTTCTAGTATATATCATTTTAAAGCAGTTAAAAATTGTAACAAGGCTTTCAAAAGCCTAAAGGCAAAGTTTCACAGCAGCGAATAAAAACATAAGGTATGTGTTCCGGCCAGATATCGTCCTCGGATAGACCTTTCTTTGGAGCTTCCTATTTTCTGTTCTAAAAATTAATATGGGGGGCGGGGCACAAGATTTTGGTAAAACAGAGTAATTGATTTCTTATGCTATTTTCTGGAATTGATATGGTTATTCTCATTTATTTTGCTGTAGTGTTTTATTGGTATTTTGAATTTTCATAATTCATATAGCCCAGAGGTGTAAGGAACGATTTAAATTGCAATAATTAAAGTTTCTTTGGTATTGCTCAACCTTCATGGTCATTTTTCCCCATATGGAAGTATGTGGATTTTCATAAGATTGCCTCAGAAATAAGCAAACCTATTATACTAAAAGCCATTTGGCTTCTAACCTGGCCTTTGAAAATACTCAGCATGCTCTGATCCCACAATGTAACTTGTTCAACTGAAAATGTAAAACACCATACATCCACAGAGCACTTAGACATGACACTGATCAGCGTAGTCCTTACCCTGGCTGCTCTCTCCACTGTGCAGAGAGAGGGCTGGCCTTTTAGAAGAGCAACTTTTCACCTTTTTCTTTCCAGGTGACATTATGTTCCAACACTGTGCAGAAATATGAGCTGGCGCTGGTGGTGGATGTGGACGGCATCGGAGAAGAAGTGCTGGCGCTCTTAATTACAGCAAGGTATCACTCACCTGCTTTCTCTCTCCGGAGCCTCCCCTGGGCCACCAGTAATGGGCTGCCTCCCGAAGGCAGCTCGCCTGCCAACCAGTGCACTCAGGATGTGTTCTGCCTTCCTGGGAAGGGAAGCTGAATCTGATATTCAAATGACAAAGCTTTAAACCAGCAAATGTTTCTAAATCACCTTTGGGGGAGATAAGGGTTGTGTGTGCTTTGCACTGTTAAGAATAGTGCTCTCTGATGGGTCTGATTTTCAATGTATGTAACCGAAAAGATTTAGCAGGAAGAGATTAAGAGTTGCTGGTTTTAATTTTGATCTTTCAATATAGTACTCTGGGGTTATGTAGCAGGAAGGTGCTGCTTTCAGTCCTGTAGTGGAAGATCCATTTCACCAAGAGGTCCCTGCTCCAGAACATTGTTACTATGACTTGAATTGCTGGTTGTGAGCGAGCCCCGAAAATGAGGCTCCTCTCTAATAGCATAAACCCTCAGAGCCATCACCAATTTCTCTTTTTTAGAGAGGCAGCAGTGGCTCTATAGTGAGGTTAAAAATCCTGACTCTGCTGTTTGTTGACTGTGTCTCCTTGACCAAGTTACGGTCTTTCCAATGGTGCTGCTTGAGGGTGATGGTGTTACTACTGATGATGGCATGATCCTACATAAAAACTGGGGCCATAACCTTTCCAAAGCAGACGGTGTTTAGAGCTGGGACTTTAAAGTGCATGGAAGAAAATGTTATGTATAGGAAAGAGAGAAAATGACTTAGCAAAACTGATAATGCAGTATGTCAATCTCTAGAATTTAGGCCTCAGGTGAATCTTAGGAAAATACACCTCAAAGAAACGGCAGATGTGCTGATTGGTGGGGAGGTAGTAACTGGTACCATTTCGTGTGTCTTGGGCTTGGATGAAGACAAATAGCCCTAAAAAAAAGAACTTGAACTATGCTGCCTTGACCTACTTAGTATTCCTTGAAAACCTAATTGTTTTGTTCAATAAGAGCAAAAACTCTTTAATCTGGTCCTCTCTATACCCAAATCTGCCTTTCAGTCTAGTCTTGCATTTCTTTTCTGTGCAGGCTTATTCTGATTCTCTCTAGCCCTTTTTTCCCACAGCTCTCAATGGGAAATCCTGAATTAACAAAATAAAATAAAAAGTCTAAAGAAGCTATGAGTTTCCTACTAATGTATACTCTGTGACCCAAGTCAAATAGCATAACCCTCTCAGTCACAGTGTTTCAGATAGTAAAAGATTAGCTTTAAGAAAGTCATGGGTTCAACTGACAATTTTCATTGTAGCTAAAAATGAACACTCATATCCACTAAATCACAAATGTTGGGGTTAAAGAAAGACTCTTTCATGTCATTACTTTTGGTGTAATCTGTAGGAACTTCTCGCTGACTCTCAACAGAAGAGCTGCTTTTAGAACTTGCACCCTAAAGTAACTCTCTCCAGAGAGCCAGCAGTGACAGCTGCCATGTCCCCACCGCAGGTTAACTGCTGCTCACTGAGCACTCGCATGGTGCTAGGCTGTGCCCCTCTGCCCCTCTGCACATTATCTCCTGGATTTCCCACAACATCCTAAAAGGATTAATAATGCTAAGTCAATCCCTAGAATTACCTTCATTTTACCTATGAGAGAATTGTGCCCAGGGTAACACAGATGCACATCATATGGTCCTTATTTGAACCTGGCTATGTCTAATTCAAAAGCTAGTACTTGTCACCATTGTGCTATACTGCAACAATGACATGGGGCAGGTTAGACATTGAGAGTTACAGACACAGAATAAAACACAACTCACCTAAGAAGAACAATTGCAAACAGAGGGCTTCAACTCCTCTCTTCCCTGCACACAACATTCCCCCCTCTCCCCCCACCCCACCCTCTCCATATTGAGAACCACTGTCACAGTGCCAGGGCTGGGTTGAGCAGCTGCCCAAGCCTACTCATCCAAGACAGCTGTTCTGCAAAGGAATTAGAATTATTACCGTTATTTAGATGATGGGAGCTGTTGCTGGTCTTTGGGGGGACTTTCTGACTGGTCCAAAGTGTCACAAATAGTTAGGACCCCATGCTGGTGGCATTGGCCCTATTTGACATGGAAACAGATCCACTACCCTAAGAGTTTGCCAAAGGAAGGCCAGACATGAAAAACAAAGCAAATGTTAGTCACAGCCCACCAGACGCAGCTGTTGAAGGAGCTCTGCTTCTACTGCTTTTTTGATTAAAACGTGGTGACTGGGGCTAAGAAAGAGGGATGGCAGGAGAGAAGATTCCAAAATGATTAATGTAGTTATTAGAGAAAAACTATGTGACAGTGACAAATGTATTTAACTTGGGACTGTGCATTTTCTGTATGTAAACAAGCTCTCTACTTTGAATTGTTTGATGGGTTCCTTCAAGGTGTGTTGTACCTACCCTCCACCTGGTTAATACCAAGGTGGACTTTGGACACTGCTTCCTGAAGTACCCGTATGAGAAAACGGTCCAGATTGTCAATCATCATGACCTCCCAGGATTCTATGAGGTCCTGCCTCAGGTGAGTTACTTTAACCTTTTTGGTGTTATTTTCCTTCCATTGTATTCCCTCGATGAGAAAGAGAAATCCTTCTGAAGAGCCATATTCCTGAACACATGGCCTTATGTAATTCTGATTTTTAACCCTCAGATAATCTGGGGATGGGGTTATAAAACCACAGCTGCGTTGCCATCTGCATGCGTGAGCAGCTGCAGGTGTAAACAGTTGTTAATTTCCCAGAGAAATTGCCCTTGATAAAGAAGGGAAAGTGTCAATTAAGCCAACATGCACAATTGCACCTGCAAATAATTGCCTGTGGATTAACCATGCATGGGAAATGAGCTAGGAGTTTTCAGTGTTTGGCCGTGGCTGTGACTTGAATGGCATCACTAAGATCTAGTAATGCAATATTTATAAATGGACTTGTTAGACCAGAAGGCTGTAGATAATGCAGGGATGGGAAAGGAGGAATTGTCTGTTCATGTTTTATGAAATGTATCTGTCCACATGTCACTACACCTGCGTAGGTGGGAGACTAAGCAATTCATGTATGGATAAAAGATTTGAGAAGATCTGTACAGACTAGAATAATGGAAGATTGCTAATGAGTTGCAATTTACCAAGAATGCATTTGGGTTTAAAACTCAGTTATGTAAGTACAGTATTCTAATAAAAATTTATGTAGAAATATCAAATGGGGGGTTTTATTTGACTACAAGTTCAATATCAGTTAAAAGAGCCATATTGGGGCCACCAAACCAATGCAGGCTTAGGCTGCATCAGAGAAATGCAGTGTTCAGCTAAAGGAAAGGGAGCGCTGCCAGTTCATGGTCAGAGTAACCAAAAATGGCAATCTGTGTTATCTGCAAGTCCAAGTCATATGAGGAGCCAATTCAAGAGTTTAATCTGGATTGCAGAAGATGTAGCTAGGACAAGGTCACTAGTCAAAAGACCTGTCACTAGTCAAAGAACTGTTATGTAAAAGAGAATTAGAATTATTCTGTGGGCTTCTCTAAGATGGAACTGGAAGCTGAGGGTGGGGGTGACACGAGACCACGTGAAATGCTCAGATGTCAACAGCAGAACAGGCCAGCCCAGCGCAGTGCACAGTCAGCTCCAGAACTCAGAGCAGAGGCCGCCCTGGGGCCAGTGGAAGCTGTTTCTGCACAGTAGGGCCAGGAATGGGGTGAGACACTTGCCTCAGGCACAAAGTATAAGGGAAGCCAAACACTCGGTAATGAATACGCGTGATATTTTTATGCCATATTCTAGGAAATCAATACTAATTTTTTAAAATCCATATTAAACAAAATATCAAAACTTAAAGATAGGATCAGTATTAATGATTTTTCCTCTTGCCTCAGGCTCTACCAGGGCTTGGCAGTGTACTGCCATACAGGGAGGTTGAGTTAGATGAGGCCATGTGAGGCAGACCAGATGCCCATAGACTACGGGGTGCCCCCTGCATGCTCTTTCTTTCTTCTGGGGAGCTGAGGCTCTGAAAAGTGATTCTGAGAATTATCCAAACTTATTTGACCATGGGATTTTAAAAACTCTATTTGTTGTTCTTGCATAAAAGCTAGTAATATGCTACAGAACAGGGTTCTGAGGAACACACTTTGGTAAATACTGGACAGCATTCATTCACTCATTCATTCCCTCATTTTAAAAACACATACTGAGTACATACTACAAACCAGAAAGTGGGCATGTAGAGAGGAGAGGCCCGGACCATGCCCTGAGCTGTTGACAGCCATGGAGAAGATGGACAGACGTTGACAGCCATGGAGAAGATGGACAGGTAGCTGGTTACAGTGCTGTGCAGCAGTGCGTGCTGTGGAGAAGGACCTTGCAGGATGTCCCTGGGGAAAAGCTCCCTCCCTAGAGTATGGGAAGTGCCTGGGGGGAATTCAGGGTGAGTATGCCCCATATGTTGGAGGAACGGACATTCTAGGAACCATAACCATAAGAGCAGAGGATGGAGGTGGGAAGCAGCATCACATGTTCAGGAAATACCAGTAGCCTCCAGTGATGGAGTGAAAGGGGAGAGGTGGTGGGATGAAGTCTGAAGGCATGGAGGGCCAACTCAGGGAACTAGGCAGTGGAAAGCCATTGTCCTGCACTAACTCATTTTGTGGATAATTTCTGCATCTTACTGTGTTGGACACTTTGGGTTTTAGGCCTTATGCACACTCCACTTAACCAAACTTCCTTTTGACTGAATTGGGGTGTTCATCCCCACTTACTTGCTCAGTGAGACATTTCTAAAGAACCTCCATGGACTCAGGACAACACTTGTTTCAAAATAAATTCATGTGCTATTTATTATGTTCCATACCTGGCCTTGCTCACACCTCTGGCTGTCTCTCCCACCAGGTGTACAAGGATGCACCTGCCGTGCTGCTTTCTAGCTCCACTCCCTGCGGAGTCATCCCCCCCCACGGCACTGTGAACATAATGCTGCTCCTGGAGACCCAGGTCACTGGAGAACACAGGTCCACAGTTTACATCTCGACCTTTGGGAGCCAGGACCCCCCTATGGTGAGAGCCAATTTTTGGAACTGCACTTGAAATTGCTGTACTTCTTGTCAAATATTTCGTACTTCCTCATTTAAGACAATACCGTATTTGCATATCCTCCAGTTTGTAGTTCTAGAGTTTTATATTTTCACTCTGCCCTGGTGAAATATGAGTGCTGTGTTACCTAGGGAGTCTATTTGCAGATGCATCTAAAAGTAGTGGTGTTCTATAGAAATTGGCCTTAAACCTGAGTATCAGGAGTTTCAAACACACACGCACGCATACACACATGCATACACACCTGACCCCTCTCCAGACCTTTTAAATCAGAATCTCTGAAGGGAAGGGACCAGCACAACTGTATGTCTAACAAGCTCCTCGGGTGTTTCAGTTATTCCTTGTGCAAAGCTGGGTTTGGATCTCACCAGTCTGTCACATATGGGCTGTGAGGTCAGTTCCATTCACTGCTCACCGATTTTCTCTGTACATTGACTTGACTCATAGCCCAAATTAACCTACTGACACTGTTAAGAAAAACAGTCTTTCTCCAAGTGTGGTAAGAGGGAAACATGGAAAGCTCTCCACTGTTATGGCTGAATTCAAGGGTAAATCTTGAATCTTAAAGTTGCCAACAGGCTACGTATCCCCAGACATTTGGTTTACTTGGGAGCTGGGCGATATCAGCTTACATTTGTCTAAAGTTAATCTGATTACTTAGAGTGTATTAAACTAGGATATTGCTTTTGTCCCTTCCATGTAAGATGCCATAGATAACCCACCTCACTTACAGAGCAGAGCACAAAGGCAGACCAACCCCAGAGCATGCCACCAGTCCAGGTCCCCTGCTAGGCTCACTGTGCGCCCTGGCACAGATGCAGCCCGTGAGAGGGTAGCTTGCTGGACAGATGGCACTCTGTGAAAGAAAAGGGCCCACCTTCCTCAGGCAGACATCCTGGCTGAGGACACAGGGAGAGGGCAGCTGAGCAGAGTGGATTTCAACCCCCAACCTGCATGACTGTGTGTGACAGTCCTGCCCTCCACACACATCGCTAGCAAAAGCAACAGAACTGGGACTCAAGCCCAGCCACATCTGGCTCTGAAGGGCTGGCCCTTAAACCCATGCTAAGTGTCTTTGAGGCTGGAGTGTGGTGTGGGGTCCCAAGATTCTGGTTTCCCCTCAGTGCTTGGCTCTGGGCCGCCCCCGGGAAGCTGACCTCCTTGTTGGGGAGTATTCCAGGTGGGATTCACAGATCTGACTGTGTAATACCAGTGAGAAGCGATGTCAGTTCTCATAAG
The DNA here is from genome assembly GCF_027409185.1 of Cynocephalus volans. Classification (NCBI taxonomy): domain Eukaryota; kingdom Metazoa; phylum Chordata; class Mammalia; order Dermoptera; family Cynocephalidae; genus Cynocephalus; species Cynocephalus volans. Next base: position 127,217,629 of record NC_084469.1, on the reverse strand, counting down.
TACCCATTTATGCCCTTGACTTTTATTAAAGGGGGGGCTAGAAGTTTCTGTTTTCATTGATTTTTAAAGGCTAGTTATTTTCAGCTGTTCTGTGCTCTTTCTCTTTTGGAACACAGGTATGTCATGTAAAGAGCATTGGAGAAGGCCCAGTTATCTACGTACATCCCACTCAAATTGATTTTGGCAGTATCTATGTCCTAAAGGACTCTTCCAGGACTCTCAACCTATCTAACCAGTCCTTCATTCCTGCATTATTTCGGGCACGCATGGTGAGTAAGTCGTAGGACCGTCGTGTGATGAAAGCACAGCTTGGACTTAAAGACAGCAGCCCTATTTTGGCAACATGTCTTTGAAAATGATCACCAGAAGCAGTGACTTGCATGGTGTAATAGCCAGTTTTCTGTTGCTTACAACAGAATATCTAGAACTGGGTAACTCATAGAGAAATGAAATTTATTTCTTACAGTTTGTGGGTTGGAAAGTCCAATGTTAATGGGGTACATCTGGTGAGGGTCGTCTTCTTGATGGGAGCTTTCTTCAGGGTCCCGAGGCAGCACAGGGCATCACATGGCGACAGGGCAAAAGTGCATTCACTTCTTTTCCTCTCCTTATAAAGCCGCTAGTGCCACTCCCATAATAACCCATTAATCCATTAATTCATGAATGGGTTAAGCCATTCATGAGTACGGAGCCCTCACAATCCAATTACCTCCCAAACCACTCCCTCCAGACATTGCCATATTTGGGGACTAAGTTTCAACATGAGCTTTGGAGAGGACAAATATTTAAACCACGGCACACGTTAAACTGTATTAAACCATGTTAATTCATCCCAGCTTCCTCTTTATTATAATCCTTTTGTTGACTAAGAAACACAGTGTGCAATAGTTTTGGTAAACAAGCCAATACATTTAGTTTAAACCCAATTCAGGAAGAGGCTTCAGAGGTCAATACCCTCTCCTACTGAACTGTACCTAAGCCCATCCCCCTCCTTCCAAAATACTTCTTAAGTGACTGTAACTGGAGGTGCTTCCTTAAATTTAAATCCTTTCAGCTACAAATTTGTTAGTATGCTTATTCTATTTTATTCTCTCTTCCTTCTGGGGGTATTTTGAGGTAGTTTGTAAGAATGTATAAAATACAATAAGATAGTATTTGCCAAAAACAGAAATTAAAGAAAACAGTAAAGCAAAGATAGATACAAACATAAATATAAAATGGTTTTAAAAATGAGTCTGTCTCATTTCTGTGTATTTCATGATGATATTTAAAGCTAATTTTTATTTTTTGCACAAGAACAGAGACTTAGGAATTTCTAATCCAATAATTGAAAATATTCTTGATTTTAGCAATAGTTTTTTAAGTATAAAATTTTAAATTGCATAGCCCTCCTCTTAACCCAAATTATTAGCATTTGAATGAGAGCTAACATTTAGTTTCAGCATTTTTCAGATATTAATTTTATAAAAGTCACTATCAGAAGGAATAAATTGTAGTTTTTTGCTGGCTTGTGACAGTTCACCAGACATTGGTCCCAATTAGCAGCTATTTATCTTTGTCATTATTCATTTTTTATTATCATTTATCCTTACTCCTTATAAAGGCAGCCATTTTCATATACCATGACTGCTCTTTTTAACATGAGGTTCTTATACAACCCCAATCTTGCTCCAGCACCTTGTGTAAAGAATATCTTTCAATAATATTTAGAGAAAAATCCTACAGAAAAGACACTTTCACTAGTCTTTATCCAATTAGTTAATTGATGTGTTTGGAAGAAAGCACAGGGTATTGCTTAGAAGTGCTGCATCCCAGTCCAGTGCAGGGTTGACAGTCAGCAAGGAAGAGAGTCAGCCGAGCTGTCCCGAGCAGTGAGGGGAGGGCACCAGAGGGTCTGAGTGGACCACAGAGGAAGGAGATGGGCAAGACCACAAGAAAGCATAAGTACAAATACAGGATTGTACAGTAAATAAAGTATTCCCTTTCTCACCACCTCGCTTTTCATTCTCAGATATCTCCTGATTTCACTTTCTTTTTGGCGACTTTTAGTACATTTTTAAAAACAGAAAGCACATCAAGGATCTATTATTTTTTATTAACATAGGACATATGAGGGTACTTCAAAAAGTTCATGGATAAACAGAATTAAAAGATAATATGAATCTTTCCATGAACTTTTTGAAGTATCCTCATATATTGAATGACCCAGTTGGTTTGTTAAAATGGGGATTTTCCTTTTTCAAAAATGTTTCATGATTCCATCTTTTGATTCTTTTAATGTTATCTAAAATCAGCGAGCTCCAGTTCCAAGGAGCCGGACATGTGATATAAATGATCTAGAATGGGTTTTTCCCTCAATCCCCTCGTGGAAAACTGGTGATTATTGAGTTGTAGTGTGAAAGTAGTTTCACTCAGAGGAAACGAAATCAGTATGGCAAAGAGATATCTGCAGTCCCATGTTTATTGCAGCACTACTTTTTGTAAGCACTACTTACACTAGCCAAGATATGGAATCAACCTACATGTGCAACAGTGGATGAATGAATATTTTAAATGTGGTATATATAAACAATGGAATACTATTCAGCCACAAAAAGGATGAAATCCTGCCATTTGGGACAACATGGATGGACTTGGAGGTCATTACGTTAAATGAAGTAGGCCAGGCACAGAAAGACAAATACCACATGATCTCACTCATATGTGTAATCTAAAAAAAAATCACACTATAGACACAGAGTAGAACAGTGGTTACCAGAGGAGACTGGAGCGGAGTAGAGGGGGAAGTGAATACAAAGAGAGTTTGGCCAATGGGCACAAAATTCAATTAGATAGGAGGAATAAGGGAATAAGTTCTGGTGTTCTATTGCACAGTAGGGTGCTTGCAGTTAACAGTTAAGTTTTGTATATTACATAATAGCTAGAGGAGAGGCTTTTGAATGTTTTCACCACAAAGAAATGATAAACGCATGAGATGATGATTACATTAACTACCCTCACCTGATCGTTATACAACATATATACATATGTATTAGACATTATATTATACCTCGTAAACATGTACAATTACAATGTGTCAATTAAAATGATTTTCTTAAAAAGTAGTTTCAACTACAGTTCTCATAGGTGAAAATTAAACTTTCATATTTCGGCTGGGATTTTTGTTGGATTTCCTGGTAAATATGATATAAATTAACATCATAGAATCTGAAATTATGCTAACTTACAAATTAACTACAGTGGAAAGAAACTGAAATACCATCATTGAATTTCAACTTGATGTACAGTACCAAACCTTCAAACTCATCACAGAAACTACTAAGCATTAAGAAAGAGTTTCAATTACAAGTTGTTTGTTCCCTAACTAAGCCTACTATAAATTCAGGTGCTGGAAAATCTCCTTTCTTGCTGGAAGCCCTGACAGAAGGGGTCGTTCTCTCTCCTTTTTTGGCTGTCGGTGAATGTCAGCCCTCCCCAGATGCAGCACCCACTGTCAGCCATCTGTCACGCTCAGCTTTGTGTGTGGCCACACATCACAGTGGCCACTGCGATTAGATTCTCCCTTAGCAAGAAACATCTGTTTGTTATCAGCCGGAGGGGTAGAGAGATGGGAAGTGGGAGGCCCATCTTCACAGTGATATCAGGAAAATTAATGACACTTAAGCAATTTTGAATTTCTCAAAAGTGAATGCGATACAAACAGTGACCTCTAAAAAAACCCAGGACCTAATTCATATAAGTATGGAGTGAAGAAACACTGAAGATGATGTTTTTTATTCCACTAAAGCTTAATCATCCTAAGAGTAAAAAAAATGGATTAGTACAAGGGGAGTGTTCTGTGACCTGGAGCAGTGGGTTCTCCTTTGCTTTGGAATGCCTGGAGTATCAGTCTCTAAAGGTTCCCAGCGGGGTTAACTTATTTGGGACAATGAAGTAAATCACTCCTGGTTTGGAGGGGTTAAAAAATGGCAGAATGTGAGAAGAGAGAGTGGACAGACCCTTTGGTAGTAGAGTGTGGGCTCTGCTTGTATACAGAGGGCTCCATAAGGGAGGGAGATTTCTCTCTCTAGGGGAGCAGCAGAAATGAGGGCAAGGATGTGGCAGTATCCCCGAGGCCCTGAGGACCTCAGCATGGGGCTGCAGGGTAGATCCCTTCTTTTCCGGGGTGCCCCTGGCCAGGCAGAGCAAGTGTATTGCTGGCACTTGGTAGGAAGCACCTGGAGTCCTTTCACTTTTACTCTTGGCTCTAATTCAGCCTTGGCGACAGTTAGCTCAAAGCCTCGTGTACAGATGTCAGTGACACCTTGGGACTCAGTTGGCACTAAGACATCTTCACAGTGACCTTCTGCCTCCATGATCCACAGGGAGAGGCCACTGTAGTTAGATATTAAGAACTCCTGGACCTAAGAAACAGGAATTCTGATGCCTCATTCGAGCATGGTTGTTTTAAAACATTTAGTTTCCTTGGTCACTGCCATAGCCATACACCGTGATGTGGGAACAAGGGAATTGTGGTGCTTTTACATCTCCTTCAGACCCTAAGCTGCTCAGTTATTTCCTCATTTCAGTAGGGAACCCTTTCAGTTTTACTCATTTATATGTCTGTTTCCTTTAAATATCAATAGTCTCTGTGCCAGCACCTAGCAGCAGGCTTGGCAATTATGATGATGACAGCATGATGACATTAAATCAATTATGACTAACATTTATTTAGTTCTGTTTGCCACTTTAAATATAGTATTTAATTTACTACAATTTTGTGAGAAAAAACACTGTTAATCCCCATTTTAATGAGGTGAAAACAGAGGCAGAGACAGGTTAAGTAAATTGCCATAACCTGTAAGCATCTGACTTCAGATCCCTGCTCACTTCCACGATGCCATCGTACTGCCTAGGTTTACCTAATCAGTGGTTATGAAAACGAACCTGAAGATGGTGACAGGATCTTGATTTCATGTTCATAAAAGATCCTTAAAGGTAGACACACCTAGAAGAGCAGGATTTGCTGAAAGAGCAAGAGAAGAAATTAAGGAACTTTTCTGAAATAGACAAAAGGACTGGATATGCTTTGTTTTGCTCAGAGATGGTTTGAAACGTACATATGCAAGGCATCTTCAGTAAGTCATTTTTCAACCAACCATAATTTCTTCAATTGTATGTCAGAAATAAAGACATATAATCTACTTTCCACTTTCTTTTTAAAAATTCTTTGTGATATAGTATAACAAAGCATTCAGTTTACAGATGTGAATGTGTGTAAAAATTCTGCACTGTTATAGCTCTTCAAAGAGGTTTAAAATTCAAAGTTATGCCCCTTTTTAAACAAAATAAATAGAAAACCCAGAAAGAGATTGGCAGGCATTTTACATCCACTGAGATTTTTGTGCCATGTTAGGAGACAGTGAAAGTTGTGGCCATTTACAGACAGCTTACTTTAAACGTGTCGTAGCAACTGGTCTGTAGAAAACTGGCCGTGCCCCACACACTCCATCATCCCTGCATACCTGAGCTCACGCTGTAGATCTAGAACTTAGTCCTCTCTTTGGAGAATTTACCGTACTAGGGGATTAGAACTAGAGAGATTTCTAACAGACAGTAATTCTCCAAGGCCTTTTGACAGATATCTTTAAGATACTGTACCCCTTAATGCATGAGAAGAGAAGATACAATGAACTGTTTCTCAGTCTTCCATAGGTAGATTAGCACTGCGCTTGATCTCTGGACCCTTATGTCCACAGAAGGAAATGGTTGGGGAAAAGGCATAAGGAAAAAGACATGGACATGAATCAAGGCCAACTACAGTTGTTATACCTCTTTATATTCTTTTTGTTTCTGGAGGGTTTTGCAAAATAGTAGCTTTGTTTACTAAGGTAATTTTGCAGTATAATGTTTAGTTTTTAGCTCATAGCTAAACTCCTGTGTTGAATATGATTTATGCCACAGTACTTTCTGTGTTCTCAACACACACCCTCACCCTTTAGGTTTGCAGTGTCTGCATTTAGCAGATCAGATAACTGAGCTTCTTCTGGTTAAGGGAATTGGCCAAGGTTACAAGATAATAGTCAGCTATGACTCAGAGTTTCTGAATTTTAGACTAGTCCCTTTCTGTTCCACCACAGAAATATTTGATTCTAGAGGTCAGGAACTGTGTATATTTAACATATTTCAGTACAGAAAAATCCGAGAGATATTCTTTACCCTAAAATCTAACACATGTTAACCTTTTCCCACATTTACCTCAAATCCTTACTTAAAGAAATTAAATATTAACACTAAAGTTGGAGTTCAATATATTCTCCTCGTCAGTCCTACTTTCTTCTTCTCAATTTTTTAAATTATTGTGTAGAATTTGAATCTTTTCTTTACCACAAATAGTTGTTGATTTTTATCAGTCAGTAATTAATCATTCACTAGTTACCAAAATTATTGCTGGTTTTTTTTTTTTTATTTCTTGTAACTCTCTGCTTTCTCTTTGGTTTGTATTTCTTTTTACTAAATTATATCCTTCTACATTCTTTACTAGAGGTCTCATAGTTTATGAGACTTCATCTTGCATGATAGTTTAGCTGCATATAAGATTCTACTTGGAAGTGGGGTTTTTTTGTTCGTTTGTTTGTTTTTTCTTTCAATTGTTTGAAGATAGACCTCTGGCATTAATAGTTGCTGATAAAAATTTCACTGTTTGTCTGATTGTTGTTTCCTTATAGGTAACTCATCTTTTATTGCTGGTTGCTTTTAAGACTGCTTTTATCTATTATTTTCTTTAATTTCTCTTTAATGTATCAGAAGATTTCAGCCTTGAATTCTGGAAAATTTTTAGCCATTACCTCTTCAAATATTTCTTCCCTGCCATTTACCTAGTTCCTACTTTGAGAAAAAAGATACAAACACACACACACATAAATATATGTATGTATATGTGTGTGTGTATTTTTGTTTTATATTTATATATTCTTGTACTATTCTACATGTACTATTGTACTATTTTTATTTCTCATATGTATTTTTTTATCTCATCATCTCTCTCTGCTGCCTTCTCAGTAGCATGTTCCGATTTATAAATTCTTTGCTTTTGGCAAATCTAAAGTTTATCCCATTTTTTAAGTGCCTATTTGCCATTTGTATGTCTTCCTTTGAAAAATGTCTATTCAGCTCCTTTGCCAATTTTTTAATTGGATCATTTGGTTTTTTACTGTATAGTTGCTTGAGTTCCTTGTATATTCTGGATATTAATCCCTTGTTGGATGTATAGTTTGCAGATATTTTCTCCCATTCTGTAGGTTGTCATTTCAGTCTGCTGATGGTTTCCTTTGCTGTGCAGAAGCTTTTTAGTGATTTAATACCATTTATTTGTTCTTTCTTTTGTTGCTTATGCTTTGGGACTCTTGTTCAAAAAATCTTTGCCCAGTCCTACTACCTGAAATGTTTCCCCTATATTATCCTTAGTAGTTTTACAGTTTCAGGTTTTATACTTAAATCTTTAATCCATTTTGAGTTGATTTTGGTGAGAGGTGCAGGTCTAGTTTTGTTTTTCTGCATATGGATAACCAATTTTCCCATCACCATTTATTAAAGAAGAATCATCAGGGAAATGTACATTAAAGCCACATTGAGATATCACCTCACCGCAGGTTGACTGGCTATAATCAAAAAGACAGAGAATAACAAATGTTGACAAGGATGTGAAGAGAAGGGAACGCTCCTACACTGTTGGTGGGACTGTAAATTAGTACAACTGCTATGGAAAACAGTATGGAGGTTTCTCAAACAACTACAGATCTACCATATGATCCAGCAATCCCACCTCTAGGTATTTACCCAAAGGACTGGAAATCATCTTGTAGAAGGGATTCCTGCACTCCGTGTTCATCGCAGCTCTATTTACAAGAGCCAAGATGGAACCAACCTAAATATCCATCAACAGATGACTGGATAAGAAAAATGCAGTATATATACACTATAGAATACTACTCTGCCATAAAAAAGAATGAAATTCTGCCATTCGCGGCAACATGGATGAGCCTAGAGAAAATTATGTTGAGTGAAATAAGCCAAGCACAGAGGAAAAAATATTGCTTGTTCTCACTCATAAGTGGGAGCTAAGAGAGAAAGAAGGAAGGAAAGAAAGACCACAGTGGTGTGTTGGACTTGCAGAGGGAGAGAGCAGACCTAGGGTTGCAGAGTGTGGTGGGGGGAAGGGGAGGGAGGTCGGGCATTAATTGGGTGGGGGACATGGGGAATAATCACAATTTGTGGTAATGGGCATCCTGATATTATTGATCTGACCATCACATCCTGGGTACACGTGGTGAAAGTCAGCTTTGTACCCCATGAATATGCATAATCAATAAAATAAAATTTTTTAAGTTTAAATAAAAATAATAATAAAGTTTATCCCATCTATTTAAAATTTTAAATTTGGTGGCTGTATTTTTCAATTTCAAGATTGATAATTGGTTATTCATACCCACTTATTCTTGATTCAGATTTCCCTGTTATTGTTTTGCAATCTTTGTTTTATGTATATTGTCCTATTCTGCACATCTATGAGGATCTCAGGTTCATTTTCTAATCCATTTTAGTGTGTGCTATTGATTGCTCAAGAATGAATTCATTACCTGATTGTTTACAGCCATTCTTCTGAGCACTTGGAATTTTAAATGATAAATCAGTCTGGTTTGGGGTATATTTTTCTCTCAGTGCCCACACCTCACTTTTTAGCATTTTTCCATTTGGCTTCATCCTGGATAGTGACCACTAGTTCAAAATCAAGTCTCAAGTCTCCCTTCACATGGGGATATTGGAGAAAATACAGATTTAGTCATAGCGCTGGCCAGTGGCTTGGCCTAGGGTCTGTCCACATGACAGTCTCCACTTCACCAACACCATGTCCATCACCACTGGCACAAGTCTGTGTGTAGTCGACAGTTTCAGGAACATCCCACCTTTTTCAGCTTTCTTTTGAATGCAGGGAAACTGTCTCAGCCGAAGATGTCGGCCCTCATTCTTTGCTTCTTACAGGATCTTTTTGGATCCCATTTTTCTTCCTCAAGCTGCCTCTACTGGTTTCAGAACCCAGAGCCCAGTGGGTCTGCGGCTTCAGGCCTCTCACTGTTTCTGTTCCATTTGTGGACCATACGATATTTATCTTGTTTTTGAGTACAGCTATGCCTAGTTCTTTATTTTTTTCAAAATTTTATCTTTTTTATATATATCTTAGATTGAAAGACATGTTTTAAAGCTTAAACTCATTGGTTTATAGTTAGTCCTCTTAACTATTTTTTACAGTACTTTATGTGTTATCACATAAGCGCTTACAGAAGGATGGCGAAATGTGTTTTCAGTTGGCTTGAGAGAGCAGAGTTCTTTTATCTTTACCTTAATTGTGAAAAATCTATGAAAGAAACTCACAGAATAAAGGGGATATGAAGAGAATAAAATTCCAGTTTATCGTGGTGGATATCTTTTTTTTTTTGCCACATAAAAGTCATGCCCATTCCAAATGGATCGGGCTCTTCTCGAGGCATCCCAAGTGACCCATTCAGTGACAAGAGGATGCTGGTGGCAATAGTATCTAGAGACTTCCAGAAGCAGAGTTGTGTGTTTGAAAGAGAGCTGTGAGTCTCCCACCCCCAACTCCACCTGAGACCTCTTTCACTTTGGCAAAGCTAAATGAACTCAGAAGATAGATTCCAGCAGGTCATATTGACTATAAACCACATTGAGAGAAGAAAAGCATTGAATGTCAGTTAACATGATGGATAAGCACCTTCCCTGAATCTAGAATGACAGCTCTACTGATCGAATATGATTAGTTTGAGTACAAGCTAAAGCCAAAATGAAAAAAGGGAGTTCAGTTTCTTTGTCACTACAGAGCTGTCCAGAAAATAAAAGAACAATATCTTGGTTTCCTGTATGCTTTGCAAGCCTGTCCATCTTTATCCTGTCTGTCCCAGCTCTTAATTAGTTTTACAAAATTGTTTTTTCTGATTAATTATTATTTAGGTGTACAGTTAGTACCTGTCATGGAAGGTGATTAAGGTGAAACTTTCTTTTTATGGATCACATGTGTGTTTTTGAAATCTTTAAATCCCACTTTTCCTCCTCCATTAAAATTTATAATCTCTTTCCCATTACCAGCATCATCATCAACCTAACTCACATCACTTTTTAAGAGATGGCTACCATTGTCATTATCAACTAAAGCATTTACTCTGCCTGTTTTGTGCCCTGACAGTAGACAGTCATATTCAATATTAAGCCAGTACAAAATTAAATAAACACTTTTATATAATGAACAAAAACAACAAGAAGTACATTAAATAGCATGTTTTGGAGGTTTATTGACGGTATGAAATCCCCAACATGCACCCATCAAGATTATATAATGTTCATCAGGGAGAAAGTCATACTCTTCCTCAGTTCCATTTTCTCCTTCCTGTCACAAGCAAAAGGACAGATACGGGAGAGGCATATATGACATGGTAGGACTCTTCATAGGATACACTTGGAGTAAGTCCTTTTTAAATGTCAGTTGCAATGAAATTATTGTGTGCAACATTAAGTTTCATTCTTTTGAAGGAAAAAACCTCCCTCTGGGTTGTTAGCACATTAAACTGAGATGCATCTGGGAGGGAAGGGCAATGTCGTCTGAGGGCAGACGTGGCCATGTGCCGTGCACAGTTGTCTTACATATGGCAGTCACTCAACAGAGTGGTTGAGCATGTGAGTGCTGAGTTAGTATAACGTATCACCAAGAGTAAGGGTGTTGTATTCAGACAGAACTGGAATCAAGTCCTGGTTCTGCCTATACTAACTCTGGGCAGGTTATTTAATCTTTCTGAAGAAATTACCCAAGAGATAATTGAGAGAATATATTCAGAACTGAGGAGAGGAATTTATGAAAAAGACTCATCAAATGTGCTACATAATGGACGAAGATAGGCCCATGTCAAGGCACACCATCATTAAGTTTAAGTTTCAGAACACTGAACGCAAAGAGAAGGCTGTAGGAACTTCTGGAGAGAAAAAAACTTAATGGTCAAAACCAAAAAAAAAAAAAAAGGAAACAGAATGGCATCAAACTTCTTGACAGAAACACTAGAAGGGAAAAAATGGCTTTCTAAAGGGAAATAAATCCTAATCTTGAATTCATCATCCAGCCAAAAGATTAATCAAGATAACTCAGACATGCAAGATCTCAGAAAGGTACATTCCATGTACCCTTTCTCAGGGTGTGAGAAATGTGTTCTGCCAAAGTGGGAAGAAATGTGTTCTATGCAGAATGTGTTCTGCCAAAGTGGGAAGATGTGGACTCCAGGAAACAGGGGTTCAAACACAGGAAAGAATCTAGAAGAATGCACAAGATGCTGCCAGCCAAGCACAGGCCCAGAGAGCAGCCTGTCCAGGCAGGAGTGAAGACAGATGGCTCCAGGAGACTGGGCTCCAGGAAGGTCGAAGTGATAAAAAAAAAATCTGGTGTTTCTGAATGTATTGAGAGGCAATTTGGCTCTTTGGTTGAGTGTCTGGGGATAAGTCCATGGTAACAAAAAAATTTTAAAAAAGAAGAATTCCAGGGAACATGAGAGTTTTACAAGAAAGAAAAGGTAATCTTAGTACACTTTGCATAGCTCAGCTGTGAATAGCATTTGCATATTCATAATGATGTAAATGCAAATAGTTATCTCACCAAAAAGTAAGTTTTAACAGTTTATTGTGAAAATGGGGAAAAGAAAGTGAAAGAGAAAAAGAGACATAGAGAGAGAGACAGAGAGAGAGAGAGAAAGGCTATTATTATTTGTCATAAAGAGAAGTAAATGGATTATGTCCAAACTGAAAAATTAAGAAGTAGCAGTAGATTACTTAGAAATATAGCAGCAAATACGAGAAGGAAATGCTAAAAGAATCGACAGTGGTTGACTGTGTTGATGGGCAAGGACTGGCATAATGGGGAAGATGGGAGAGTGGGCTCAAAGGACTACTGTTTTTCACAATACACCTTTTTTTAGAACCATTTGACTTTTCAAATGGTTTCAAATGTGTATGTATACAGTTGATAAAAATAGAACAAAAGATTTAAATCATGGTGCAGAACAGTCTATAGTAGGCTACCATTTATGCAAGAAAAAGTATATATGCAAATATTCATCATAAAATATATCTGGAAGGATACCCAGAAAATTTCTAATAGTAGCTGCCTCTGGAGGTAACTAATGACCACGCACGAGCACAAGAGACTCTTTACCCTTTGAATCTGTTTGAATTTTACACTGTGTATATGCATAACTTATTTTTTTTTTAAATCTTCTAAGAAAGAAAGAAACTGGAAATGAGACTGAAGCAAGAGAGCAAACAATGTTAAAATCAAATGAGCTCTAAAGAGAAAGTGACCATTTCCTTTTAGGATGAGTTGTTGATTTGATAAATATAAGTGTATGTGTCTTCTTGTTACACTAATAACATTATCTTTATAGAACAAGCAGAAGTTAAAGGGAAAAAATCACTCATAGTCCTACCATGCGGTTAACCACTATTAAATCTGTGGTGTGTGTCCTCTGAATTTTTCACTGTGTGTGTGGTCTGTCTGTGTATTCCCACTTCTGCCATGGGATAGTACTGTTTTGTTACCAACTATCTTCATTTAACGATATAGTCACTTTCAATACGAGTAGTTAAGGAATATTATTCTACAGATCATTTTCACTGACTGATTTTACTGCACCATTTGGCTCCACCACAGTTGATTTAACTAATCCCCTACTGTTAGATTGTTCTCAGTTTTTCACTACTGTAAATCAGGCTTGTGCCTTAATTACGACTTAACATTCTTAACTGTTTCCTTTGACTAAATTCCTAGAAGCGCCATTGCTGGATCAAATGGCGTGACCATAACTAAAAGTCTTGATATATCTTATAAATTTTCTCCCTGAAAATTTGTCCAAATTTGCATCCTGCCCCCAGCAGTGCTGAAGAATGTCACTCTCTCTCAGACCCTCGCCAACATTTTTGGTTTTGTTTTTGCCAAATCTGACAGATCTTAAAAAACAATGTTTTATTGTTATTTATGTTTCTTTGGTTTACTGGCGAGGTGCATCATTTCTTGATATTTATTGGCCAACAAATAAATAAATATTGGCCTTTCCCCATGGCTGGTACTATGCTGCCTGAGATAAGAGACAAACGGTAAATAGAATGGTTTCTTTCCTCAAAGAGCTTGCAATCTCACAAAAGAAATGAATACACAAACAATACAGCTAGGTTGTAAAGCAGGAGGTGATTGATTCTTCTGTCAAATTAAAGTTTTTCACAGTTTGTAACATTTGAGTGGAGACTTGAAGGCTAAGGAGAAGGAAGACAGAGAAATGGGGGGTACTTTTTCCAAGAGCAGCATATTTAAATGCAGTGATGCTGTTTGGGACACTTGGGAGAGGTGAAAGACCTGATGTCCTGGTAAGTAAGCCTGAAAAATGCATTGGGGCCCTCTTATGAAGAGTGGGAATAGATCCTCTAGACCCGAGGCTTCTATCTGGTACACCAGTCTTGATGGCAGGCCGCCATGTTTGCAGAGAGCCCAAGAATCTTCTCAAATGGAAGCAAGATCCTGCCTCCTCCCGAGATTCACACAAAATGATAGATTCCCCAAACATAAAAAGTGAGTTTACATGTGGAGCAAACAGAACAATGTGACAAATGTCCACCAGATTTGGAGTCCACGAACTCCGGAACTTGTATGGAAAGCTGCGGGGAGGTACATGCATTTTTCTATGAAGGGGTCCCTTGGGTCAAAGGGGATAAAAGACTCAGCACTACTGATGCACACATTGGAGAGCCATCCGTAATTGTCAGCAGGAAGAGGACTGTGAAAGATAACTCTGTTAGCAATGAAGATTGGAGAGAATGCCAGCAGGAGGGAGAATTGGACCTGAAGTTTTGGAAGGTAAAATAAATAATTACCATCATTCAGTATTTACTCTGTGCTAGACAAGGTGCTAGATGCTTGGCACCCATTTTATTTCATCTTCAAGTAGCACATTTAACAGATAAACTGAACCCTAGATTTTAAAATTAGCCAAAGGTCACCTGGCTATGAATGACCAGATCCATAGTTGATCACCAGCTCATGTGACTTTAAAGCCCACACTTTTAATCATGACCCTAAACTGCCTGCCTTGAAAAGGTCTACACCATTTCTTCTGCACCTCATCTCCTAATTTTTTGTGGATTATTTTAAGTAACCAAGTGACTCACTTCAGGGAAGAGAGCTATGTGACTACAGTTACCATTTAGAAGACAAAAGGAGAAAGGCCTTGGTGACTCTTCATTGTTCTTGTTCTACAAAGAATGGATCATCTGCTGAGATAATAGTATAAATCCAAAGAAATCCCTCATTCTACACGATGGTTCCTGTTGTTATTTGCTTCATCTCATTCCATGGAAGGAAACTCCTACAGGTTTCAATTGGCAAACAAGTTATTTTGAAGAAAAGTACACAGTGCTATTTATTTTTTCAAGCTTCATAGTCATTAGAACTGCAGAATAGCAGGTCTGTCTGAGCATATTCACACTCTCAGTTATTGTTGAAGTGACATGTGCAAACAATAGCATTCAATTCTGCCTTTCCTGGCAAATATTAAATACACAGTAAACCTCTGGCTGTTTTACCTTGGGAGTTGAGTGCTGCATAAGAAGGGTGCTGATTCCCTATTATCAAATAAAAAGCAAATGTTATCTTTGGAAATAAAAAACCTCAGAGACAGGGCTTAACACTGATCACCACTAGACAAAAGTTGTAAAACATCACAAATTTTCCATCTTTCGCACAATCATATGAACCTGTGTGCACATACATACTTCCTTTACATTTTTTACGGGCTGCTGGCTTTCTAATCTCTATTCACAGAAAAAGTAGAGGCAGCTACTGCTGAAGTTTTGAGGGAAGGCTCATTTTTTATCATCTTGGAAACAAATATATGGAACCTTGTATTTGCTATTGCTGGGTAACAAATTCCCACAAATTTAGTGGCTTAAAACAATAATTTCTGAACTCAGTTACCATGGGTCAGGGGTCCAGGTGTGGTCTGGCTGGATCCTCTACTTAGGATCTCAAGAGGTTGAAATCAAGGTTTTTGCTGAACTGTGTTCCTTTTAGGAGGCTTGGATAGGGAAAGACTCACTACTGGGCACACTCAGGTTATTGGTAGAATTTCTTTCCTTGCAGTTGAATGACTGAGGCCCTGTTTTCTTGCTGGCTTTCAGCTAGGGACTACTCTTAGCTGCTATAGAGTCACCCACAGTTCTCTGCCATGTCGCCCCTTCCAGAGTCCTCTCATGCTTGAAATCTCTTCACTGGGAAGAGCCCAGTTCCCCCTGAGAGATCACCTGGTTAGGTCATCCCCACTGAGGATAATCTCCTATCTAAAAATCAACTGATTTGGGACCTTACCTACATCTGCAGAATCCCTTCACAACAGAACCTGGATTAGTGTTTGGCTAAATAACTGGGAGAAGATAATTGCACACCAGGACATGGAGATCTTGGGGGCCATCACAGAACTCTGTCTACTATAAACCCCCATGGGCATCATCTTTTCTGGCAAGAGTCTTGTATATTAAATGCTTTCTTAGCATCCATCTTTGTTTTCTCAGCTTTGTAATCTCTTTTTTTTAATTGAAACAATTGATTGTACATATCTGTGGGGTACAGCATTGAATATCAATACCTGTGTGCAACATGTGATCCTCAAATCAAGATAATTACTATATTTATCATTACACAATGTAATTTTTTTTTTAGCAAATACTATTGAGCCCATGATTATGTGTCATGTGTCATATGGGGCATTTCATGTTTTGGTAAAGTGATGGCAATAGCTTTCATTTATGAGAACCTATTATGAGTTGGACGCTGTGCTGAGTTTTTACTTGCATTACCTCATTTATCCCCCACCACAATGTGGAAGGTACAGTCAATATCCTAAGCTGCAGATGAGAAAACTGAGACTGGGCACAGGTAAGTGGCATACTCAGTGCCTGACATCTGGGAAGTGGCAGAGCGGGGACTCAAACCCACTTCTCTTTTCCTTCAGATCCCTCCTTCCCAGCCTACTTCCATCAGTTGTTATCTTGCTATATTGTGGTTTTGAAAAGGTTATGAAATGTCCTCCATAGTTACAATGATTATCATCCATCCATTCCTTCTTTAGCCAAATTTGCCATCTAATAACAGAAAATGTCACATAGACCAAGTCCTCTCTAAAAGCAAAGGACACCCCTAAAAGTCAAAGAGACTCAAGGGTGTTAGAGCAGTTTAAAGCCTGACTTTTGGCAAGGATAATCGAGTACTTTAGCATCTGTCGTTTTAATGCACCTTGTTCTTGGATTCTATAATATATTTTGCTGTCTGGTTTTATGCCAAGCATTGATTAATAAGCTTCATCAGAAAGAAAACACCAATTCAGTCCTGGAGAGCAACTTCAGGTCTTCTCTCCAGAGCAGCCAACCTGTGTCAGCAGGAATCAGAATAGAAATGGTCTGCATCCAATCAAAACTACCATCTTTTGATTTGAAATAGCACTTATGCTAGTGACATCCTCAGTTCATTGTGAACAAAGACTGACCCGTGCTACTGGCTGGAGGAGGAAAACAAATGGCTGATTCCATTCGGGAAAGATGACAAGGACCAGACCCTCTTTGAAAGACGTTTTTCTTTTTGATAAAGGAAGGACAAAAATGACATTGATTTATGTGTTGATTGCCAACTGAGTCTCATAAATGGGCAAAACTATGTAGAATGCACTAAGGCCACAAATTTGGGAAGAAGGGCTAACAGTGACATTTTCTCACCCAGAACTTTCTTATTTTCTCTCCTAGCTGCTCCTCCACTTGTCCTAACAGTGGGCCTGCAATTCCCAGAGATTTGAAATGCCAAGTTATTCTTCCACTTCTGTGTTCTGATGGAGCAAGGTCCTCACCTTTCAAAATCTGAGCTGTGGGAGAGCTGGGGGAAGACCTGAGGATGTGGCAGTTTTGCAGACAGCATGTAGTGGCTCACCATGGCCCTCTCCCTTTACTCTGGACCCAGAGCTAGACTATATTTCACAGCCTCCTTTGGGGTTAGGTGTGGCACATGGCTGGGTTCTGGCCCGTGGGCAAAAGCGATGTGCATAAAATCCTAACATGTGACCCTCCATTCCCTTTCTTCTTTTATTGACCAGCTGGATGTCGATGTCCAGAGTGTCCTTAGAAGCCCTGAGTTAAATAAATCAGAATCCGTTTAGCTGGGGTCCTTGAATGACTTAATGGAGCAGAAGCTCATTCTCCCCTCTGTCACCAAATGGAATTCGTGTGGTACAGAAATAAGCTTCTATCATATTAAGCCATTGAGCATCAGAGTTCTTTCTGTAACAGCAGCTACCATTACACTACCTAAAATAGTAGCCTAGAATCTATAAACTATAAAGTAAGAAAGACAAGTAGTTCTAAGAAAGGAGAAGGGCTGGTTACTCAAGCATGAGAAATATATTTCCACGTATTTCTTTGATTGTGTAGGGCAGACTAAAAATGGTATTAAAAAAAAAATAAACTCTAGGGCCGGCCCCGTGGTGCAGTCGGGAGAGTGCGGCACTGGGAACGCAGCAGCGCTCCCGCCGTGGGTTCGGATCCTATATAGGGATGGCCGGTGCTGCGGCCGGTCACAAAAAAGACAAAATAATAATAATAATAAATAAATAGAATTAAAAAAAAAACTCTAGATTAAATGAAACTACCTTGATCCATTCTTAAATATCTATAGAAAATTGAATTTTCACTTATAGCTCTTTTAGAACTCATTTTTGTGTCATTTTCTATGATTAATGTATTAGAAGATTTTAGTGTTTTTAGTTTGGGACTGTTGAAAAAAATTTTTTGAACTGGAGCAAAAAGAAACTTTTTTTGATAAATTAAGAAGATGCATTAGAAATTATTTCTTTAACCCTAAATATGAACAGAATATTGTGACATTCAATACTTGTAGTTTCTCCTGCCAATAATAATCGGCCTACAATCCTGAAAATTAAATGTATGGGGATTATTATCTTTTACTAATATTTTAATATAGAACTATAAGCAAGTGCAGATTAATGTTATAGAAAGACAGAGATTTCTTACTGTTTTCTTGATATTTTAGTATTCTGCTAGGACTAAGTTACTATGCATAGGAAAGTTATACAGAAAATTTTGGAAAATAGACTGAGTCATGCAAGATTCAGTATTTTTTTCCACAAATGTCCTTCAAATAGAGGCAATTATCATACAAATATCTCCATCCAGGCCCTAATTTATCTAGTGCAGTATTTAGTATGTAATTGTTTTCTTCTACTTCTATGTTTCTAGGGATGTTCCATATTCAAAGATCGTAATATTAGGGCTCTTGACTTAGAGTTAAATCTATAATGTCCATTAATATCAAAATTAAAATAAAATTTTCTCATCCTCATTCGTGTACATCCTCCTTATATACAATTTATAATCTTGAAATTGTTACTCTTTGCTTTATTTAATTCATTTAAATTTTAAAATGTGATTTGCTTATTTCTCACATAGACTTTCAAACCAGGAGAAAATGTAACTAGCTTTCTGGTCTAACAGGATTTGTCTTCAGTTGTAAATTGGGAAATTGACATTTTGGTTTAAACATTAGATTCTACTTATTTAAGTTCTTTTGAGCCTGTTTCCAAGAGAGTGACCATGAGGACCCACTGATCAAATCCAGCTTCTGAATCTGCAGTGGGGCCAGACCTGGATTTCGATGGCATTCCAAGGCACTGGCACCCTGTGAGATTCTGCCTGGCTGAAATCTCAAACTCTTGCCTGCAGTCTGCAGTGTATAATCTTCTCATTTACAAAGATCACGACTGCAACTCTATTCCAAACCCAACCTAAGTTTGTCAGGAAGTTTCTGATTCATAGCTGCCATTGCACCTGGGCCCCCATAGAACTTCATGTGTTTTTTTTACATTTTTCCTCTTTTCCTTTTGCAAAGAGAAGTACACCATAGAAATAAAACAGAAAGATAATTTTAAAAAGAATGTCCTCTGAAGTCTAGCTCAGAGAGTGAATTTTACATTTGTTCTTAAATACATTGTTTTCTTCTATATGCTTTACTTGGAAGTGCTTCTTCTGAAGAAGAGTCTGAGGAGCCAGGGAAAATTCACGAGGGAATAAGGAAACTCTTCTCCAGTGAAATGGAAAGTTTGGCTTTTCCTCTCAGTTATTGTCCTGGAAGTTTCTAAATGATCTCCACATCTCTTCTTTTTCAGCTTTTCTCAGTGCGTTATTGGTAATCACTAAATATTTCCTATGAAGACTAATCCACATAAGTATTTCTGAGTATTGTCTTTCCCAAAATAAAACAGGACTGTCAGGATTGATTTAAATGATGTAGCAATCAAAATAATGAAAGGATGCCTTTTATTAATTTTGAGATAATTGCTCATATATGTAATTAGAGTAGAGTAAATTAGAATTTTATTAACCAATAGCACAATACAATTAGGAATCTCACCACCTGACAATTAAGCTCGATTTCACATTTGAGGGTAAAAGAAAGTGTGTGTGGTACGTTTGTCAAAGTGTTTCAACATCCTCTGCACTGGAAAAGCATCTTGTTCTACACAAAAATCAATCACATTGTATATTAATAAAATTAAATTAAATTTTAAAAAAACAGCTGGAAAATACAACCCATATGAAGGAGATAAAGCAGTTAATTGAAAATGACTAACAACTGACAAAGATGTTAAAATTAGCAGATAAGAACATTAGTTATAATCATATTCCACATGTTCAAAATAGAAGATATAAAAAAGACAAACTCCTAGAGATGAAAATTACAGCGTATGAGATGAAAAGTACACTGGACGGGATTAATGACAGATTAGACACTGCAAACCAAATGATTAGTGAATTCAAAGACACAGCAATAGGGACTGCACAAAAATGAAACAGAGAATAAATAATGTTTTTAAAAAAATTAACAGCACATGAGTGAGTTATACAACTACTCCAAAAAGCCTAATCTGTGAATAATTGAAGTATAAAAAAGAGGGTGTAAAAAGGAAAAATATTTGAAGAAATGATGGCTCAAATTTTTCCAAATTTGAGAAACTTTTGGGGGTGATAGATATGTTCATTATCTTGTTTGTGGTCATGGTGTCCCAGGTATATACATATGCCAAAACTTGTCAAACTGTACACCTTAAATATGTGCAGTGTATATGTCAATTATATCTCAATAAAACTGTTAAACAAACAAACAAAAAAAGCATCTTGTTCTTTATGCTTTCTGAGGCACTTTCACCCCAGCCTTCTGCTGACTTGCATTTTTATTCTTTACATATTGGCCTCCTAAATGTCATTATAAGTCAGCTCCTTGAGAGAAGGGAATTTTGGGGGGTATTTTTGTATTTCCCATATCACCTGGACATCGGAGCCATTGAATATGTATTTGCTATATTTACTTGAAAAGTCTTAAAAACAATTTGCTCATCAAATCTGTAGATGACTAGAAGAAACTAGGTGGAGTACCTAATAAGTTGAATGTCATAATCAGAATTGTAAAAACTTTCAAAAGGCTGAAAACCTTATAAAAAGAAATGTAAAATACCAAGACCTAAATTCAAAAATACAAAATACAAAAATTAAGGACATAATAGATGTGTGTAGCAACATATTACACATAACTAAAGAGAAAATTGGTGAATTGGAAGATATCTCAGAAGAAATCATCCAAAATGAAGCAGAGAGAGCAAAAGAATAGAAAATGCAGATGAGGCTAAGAGACAGAGAGGGTATATTAGAAAGTTGTACACATATACAATTGGTGCCCTACAAGGATAGCAGAGAGAGAACCAGGCAGAAACAATATTTAAACAGAAAGTGGTTGAGAATTTTCAGAAATAAAAGATACACAGATTCTAGAAGGATAGCATATTACAAGCAAGATATGAGAATAAATCCATACTTGGATAGTATAGTGATCCTGCACTACAAAAGTTCAAAGACAAGGAGAAAATCTTAAAAACAGCCTGAGAAAGTAGACAGATTACCATCAAAGAAGCAGAAATTACATTTTAAGATTAAATAAAATGCTTATAGTATGAGTCATTTTTTATGATTTGACACCTTAACCAAATTTTCAACTTACTTTGGAGCCTGATTGTGCTATACGAGATTTTGTTCTGAAGCTGGGATTCAGTATTTGTAGGTCTGTTAATCAAAAAAGGTAGATCCAATTTATTCTATGTAGCTCCAAGGGAGTGGACCAAATACCAATGTGTAGAAGGTCTAGAAAGGCATATCTCTACTTAATATAAGGAAGAGATATCTAATAATTTGAGCTGTTAAAATCTAGAATAAGTTGACTTATATAAGAAGTGAGTTCTCTATCATCAAAGAGTTTGGTTAAAAGGCAGATACATTCATTCATTTATCAAATATTTATTAAGCACCTACTATATATCAGGCATAGTTATAGATTCTGGTAATATATCAATGAACAAACAAACAAAAAGACAAAAATCTCCTCTATGTAGAGCTTATATCCCAGTGCAAGGAGACAGACAATAATTATGGTAAATAAGTAAATTATGCACTATGTTAGAAGATGACCAGTACTGAAGGGAAAAAATAGAAGAAGGTAAAGGTGATCAGGAGTAATGGGGGAGGGTTTGCAATTTAAGATATGATGGTCCCAATAGGTGTCACTAAGAGATATTATTGTGCCAAAGACCTTATGAAGGAAGGAGAGTGAGTTATGAAGATCTAAGCAGTTAAAAGGAACAGATTGGTGGGAGTTACTTCCACCTCTGTAATCTAGTCTTATCATATGTTTCAAAGTAAGTTTGGATTTTTAGCTGATGAAATTTTATTACTTATTATGAAATGGTACAAATCAGGGTGACTTCCTATACTGTGTTTGCAAATGAAAGCTGTTCATCCTCACTATAACTCTAGAAACTTTGCATTTGAAAAACATTTCTTTTAAAAATTCCAAATTTCAGAAAGAATGTCGTACCTTCTGTTGGTATCTCAGAATTTGGATATTACAGCAGATAATTAGTATGAACTTGTTAGAGAACTGGCCTGTCATCTTGGGAAAGAGATGTAAAGAATCTTCACAGAGCATTCAAAAGTAGAATCGTAGGTTCGCTCTTTAGAATCAGATTGCTTTTTGAAAAAAGAAAAGCCAACAAACATCGAGCTGCTTTGATTCAAAAAAATAATGCTTGCCTCTGATGTTAAATTCCGCAGTGCCAGCCATTTGAAGTATAGAGGGCATTGACATGTACACAATAAAAAGCCAAGAATATCTTCCCTATTAACTTGTAATCTTGTGTTGCAGGCACACAAAAAATCCCTTTGGACGATTGAACCCAACGAAGGCATGGTTCCCCCAGAAACTGATGTTCGACTGGCACTGATTGCCAACCTGAATGATGTGCTGACGTTCAACGACACAGTCATTTTGGACATAGAAAACAGCAACACCTATCAGATTCCTGTCCAGGCTTCAGGAATTGGTTCCACTATTGTTTCAGATAAGCCCTTTGCTCCAGAACTCAATTTGGGGGCACATTTTAGGTAGGGAAATATCATGGACCATTGTTTCTATATGTCACATATGTTGCATAAGCTGAGCGTTGCCTCTAGTTTAGAAAATCATTTTTAAGTAAATAGAACTAACTTTCTCAGTCCCTCTCCTTTCCCACCTTTACTTTCCCAGCTCCTGGTTGGTACATCAACCACAAGAAGACATTTCCTAGTCATAGCTTGGTTATATTCCCCAAGCTGTGTCCCTCTATGCTAGAGAAAGAGATGGTTTCTAGGAAGTACATTCTTCTCTCAAATTTACAGTGGCTTCTCTGTAGTGAATTTAGAGTTTCAACCATGAATTCTCTTCTTCTGTTCCAATACACTACAAATCCCTCTCCATGAATGCAGAAAATACAGATATAGATAGATCTTAGTGGTAATCTAAATAGAGTATACCTAGGAAGGTAAAAATTTATTGCAAATGTATCTTATCCAATATTGCAAAGCTAGTAGCTGTTTTTGGTGTTATGTCCTCTACTTGCCTCCACATCATAACACCAGCAACTGAGATGGTTGCAGTTGGCTTCACCTGATCACCCAAGAAAAGCTAGAGGGTCTAAATATTAAATAAAAAGCGGTACAGTATAGAAACCTCTGAGCAGAACAATCTAAATGTGGATATAAAAAAAGTATGAGGTTTGAATACTGAGGGTAGAGAATATGTGTGAGGATTTATTCCTGGTTCCTCAACAGAGTCATGCAGCTATCAGTAGTTGACTCTTGGGAGCCAGTTGCATTTGCACCTGTCTGTTGCAGTCCTGTAAACAGATCTCAGAAGGATGCTCCTTCTGCCTTCTAATCTAACAAGCCCTGAAACCATGTCAGACTCAGAGAAGATGTGATTGACAGTAATCAGTTGGGAGCCCTCCCCACAATCCCATTCATGCCTCCTTTTCTCTGTCCCATCTACAGATCATGGGACTTGACCGAAAATATCAGAAACCAATAGAGAATTAAGTAAGAAGCAAGTCAGATCATTGAATTGCATATGTCCTTAGACAAATATAAAATTATATATTTTTTGAGTCAACTAGATATAAAAATCTTTCTCTCTGCCTATTAGCCATAAGCTAGGGCAATTTGTCATTGCATACCAGTGCTTCTAATTTCAAATTTCTTTAAGTGCATGCAAATATAATTATAGAAAACAATATACTGCAAACCAGACCAATTACCTGTTTTCTTAATCTACAAATAGTATCAAATAGCCCCTAAAGGACATTCTGACACTTGTTTGGAATTGTAGGGTTAGCTAACGGTTTTCTATGAATATAAAAGCAAACTATCTTTTAGCTGCTTATTTCCCCTCTGTCTAACCCTATTATTTATTTATTTATTTGACATAAAATCATGATGCCAGCAATCTCCAGAAGAATGATCAAAAGCTGAAGTGGATAAACTACAGCTCACTGCCTGTTTCTGTAAATAAAGTTTTTATTGGCATGCAGCCACACCCATTCATTTACGTATTGTCTCTGACTGCTTTCATACTACAACAGAGTTGAGTACTTTTGACAGAGACCATGTGGCCCCAAAAGCCTAAAATATTTATTATTCTGCCCTTTCCAGGAAAAGCTTGCTGACATCTGGTCTAAAGGAATTCCTCTATGCCACCCCTTCTTGATTGCATATTTTTGGACAACTCTCTTAGATTTTCAGAGCTTCTATTTCTTTATCTATAAAATGGGAGTAAATATACTTATTATGACCAGGTTGCTGTGATGATTGAAAGATATACTGTGAATAAGTAACAGAGTTCCTGCCTAGTTTATAAACAGTATTTATTATTTCCCCCAAATGCCTAACGTTATCCATAAAGTTAAACTGCCAGGTAAAGATACTCCGGTGGGCATGCCCTGTGGATACATATTTAGATAGAAGTGGTTATACATGATAGCTGACAAGTATTCCTTCTGAGTATTTCTTTGATGCTTCAACTTATTAAATATGATGTCATTTCCTAAGGACGAACAGATGGGATGAAATCTCAAAGCCTAATAAAATTTAAAAAATAAAAAACAGTGCTGAGATGAGATTTTTCCCTGAAAAAAAAAATTTTTTTAAGGTAAGCCTATCAATCAGTAAAAAAAAAATCACATTTGAACCATCTCTAAGATCTTAAAAATCTCGATTTTTTAACAGGGCCAGGCAATCAGGAGGTCCTTAATAAGTACTTGTGGAATAGATGGATGGATGAAAGAATGAATGAAATAGCGACGTCTATAAAGCACATTAGTCTGAGAAAAATGACCAATCTAGATAGTGTTCTGGCCCATTGCAGTCCTTCCAACCTTTGTTAAGGCTTAGAGGTTATGTGCTGTTTCTCTTCAAAGTTCTCTTCAAATTGTGCCCACCATCAAGACGTTTCACTCAGTCAATAGAAATTAACTCAACACAATTTGAAATATGATTCCTCTCCAGTAGGTATTCTGATTTTCTTTCACTTCTCAGAACCATTTCTCATCAATTAGAGTGCTTTTCATGTGAACTGTGTCTGTGTGTCCTGCAGCAAATGTGACCTGCTGGGGATGACTGGGTATGTGAGTGGGCCACCTTCTCACAGCCCCTTATCTGGTGCTGGCAACTCTGGGGCCAAACCCAGCACCATGACTCCAAGTCTACTGGCCCCTTGAGTAGGTACTACCTTGTGTAGATACTAGTCCCATCACTGTGATGGTAGTTCCTCGTAGCATCTTGACTTAGTCTTCCTACAGTTTTTAAAAAAGTATGTCTATATTTCGTTGCTCACTTTTTAAATACCTCCACAGGAGTAAGTCCCAAGGATGTAGAGCTGAACAAAGCATCCCTAAGTTGAGTCCTTTCAACACCTGCCTCTTCTTTTCCAGCCTGGATACCTATTATTACCGCTTCAAGTTGACCAACAAGGGACGTCGGGTCCAAAAGCTGTTCTGGATGAATGACAGTTTCTGTCCCCAGGGCAAGCTGAACAAGAAGGGACAGGTTAAGAAGGGACATACTGATGGCCGACGCCAGTCCAAGAGCTCCCAGGATCCCAGGAACCCACAGAGCCCCGTGTTTCAGCTCCACCCCGTCAGGATGGAGCTGTACCCAGGCCAGACAATTGATGTGATACTCGAAGGCTATTCTGCTATTCCAAGAGTAAGAAGACAGCATATTTAGAAGCTATTTTTCTTCTAAATAAATCTTTGCTGTATCTGTTTCTTAGGCAAGTCCTTTGACAGTTATTTGAGAAAGGATGTTGTTTCTCTAGGATTGCATACAGCACCAAGTTACCATGGCAGCATCCATTGCTTTCAAGGTTCAGCTCTGCTCAGTTTTCTATTTGTTTCTATAGCTACCATGAACACAACCTTAAAGGACCATTTAAAGCAGGTTTTCATTCCCAGCGTCGACAGGAACCAGCCAGCAAGTCTCTCGTAAAGGAGCATCCAGTTTTCAGCCCAAGCAAATTCTCCTATTAACACTTAGCAGTATTAATTTAATATTCAAAAAGAGTGTTTTTATAGGCACTTTGGTCTGCCTCTTGCATCCAGGCATTGGGACATCCCTGGTATTTTCCTTCCCAGCCTGACTATGACAGAATCACATTTAAAAATGTAATTTTTTTTATGTATCAGTGAAAGAGCCACATTTATCTTCAGCAACTCTGATTTTCTGCTCTTATCTACATTATCACCATACATTCTACTTAAAACATTTAAGCAGATCCGAACCTTGTGTCTGTTTATTCCTATTCCCTCATGGAGTTTGGAAACCATGAAAAATCTAAAAGACTTTTGAAGTCACCTAAAAGTCTCTCCCACCCCA
Organism: Cynocephalus volans; assembly: GCF_027409185.1. Taxonomy (NCBI): domain Eukaryota; kingdom Metazoa; phylum Chordata; class Mammalia; order Dermoptera; family Cynocephalidae; genus Cynocephalus; species Cynocephalus volans. The sequence goes on along the minus strand of NC_084469.1, from coordinate 127,191,208 downwards.
TAAATGCAGTCTTTGTGAATGAGAAATGATGCTTGCTTAAGCTCCTCCTTGTGTCACCAAATTAGGAGGTGATACTGAATTTACTCCTCATGAAATAGGAAGCAGTAAGAAATGTGTCTCCCAGTTGATACAATGGGAAAGCTGATTCATTGCTTAGCTTCTCTAGGATCACAGATTCCACGTTATTTCATTTGCATTATTTCCTTACAGAGTATTTTCAGGTAAAACACATTTTCAGTGCAAAAAAAAAGTTCTCTCTCATTATGAAGTATGTAATGTGCTCCTTTTCTCTGTTATTCAGGGGATGAGCCAACTTTTATTGAGTACGTACCATGTGGCAAGCACTGTGCTAGACACTCAAGACGCAATGATAACAGAACACGGCCCTTTATCTCAAGACACTGATAACCTGTGGGAGGAGCACATTTGCAATGTGGTTATCAAGACTGGGTCGTATTTCTAAAGGCATTAAATCTGAGCTGCTGGGGAGCTTAATTCAGTTTAAGCTTTAAAGTTTCTCTGAATGTTCTTCCAAAATGTGCTACATAGTTGAGAAGGGATTCAAATTCATTCACATCCCAAACCTGAGCATTCTTCAATACAAGCTATTCATGATATAAATTCACTTTTGGTCCTGTCTACATTATAAAAATCTGGGCTTCTTGGCTCCAAAGAAATATTAGTTTCTAATAAAATCTAATACATGATTTTTAAATATTTAGTATGAAAAGCAAAATTTTTCCAACCACAGTTTTCAACTAGTTTGATAAGAAATTATATAACTACCATTGAACTATAAGCCCCATGAAGGATTTTAACTGCCTTGTCATCACTGTTTCATACGCCCAGCCCCCAACACAGCATCTGATGCGTAACAGACCATATATGTTCATGTATATCTGAATGTAAATTGATTGTGTCCTGAGGGGGCAGTCAGAAATGAACATAGAATCCATCGAAGCCATATTTAATCAACTGAATGTAATTGTGTGACAGAGAGCAACCCCTGAAATACACTGTGTGCTCTTCCCCCATGTCCCCAGACAGGGAGTTGGGAATCAGCTTGCTTTCAGTGGGTTATTAAGTTTTCTGGGTTATGGTTGTTCTAGAAATGCCGGTGTGTCTCGTCTGCAGGTAGTCAGTGAAAAGCTGGTGTGCCACGCCATCATCGGGGCCCAGAAGGGGAAGAGCTTGGTGATGGCTGTGAACATTGTCTGTGAGTTCACAGCACCTCTTATCCAGCTCTCCACTAAGGAGCTCGTATACCGACTGGAGAAGGTCAGTGGGACTGTCCTTGGGGGGACCTGAGAGCTCCGACTGGGGTTCAGCATTTCATACTTTCACTTCGGAAGCTAAATTAATAGGAATCCTGTAACACCCATTACCCAGCCAGTGTCTTTAAAGCTTCAGAGGCCAGTACACATTCAACTAAAAGTTCTTAATCTACATCTATGATCCTTTGAAATGTAAATTGCTATGGAAATTATACTTCCATCATTCCTGATGTATAAGACCAAAGTGCAGTTATCCCAGTATACTGAAAATGCATTTTAGTTGATCATCTTATAAACATAACAGTAAAGAAAGGGTTGGAATAGAATTATCAATAATTATAATGGGCCGGCCCCATGGCGCACTCGGGAGAGTGCAGCGCTTGGGAGCGCAGCAGCGCTTTCGCTGCGGGTTCGGATCCTATATAGGAATGGCCGGTGCACTCACTGGCTGAGCACGGTGCGGGCAACACCAAGCCAAGGGTTGCGATCCCCTTACTGGTCACGAAAAGGACAAAAAAAAAAAAAAGAATAATTATAATAATCCACAAGAAGAGCTACCACTTATCAATTAATATGTGCTGGGCATTGAGCCATGTTTATTATATACATTTTTCCAGTTCCTGCACAACAACCCTATACAGTATGTTCTGTTATCATTCCCATGATGCACATGAGGAAACTGAGATACAAGTTAAGCTGTAGAGATCATCTAACACCGCTGGAGGATAAGCAACTTAAAATACTTGATTCACTGTCTCTAATTCATATGGCTATATATGTCCATGCCTTTGTATGTCCATGACTTTATATGGCCATTAAGGGTAGGAAATAAGTGGGACAGACCAGGGACAGAGGAGAGATAGGAATGACTGATGCTTAGGGAAGGAGATGGGAATAGTGACAAGTTAGGGGTATCACCCTAGGACCTTGACCTACTCCTAGGCAGGTTTCCATCCTAGAATTATTTACCATTCAAAACAGATATGTATAGAATGTCTGTTCTGAGTCAGGTACTGTGCTGGTTCTGAAAATCCAGTGAACCATACAGACAGTATCAAAGCTAAGAGAGCAGTTGAGCTTACAGACTGTAAAAGAATTATTAAAATTTAATTGTTTAAATTAACGATTATAAACAGTGCTGGAAGAAGAGACATAAGGTGCTGTGAGAGCATATATCAGGAGACATGGCCTCATTTGTACATGTGGTCACAGACAGCTTCCTGGAGAAAGCACCTCAAGTTGACCCTTGAAATAAAAATAGGAGTTCGTCTGGTAACAAGGGAAGGGAAAGAAATGTAGGCAGAGGGAAGAGCTCATAGGAAGGGCCTGAGTTAGGGAGAGGTTTGGCGAGATGAAGAACTGAAAGACCACCTGGGACAGAGAATAGCAAGAGGTCTGTCTGGAGAAGTGGCAGGGGCCAGATGGGTGTGGCATGCCTGGGAGCTGTGTTCTAGGCTTCAGATGGCCAAGGGAGGGCTTTAGGGAGGGGAGCGACATGGTCAGATTTATTCGTTAAAACAGTCATGCTGGCTGCCGAGTGGGATATTTGTTAAGGCCTGTCATGTGCCTATCACTGTGTCAGGTGCTAGGGTGAGAATAGTCTCTCCCCGATGAATCTCATCACAGCCTCCTGGGAAGACCAAGCCTTAAGTAAGCCATTGTCCCATAGCGTGATCTATTCTGTCATACAAAAGTCTCGGTGTGGCAGTGCCTAACCAGTCATGGGGGAACCAACTGAGGTTCCTTTCATTTCCTGGAGGTTTTCAGGAGAATGTTCAAAGCAATTTGTTCTGGTCATGGATTCCATCACATTTTGTTCATTAAAAAACACATCTGTTGAGCACCTCCGTGGGTGAGGTGCTCTGCTAGGAGATGATTAAGGGAGCTTAAAGTCAGTCTAGTAGGAGAGGCAAGATGTACAAGTATAATTCAAATCAACAAATAATGTTCGAGCACCTACATTGTACTAGGCACCTACAGTATATTAGGCACCTACAATGCATGGGGCAGAAAAGACGTGGCAAGGACCCTGGCTTAACAGACTAGTGGGGGTGGTGGACAATGAGAAAGTAGGATAAGGGTTTCGGTTACAGGAAGCTTAACTAACAAGCTAAACACATATCTAACAAGCTCCATGAGACATGTAAAAATAAAATTCTACAAGAGTCTGCTACAGTTACTAAGCTTTCAGTGCTGTTTTAAATTCTTTCTTGTTAAGTAATCAGGAAAAATATTTACTGGCAACAGCTGCACTAAATTTGATGGTATATTTTCTCTGAATACAGCTTTTTTTTAAAATTTAATTTTATTTTGTCAATATACAATGTGGTTGATTATTGTGGCCAATTACTGAAACCTCCCTCCCTCCTCCCTACCCCCTCCCTCCCAACAATGTCCTTTCTGTTTGTCCTATCAATTTCAAGGAATTGTAATTGTTGTGTCTTCTTCCCTCCCCCTGCCCCAGTTTATTTGTGTATTTATTTATTTATTTATTTCTACCTCTCATAAATAAGTGAGAACATGTGATATTTCTCTTTCTGTGCCTGATTTGTTTCACTTAATATAATTCTCTCTAGGTCCATCCATGTTGTTGCAAATGGCAGTATTTCATTTGTTTTTATAGCTGAGTAGTATTCCATTGTGTAGATATACCACATTTTCCGTATCCACTCATCTGATGATGGACATTTGAGCTGGTTCCAACTCTTAGCTATTGTAAAGAGTGCTGCGATGAACATTGGGGAACAGGTATACCTTTGACTTGATGATTTCCATTCCTCTGGGTATATTCCCAGCAGTGGAATAGCTGGGTCATATGGTAGATCTATCTGCAGTTGTTTGAGGAACCTCCATACAATTTTCCATAGAGGCTGCACCATTTTGCAGTACCACCAACAGTGTATGAGAGTTCCTTTTTCTCCACAACCTCGCCAGCATTTATCATTCACAGTCTTTTGGATATTAGCCACCATAACTGGGGTGAGATGGTATCTCAGTGTGGTTTTGATTTGCATTTCCCGAATGCTGAGTGATTTTTGAACATTTTTTCATGTGTGTGTTGGCCATTCGTATATCTTCCTTAGAGAAATGCCTACTTAGCTCTTTTGCCCATTTTTTTAATTGGGTTACTTGTTTTTTTGTTGTAAAGTTGTTTCAGTTCATTGTATATTCTGGATATTAATCCTTTGTCAGATGTATACTTTGCAAATATTTTCTCCCACTCTGTTGGTTGTCTTTTAACTCTGTTAATTGTTTCTTTTGCTGTGCAGAAGCTTTTTAGTTTGATATAATCCCATTTGTTTATTTTTCCTTTGGTTGCCCATGCTTTTGGGGTCATAGTCATGAAGTCTGTGTCCAGTCCTACTTCCTGAAGTGTTTCTCCTATGTTTTCTTTAAGAAGTTTTACTATTTCAGGGTGTATATTTAATTCTTTAATCCATTTTGAGTTGGCTTTAGTATATGGTGAAAGGTATGGGTCTAGTTTCATTCTCCAGCATATTGATATCCAGTTATCCCAGCACCATTTGCTGAAGAGGCAGTCCCTTCCCCAGTGTATAGGTTTGGTGCCTTTGTCAAAGATCAGATGGCTGTAGGTGTGTGGGTTGATTTCTGGATTCTCTATTCTGTTCCATTGATCAGTGTGTCTGTTTTTATGCCAGTACCATGCTGTTTTGGTTTTATAGCCACCAAAAAAATAACATACTTAGGAATAGAGTTAACCAAGGATGTGAAAAATCTCTATAATGAGAACTACAAACCACTGCTGAGAGAAATTAGAGAGGATACAAGAAGATGGAAAGATATCCCATGCTCTTGGATTGAAAGAATCAACATGGTGAAAATGTCCATACTACCCAAAGTGATATACAAATTCAATGCAATTCCTATCAAAATTCCAATGACACTTTTCTCAGAAATGGAAAAAACTATCCAGACACTTATATGGAATAACAAAAGACCACGCATAGCCAAAGCAATTCTGAGCAAAAAAAAATAATGCTGGAGGCATAACACTACCTGAGTTTGAATACAGCTTCTCAGAGAAAATTCAGTGAATATTTATTGAATAGCTATTCTGTGCAAGACATTATAATATATGTTAAATTTGTAGCTTAGTTTCTTATTCGATTCTTCTAAGTCCATAAATACTCATAAAAATGTGTGGGTAGTACTCCTTTTCTTTTCATTAGATCCTATGCATTTTTTGGCATATAAAGGGGTAGGAAAGTATTATTTTGGCTTAAATGTCTATTGTTTGAGTTTTTCACTAGATTAAAATATGCAAATATTTTGAATGTGGCACTAACTTCTTCTTGAATTAAGTGAATCGAGTCACAGCTCCCTGCTTGTTTGTTTTTGTCCTTCTCTCCTTTTCCCCAAATATTAGAAATTTGAAATCTGTCCTACCACTGTATTTTTTATTTTTCATTTCCTACTCACATTTAATCCATATCAGGGACATTGAAGAAATGCAGCTTCCTTACCCAGTGTGTGCAAGTGCCCTGTTAGGTCTCGGTATTCATATTTAATTGTATAGCACCCAATTATCTATTCTATCTCCTTGTTTGCAGCTGAAGGCAGTACATCTAACTTGGTTCATTAGAATATAATGATACCAATCCTTTCTATGGAAAGCATTTTTCTGTAACTATTTCTGCAGATTTGATCCACTTTATAACTATCATACCATTCATAAGCCATAGAGATGAAACCACATCTCTGTGAGATTGAAAAGGTCAATCAAAACTCACAGCCAGTTTGCTTCATGAAGTTCCAGCAGCAAATTCTGTCTGCTGATATTTGGGGAAAGAAACAACCCAGAGAGAAGGGGTCATTTTAAAATAGAACACTTTTCTGTGCTTCGACTCCTTCTCATCACTAACCTCTGAATGGCCTCTTGCCAAAACCAACCAAGTGTGGCTTCCTCACTTCAAAGCCATCTGCAGTGACACAGCAGCCTTCAGGGAAGGTCACTGGGTAGACAGTTCTCCATGTAGCCTGGTACTTAGTAGGCCTCAAAGTGCTGCCTCATGCCTCCCTAAACTGTAGTATGCAGCCCACAAATGCAAGGTGAGTTACCATGACAGGAGGAGATAAACAAAGGCTGGCATCTCATGATAAATGCAGACATCCCCCTGAATAACCTTGGGTGTGCACAGGGGGCTGGTGGTGGAGTACAACCGAGGCAAGAGGCTTGAGGCAGTGAACGCCAGTCACCCAAACTCATCCAGGGCTGGGGACCTAGGAACCACAGTGGAAGGAAGACTGAGCTAGACAAAGAACTGGAAGCCAGATTCAGATAAAAATATGATATGAGAGGATTTAACTCAAAATGGTACAAGGAGAAAAGGCAAATCAAAACAAGGAGGCCTGGGGAAAATAGGCTAGAAGAATTGGAAGAGCCAGGGAATGATTGGAGGGAGGTTCTCTTTTGAGGCCAGAGATTGAGGCTTCTGTTCTCCTCCTGCTGATATTAAAGGACCCCCTTTCCAGGGCACACAAGAAATAATGTGGGCTCCAACATCAAAATGAGAAAAATCCAGTCTGACAGCAACTTCTGGCTCAAGATCCATTTCTGATGCTTTTTCCAGCTGAAAAATTAAATCTGATATGTCTAACAGAGTGAAAAGATGCTTCTAAATCAACTATCCTGGTGTTACCAAGAAAAATTTACAGGAAATATTTATGGGCATTTGTCAATATAACAAGATAAGTTATATATGTAAATTGGGTATTTTAAGCATGGAAAAAAATATTATATAAGGGCAAAATGTTTTATTCTTTATAATGATAACCAGATTCTTCCACATGATATCACTAATTAATTAGACTTTGCTTTATGGCACTGTGGAATCTTTTATAGCAATAGTTCTATACAGAGTCATGGCTTGTACGGGTTTTTTTTAACTAGGCAACAAGAGAGTAAGAAATCTAATATGTGTTTTCTGGGTTATGTAGGTTCACTTTTCAGTAGTTCACCATACATCATTCCACATGATTTATCTAAACCTCTACAAGGGAAAAAGAGAAAAGATACATACATACATATATATAATATATATACATACATATATATATATTATACATATGGAGAAACAGAGAGAGAGAGAGAGAGAGCTAAATTTATTGTTAATAATGAATACGAGACTTATTGTTTCTAAAGGCTTACTGTATATGCCATAACTTGATTTGTTTCCTCTTTTTCCTTTTTCACAGAAACCTAACACCGTTCTGGAGCCTAATTACCAGCCCTTGGTCATCAGGAACATTTCCACCCTGCCCGTGAACTTGCTGCTCTCCACAGCCAGACCCTTCTTTATATGTGAGACTGATAAGTCCCTGCTGCCTGCAGCTCCTGAGGTACCTTGACAGGGGGCATCCTGACAAGCTCCTAGGAGTCGTGTGTGTGGTAATGGAAGAGAATGACAGCAGTAGACTACCTAACTTCAGTCCAGGGAAATATAAGGGATCCAGGAAACAAACAGGAAAGGCAGAAAACTTAAAATGAGTATAAGTAAATTCCAGTGTCCATCCGTAGGAACCCTGTATGAATGGTGTGGGAACTTCCAGCTCATTACGTTAACTCTCTCGCTCCTGCCCATTAATATGAAACCAGTCTATAGAAGGCAGTGACTTCCTTCTAACGATAGTAAAGATCTTCTCATTCTCCTCCCTCAAATCCAACCAAAATTCCATGCTCAAGGCAATGAAGAAATAGCCACCCCCAATCCCCAAACCAGCCAGCCCATCTCCCAATACTGAGAAATCTAAACCAGGCTGAGGCAGGTGGCTGTGAGCTTACTCCCGCCACCAGTCTGGGACAGGATGCAGCGTTCTCTAAACCACCCTACAAGATCGCCCTCATGGTCCTGTGCTGGGCATGAGGACACCAGTGAGAATGGCCGGGCCACGGGCAAGTGATACCAGAGAGCCATAGGAGAGGAGGACTGAAGGAGAAACCAGCCCCCATACACCATTTCATTCAGCCTCCCACTCTAGCGAGACAGCCGATGGAGAAGCCTTGTGAAGGAATAAAAGTGGGCAGGCAGCAGTCTCGAGATCTCAGAAGACGGAGCCTGTGACATAAGGAGATTCTCTGTGAGCCACACTCAGGGAGATGGGTCTTTGGGGGAGGGGGAGGACAGAGCACGTGGTGAGAAGGTGCTCCAGAGGGTACCCAGCTAGAGCTGTGCACCGCACTGCCCCCTCCACTAATTCTTCGCATGAGTGTGGCTCATTTGAGCAAAAAAACCAGCTAAGATCTTCGAACAGAGAAAGGAAAGGAGGAAATAATCATAAGCCAGAGGCAAGTGGAATATACTGCAAGGGACTTACTTAAGGAAGAAGACCAAAAGTACAAACGTGTAGTTCTCCACAATCTCAAAGAAATTACAGCTCACATGACCTGTCTTTAAAAGGAGCTCAAGAGTGAGATACACATGTTCATAGAGGAGATGAAAAGTGAATGCACAGAGCCCAGGAAACAAATGGGTGAGAAAACGAAGATTCAGACTCGAGCAGCTCTCTCAGATTTGGTGGTAGTCTAGGCCCACTCTCGTCCCTCCTGAGATCTTAATAGGATAAAAGTATAAATTTGCAAAAGACAAGGAGCCCACGGCAATAAAATAAAAAGGGAGGAGGATGGGCATAACCAAATAATGAGAGATTAAGCTAACTTCTTGAAGATGGAATGAGCATTGGAGTGGGTTGGAGAAAAAGGCACAAAAATCTGCATCCTAGAAAATGTTTTACTACGATGAAGTTATGAAAGATGGAGTTGTTCTGCCCTTCAGTGGGCTCAGAGGTAACAAGTATGAGAAGAACACTGAATATAGAGGGATTCTGTGTGCACCAGACTCACCCAGAAAGCATGGACCGCTGGCTTTTATCCCTAGGCAGAAATAGTGCTCTCCTCCAGAGAAATTGTCTAAATGTGTGGGGAAATCTAATGCCTCTGATGTTGTCAGTGTTGGGACCCCAGAATATGCTTTCCTCCTTCCTCTTTCTTGCATCTGGGATGTATCCACAGGTTGATCACCCCCTCTCTGCCCAAGGACACTGTTTGGTAGACCAACCCTACTGCAGGAATTGTAAAATGGTGATTTGTCTCTGACTTGTCGGGATGGCAGGGTGGGTCAGGAACTACTGTTTCTTATAATAACTCTTGTCATGGTTTCACCTTTTATATTACTTGCATGTGCAACTTTAATAAAAACACATATATAATTTAAAAAATAAAAGCTCTACAAATCAACAAGAAAAATAGGCAAAGGGAACGAACAGAGAGTTCACAGAAAGAAAAATAGAATGGCTCTTAAAACATCTGAAAATCTGCTCAACTTTACTCATATTAGAGGAAATGCACTCTGAAATACATTTTTAACCTATCAGATTGGCAAAGGGCAAAAATTGGATAGTGCTCCATGTTAGGGGAGGGCATATGGAAACAGGTACCCCCCACAGTGCTGGGCAGCGTGCACTGGAAGACAATTCAGCAGTAGCAATCAAGATTTAAATGCCAACACCCTTTGACCTAGTAATTCCACTCCTAGGAATTTATCCTACAGACACACACATGATATACAAGGTAACATATTTACAAGGATATTCATTGCAACATTGATTATAAGAGCAATAGACTGGGAGCCAATATCCATCAATAGATGAGTTAAATAAATGCTGGCAGAATTATATGATGGAATAAAATGCAGTGATTAGAAAGAATGAGGCAGTTCCATGTGCACCGATATTGAGTGATCTCCCATTGGGAAAAGTAAAATGCAGAACAGTGTGCACAGTCATGTATGTAAAAAATAAAAGAATACATAAACAAATGTGATTTCACATTCATAGAATATCTCTATGAGATACACGAGACACTTAACAACCATGGTTACCTCAGGGGAGGGAAACTCGTTGGCATGGGTAAGAGGTGGGGAGATGGGCCTGAGGATGACTTGCTTTTCATTGTTCTGTCTATTCAAAACATACTCATAAATGAAATATTTTTTAAAGATTTTTTTTTTTAAATAAGGCCACAACTTGTCCTGGGACAAAGTGATATAGAATAGTCAGCAGTGACACATGTCTCAGTGAAGGTATAGGACTTATTGATAACCAAAGAATTCTATGCATCTACACAGAAAAGAAGAGACCCATCAAGGGAAGATTTTAGACTAACCTCAGTCTTCTCCACAATAACACTTAATGCCAGATGACAACAGAGCAATGGCTGGAGTCTTGAATGAAAGTGTGACCTAAGAATTTTATATCCAGCCAAAGTGTCCTTTGAGTATAAAGGAAACAGACAGGCCCTTTATGAGTCACTGAATGCAGCACTCACACACCCTTGCTGAAAAACCAATTTGCCAATGGAACACCACCATCCTGAAGAATCAAATAAGGTGCTCAGGAAGGAAAAACACTCTGAAGAAAAGACTGATAGGGAGGACTCAGTCCATTTAATTATAGAACTGAGACTACACAACTTTGGCTGGTAGGGTTTAAGAACAGAATGTTTTAAACCTCAGATTTTAAAAATTCACTATAGTCATAAAAATTGGGAAGTGGGGAAGCATAAGTGTGTGCTTTCATCCCCTTTTACAGCCAGGTGTCAATAAGATATTGTCTGAACTTGAAACCTGCTTAATGTTTAACCATCATTTTTCTTCATTGTAAAGGGATAATAGTAATAACTAACATTTAGGTACTATGCACTATATGCAGGACACTGCCCTGAAGCAACTCACATATAAACTCATTCCATCCTCTTAAAAAGAGGTAGGTATTATCCCTACCTCTTTATTATTATCCCTATTTTACAGGTGGAAAAACTGAGGCCTAGTACTTTGCCAAAGGTCATAAACTAGGAACTGGCAGAACCAAGATCTGAACCCAAGCAATCTGGCTCCAGAGTCTTTAGTTTTAGGAATTAATATTCCTTGTGTAAGAAAATTTTCTTTAGGTTTTCATTGTTTCTGAGAAAAATTTCAAACATATGTTTTGTAAAATTATATAGTCTAATTCCATTTTTATAAAATTCTATTATCCATCCATCATGTCTGGACTAACATTTACCAAATGTGAACTCTGAGAAATAATATATGGTGAAATTTTGTATGAATTTCTAATTTCTTCTCAGTGCTTTTATATATAATGTAAAATTTTGTGGTTGTGTGTATCATTTCTACAAAACAATAAAGTCATTCCTCTGGGGAAAAAATTTTAAGTTAATCTTCAAAGCATTTAAACACCGAGCATTGCGATACCAAGTGCTGTAGATGCCACAGTCTGCGAGGATAGATTCTAAATTGTGCCCAACAACGAGTGCCAACAGAAAGATCTAAGGACAGGTGGCTGGCCTGGCTTTCAGATGGGATTAGGCTAACAGAAGAGTCACTACTCTCTCTCCAGTTGTTGAATCAGATGAGGTGATTGGCTTTATCAACTGAAACCATCTCATCATGTCACTGAAGTGCACAGTTAAATACCTAAACCATTTAAGCCTGAAGGAGAGGTGACATGCACTGTAAACAGATTTATTCCTGTGTGCGTCCTTCCCAACTGCCTCGGGGTACTGGCTGCAAAACCATGAGGTGGCTTTCATGTTGATTAAATGTGGGAATTGAGCACTGCCTTAAAAAAGACAATTTATAGCCAGCCTTTCTATGAGAAGGTGTTACTGCAGACATTGGCATCAAGGAACACATGGGGATTTGAATCAAAGAGAGAAAAGAACAAATAAAATCTACCGAACAAACTTTGTACAGCTCCAGAGTGTCATTTAAAGTTCAGTAGAAAAGAACAGAAAGTGGAGAACACTGCACTTAAGAGTTAGGATTGCAGACATTAGAAAAGAAATTAAGTTACCCAATCTGTCTTTTTCTGGGTCACTCTCTACAGAGCCCCCTAGTGCTCTAGAAAGCCGTTTTAAAAATGTCTTAAGCAAAGAATTTTTCCCAGTTGTCTAGGAAGAGCATTTCACAGTCTAATTTATTTTCAGTTAAGAATATTTTATAATAGTTATTCATTGTAAATTCCCTTTCACAACTCCTCAATCTTTATAACCCCACAACTCTTATCAAAATCTCTTCCTTCAGATAATTCTCTCCAAATTGGTAAAGGGTCACAAAGAACGATCATGTTTGTAATAATGAATATACTAATTATCCTGATTTGATCATCACATGTTGTACACAGGTATTGACATTCAATTCTGTATCCACAGATATGTATAATCAATTATTTTTTTTCAATGAAAAAAATAATTCCTCTCCAGATTTTTCTTGCTTTCATTTTCAACTAATAAAATGTGTGTGTTCATATATCTGTACTTATGCATACTAGCTGTTTATGTGTGTGTGTGTATGTATTTGTATTTTATATTAGTATGTATGTAAGTATGTGGATATCTGTGTGTGTGTTCATAAATATATATAAATAACTTTGGTTGTCCTGTTTCATGTATCAGGTTGGAAATGCATAGTACAAAAATTGATAATTCCCCATTGTCTTGTTTGTAGCCTATTAAACTGGAAATTGATGAAGAAAAAAACCTGCTGATCAAGTTTGACCCTTCCTACAGAACCGATCTGAACAACTGGGTGGCAGAAGAAATTCTAGCAATTAAGTATGTGGAACACCCTCAGGTAGACAGTCTGAGCCTGCACGGAGAAGTGCATTACCCCAACCTCAGCTTTGAGACGATGGAGGTGAATTTTGGCTGTATCCTGAATGATACCGAGGTCATTCGCTACGTTACAATCACCAACTGCAGCCCCTTGGTGGTGAACTTCCGCTGGTTCTTCCTGGTGAAGGATGAGGAAAATCAGATAAGGTACCACCACATAAAGATCCCACAGACCTCTGCTGTTCATTTATTTTTCCTTTCAATTTGACAAGGTTTCCTGTATTCTGCTTATTGGTCTTCCGTGAATATTTTCAGTTCTGACAACTAATTACTACTGACAGAAGTAACAAAAAGCTTAACGTCACAGTCTGTCATAGATTTCCAAACAGGAAAAGTAGATAAAACATCTTTGAAAGCCCCAATCACCAACAAATTAACAAAGCGATATCAATAAGCCTGCTTTAATTTTGAATCTAGTGGTTAGATCATTGGAAACTTATCACTAAAAAATAAAGTCTTTGTAGAGTTTTTTATTATTATTATTTTATTGTGGTAAGGACACTTAAGATGAGAATTACCATCAATAAATTTTAAGTGTACAACACAATACTGACGACCACAGGTACAAAGTTGTATGCAACAGATCTCTAGAACTCATCTACCTTGTCTAACTGCAACTTTATGCCTGTTGAAGCCCTTTCTCCCCTCCCACCCCCTCAGCCCCTGCAACTATCATTCCACCCTTGGAGTCTATGAATTTGGCTATTTTAGATACTTCATGTAGGTGGAATCATGCAACATCTGTCTTTGTGTGACTGGCTTATTTCACTTAGCACGATGTCCTCAAGGTTTATCCATGTTGTTTCATATTGCAGAGTTTCCTTCTTTTTTAATGCTGTCTAATATTTAATCCCATTGTATGTCTATACCACATTTTCTTTATCCATTCATCTGTTGATGGGCATTTAGGTTGTTTCTACATCTTGTGTATTGTGAATATTGCTGCAAGGAACATGGGAGTACTAATATCTCTTTGAGATCCTCATTTCAATTCTCCTCGATAAAACCCAGAAGTGGGATTGCAGGATCATATGGTAGTTCTACCTTTGTCTTTTTTTAAATTTTTCAAGGAACCTCCATATTGTTTTCCATAGTGGCTTCATCATTTTGCATTCCCAGCAATAGTGTGCAGGGATTTCAGTTTCTCCACATCCTCATCAACACTTGTTGTCTTTTGTGTTATTGGTAATAGCCATCCCAACAGGTGTAAGGTAATATCTCGTTGTGGTTTTGATTTGCATTTCCCTGACGGTTGGTGACAGTGAGCATTTTTTATATGCCTTTTGGCCATTTGGATGTCTTCTTTAGAGAAATGTCTATTCAAGTCCTTAGCCCATTTTTTAATTGGATTATTCGATTTTTTCCTATTGAGTTGTAGGAGTTCCTTATATATTTTGGAGATTAACACCTTGTCAGATCCATGGTTTGCAGATATCCCATTGCATTGGCTGCCTTTTCACTCTGCTGATTATTTCCTTTGCTGTGCAGAGGCTTTTTAGTTTGATATAGTCCCACTTGTTTATTTTTGTTTTTGTTCCCTGGAGAGTTTTCTAAATAAGCATTTTAAACTCAAAGCACGGACTGAGTAGGACCATACATTGAGTATTGTGCCACACTGAGCTCCTTGATGCCTAGACATACACATAGTTAAAAATATTGTAAAAGAAAGAAAGAAAGAAAATATTGGGAGGTGGTAAGTGCCACATTTTCTTCTTGGTTGGTGACCGGGACTAATGGGTTTCTGTCTATTTTCTTATCGGATGTTTTGACAGCACAGTTTTTAGCACGTCAATGTTGAATGACCATTCTTAACTGAGAAATCCTCGTGTTGTTTCCTGAGTTGCTCATCAGCACTTCCTGTACATAATCCTCATCTCACACATGACAGCCGCCCTTTTCTTTCCTGTGCTCGTTACCACGGTAACAACAGCTTGCTCTGGATGTCTTCCTTAGACATCTAATGATGACCCAGTAGCACTGCAGCTGGCAGCTTCAGTCCTGGGCCTGAGCATTGGAGCCTGCTCATTAAGTGCCATGGACTGTTTGGGTTTGGAACAAAATTTTTCAGATGGCGAACATTTAAAATAATTATGGAAAAAAATAACCAACCTGAGCTAATATACTTTGAATACCAGATTTTGTGAGTTTATTCTGATGTAACACAGCTAAATGAGTTTTCCATCTGGGAGCAAGGACATGCTTTACGTATTTTTTATTTTTGAGAGGTCATTTCCATAATTAAAATAATGACATTTTCAAAATGTATTTGGTCATTGCTGAAGATGATACACTTTTCATTGGCTTAAGCATTTATTTAACAGTTTTTTTTTTTCCTTTTTTTAGTATCTTCCTATCTCTTGATATTGAGCCTCTGCTTATAATTCATTTGTTCATTCATTCAATCAGAGATTCAGAAAACATTTGATAAGTGACTCTTGTGGAGGCGTCAGGGATATGAAAGTGAACAAGACATGATCCCTGACCTAAGGCTAGTGGGAGAGGCTGACGTGCAAGCCACGGTGGACACTGAGGAAGGATGGGGTGGTGACTGTGCCCAGAGGAGTCATAAAACACTACGCGGAGGCGTCATAGTTAAATGTTCCAGATGGAGAGGCAAGGAAGCATTCTAAGTAACAGGAATAGTGTATGTATATGTTAGTTAGGATTCATGGATTCATTGTGTTACAAGTCACAGAAAACCTGACCTTAGGCAAGAATTAATAGGAAAGGAAATTCATTGGTTTCCACAACTCAAAAGTCCAGATTCATTCTGGCTTCTGGCCTGGCTTAAAGCAAAAACTCAAGCAACGTCATCATGGGAGTCAGGTTCTCTGTCTCTCTGCTCTGCTCAATTTAGTGTGCTGACCTCATTCCCAGATTAGCTTTTCTCTCATAGTCACCAAATGGGCTGCCAGCACTTCTGGGGCCATGCCCTTCCTAACTCTGATCCACTAGAAAAGAGCACGAGCTCTTTGTCCAAGAACTTCTAGGAGATTCACTCTGATCAGACCAACCTAATCACATTTCCTGTCCCCATCCCTAATCGGTCACTGTCAGGGGAGGGCAATACACTAATCATCATTGGCCTGGTCACATGCCCCCCACCAAGGGCTGTAGCTGGTGATCTCAGAACTATACAGACTGAAGGGGTCAGGGGGAATGGGGTGGATCTCCAAACAAAAATTGACAATTGAGAGAATAGATGCTGGACAGCAAATTGCACACACCTGCCACAGTGTCAGCAGAGGGCATGTCAGCATGGGGAGAACGTGGACGTCACTGGGGTCAGAGAAGTCATGGGAGAGGCAACAGTGTTAGAGCCCTGGTATCTCTGCCCCAGTAGATGACATCACTGTTCTCCTGGGAAGCACCCAGATTCCTTCCTCGCCCTAACCTCAGCCACCCCATCAAATCTATCTCTGAGTTCTACCTAGTCCAGCTTCTCAAAACCTCATTCCCATCTCCACAGCTGTCACACTACCTAGTTCAAGCCACCACCACCTGTTGCCTGGACAATGCAACAGCCCTAACTGGTCTCTCTGCTTGCATGCAGGCACCACATCCATTTTGCACTCAGTGGCAAGTACGGGCATGTCACTGCCCTGGCGTCAGCCTTTCATGACTGCCATGCTTCCTAGAATCAAGTAAAAAATACTATATTTGGTAGGGCTCGGCATGGGCTGGCCCCTGCATTCCTCTCCACTTTCTTCCCACTTTGCTCTCCCCTCACCACAATGACCTTCCTTCTGTTTACCTACCATGCTGGCCTCTGTCCCATGCAGTGCCTTTCCTGTCCAGCTGCCCCCTCTCTCCTGGAAGCTCTTCCCCATTCCCACCTAGCTACCTCCTACTCCCTTTTCAAGTGTCAGCCTCCATGTCCTTCCGCAGGAAAGCCTTCTCCAAGACACTTTCCTGGGCCACAGCCCCTGTTGTGAGCATTGGTGGCCCTATCTCCTTGGTCACTCATATCACACCTGTGCTTATGGCTCAATATCCGTCTTCCCTGTGGTCTCTTAACCCCCAGGGGCCAGCCAGCACATCTGCCTGTCACCCCTGGAGCCCAGAGCCTAGCACAGTCCTTAGCACAGAGTAGATCCTCAGAGGGTATTTTTTAGTTAATCAACTGCTTCCACCTAGGTTTTGGGGGGGAGAGGGAGATCATTTATTTCATAACTGGTTTAAGATTCTTTTCTGTCAGCTTCCTGGCACCTGCCAAATGGAAAGGCCCAAGACACAAATGTCATCTAGAACAGACAAAAAAAAAAAAAAAAAAAATGCCACCTGCCCTCCAGACAGACTCCCTGTGCGGGCTGTCAGAAAAATACACACCACTCATTGGCTAAAGGTCACTTTTATCAGACATACCAACACTAACCTTTCTTTTCCAATTAGTATCCCCATAAGCCTTATAGTTAGTGAAAGAAACAGAAGCATAAAAGAGGCTTTTCCTTTTCTTTTATGAGACAGGTATGACATTCTCAATATTCTTGTCACAGCACACATACATCTGCCACGTGCATGTGTGCTTGCAATATGCACGTGTGTGCGTGTGTGAATGTGCATGAATGTGATGTAAAGCATCTCTCTTGTTGGAGCATACATTTTTTTCCAAGTTGGCCCTCATGTAAGAACAAAGAAATGTAAAATGGGCAACATGCTCAATAAGCCCTCAGTAGGAGGAAAAGCCTTAGCAGATCTATACGTGTTTACATCCATGAAGAATTCCAGGTTGACACTGGTGGGTGACAGTCTCCATGCCTCGCACACACGTGTATAAGAGCGAGCTGGGATGAAGGGTATGAGCTGGTGTGCACGCCAGCACTGCGGTCACTGCAGAAATGGGCCCTCTACTGAGTCTGTCTCTTCATTCCCACGGATCAGCTCGATACAAACACGATGCTGTGTGCCCCTGTGTAAAACAAGAGCAGGAAACACAGCACTTGAACAGGCCTTTACTTTGAAGAGACCACAGCAGAGATCTGGCCCTCGGGGAGCCACGCAGCCCCTGGCCTCAGAGCCCAAAGCCGAGGCGATGCTAGAACAGAGAGCATGTGGGCCGAGCGGGCTCCACGGACAGCTTTGGCTTTTTATTTCCAAACCAGATTATAAATAAACCAAATGTGAGGGCCTAAGGGGAGCCAAGGGCTTCAGCAGAGGAACATGTTGTTCTCACATTGATTTTTCTGTGGTGAGCGCCAGTCGTCCGGTACTATGAGGGCTTGCAAGGAAGTTAGAGGCAGCCTCGTCTTCTGGATGCTTCCATATGGGTGTTCATCATCCCTTGACTTCTGGTGCTTCAGAAGTGGAATTTTTCTGAGATGTGACGTGTTAGTGGTAGCTGGGGTCCTGGGCTGTGGAGACAGACATGGCTGGTGAGAAGCCAAGCTCTGTGATTTTTGCCATGTGACCTTGTACCCTAGTTTACTCACCTGTGCAAGGGGGATAATGGAGAAACGTGAAAGAGTTGTTGTCAGAGTTAAATGAGATGTGTCTATAATGTGCATATGTCCCCGAGACATGCTAAACACTCCCACATTGATGGCTGTTTCTAGGTTCTCTAAGGGTCCTTTTCTCTCCTGTGCCAAGTGCTGCCAAGTGAAGATTCCCCTAGAATCCTAAAGTGTTGGAGCTACAGCATCCTTAGACATAAAGATGATGGACCCAGACTCCTTTTCCTTCTAACAAAGAGTAGAAAATCCTTTTCTTATACCAGGCTGCATTTGTCAAGGCCAAAGCCAGGCCTTAGGAAAATGTAGACGGCCGTGGCCCCGTGTAGCTCAGGAGGGCCAGGGCCGGGCATGCCTCCGCGTCCTCCCCACCACTCCTCCCTGCAGCCAGGTAAGCCAGACCCTTGAGGAGAGGCAGTCCTGGTTTTGCCCTAAGACCCAACAAGAAAATTAAAATGTTTAGGGCACATGTGGCTCTTCATTTATCTTTCAAAATAAACATAGCTTTATTGAATCCACAGGGGTGGGCACTGGGTGTCCTTAAGCCGCAGTTGCCTCTGGGCAGTTCTGTGCACTGGTTAGGAGCCTGGCCTCTGAGCCAGACTGGCGCTAGGCCCGCTGCCCCCGTGTGACCTTGGCAGGTGTCTGAGCCTCCGTGAGACTCGGCTTCATCGTGCGAAATGAGGTAGGATAATAGCGGCACCTTCCACGTAGGGAGGTGTGAGATGGAATCAGTTCGTACCTGGAGAGCTCTTAGAAGTGTGTCATTTCCTATGGAAGACATTGAAGAGACGGGCACCTCTAATGTACAATGTTGATGCCGGGCCATGTTTGAGAAGCAGCATCCCAGAGGCAACTTTGAGATATTTTCTCCTGAAATAGTTCGAGGCCATTTCAGGACATGGGAGGCCCCACAGGGTCTGAGGGCCACAGGTGCCTCTCGCTGGCCTAAGCTTTGGTCCCTTCCATAAATATCCCTCTTTCCTCGCCATCAGCCCTGGGCCCCTAAGAATGCTTGAAGCTTCAGCACTCACATGTCTTCCCCTTCACCTCCCAGAGAGCAGTCTGGATTGGGGACGAAGACGAACACTGGGCCCTGGGCCAGAGGGGAACAGCTCTGAAGAGAGAGAGCAAGTGGTCACAGGGGACACAGAACCAGTGGCCACAGCATGTCTCGGGCACAACTCAAGTCAAGTTTTGATGCCCTTGCATCCCACTTTCTTCCCTTACTCTCCCTCCTTGTGGCTGAGCCAGGCCGACAGATTTACAGCCCTAAGTCCAGTGAGAGTGCGGCTGCCCCTTTCCCCCATATCAGTTTCCCATTGCTGCTGTACGAATTACCACAAGCTGGGTGGCTTCAAATGACACAGACCTCTCTCTTCCAGTTCTAGAAGCCAGAAGTCTGAAATCAGTTTCATTGGACCAAAACCGAAGGCATGGACAGGGCTACACTCCGTCTGCTCCCTCCGAGGCTCTGGGGAAAATCCTCTTTTTTGCCTTTCCAACTTCCAGAGCCGCATTCCTTGCATTCCTCGGCTCATGGCCCCTTCCTCCATCTTCAAAGCCCACAGCATGGCATCTTGCACTCTGTCTCCCTACTGAGGTCGGCACATCCCCTTCCCCGTTCTCTGGAGTAGCAGCGCCCGCTTCCTCCCTTTTAAAAACATTTGTGATATATCACTGGGCTCACCCAGAAAATCCAGGGTAATCTCCCCTTCTCTAGATTTTTAATTTAATCACTTCTTCAAAGTCCCTTTTGCCATAGAAGGTAACATTCTCAGGTTCCAGGGATTTAAATGTGGACATCTTGAGGATGTCTATTATTCAACCTACCAGCCCCCCTACTCCACCAGCATGCAGTTCTCATGCTCTTTCCACTCTCTTCTTCCAATCCAAGCCAGCTTTTAAAAATGGATCTGCTATTAATGATCACATCATAAGGATTCTTTTGGTTGTGAGCAATAGTAAACCTGACTCTAACAATAAAAACTGGATTTGTTGGCTCATGTAACTGGAAAGTAGGAGTAGGCTTCAGGCACAGCTTGATCCAGGGCTTGGGCAATGTCACCTGTGCTTAATATCTCCCCCCCCCCACCGCCTCTCGGCTCTGCCCTCTGCCATGTTGGCTCCATTCTCAGTCAGGTTCTACACTCATGGCTGCAGATGACTCAGCAGCTCTCCGCTTCATACGCCAGTCCAGGTCTACGGGGAGGAGGCAGAGGCTCTTTCCCTGAAGTAAGAGCTGGCAAATGTTTCATTGTAATTGATTGGCTCTGGTTGACTCCTGTGTCTCTCAACTATGGCCTGGGGAACTCAGTGCTATCCCTGAATGAGACCGAAAGTTAGAGACAGGCTAGTTCCTGGAGGGAAATGGAAGGAAGAGAAAGGAAGGATGGATGCTGGCAGCAGAGAACACAAGTGCCCACCATAATTACTGATAAGGCCCACTGTATGTCCCTTGCTAGTCCTAAGCCAAAGAAGGGACATCTGGTTATGAAATTAGGTACCACCTGCTTGGAAGGGTATTTGAGGTGCAAGACCACCTTACCAGTGCCCCAGAGACACGGTGAGCTGCTACACCCCCTCCGACACTGTGGAAAGGCAACTCAGGATGAGACTTCATTCCCAGCACAACCCTGTCACTACAGAGCCCTGAGCACCAGCCTATGGGAGCACCTTCACATCTGGTTCTGCAGTTTTTGTTCTTTCATATGAAAGACAACATGCCCGATTTTTGAGGCCTGAAGGAAGGAAGGACGGAAGGAAGGAAGGAGGGAAAGAAGGGGCGGGGATAACTAGGAAGCAGTCTTTGCCCATCAAGAGTCTATACGCTATATGGGAAAAACAAGAGGCTCATATACACCCAGAGCTCCTGTCTGTTCCACAGTTCAGCACTTTGCCGTCTGCTTCTCAACACTGCAAATACTACACAGTGAAGAAAGCTGGTGGGAATGCTCACAGGGTCCCCCAGGGTGGGGTAGAGGATCAGCCCCAATAGGGTGAAGGTGACACCTGCTGCCCCTGGAGGGCTGGGAGCAGGGTGGAGGGAAGGAGCCTCAGGGTGGCAGCTCCCAGCCTGATCCTGAGACCCCAGTTCAATGTCTCTGAGAGCTGCAGGAGGTAGGGGGTGCCATTCAAGGCTGTGCCCTACAGGGCATTTTTGTGAAAATCACACCCAGGCTGACTGCTTCAGGCAGGGATGGAGGATTGGCCTTGGCCTGGCTCACTCCAGATAAGAGTCATCAGGAACCTCAGGTGTCCCTTCAGGTGTCACCAAGTGGGACTCCCCCCACCCCACCCCGAGAGCATGCTGGCTCCAGAGTGCACTTCCTGCTCCTCTTGGCTCATTAACCCTCTCTGTTGGAGCCACGACACCATCACAGGAGGGCAAGGTTTCCATGGGCGTAACCGTAAATAGGGCAGGCTGTCACTGTGGGGCTGTCACCTTGCCTTGGAATCCTGCCCACAGGTTCATCACCAGCATCTAACTGGTCATCCCTGGAAGGGGGGAGGAAGGGAGCTCTAGAAGAAGCCATCCTGCAGCCATTCAGAAGGGCATGGAATCTCTGACACTGACTTTCTTTTAATAGGTTTGGATGTTCAAGTTCAGCCCCCTGTCATAGGAGCTGAATTGTTTTTCTTTCTGGGTATCATTCCTGTAACTCACTGCCACCAAGGGAGCAGCAATACCTGAGTGAGAGGAGGGGCAATAGACAAGACCTGAGATCTAAGGGCTTATCTTATTTCTTGAGAAAGAATTCCATTTATTTAAGTTGACTTGAACTATATAAGGAATATAATTATAATTTAATGTATATATTCCATATGATGTATTACATAAATTAATAAGGTTTGCTATATAGCAAATGTTTTTAAATATATGTAAAAATCTTATGTAAATCACCTAAGAGCAGAGATGCTTGGTTAAAGAGGGGGTACAGGAGTCTTTCTGCCTCCTGCTCCCATCCCCATCAGTTCCCAGGCTGGGACTGAGTTAGCTAAACCCGAGTTACTGTTTAAGTTTTATATTAAGTCAAGTCACAAAGCAATGTTGAAAGAAACTCCTACACCTAGGCACACTGTATTAGTCTGCTGGGGCTGCCATACAAAATACATAGACTAGGTGGCTTAAACATCAGACATTTATTTTCTTACAGTTGTGGAGGCTGGAAGTCCGAAATCAGGGTGCCAGGTCAGGTTCTGGTGAGGGCTGGCTTCCTGGCTTGCAGACAGCTGCCTTCTCACTGTGTGCTCACATGGCAGAGAAGGAGCGAGAGCTATGGTAACTTTTTATAAGGGCACTAATCCCATCATGAGGGCCCCACCCTCGTGACCCCATCTAATCCTAATTATCTCCCTAAGGCCCTGTCTCCAAGTACCATCACATTGAGGATCAGGGCTTCCACATATGAATGGGGGGAGGAGGGAACTCAGTTCATAGCACACACTAAATTCAAAAACATGTCAGTATTCCTTATCTAACTCTGACTTTCCACTCCCAGGAAAGAGCTTTTCATTGTTTCATCCACCACTCTTCTGGGCACTGACAGTCTTGGGCCCTGCAGGCAAAGCACTGGGCACATAGTAAGCTCTCAATACATGTCAGTTGTTATTGTATTAGTTTTCTACCATAGCAAATTATCACAAATTTAGTGACTTAAAGCAACACACATTTATCATCTTACAGTTCTCAAGGTCAGAAATCCAACATGAATCTCACCGGGCCAAGATCAGGGCATTGGCAGGGCTGCCTTCCTTTCTGAAGGCCTGAGGAGAGAATCCATTCCTTGCCAGCACTCCTTGGCTCACGTCCCCATTCTCTGTTTTCATAGCCGGCCACACAGCATCTCTCAGACCCTGCTTCTGTCAGCACATCTCTGTCCCTGACTCTGATCCTCTTTTTATGCCTTCTTCTTCTCTTTTGATTACATTGGGCCCTGGATAATCTGGAATAATTTCTCCATTTCAACTCTTTTTCAAAAAAATTATTTATTATTGGAACATAGTTGATTGTACATATCTGTGGGATACAGCATTGAATATCAATACCTGTGTGTAATATGTGATATTCAAATCAAAACAATTAGTATTTTCTTCATTATACAATGAAATCAATTTTCATGGCCCTTTACCAATTCCTGCTTTTTCCCTGCCCCCTTTCCCTCTGGTAACCTCAGTTCTGTTTTCTTCTCTTAAAAGTTCAACATATTATTGTGATTGTTGTATCTTTCTTTCTTTGCTTATTTTTATTAGCTCCCACATATAAGTGAGGACATATGGTATTTCTCTTTCTATGCCTGGCTTACTTCACTTAACATGATTTTCTCTAAGTTCATGCATGTTGCTGCAAGTGGCAATATTTCATTCTTTCTTATGGCAGAGTAGTATTCCACTGTGTAAATATACCACATCTTCCTTATCCAACCATCCAGTGATGGACATTTAGGTTGGTTCCAACTCTTGGCTATTGTAATTAGAGCTGCAATAAGCATGGGAGTTCAGGTGTTCCTTCAACATGATGATTTCCATTCCTTTGGGTATATACCAGAAGTGGGATTGCTGGATTGTATGGCAGTTCTATCTGTAGTTGTTTGAGGAACCTCCATGCTATTTTCCATAGTGGTGGAACTAATTTACAGTCCCACCAGCAGTAGGTTTCCCTTTCTCCACATCCTCACCAGCATTTGTTATTCTCTGTCTTTTTGATAATGGCTAGTCTAACTAGAGTAAGATGATATCTCAGTGTGGTTTTGATTTGCATTTCCCAGATGCTGAGTGATGTTCAATGTTTTTTCATGTGTCTGTTGGCCATTTGTATGTCTTCCTTTGAGAAATGCCTATACAGCTCCTTTGCCCATTTTTTAATCAGGTTACTTTTTTTTTTTTTACCATTATTCTGCCTACCATAGTTATTAATGCAGGATGTTGGTGTTGTTGGAAACATGGTACACCAGCCTGTTTGTGCTTTTCATAGAACTGTAAAAATTAAATTCCTATCACGGAAGTACTCAAAAATGGTGATAAAATGATGGTAGTGGTGGTGGTCTTAGTATTTCTACAGTTTATTCTTGTATTTTCACCATCGAAGACTCTGAAAGAACATGAATGTGCAAAGCATGCCATGTGCTGAGAAGGAAGAGTCAGCCTGAGGGGCCCAGCTACCTCCCTGCACTTGGAAAGCAAGGGCTCCACACATAGCTGTCTCTTCCTTCTTGTATTTCATGGGTAACCACGGTGCTAACAAGAGACCCATTGCAGAATCTCACATTTAAGCCTTTTGTTTTGAATCTTTAAATGTCTAGAGAAAACCAGGTTGGCCTCTTAAGAATCAAGTTGGCCTGAGCAAAAGCTCTCTGTAGAACTTGACGACAAGCAAGTTGGAATAGCTGTTGCACTCACTTCAGTAGAAAGAGTGGGAAAGAGAAATTGACAAGTAAGATTCTGAAGGTGGGCTAAATGCACAAGGCTCTGGACCGTCAAGGACCTTGGTAACTTATGAAAACTGTCGTGTCTGTATCCAGGTGGGAGTTATTTTAAAGGAGGAATAAATAGAACTTGCTGAAGGGCTGGTCATGGGGTAGGAAAAAGTGCCTCAAGGTCAGTGCCTGGATTTTTGGTTCAAGGAACTAGGTAGATGGCAGTGCCCATAGGTGAGGAGGGGACACTCCAGGTTTGGTGATGAAAAGAGAAAGAAGGTCTGTGACTGGAAAAGATCGTGATGTAGCTCCATGATAGCTACCCTCTCCCTCCTCAAAGAGTGAAGAATGAATGTAGAATATAGAAATTTGGGCTCCTTCAGCAGGAGGCACGGTGAGTTGGAAGGTGCTCTATGGCACCAGATTGACAATAGGAATCATTGCCAGTAAACAGGACTTCAGGGATGCATTTTTATAAATTTTTACACAGATTTGTAAATCTCTGTCATACATCCTACCTAGCTGCTCATGGCACAGTATGGCCCTGTGGCCCTTAGCCCCATCTGTTCATTTAAGGGCTTCTGAAAGGAAAAGGAAATGGCAAAGAAGAGGACAGAAATATGAGTTCATCTCGGTCCAATGAAGAGATGCAGGAAGTTTGATAGCCATGTGGTTTTGTCTCCCTCAGTCTTTGTCCTTGTCACTTTGCAGATGAGGGACAGCTAGGGATATCAGGGTAGTGTGCTTTCTCGTGTTAACATTCTGTGATTCTCAGAAGAGGACCAAGAATGGAACTTTTATTTACAGGGTAGGCAAAATTAGAGGGCTTAGTGAAGGAGGCTGAGAAAGAGACACGGTAAGAGAGTCAGAAGGAAACAACAGGCGCATAAACCAAGAAGAAGGAAGCATTGTTAAAGGGCAGGGGGAGGTGGCAGAGGGAACAGTTCTATTTCCAGTAACATGGGGGACTAAAAAACCAATTTCCTTTTTTTATTATTATTATTTAAGATATGGGTGAGTTCACAGGATTTCTCAGAAAAAGTTCCTACGAACATGAGTGTTTGTATTAGTTCTCTAAGACTGCCATAACAAAGTACCACAGATTGGGTGGCTTAAACAACAGAAATTTGTTTTCTCATAGTTGCTGGAAGCTAGAAGCTAAGCTCAAGGTGTTGGCAGGTTGATTCGTTCCTCCTGAGGGCGACGAGGGACGGCTATGCTCCAGGCCTCTCTCCTCGGCTGGGCTGCGGGTGGCTGTCTTCTTCCTGTGTCCTCAGACTGTCTTCAGTGTCTGCAACCGAGTTTCCTCTTCTAAGGACAACAGCCATATTGGATTAGAGCCCACCCTAATGACCTTGTTTTAACTTAATTACCTCTGTAAAGGCTCTATCTCCAAACACAGTCACATTTTGAGTAACAGAGGGTTAAGACTTCAACATAGGCATTTCAGGGGGCACCAATTTAGCCCAGCACAGCATTTAACTTAAAAAATTCAAAAATCAGTAAACATATGAGAAAACATTTGAAAAATTAAAATGTCATGATAGCAGAAGCTCCTGAGTTGGGGAGAGTGGTAGGGACGTGGCTGGAAAGTACTGCTGGGCCAGGACGGGTCAGGCATCGTAGGTCGTGCTGAGGAGTCTGATTTTTTTTTTCAAAGTGTGACAAGCCATGGGAGGGTTTTAAGTAAGACAGTGACATGAGCCACCATGAACTAGTCAACAGACACATTGATTCCTAGACTGACAGAAGCTGCAAGAGGTCATTTCAACAGACCCTCAAAGGACTTCTACTCGATATATCTAAGGAGGAAGGAAAATTGTCCCAGACACAATATCTGAGAGGAAACAGGATTTCTGAAGTAAGAAAATTGTATGCTTACAGGTGAACCTAAGCCACCATTAACTATATAAATAATAATCATGTATAATCTGTGGGATTAAAATAATATTAATAAAGGTCTAAAATACTGGGTAGTATAGACGGAGATAAATTAGAGTTAAAATTTTGAAGGTCTTTGAGTTGTTCAAGAAGAGGGAAAGGGCAAATTTTAGACATTGATAAGTTTAATTAAAGAAAAGAAATAAAAGTACATAACTAAAAGAGAGAAATATAAAATGAAGGGGAAAAAAACAAAAGAAATCAAAAAGTGGGGAGGGGGTGACATGGGAAAGATAAAAGAGTTAAATAACCAGTACAAAGTAAGATGATAGAAATAAATCCAAATCTGTTAGTATAATTGAAATCAACGTAAATAAAACGAGTTAAGAAAAAAGATAGTGCTTCTGGATTTAACTCACAGCTATATGCTATTTTTAAAAGATACCCCTGACAAATAAGGGCACAATTGTACAAGTGAAAGAGTTCTGGGGAAGCTATGATATATCAGATAAAACAGCCTTCAAAACAAAAAAGCATCGCTAGAGATCAAGAAGTCGCTAGGTCACTGAAAAAGTTTCATTCCCTGGAAAGACATAATGCTAAACTTTATGTTTAGAATTTGACATAGCTTTAAAATACAGTGCAAGCACTCACAGGACCACAAGGAGAAACACAAATCTGCTGTGTTTGTGGGAGATTTTAATATAATTCTGTCAAGTGGATAAAAAAAATCATCAAGGTGATACAATGGTACTGTTGAAACAGTAGCTACCAGCCTAGTGTAGCTATTTAAATTTAAATTTATTAAAATTGAAAATGCAGTTTCCTACTCACACTAGCCACATTTCAAGTGCTAGATAATCAGCCACATGTGGCTAGTGGCTATGGTATTGGACAGCACAGATAGAGAACATTTCCATCACTGCAGAAAGTTCTAGTGGACAGCACTGCTATAGACAATTTGAATACAATTAACATGCATAATATAATTGATATATGTAGAACACTACACTAAAAAATCTTCAAGCCCCAAGAAAAAGTTATGAAAAATTACCACATACTAGGGCTTGCAGCAAATCTCAACAGATCTGTTAGAAACCAATAACAAATAAATAACTAGAAATAAACAAGTAAACAAAATGTAGTATTAGATATTTTTAAAACACACTTCTACTTTATGACACAGCAATCCACTATTGGGTATATACCCAAAGGAAATAAAATAGTATATATTGAAGAGACACCTACATTCTATTCACAGCACTATGCACGTAGCCAAGAGATGGAATCAACCTAAATTCCCATCAACAGATGGATGGAAAAAAACAAACAAACTGGTATTTATATGCAATGGAATACTATTCAGCTATTAAAAAAAATTAAATACTGTCATTTACAGCAACATGGATGGAACTGGAGAGCATCATGTTAAGGGCAGTAAGCCAGGCACAGAAAAACAAATACGGCATGATTTCACTGATACGTGGAATCTAAAAGATAAAAAAGTGGTGCTCACAGAAGTGGAGAGTAGAATAATGGTTACCAGAGCCAGGAAGTGTGGGGGGCGAGGGAAGGGGAAGTGGTGGGTTCAGGGGTACAAAGCTATGCTATCTACCCTAAGTGATCAATGTGCAGTATGTGCATGCATTGAAACAACACACTGTACCCCACAGATATATACAAATAAACGTCTAAAAAAAAAAATTTCTAAATAACCTATGGGTGAAATAAGTCACAAGAAAATTAAGTACTTAGAATTGAATGAGGAGGAAAATATAAACTAATAGGGATGAAGTTAAAATGTACTTAAATGAAAATTTGTAAGCTTACGTCAGTGATTCGCAACTGAAGGTGATTTTGGTCCCCATGGGACATTTGGCAATGTCTGAAGACTTTTTCTTATTATCACAACTCGGGGGAGCTACTGGCATCTAGGTAGTAGAGACCAGGGATGCTGCTCAATACCTTACAATACACACACAGGATAGTTTCCAACAAAATTATCCCATCCAAAATGTGCTGCCATCGAAAAACCCTGCCTTCAATGCTTATGTTAGAAAAGAAAGGAGGCTGAAAATTGAGTTAAACATTCATAACTTTAAATGTTGGAAAAATGAAATAAATAAATCCAGAGAACAGACGAAAGGAAATACTGACTATATAAACAGAAGTTAATGAAAGAGAAAATTAAGATAAAATACAAAGACTCAACAAAGCCAGGAGGTGATTATTTGAAAAGTCTATTCAAATTGATAAATTCAGGCAAGGCTGATCAAGGGGAAAAAAACCACAAACATTATTAAGAATAAACAAGTGATATAACTACAGCTGCAGCAGATAACAAAATAATGAGACTGTTATGAATAACTTTACAGCAACAAATTTGAAAATTTGGATAAAATGGACAAATTCTTAGAAAAATACAACTTGCCAACAATGACTATAAAAAAGGGGAAGTCCAAATGATCTTATAACCAAGGAAGAAATTGGATAAATAGTTTCAAATCTCCCCATTAAAACAAAACAAACAAACAAAAAAAAAAAACCGCTAAGCCCCAATAGATACAGGAAAGTACTTCCAAGCATTTAAGGAATAAATAATTTCAAACATGCAAACTCTTTTCAGAGAAAAATAAAAGAGACAATATTAATCTTCATACCAAAACCCATTAAGCCAGGTCAGAGACATAAAGATTTTAGGCCATTGTCACTCATTAATTCAAAAATGTAAATGTAAAACATTCACCAAAATTTAGCAAACTGAATCCAGCAAAGTATAAAAAGATAGTAGTATATCATGACCAGGTTAAAAAGATGGGATATCATGACCAAGAATGCAAGGTTGTTTCAACATTAGAAAATCTAATAATTTAATTTATCACATTACCACATTAAAGAAGAAAAACCACATTATCATCTCAATAGATTAAGGAAAAACATTCAATGAAACTAAACAGCTATTCATGCAGAAATTCCTTAACCTATCAAGACTAACTTTTAAAAATGATGAAATGTTAAAGCAATTTCCTTTGCAATCAGAAACAAGACAAGAGTTCCATTTTTATGCAACAATTTTCTAAAGATCTTAATGCAGGAAGATACAAAAATAAGTAAAGGGAACTAGATCAGTAAAGGAAGAAATAAACCTGTCATGTTACAATTATCTACATAGAAAACCCAATGTAATCTACAAACAAATTATTAGAATTAGTAAAGGAATTTAGTGAGGAGGATGGGCTGTTATAAAGTTACAAAAATCAATTACAGTTATGTACAGCAACAGCAAATAGAAAATAGAATGCAATAAAAAAAGTACTTAGGCAGTTAGCTCACTTGGGGAACGTGGTGCTGGTAATGCCACGTCATTGGTTTGGATCCCTGTCCTAGCCAGCTGCCAAAAAAAAGAGGACTTAGAAATAAATCTAACAAAAAACACAAAATATTTATGTATAAAATAATTCTATTAAAAGTCATTAAAGAAGACCTAAATAAATAGTGAGACATACTTTTTTCATTGATTTAAAAGACTCAGTTTAGTAAAGATGTCATTTCTCCTCAAAATGATCTACAACCTCAATGCAATTTCAATCAAAATCCCAACAGATTGATCCTAAAATGTACATGGTTGAGGAACAGGAATGAGACTAGCCAAGCCCCTCCCAAATGGGAGGTCTTTCTCTACCAGATATCAAGCCTTATTGTAAAAATATAATTACGTTAAAAGTGTGGTATTAGTGCACATATAGGCAAATAGAAGAAAGAAACAGAATAGAGGGCCCAGAAACAGACCCATCATGTGGAGACAGGACAAAACTGAAATTGTTGAACAAAGGAAAAGGGGTGTCCTAGTCAGTAAATGATCCAGGAGCAATCCATTATCTACACAGAAAAAAGCAAATATGGATGCCTAAACTCACACTATACAAAAAAAAATTAGTGGGTTAAACAAAAAGGGTTAAAGAGATAAATGCAAAAGTCAAAATTTTTTAAGTTTCAAAAAATGTGGGATAACGCCTTGATGATCTCTGAATAAGGAAGAACTTTTTAAACAAGATACAAAATGCACAAAACCATAATGAAACGATTCATAATTTCTACATTAAATTTGAGAACTTTTATTCAATAAAAGACACCTACAAAGAGTGAAAAGGAAAAGTCACAGAGAAGTTTTTAGCATGCATATTACCTTCAAATGATTACTGTACATAGTATATAAAGAATGCCTTTGGAAGAAAGGATAATTCAATTTAAAAAATGGGAGAAAATGATAAGCAGTTATTTCACAGAAGAGGAAATATGAGTGTCCAACAAAGAATAAAAAAATGTTCCACCTCGTCAGTAATCTTGAAAATGGAAATTAAAACAACTAGATGCCATTACATACCCGCCCGATTGGATAAAATTAGGTATGACTGTACCAAGTGTTGCTGAGGATGCGGAGGAACAGAAGCTCAGACACTGCTGATGGGAGTATAAACTGCTACGATCACTTAGGCGAGCAATTTGTCATTGGCTGGGAAAGTTGATGGTGAGCATTCTCGAGGCTGTGCCTGTCTGCTTTGGTGCCTCCTTTCCTCGGTTCTGCTCCTCCCCCCAGTACCCAACCAACCGGTCAGTACATCCCACCAGTTGTTCCTCAGCGGTGTTTCCTGGATCGGCCCTTCCTTTGAGCTCTCCCAGCCTTGTCTTGCCCAGGAGTCCGCCCTGCAGGATTCTGTCCCGCTGTGCTGGATGGTTTCCTGCCCTCTGGTCTCCCCCAGCTACGGCCCACACCAGAGAGCGCTCTTCTTCAGGTGCCGCTTTTGTCATTTTCTCCCTTCCCTCTGGCTCTAGAGGAAGATGAGCCCTTCACTTTTATAAAACTCATGAATGTTTTTAAATATACAGAAGATAGCATCTGTTGCTTTTCAAGGCCAAACTTCCTGCCTGTGCTCCTTTCTGTTTATCATCCATTCTCACTGTTAATATCTCCAAGCTCTCCATTCCTTCGCCCTCATTACAAGTGCGCCCGTCTTAGGAAGCCCTTCTCTTAGTCCTTTGGTTGTATTAATCACCAACTCTGCACCAATCCACATAAGAAACAGAATACACTAATCGTCCTCATTTACTCCCCAACCCAATTTAAGCTGGCTTTTGGCCCCCTCACTTAAATGAAAATGCCTCTCTGGAAGGTCAGTAATGACTTCACGACCCAGTGGAGGCTCTTTCTTATTCCACAAGTTCCTTGACGTCTCCCCTCTTTTCATTGTGAAATTACATCATATATGCAAAAGTGTATATAACATATGTACATAACTGAATAGAAATGTGATGAATGTTCATGCCCCATCGCCCCCACTACAAATATGACATTGTTAGTGAATTTGAAGCCCTCTGTGAAAGAACCTTCCCAGGGCCTTCCTCACCCAGGCCTCCTGTGGCCCATCCGTCTAGAATCTCCTCTCCCGCTGTGATGGGTGAGCTAACTTATCTGACCAGGGGATCAGATTAGCCTCTGAGACTAATGAGAGGGCTATAAGCCATCTCTCAAATCTGAGCTTCCAGAAACAAGTTCCCTGCCTTTGTAGTCGGACTGCAAGTGACTCAAGACCGAGCGGAGGGAACTGTGCAGGGGGTGGGTCTTCAGCTTTCTTCATAATTAACTTAAAAGTTATCCCCATGTCTGGTCCCTGTCGTCTGCTTCTATCTGCAATTCAGTTTAGTCCAATTTCCTAAGATACCATATCTGTTACCCCATAGATAAATTAATTGAGCTGTTTTTCATTTCAATTTTGGTGTTATAAGACTTTCTGTCCTGCTTTTATGTTATTATAGAAGAACCCTGGTCACTTTATTACAGATTTATTCTTTTTAAGGCATTTTCCCAATGTCTCCAATATCAGTGGAGGGCATCAGCCTTTTAGAGATTTAATGTGAGCTAAGCTGGCTTCTAAAGAAATCAGTGGAAAGTATCAGTGCATATCTGAACCGGAGACAGGGTTATGTCTACTTGATTTATTTAGTGATCTGATTCATAAAAAGATTTCATTTGATTTATCTACATGTTCCTATTAATTAAAATCCCCCCAAAGTTAGCTACATCCACTGAAGGCCAGACATTAAAAGAAACTGACTTTAAAAACCATCCTGTTTTGAAAGTATTTCTAAAGAGCTTTGAAGCTGACTATAAGGGAGATTTCATAGCCTACCTGTTTGGCAGCCTTTCTAAGAGCATGTAGCAGTGGGGACACCTTCTGGAGCTTTTATAGAAGTGGCCATTTCACACAGAAATCCCTGTAGAGAGCTTCAAGGTAGATTCTGGTCACATTCCTCCACTACTCACCTCACAGCAGAACTCCTTCTGGGAAGTCACTTCAAGGGCAAGGTCAGCGGTGTGTTGCTCTTTCTTCTCTAGGTTAAATCCGAATGGGTTCCTCTTCTTCCAGAGAAGGGTTCTAGACAATACACCGTACATCCTTGTGTTGTGGGTTCCAGTTACCGTTGAATCGAGAGGTCGGCTTTGGGAATTACTGTCATGGGCATGGGATGGCGTGAAGTAACCGGGGAGAAGCCCTCACCTGTTGCTCAGGTAGACGCTCCAGCAAGTTGCTAAGAGTATGAGCTCTGGCGTCAGTCCAACTGGGCTCACCTGCTTACTTGCTCTGTGAGCCTCGGTTTCGTCATCTGAAGACATCTGAGGATCATCACAGCAGCCACCTCATCTGGCTGTTGTGAAGATGACATTAGACAGTGCTTATTAAGCGCCTAATAGTACCTGGTAGGGAATGAGGGGTGAACGGGGTTGGCTGCAGTCACTTCATTGGGGTTCTTACTTGCTACACTTGCTTCACCACCATTTTCTCTGTGACCTTCTTGCCACCCTCTTCGAGGTCAATGGTTCTCAGCCTTGAGTGCTCATTAGAATCATGTCTGGTGCCAACTAAATCAGAATGTCCACAGGTGAGACTCAGGCATCAGTCTGCCTGAAGGTCCCACATGGGATCCCAATGGACAGCTGCCAGTGAGATCCACTGTTCTAGAAATTCCAAGTGCAACTTCTTTCTTTTGAGAACTTTTAAAAATATGGTTTTCATCCCCTAAGGTCTGGTTCCAGCTATTCAATTATCTCTCACCAACTTCCACCTTAGCACAGGTGGCCTGCTGCGAGCGTTCTGGAACACGGTAGTATCGGAGGGCTGGGGCAGGCTGCCTTCCACACTGGGTGTGTGTCTGTGGTTGGCTTCCCCTTCTCATGTGGCAGAGCTAGAACGTGCGGGTAGGGAAGGCACCGGGCCAGCCCCATCTGTTTTCGTCTGTCATTTGCCTCCCAACGTGGGAGGATCGGCAAGTAGAAGACCACAAATCCAGGCCATAAATATGGAAACATGGCAGGGACTTTGTGTTTGTGCCAGAGGGGCTCAGAAAATTTGCCCATTTTTAATGCAGTTTAAAACAATGATTATAGTCTGCTCCGTTTAGAAACAGGAATCAGGGGCCTACCTAATCTGGAGCATATTTGTGATGTGTGGAGTCAGAGGAAGGAGGGGAGGGAGGGAAGCAGAAGTTAAATAGCTGAGAAGAACGGAATGTAAAAACCACCTGATAAGATCTAACAAATAAAGGTGAGGGTCTGCTGCTGGTGGGCACCAGGTTATAAATTAAGAGCAACGGAAATATGAGATTAACTGCAGTAGAAAATCATCTCAGCAATGAAATTGGTTACGCTGTGGCAAATAGCCCGCATTCAGACCCTTGGATTGTTGAAACTTTAATGACTGGGCCTCTGAACCTTGCTAGGGACTGGTGGCTCCTATGGGCCATTTTCTGATTTGATATCAAAGACTTGATGACCAGTGTACACTGCTAAGAATATTGACATCTTCCTTCCACACTTCACTTGTTCATTCTGTAGTTATTGATCAAATCTGAATTGGCTGGGTGGTTTCAAATAGCTGCTTGCATCACATTTTCTAACGCTTCATTGGCAAAGAAGTCAATCCAAGCCCAGATTCAAGGCCTAAAGAAAAAGGACGCCACGGCTGGATGGGAGAAGCAGCAAAGCACACTGCCAGCAGTCGTGCTTACAGGAGTTGGAGGGATTATTTGGGCCATTTTGACAAGTGATACACCACGCCATCTGATGTAATGTTTGGACAAAACAAGATCTTTACACCCCCTTTTTAATACAGGAAATTAACTGCAGGACCTTTGACTAGAATTATTCATTCAACAAATATTGAGCATCTGCTCTCATCTCGGTACAGTGCCAAGTGCTGGGAACCACGATGAGCCAGACCACTTGGTATTCCACCTTTTTAATTATAGCCATCCAAATAAGGATGTAGTGATAACACATTGTCGTGTTTATTAATAGGTTTATTTCAAAGAAAAAATTTTATCTCATTACTACAAGTGAATTCCTCTAGCAGCAGAGCCTGAGAGGCTGATTCCTGAGGTGGTTTATTGAGGGAGGACTCTCAGGAAAAACCATGAGCAAGTAAGGGAGGCAAGCTGGGGCGGGGAGGAAAACCAGGGGAAAATGTGATTTCAGGAGACGTCTGGCCTCTGCCTGATTGCATGGGGAGCTCTGGAGTGTAAACTGCACACAGAGTTTGTCCCACTCCGAGTCAAGGAGGCTGGACTCTTATAGCCATCACCCCCATCAGTCAGTCCTTCGCCTACAGGTTGCGCCCTAATGGGAGGAAGGGTATCCTCCAGGCAACTCAGGGTGAGTAAAGAAGCTTCCATCAGGCCAGGGCACTGCTCCAGAGAAAGAAGTGACCAACACCCACAGCACCTGGGGCACAGGTGCATGGTCTTAGCAAAGGAGATGTAGACAGTGCACCAACAGCATCTGCTGCAGCCATTAATTTGAAAACTGTTAAACAGCATCTGCAGGCTCTTTTTATCCAGCCAGTGGCTGTTTCCACCCTATGTAGTAGGCACTCCCAGAATCCAAGTCTAATGAATTAATGAACCGGAAGTCCCTATGTCTACTACAAGGCTGACCACCCCCACTGCCTTTTTTACAAGACCTCGGCTGCACTGCACAGTCCTCAGGGAGGTCCACCATACACCATTCCATCTGCAAATGCCACGTGCACTACAACACAGAATAGTAACTGGAACACAAGCTTGGTGGGGGGAAGAGGGGAGCACAGTATTTTAGCACAACACTGCTTCCAGTGAAGGGAAACAGGAAATAATTGGTGCATTTTAAAATCTGAAGCACAAATTCAAATACAAAGATTGCATTGATCCTCACCCAGGAGTAAACATGAGGAGGGGAACTGCTGAGCCCAAGCCAGTGCTGCTGATCAGCGTGTCTCCAACATTCACGCCATTCTGC
This sequence comes from Cynocephalus volans, assembly GCF_027409185.1. Taxonomy (NCBI): domain Eukaryota; kingdom Metazoa; phylum Chordata; class Mammalia; order Dermoptera; family Cynocephalidae; genus Cynocephalus; species Cynocephalus volans. The sequence continues at coordinate 127,155,173 of NC_084469.1, read as the reverse complement.
CGCAGCTAAAGGGGATGTTCTTTCCTGGCTCCTCCAGTGATTCTGTTAAGGCTAGTTCTGGAATTGGAGCAATATTGATTTTCCTTGTTTGCTATGCACTCTCTTTTTAAAATAACTGAATCTAATCCTGTATGGGTCAGCATAACAGGAAAGTAATCATCTGTTCATGAGGCTAAAATGAAACCGATCCAAAAAATTCTACCAACATTCTATTTCAATTTTTTGGAACAGGTTTTTCTATTTTCATGATAACATCAAACCTTCATTACGGTAAAGGTTTCACTGTGGCTCAGGCTGTTAGCAGCTCTATTCTCTGTTCGTTTCCAAAGAGACCTCTCTCTTCCCATTGTCCAGGCATCACTGTCAACTGAGGTGTTGTTTTTCCTCAGGTACGCAGACACTCTACTGCTTTGTATTTTTCCTTCACAGATATTCACATAAGCTTTTTCTTCATGCAGCACAGTATCCCAGGGGGGTGCAAACACTGGATGAGAGATGCTGTTATGTGGGGCAGTGATCCGGCAGAGTCTCTGCTGACCTGGGGTGACTTCATAAGTACTCGGAATTGTCCTTTGCTGATTTTTCACTGTCCCTGGCTGGTAAGGCTTCAGTGATAACCCCATGTTAATTATCAGCTCCATCCTTAGCTGTCATGTTGCCATTTCTACCCATGGTGGCCCCTAAATCTGGCTGTTCATTAGAATCACCTGTGAAGACTGTTAAAAACCTAATTCCTGGGCCCATGCTGAGACCTGCCAAATAAGAGGATGAGGTTTAGGATGCTTTTTTTTTTTTTTTTTTTTTTAACGAGCTTCCCAGGAGATTCTTCAGCACCCAGCCCAACATGGGTGCTCCACCCAGAATGGTGTGGTTTCAGCCTGCGGCAAAGTTAACTACAGACATCTGGTCTGGAACAAACCAAATGGAAGCTCTTGAAAGAAGATGAAAAGAGCTTGTCCACACTTCAAGGCTTCTCCATGCTTTCCCATCCCAGTTTTCATCACAGGTGGAGGTAGGGTGCAGAATAGTCAAATTACCCTGCATGCTGTTTAACTGTTCTCATTCAACTACCCGCCCATGCATCCATTCAAGCAAACATCTACTGAGCTAATGCTCTATGTGTAAGACCCTGTGCTATGGGAGCTGTAAAGAGCAAACACTCTGGATCCTGCCCTTCAAGAGCTCACAGTTCTGCAAGGTAAGAAGCCCAGCCACAGATGGTGCTGGCCCAATTTCTTCCCAGGGAGAAAGTCAACTGATCTTCCTTCTTAAAAAGAGTAAGCAGGGCTCAGCTCAGCCTTCACCAGGCAAGAAAATAATATTGATTTTTTTTTTTTTACCAAGGTGTTGATTTTTCTAAATATGGTAGGTAATACTGGATTTTCATTTATATTAGTAATATAATTTTTTTCTTTAAAAAAAGCCTATTAATGAACACCACGATATGATATCACTACATACTCATTTGAATGACTAGACCCAAAGGAATGGAAATCATCATGTTGAAGGGATACCTGCACTCCCATGTTTATCACAGCTCTATTTACAGTAGCCAAGAGTTAGAACCAACCTAAATGTTCATCAACAGATAACTGGATAAGGAAAACATGGCATACATACACATGGAATATTACTCTGCCATAAAAAAGAATAAAATTCTGCCATTTGCAGCAACATGGATGAACTTAGAGAAAATTATGTTAAGTGAAATAAGCCAGGCACAGAAAGAGAAATACCACATGTCCTCACTCATAAGTGGGAGCTAAAAAATTAACAAATAAAAATTTTTTGAAAAGATACAACAATCACAATAATACATTGAACTTTCACAAGGAGAGAACAGAGCTGAGATAACCAGAGACAGGAAAGGGGGAGGGGAACAGGGGTTATCAAGGAATTGGTAAAGGGCCACAAAAAATGATTATATTATATAATGTTGAATATACTAGTTATCCCAATTTGACCATCACATATTTCACACAGGTATTAATATTCAACACTGTACTCCACAGATATGTACAATCAATTAGTTTCAATTAAAAAATGCAAAAAATAAGACAAATGGGTAAAATTAAAAAGGTTGATTACCAAGAGTGGACGAGGATGTAGACCAACTGGAACTCTCATACACTGTGGGTGGTCCTGTATAATGGTTCAATCACTTTGGAAAACATTCTATAATGTTAAACATATTAATCCCATACAACCCAGCAATTCTCTTCCTAGGAATTTACCCGAGGAGTGAAAATGTATGTCCAAAGAACACTTACACACAAATATTCATAGTATCTTTATTTATACTATCCAAAAGCTGGAAACAGCCTAGGTGTCCATCAACAGGAAGACAGATAAACATCCGTATTATGGAATACTTCTCAGTAGTAATAATAATAATAATAATAACAATAATAATGAACAAACAGCTTGCCTTGGATTGAGTGTCTCCCCAAAACTTGACCCCCGCTGTGACAGTGTTAAGAAGGTAGGATATCCTATTATGGTAATTGAAATGTGGAACCTTGAAGAGGTGATTAGATCACAGGACCATGCCGTAGTGAATGGATTAAAAATGGTGGTCAGGGGCATGGTTCTGAGGGCTTTTAAAAATAAGAGCACACAAGAGGTTAGTCTCTCTCTGCTCCGCATTTTCTGCCATGAGAGACCCCTGGGTCACTGTCGCCATCACCAAGCACTTCACCAAATATGTTCCCTGGTCTTTGGACTCCCCAGCCTCTGAAACTGTAAGCAATAAATTTCATTTTCTTTATAAATTTCCCAGTTCCAAGTATTTTGTTATAAGCCACAGAAGCAAATACACAGCTGCTCCGTGCAACAACATGGATGAATCTCAAAAACGTTATGCTGAAGAAAAGAAGTCAACACAAAAGAGTACATATTTCTGACTCCATTTCTATGAAACTGTAGGCGAATCTAACCTATAGTGATGTAAAGCAGATGAGTGTCTATACAAGGGAACTTTTTAGGATGGTAGAAATATTCTGTATATTAATGTAGTCGTAGTTACACAGGTAAATATATTTGTGAAAACTCATCAAACTGTATGCTTACAATGTGTGGACTTTGTATGTATATTATTCCTCAATAACATTGCATTATTAGGTGATACTCAGTATGGCAGAAATCATGTGGTAGTGGAATGCCTGAAGTTTAGGAGATGGCAGAATGGAAGTGACCCCACCACCTGGGCCTTGGTGTTGTCCATAGGCCTTTCTAATCACTGAATCCTGGACATACAGGCTTCAGCACCAGCTGGTGCAGTCACCAATTTCTCTCTGGGTCTTCTGCTCAGGGAGGTTGAGTGACAGCAAGCTCACCTGTGGGACCAGGACTAGGGTGTGACAAGCAAGGCACAAAGGGACCAACGTTATAGGAGACAAAGTCATACAGAAAGGCTGAGCCTACACTTGCAGGACCCTAACAGGAGTGCTTCACATGCCTCACCATAGCCCCAGTCCTGCTTTCTGGTTATCTGGGAGCAGGGTCCCTGGTAATTTATCCATTCTTAACCATGCCCAACTGCTCTGTCCAGGCCAGGCACTGTATTAGACACCAAAGTAGATGCAAGTCCTCAGCGGGCTCACAGTCTAGCAGGGATGGGAGAAATAAATATGAGAGAGGAAGCCCAGGGCACTGTGGATACTCAGAGGTAAGATACTGGACCCAGAAGGGGAGGGGTGGACAGAAAACATTTTAGGAGCACATGAAAATTTAGCTAAGATTCGAAGAAGGCAAGTCGAATGGAGGTGTAGGGCAGTCCCATCTAGACCTGCGTGGTCTAGGATTTGGAGCTCGGCTTTAGAAACTGAAAGCCCACCAGACACTGATTTGCAAAAGCTGATGTGCTCCTGTGCCTTCCCCTATCCCCGTGCCTTTGTAGGTTTGTGACATTGCCAAAGAAGCCCTACGGTGTCCCCCTGTTCCAGATGGAGTCCATCCTAGCATCCTCAGCCTCTGCCAGCTTGCCAGCAGTCCCAGCTACAGTAGAGTCCCCCGGGATCGATTTAAGTGACTTTGTTAAGTAAGTGCAAATTCAAAGCCAGCAAGGATTTTCTTTTAATAGCGTTGTTTTCTCTACACTGACTTCCATTCACAATATTCATCCCTCATTTGTTCATTCTACCATTCTGCAGTCATTAGTTTAAGGAGAGCCTTATACATGTAGGCCCTGGACTAGGCATCTGGGAGAGGGAGCTGAAAACCCTCTCCACTCTCAGGAGGGCATAGCATCCTGAGCCTAGGAGGACTGACCTCTCTCTGTCACGTTGTCCTCTCCATATGTCCAGGGTAGCAAGCAGAGAACGACATGACAATTCACCAAACACTGTATTCTCTCAGTGAAATGCTCCAATAACTGATGAAACTTAACATTGAGCACTTAGGACTAATCCACATTGTCTGAAGAATTGCTAGAACTTCCCAGGGCTTCTTGTAAGTCAGACATGGGCTTGACAGGCCAGGAAAGAAGGCTTGGGCCGTATGGAAAACTGACCAGTTCAATGGCCCACACTGCACGTTTGGGGGCAGAAGGCAACAGAGCACTGACCAGCTGACCTCTCCAGAAAGACATCCCTTGAGTGAGACCTCCCCCTTACTTTTTTGGGCCATGGTAGAGGGGAAGAGGGAGACAGAGCTGTTATGCAGCTGGGACTGCGTGGTGATGGCCACCAGTGAGTGATTCTCTGCATTTTGTTTAACTCCCCAGGACTGTCCCTGTGGATAAAGATGCCAGGCCTGAAGAAAAAGAACCCAAAAATGTGAAAGCATCCAGCGTGATAGATGTACGGTTTCCCTCCCCTGGGGAGGGTTGGAAAGTCCAGGGTCCTTTCATAAAACAAAGGCAGAACCAGGAGCAGAGCGCCAAGGGCACTGCGGGGCTTGGCTAGGACGAGGCTGTGGAACTTGATCCAGATCACTTCCCAACCAAACACCCCAGAGCCAACACCTCAGCGAGAGCCCGGGCCACCTCCGCACATACTCACAGATCTTCTCTGCAACGGAAAAGCCAATTATCTCTAAACTTTTGTGATCTTGTGCTCTTCCCACCCCCTAGCAGAGGCTACTAAAGGAAAAGTATTTTCCTCAAAAATTCCACAGTAAAAACAAAGGGAAGGTCAGGGAGCTTAAAAATGTATACCCTTAAATTCTCCTCCGAGAATGATGGCCTAAGGAAACCATCGGAGATTCGAAGATTTGCATAGAAAGATGTTTGTTACAACACTTTAGAAATAGCAAAAAAAATAGAAAAAAAATAATGAAAAACAAATTACCGCATGTCCATGATGGTATACAATCTTTTACAATGGTGTTTGTGTCAGCAGTGGCAAAGGGTGGGGATGAGCAGGCGTTTGCATATTGTGCAGGTGGGAGTATGAATTAGCATAACCTCTGTGGCATACAACTTGGCAAGTGTATCAGAATTTTAAATGCACAGTTTCTCTCCAGAAAATTATTCTCCAGATACTCCTGTACCTCTGGTTTTACACAAAGACACGTGACTATCCTTGTATACTGCAGCTTTGTTTGTAAAAGCAAGAAAAAATGGCAACGACTTAATTCCACCAATAGGAGACAGGTTGAACAAACTAAACTAGATCTGCACAAGGCAATACTATGACAGTCTTTTTAAAAAGTGAGAAAATTCTCTATATACTAACTTGGCACAATCTCTGATGTATCAAGTAAAACATAAAAAATACCGGGGGCAAAACAGGGTGCAAAGTGTGCTGCCATTTTTGTAAAGAAAAAAGTATATAAAAACAACTAACACTTACTGAACACTTATCATGTGATTTGCCCTGTTCTAAGCACTTTTTTTAACATTAATTCTTTCACTTCTCCCAATGACCCCGTGAGGTGGGTACTGTTATCTTCTCCCATTTTACCCAGGAGAGGACACAGCTCTGCAATCTGGCTGGCTCTCAACCATTATGTTCTCTCTCAGATAGTTATAGAGATATACTTGCTTAGGCATGGAATATCCCTGGAATGTATGCTTCATGAGGGCAAGGATTTTTTTCCTGTTTTGTTCAGTAGTATATCCCCAGGACCCAGGACTGGTTCATAATAAGTCCTCAGTAAGTATTAGTTGAATGAAGAGAGAACTAAATGGAACATGTAAGGAAGTGGACAGTGATTACCTGGGGAGCGGGGAGCTGGAGGACTGGGGGGTAGGGATGGGAGTCTTTTTTTAAAAAAAAAACCCATATACTCTGAGTATTTTAAATTTGTATCATGTACATGTATTACCTATTTTTAAAAATATTTTAAATAATGCTTGTGAAGAATACTCAGTCATGTGGGAAAGTGGCACACATTATAATGTCAACTGAAAAATCAGAATGCAAACATATATATACATACATACATAGTAATAGATATAGATATTACAAGGAGTCTTCAAAAAGTTCTTGGAAAGATTTGTATTATCTTTTGATTCTATTTTTCCATGAACTTTTTGAAGTACTTTCATACATATGTCTATAGTATAACCTGAAGTATTATTTCTTTAGAGCTTTCTGTATTTTTCAGATTTTTTAGAATGAGTATGTGTGAGTATATAAAACACTCATCTTTTAAATGTTAGTTCTTTTTTTTTTTCTATTTTCAAAGATGCTTGTCATAAAAAACTCAAGAATACAGAAAAATGAAGGCAAAAATCCTCAAAATCTCACCACTCATAGAAAAATGCTGAAATTTTTAGCATACAACCTCCCCAATATGTTTGCATATGCAAATCTCTGAATGAATTTACACACACT